>NC_068973.1:39999372-40659804 GCF_016808095.1 Vigna angularis
AGTGAAAATTTCAAGGTACAGTACGCGTCTGTCATTTAGCTTCATTTGTTTCTGTTCTCTCCAACTTCAAATATGTAATTGTTTATGTTGTCTAATATACTATTGATGTAATTTTAACACGTTTGTCATCTCTATGTTCTGTCAAATGTGCTACAGGGCCGCCTGTGCTTGGGGACAATGATCCCCAACGGAATTTGTATCAGGCTTCGTTAGCAGTCGCTCACACGGGAAGTTGCAAAGACACGACGTGAAGTGTATTTAATGATAGATCTTAGTACTGAGACTTGGACATTGGGAGCATTGAAGCATCAATGTATGATTTGCCTTGTGTTCAATAAAAGCCAGTGCAAGATTAATAAAGGCCACTCCTTACTTTTGTTTTTATTTAAGTAATTGTAGTTGTTGGAGGGCTATGTCATGTTGTTAAGGCGTCAGTTAGTAGGACTAGACTGATTAGAGGGCTGTGTTTCATTGCCTTTGCTGCATGGTAGTGTGTTTTTTTGGAGTGTCAGACCATGTGATGTAATTAATGTATGCATGGAGTCATTATCTTGCATCCTGCTGCTACTGGATGAGCCCTATGCTTTATGTGTCGTTCTTCTAATGCAAAGAAAAGTGGGGGACTAATTATCTGGTAATAGGTTTTGAATGTAATAGATGTCAGTAGTAGTAGTGCAGTTTACATCCTATGTTTTTATTGCTAAGTCATGTGGTGATCAGTAACCCTAAGATTAATAAAAGAAACTAGCTTATTTAATTTCCTATATTTAATTTGTATTTGAAAAATATCTTTCAAACTTATTGGTTTAATCGGTTTGGTTATATTTAAAGATGCCATTTATATTTCTAGAATAAGTTTTAGTTGTATAATTCAATAAATGTTCTTACTTTCTCAGAAAATGAGTTTTACAATAAATTAAGAGTATGTAAAGAGGTTAACTTTTGATGCATTTGAATTTGATCTAATGATTTTTATAGTTAGAACACATTTTATTTTATTTACATCTTATATATAGGATAAAAGATAGTCCTGAGCATTAATTTTTTTATCACCGGATTTTTTTTAAATTTGAAAACAGAAATTTTTATTAATATACTGGTATTGGTGGTTAATGCCAGTATACTAAATCTTTTATGCACCTAAATAAAAGACGTTCTCCACGTCTCGCATTGGGATAATAAATAATAGGTTTAATAGTTAATTTTATCCCAGTTTTGTTGATACATAATCTCTCATTTTAAAAGTGTTTGAAATGGGTCCTTACTTTTAAAATTTTGAGTCAAATTAGTCTCTTTCGTTAAATATAATCAAACGGCGTTAATGGGGTGATGATCTGGCAGCATTCACTAGCATCATTTGTTAAACGGGGACTTTATTGACGTTTTTTTATTATTAGTTAAAATTAATTTTAAATTATAACTTTCATTAGTTTGCACTTTAAATTAAGAGAAAAAAATATTAAATTAAAAATGAGAATTATCAATGGCAATTTTTTTTTATAAATTTAAACCTACAGAAAAAAAGTTGAAACAAGCGTAAAAACAATATTGTTAAGTTTTCAAAACATTGTTTAGTTTTTTCTAGGTAGCTACTGTCAGGATAGCGTAGTCCAAATTTAAGAGTTAATCAAATTAACCTTTTCTGTATTGAAACATTGAAAAAAAGTCCGCGTTTAATAACTTTTAATTATTTACGAAGGTAAGGAGAGAACACGTACGACAAGACATGAACATGTACTATCAGACAGCTGCAGAGACAATCGCCTACAATATATAAACGTTTTCTTGTACAGGACGGCGTTGCAATTCGGAATACACATACCCAACAACTACATGGCGACGATTTTTGCTATTACAGCTGAGGGGACAGTGAGATATTCTAACCGCATATCCCCTTATTCCCTCTAGTTATCGTAATCATCCCATTGGAATATCAGAGACTGGATCATGAGCTTCAACACGTATCTAGATTAACACTATTACTATAACTATAAATATGCAAGCGATCATGCCACTAGTTTTGGCAAGCAGCACAACAGACAAACTAAAAATGTCATACGAATACGAGAATTATGACCCCTCCTTCCCCGACCAACCTGTGGTTGACTTATACCTTCCTGTTTGGGCAAGGTTACCAGCTTTCCACTCGAAACCAGCTTTCATTTGGGCTCAAGACTTTCACACCACCACTACCCTCACCTACCAACAACTCAACGACACTGTTCATCTCATCTCATCACAGCTGCAGGGTTCATTGCAAAGAGGAGACACTGTACTTCTTCTCTGCTCTCCAGGACTTGACCTAGTTGAGCTCATTTTCGGCTGCCAAAGAGCTGGTCTCTTGAGCGTACCTATAGTCCCTCCTCACCCTTCTTTCTCCAATCAAAACTACCACCACCTCGTAAGAGCCATTTCTCAGACCAAACCCAAAGCTGCCATAGCTCACTCTCACTACACTTCAAGCATTCGACGCTACCTCTCTTCTCCCCACAACAACACCAAGCTAGCTCACATGCTGCAAACCATCCACTGGATTTCCATTGACCATGTCAAACACGGCAAAGCCGTCGTTACTGTAAACAACCGTGATTCCCTAACATACAGTGGTTGTGCAGCAGATGAAGTTTATTTGGTTCAGTACACTTCTGGAGCCACTGGTGTCCCAAAACCCGTGCTTGTCACTGCTGGCTCAGCTGCTCACAACGTTAGAACTGCCAGAAAATCTTACGATCTTCATCCAAACAGCACCATCGTTTCGTGGCTGCCACAGTATCATGATTGTGGCCTCATGTTTCTGTTGCTGACCGTTGTTTCCGGTGCCACGTGTGTTCTCACGTCCCCAAACGCGTTCATCAAACGCCCCAGACTCTGGCTTGAACTCTTGTCCGAATTCAAGGCCACTTGCACTCCCGTTCCCTCGTTCACATTGCCACTAGTCATCAAGCGTGGAGGGATTCACCAAAGCGCTTTACCCATCAACCTGTCAACCTTGAAGAACCTTATAATCATCAATGAACCTATCTATAGAGACTCTGTGGAAGAATTCGTTCATACTTTTTCACCATTCGGGTTAAGCCCTTCTTCTATCTCTCCTTCCTACGGGTTAGCAGAGAACTGTACCTTTGTGTCCACTGCGTGGAGGAACTGCCACAGTGACAATATTGGTGCTTATGGTTCCAGTTTCCCAGATTTCCCAACTCACAACAAACTGTTACCGGTTGCAAGGCTCGGAAACATGGAGCAGGAAGACGTGGAGATTATGGTCGTAAACGAAGAAACCATGGAGCCGAGTGAGGATGGTGTCGAAGGAGAAATTTGGGTTGCTTCACCAAGCAATGCTTCTGGGTACCTTGGCCACCCTAGCTTAACAAGAGAGGTGTTTCATGGAAGACTGAGAAACATGGTTAGTAAGTGCTTTCTTCGAACCGGGGACAAAGGCATCGTGAAAGGAGAAAAGAGATACCTCTTTGTTACTGGTCGCTGTCAAGATGTGATGGAACTCGAAAACGGTGAAAAGGTTCATCCACATTATATAGAGACTGCGGCGTATAATATTTGCTCCAAGTTACTCAGAGGAGGCTGCGTTGCAGCGTTTGAAGTTTCAGCAATGGTGGTGGTTGTGGCAGAGATGCAGAGGTTCGAAAAGGATGTGGATGTGGTTGTGTTGAAGTGGGTGTGTGAGAAAATTAAGGCAGGTGTCTGGAAGAAGGAGAAGGTAGAGATTGGATGGGTGGTTTTGGTTAAGAGTGAGTGTGTTCCCAAAACCACTTCTGGAAAATTGCAAAGAGGGAGGTGTAAGGAGAAGCTTCTCGCAGGGGAAATGGTGATTCTGATGGAAACGCGGTTTGAAAAAGATGTTACTGATTTTACGAGAGCACACAACGTAAGAGAAGAAGCTTCGAAAGAGAAGGGTCACGTGAACAGATCCCTTTCATGTATGGACACTCCTGCCTCTCTAATATCTCTTCTGTGATATGAAAACTGCTGATTCTCTATCAGCATATTTTCATTTCTGTATATCGGTAAATAAATAAATATAAGAATAAAAATATTCTTCCAGACTTATACACTTATAAAAATAAATGGAAAGTTATTGTTTTCTACATTCAAATAACCGCTTAAAAACATGGTTTTAAAAATAGTACATAAGCTATCATAATTAGAAAAATTAAACTTTTTACATAAGCTATCTTATTTTTCAGGATTGTTCTATAGAATAAGAGATTTTTATGATATTACTTTCCAAATACTTATTGGAGTGTTGATAATAATGTATTTTTGTGTCTTTGTTTTTCTTAGGCTAATTCTGTTTAAATTTTATCTTTTTTTTAAATGAAATTTATGAGTTGCAATCCATACACACAATCTTCAAATGACTCCCTTTAAAGATATTCCTAATTGAGTTTTTGACGATTTTCAAATAAATAGAATTTTTGTCTATGTCGTTGGAAATTATTGATGAAATATATGTTTCTATTACTCTCTAAAAAAATGCTTGTTTTAATAAAAATTCTTCTCAGTAGGCTTCAATTGATAAAGATGTACAAGGTATGTGTTCTCTTTATAAGGATGAAAAAGAGGAATACATTTAGCAACTTTTCTCTGTAAGGATGAAGAAATACAAGGTGTGTCTTCTCTTTGTAAAGTTAATGTACAAAGTATTCATCGGAATTTTTTAAAATTCGTAAATTTGTTGGTAAAATAATTAATTTTTCTACTAAATTTGACAATGATATATTATAAATTAAATGGACATATGCATGAGAAAAAAAAATGATAACATGATAACACAATAGATCGTAATTTAGCATATGATGCATTCAAATTTCAATTTAAATTGAAGATGAGTAAGTTGAAATAATTGTATCAGATACACACAAATATTAAAAAGTAAAACAAAGGAGGTTGCTTACCGAATGAATTACTAGTGTTCTAAGGATATTAAGGAATGAATAAGAAAGTGTAATTTTTGTATGATATTACAGTTTAAAATAAAATAATAAAATTTATAATTTAAGAAATAGAATATAGCAAATTTATTTATTTAATAACTTTGATTCACTTCATCAGTATGTATTGTTCTCCACCTGATAGAAATTAGGTATATCTGTTCAACAAGAAAAGTCATGTTAAATGAGGATGAAGTGGGAGGTGTTACTTTACACTCCAACCCTATTTTCAACATAGATATCACCCTTACACTATACACAGTTTCAGTTGGCAAGAAAATGTATGTAATTGTTAATGTCAATAAAAAAGGATCACTCGTCTAATGATCCCCTTCAGGTGCCTGTGCGGGAGCATTGCTGGGTGAAGAAGAAGAGTGGGAATCATCAAACTCTTCATCATCATCACTGTCTGGTTCCCCGGTAGGTGCACTTGCTGGTGCCCCTTCACCTTCCTCAAAATCATCATCCGATTCTGGTGTTCTTGTTGGTGCATTTGCGGGTGCAGATTCAGGTGCTTCCACTGGCGCATTGCTTGGTGCTTCGGTAGATGTTTCGTCGTCTGAGTCTACTGGTGCCTCTGCAGGTGAGAAAGAGCCCTCTGGTGCACCTGCGGGAGAAGAATCATCGTCCTCATCTTCATCCTCCTCCTCGTCATCATCTTCATATTCAGGTAAAGCATCTGGTGCTCCAACCGGTGAATCTGCCATTGATCCCGTGGGTGAAATTTCTGTGTCGTGGCTTGCACTACCGGTCCCCAAAACAGTAGTTAACCGCACGAAATTAGTTTCAAATTAAACCTAATTATCCACGATTTCCAAAATATATTCGCTGATTATTTTTTTTTTTATAATGCTAAAGAAATTAAGTAGAAATTTTGGAGAATTAAAAAAGTTGAAGTGAGAGAGGGAGAGAGGAAAAGGATTATGGTTGCTTACGCTTCAGTGTCTAAAAAGTCGGCCAAGGATGACCCTTGGCCTTCATCGGTATCTTCGTAGGAAGAAGGAGAAGAAGAGTCGTCAGAGGAGGCGCCACTTAGGGCCGAACCGAAGTAATCACTGACAGCATCTTGGGCCGCGGCCCCACCTATAGCTCTCTGGGCCTGGTCCAATGCGTCTTGGGAGAGCCCTCCCTGACCCAAGAGATCCTTCCAATCGTCCTGGCCCAAAACCGCACGGAATGGCAGAGCCAACACCACCGAAAACACCAAAAGTAATGATATCTTCGCCATTTCCCCTTATTCCTTTACCCTGGAATCAAGGATTGCAGAAACGCCTTGAAAATTAGTGAACCAAGGGTGGCAATGATATGCAACTTTGTTCATTACAATCCGTTCTTTTATATACACTGCCACAACCCATTTTAGCCACACATAACGGCTTTCTCCCGGTCTTTTTCTTATGCCCGATTCTCCCGTTCTCATTTCTTATCTTTAGAAATTTTTCTTTTCCGTTTTCTTTTTAGCTTCTCTACGCTGCTGTTGCCACAACCCTTGCTGCTGCTTTTTCCTCGTTCTCCATTTTTTTTTTTAAGAATAGCCACATCCTTAATAGTAATTTTGAATTCATAATTTGTCAAATATGTTTACCTATCATTCTGAGTTACAAGTCTTTTCTTATAAGCTGTTCTATTATGGAAAGACAGATTTATTTCTAGCCAAAACCATTCTCCCAATTCACTTGTGACTGCTTCAATTTGACCACATTCTTATGAATAAACTAAATTAATATTTAATTATATTGTTGCTAGCTCTTATGTACGTGGATTCTATTTAGAAAAAGAAAGTTACATTATACGTATGACTCTCTAATCATATTTAAACATTTGTTTAATAAGATATATATTACCTATATAAATTTTAAATGTGTTGCTATGTAATGCATAATGCAAAATGGTGATATTATGACACAAATGTTTTTTTTACACTCATTTATATTATCTTTTATTATTTTTTACTTTGTTTTCTCTTACAAATACAAAATTCTTTTTTTGTGTGATTATTTTATTTTATTCAAATAAATAAAATATGTTTCAAAGTGTCATTGTTCATAAATTTTTTCTCACTTAAAATCATTGGAAGAGTTTATATATATATATATATATTCATAAATATTAATTTATTGTTCTGTTCTATTGATCCATTATCGCCGTTTTTTTATACGTTATTATTGCTTTTGCTATCTACGGTAACCTTATTGTTGTGGAAAAACTATGCACATTGTGTGTTTGTGTATATGATTTACTTTTCCACCTTAATTCTCAAATATTAAATTTTATTTGGGCTCTCCAAGAGGTTGAAGCTCCACCACTGTTTTCATTATTCTCGAAATTAAATATATTTGGGGTTTTCTTTAGCATTTATGAAAATTTTATTCTATCAAGGAATATTGTACTGAATAGTCGTGCATAGGTTGAATGAAATATAAAGGTTGGGGTTGAGAGTGGGAAATTCTTGTGAATATGTCCTTAAAAGAATAATATATAGTTAATATAAGCCTGACTGGTATAGTTAATTTCGAACACGAAATATGCTTCACTGAAGATCCGAAGGATATAACTCTTTCTGAAAATCATTTTATTGCGCATTTGACAGTATTTTTCTTATTTTTTAAAATAATATAAAAATGCATTTTTTATAATTATTTTATTTTTGTAATATATATCAAATAAATATAAATATAAGTCACCTTATTATTATTTTGTGTTCTCATTCACCTTGATATATGACGTCTCTGCTCAACTCCCTTCTATTCAAGGTATAAAATGTTTCTTTTTACCATTAGTGTTGATGTTAAATCAAGATACATGTATGGGCAAAAGTGAAAATTAAGGCAGAAGCTAGACAGCATGTTATGCATTTCTATCAAAATCATTAAAATTTTAATGTCCCCAATCTATCTTTCTATACAATTATCATTCATCTTACCTGAAAACAATCCAACAAAATGGGGGTATATAACACCAAAATATTCTCAATATTACAGTGTCTCTGGTTTTAAATAAGATGTTCCTGTGCAATTTTGCTGTTTCTAAAACTATCTGTCTAATCAGTCTTCTTACCTTCCACCATATTAAATTCCAACCTAGATAGAAAATTAGTCATCTAGACGTATCCAGTTAGTTTTGTGTTTATGTTTGAGTTTTTGACTTGTAGCTAAAAGAATAAAATTAAATGATTAACAGGTGTTTAACCATTAAAACTTGTCACTACATACAATTTGTTAATATCCGGCAAAGTTACATATCACATGATATTTCTTACAAATTACAATTGGGTGAATATGACAGGAAAAGAAACACAAAGCAAGTGAGCACACCAACATAAATTGCACATGCCTTCGTGGAAACTTACAACTCCACAGTGCTAAAGTGGTTGCTTCATCGGAGAGTCAGATTCCTCATTCGCCTGGTGAAGAAAACAATCAGCTTATATTCAGAGTAAGAACAAATTCAGCCTTTTAAGATGTGCATAAATAAGTAGACAACTGCATGTGCCAAAAAAACTACACCCAATGATTACAGGTGGTTTAAGCAGGGGACTAATATCCCCGAGAATGAAGATAAACGTCGACGCATGAATCAATGATTATTACCCAATACCTTATCGACATGTTGATAATTATTAATATTACTAGCATCACCTAGGACATTATCCAAACCAATAGATCTCAGGTGCATGTGACATGAAACTTGATGGATCAAATTTCACGTGCTCTCTGCTTACAATAATAATATAAAAAATCACCGTTTATTGGGTTGCTGTTGCAATTTCTCAAGACATTCTGATCATTGTAATCAAAAGCTCCAAAACATGAGATGTGAGAACTATTTTGAAACAGAAAGACTAACGAAATTGGCAATGCAGATGCAAAGGGTTATCCCTGATCCAATGAAACTTCCACAAAACTCTTCACGAGTTTTGGTGTTTGCAACAATAGTGATTTCCTCCTCTAATACAAGTGGGGGAATAACAGAGAATACCACACAAAATGAAAAAGAAATAACACAACGCACATTCTAATAAGTTGATTGTTATTACCTTTGTTCATTGTCAATTTGTCTTCCATTGATGCCGGCACCTCTGTACCTGGGTAGTGGAATTTGGTCATGCTCAATTCGAATGACATCTTCCTGGAGAATCTCATAGTGCATTTTCACCTCTTCTACAGATTTTCCCCCCACGGCGTTGGCCACATGTTGCCACCGATTTGGGTCGTCAGGGCCATGAACCGCAAGAGCATCCTCAAAACGTCTATTCTCTTCTCGTGTCCACCCCATCAATGGAGTACTGTGTATGTGAATGTGTTAGGAAGAGTGAAGTAAGAAGAGAACAGGAAAAGAGTGTGTGTAGGTGAGTGTCTGGGTGGGTGGTTAAATAAGGGAGAGTGAAGTGATGTGCAAGTTGGCGAATACCTTTTAGGGATTCAACAAGATATGATTCCCTTGAGGCTGGTATGTGTAGCGGGGTCATTTGGATTTGATCCCTTGAGGGTTATAAACCTATGATATGAGTCTATGTATGCATCTGACCTTTTCATTTGATGTTGGACTCAGTATTGTAATATCATTTGTTCAGATTTTTACAGGCTGGTGGTGGTGGCGGTGGGGATTAGATACCAATTCCCACTGCAATACAGATATATATTCGCTAACAATATGTAAGGCTAAGATATTCTGCTCCTTTCTAAGATGGTTACAGAATAATAATCCTGTCACTTATTTTGCAACTTGTGACGGGTAATATACTTTCTCCATCACCCCATTAATATATTTTCCATTTGCATTGCTTCAAACCCTCATCAACTACTTCACATAACTTGCGTTAAATAAAAGAATCGGAGTGGAAACTTACTTGTTGGTTCTGTGGGTTCAACTAGGGTTACTTTTTCTGCAATCGGTGATAACTTGTTCGATGAACTTTGCGTGCCTGAGAGGTGAAAGACTGCTCTGTTTTGGACAGTGCTTTGCATTTGGCTCTGTCAATGCCATAACTCGGATTTATTTATATTGCTCTGTTTTCAGGTTCCAGAACATGTGCTCCTTTCTGTTCTCACCCTTACTTGTTACTTGTGTTGTATGGAGTCATTCGTTCCAGAATTTCACTATGCAAATTCTAACAATGACTACAAAACAAAAAGATTCAATATAGTTTGATTATTAATGTTTTTATCTTTTACTTTTTATTTTTTATCAAATAAATAATTAGTTCAATATAAAATATATTAATACATTTTACTTTTAAATATTAAGTATATATGTTCATTTATTTTAACTATTAGCTGAGTTTGACTAAATTTAATTATGAGAGTTTAAGTAAAATTAACAAAATTTAACTTTTTACTAAAATTGTATTTTTTTTATCGTACAAAGTCCATATTTATTATTAGTCTAAATTACTAATTGTACCTATCCAATCTAATAAATATACAAAAGAGTAGAGAGATTTATTAAACGTTTTTCATCTTAAAATAAAGAATTGATTTATTGAAAAAATATTCAAATATTAACTGCAATCATAATTAATCTCTCAAATTTAATGTTATACTTGTTATTTAGGATATGATTTTGTTATTATTATCTACTTAAGATAAAGATATTATTTGATACCATAATATAATTTTAGTGTCTATGTTAATTTTATAAATACCATTAATATTTCTTAGAGAATACTCCATCATTCTAATATCATATTTTGTACTCATTATTCTATTATCATAAATTCGAAAAGTCTCTTATCCACTTAAGTTACACATATATCACACTACCTGAGCATAGTTGAAAATCTTTTTATTTCTTCTATATTGTTATTTTAATTATTTATTAATATAATAAAAGAGATTGAATATTTTAAGAGATTATAATGCTAAATTTAAGATATTTATTTATTTAATAATATAATTGATTATATCACATTTTCCTTTGTAATTATGCAAATAGTATTTTTACGTAAATATGTAAGTAATGTAGGTTTTCTTTGCAAAGCGAACGAAGAAGTATACGCACAAAATATTAAGAAAATCAATCTAAAAATTAGTATTTTTTTCAACATATACTAATCATAATCTTAACACTGTATTTGTGCAATTTAAGAGTGTTTGGGTTCGTAACCACATCATTTGGCAATTAACACTACTGATTGTAGTTTATACAAATTCTTGTAATATGCTTAAGGTTTGAACATTAGTTTTTCCCCCATCAAATTCAGTTTTTATGTGATTTTCGTTGACTTTTTTTTTCATTTGAACTGGGTTTCACATGTTTGTATATATGTGTATTTATGGAAAAAATATAGATCTTGAATCAATAAAAAAAATAAAAATAGTATTCTAAAATAAAATAATTAGTATTTTAAAAGTTAAATACGTTTTTAATTTATATATTTTAATATAAAACTAAAATTTATTTATATTTTAGATTATCATATAACTTAATTTTCAAAGTTTTAAAATAAATACATATAATTTTTTTAATCTAATGTTAAATTGTTTTGATGTGTAAATAAACGATTTGAATTAATATTGGAATTATTTATACTCTTTAACATATTATAATTCAAATATTAATTTAAAATTTCGTTTAACACGCATAAAAAATAACACATTGTTAGATTAAAATTCATATTAAATTATTTTAAAATTGTAAACTAAAATATATTAAAATTTTAAATATAAATAAATTTGAATTTATATTATTGTTTATAAATAAAAAAACATATTTAATTTTTTTATTTTAACATGGATTTTTTTGTTACAGTCAATATCACGTGGCTCAACCTATGTTGTTATATTATTTGTCATATATAGATGAAAAATAATTAAGAGTTTGATGAAAAAAGATGATAGATCAATTAATCGAATTAAATTTAGAAGAAAACTTTAGAAGGATTTTTGAGAAAAATATTTAAAACCTGATGAAATTGTTCTCTTACAATTTGTTGTTTTTAATAAACTATTTAAAGTTTTATTTAAAAAAAAAAAACTACTGCTGTTGGAAAATGAGTGTTCGGCTGCATGTTTGTCAGACGATGGAGCCATGAGTAATGGAAGGCCCATAAACGACAAGTCAATGGGGCTAGTTGTAAGAAGATATTCGAATTTTAAATTTTTAAAAAACATTTTTAGTAAAATGAGTTATTTACAATTTCACATTACTAAAATAAAAAAAATATTTATTCAAACAAACATGTACTCGCTACAAATGTAATTGAATTCAAAAACAGCCTCTTTTTATCCAATACTAAGAGTGATAATAATTTTTTAGCAATGGAAAACCGACAAAGTTGCATGAAAAGTAAATTAAATATAGTTAGTTTTTTTGGGTTGAGAACGGATAGTGTTTATCTTGGATAAAATTATATCTGCTGACTCGACCTATTTACCAAATATTTGTGAATATTTTAAAATCGGTGGGTTTCTACAAATATTCATAAAAAATAAATAAAAAAGTTTATATATTTTTAAAATAAAATTTTAATAAAATTGTAAAATATATAATATAAATTAAATATAAATTAAAATTTAATTTTAATTAAATTTAATATAATAAAATATGATTTTATTTTGTTTTTAATTAAATTTAATTAAAAATATATAAATTAACTTTATTATTATTTTCTCGAGTAATGGGTACTTATGGGTCGGATAGTATATTATCCATACTAGACCTGTTTAAAAACAAGTATTAAAATATCCGTTACTTGCAAATATTCATGCTCGCGGATTTTTTTGTGATCTCTAACAGTAAACTTTACAAATTGTAAACTTTACAATTTCCATATTAATTAATCAATTGATCATATAATAATTTAAGTTTTATTGTTTCTTTTTAACTAATTTTTTTTCACTCACTTATACAAAAAGAAATAGAGATAATGAATTTGTGTGAATTGTTGAGATTTGGATTACAGTCTAGAATTTTAAAAAATAAAAATATATGGAAGCCTACATAATTTAAATTATTTGATAAATAATTTATGAAAATAAATTAAAGATGACAAAATGAGTTTAGTCAGACAAATTGATTCCCAATCTATCATAATGGGTTGGGTTAAAAATTTCAATTAATCAACTTATTTCTATCATAACAAATTAGCATGTGGAAGATAAAATAGAATTGATTAATCAACAAATTCATTTTTTAAAATAGAAATAAAAAAATATTTTTAAAAATTGATTACTATACAATGATATTATTATTTAAATTTTTAAGACTTAGAAATTAAGTTTTAATCTTAATTATAAACAATAATTTAATAATTTATTCATTAAAAACATTAATTAACCAATTAAAATTAAAAAAAAATATTTATAACGCAGAACAGCCTCCACATTTAAAGTTCCCTTTTTACCATTAGTTAGAACTTGTTTCACTTGCATATTATAAGGAATTAAAACAACTGCTTCAAATACAGTATCAGGAAGTACTGCTTGTGGAACCTCAATATCCACGGGCTTATTAGCTAAATGACAATTGGCACAGACAATACGACCGGTTGCTTCTCGAGGGTTTTTCATAACCCTGCTGTGCAAAAAATTGGATATGCATTTGAAAAAGGTGCTCGAATTATTATATATATCATGATCGATATAGAAATGGATCGGGTAATCCCTTCTTTTATACAAGAAAAAGCATTTCTAGTTTGCATGGTCTAATCATTGATCCTTAAAATTTCTACAATAAAATTAGGTAGGTCACTTACATAGTTCCTATCCAAGATGAGAACCCCTTTTTTATTGAATTTTTTTTAAGAGAGAGAAAAGAAAAATTCTCTTCTTTAGATAAAAACTTGAAATTTATTTAAGTAAATCAGTTTTTCTCTCGATCATTCATATTTATATATAATTAAAAAAAAATTAGCAACCAATCCGTCATCCTATCGATTCACAACAGGTAAGAAATTTTAAGTCTGTTTTCTTATAACGGCAGTATAACCTAATTTATTTTTTACGGCCTAATGTCCGTTGAAAACGAATTCACATTTATTTAACAGTTTATTTAACAGACGAAAATGTACAAATTTATTATTCATGTAGAAAGTAATCCATGGAAGACTAAAGCTCACGAATATCAAAACTTTCTTTTTGTTTTAATTTTCTCTTCAACACATAATATAGTTGTGACGAAAGTTAAATAATTTTATTTTTAAACAAAGTCAATTTTTATTTAAATAATTATTACAATAATAAATATAAATAATAAGAATTTTCTATTTTTTAATTAAAATAATTTTTTAATCTAACAAATTTGTCATATTATTTACTAATTTTAATAAAAAAAATTCAAATCTTCTCATTTTCATCTTTTCTTCTTAATTTAAACAGTTTCATATTTATTTATTTTCATAAATTCTTCTTCAAATCCAAACACGATCTTAGCAAATTATATTGAAAAAATATGACATTTTATTTTATTACAAAATATCTTTTTATTTTTATAATTTAACCTACATTTTTTATTTTATCAAATAAATGAAATTACTGACAACATTTTTTTAATGTCTTTATCTCTCACTTTCTTTTTCTTGATGATTCGATTTTCCATTAAGTTATTCTAATCACATTTCATACCCTCGTTATCATTCTGAAATTAAATCAAGGCATTGCTGATTTGAAAATAGTAATAATTATTTAAAAAAAAAAAGTATATAAAAGAAGGTTAATTGGGTCGTAAACATGAATAGTGGGTGAGAGAATCTGTAGGATGCCAAGTGATTCCTTTTGGGAATGTGTCCTTCAGTTTGGGGTTACTGCCCCATGCCCAGAGGGAGGGATGCCATCTTTTAGACTCTTCTAGTTTTAGAATCTTTATCTATCTTTCTATTCTTTCTTCAGACCACTCTAAAATATGCTTTTTTTAGGAGATTTTATTTCTTTCGCCTCCTGTTATTATAATTTAATTCTGAACTGTTTTGTGGTAGAACCCAGAAAGAGAAATGAAAGAACATAGAGATAAAAAAACTGTGAAATTCATTGGTAATTTCTATTCTTCTTTTTTCTCATTCATTTTCAATAATCTTCTTAAATCTAATATCTTTATTTTCATTCTATTTCTTATCTATGAATATTTTAGATAATGATAATTTAATAACATTTTTTTAAAAATATTTTAACATCATCTACGTGTCATTCTGTGATTGGTCCAAAATTATTTCACAATCAATAATAATAGATTTAATATTTTTGTAAGTCCACGAATCTCAAATTGGTCGCCTTCTTTTCCGGCGTCTCAATTGAATCTGTAAAAATTATAATAATTAGATCTCTACCATTAAATTAGGCCTAACGCAATTAAACAAATGTTGAAGTAACATTGATGTCAGTGTTTTAATGACGTGGCAAATTGTTATATATATATATATATATATGAATATGAGTCTCACGTAGATTTTTGTGTTTTTAAAATAAAAAAAAAAGAAAAAAAGATAGTTAAACAAATTTATATATAAGAATTAGGGATTTAGTTTCTATTTAGAGTTCATCCAAAAAAAATTAGGAATCAATCAAAAAATTGGAGATTTAATGACTATCATATTTTTGGCCATAATGTTTCTCCATTATTCTTTTCACTAGTTCAATGGCTATCAAATTTTCACGAACATTCTGCTCTTCCAGGATAATATTCTCCAGCACCAACATTCGCTCTGCCCTTCAATCATACTATTCTCCAATTCTGTGGCAATATTATGCAGTTTCATGCTAACCAAATGTTTTTGGGCATACAACACTTCTATGAGCATATTATGCACTTCCATCATAACAAAATCTTCTTGTATATTCTCCTCTTGCATGATATCATTGTGCAGCCATGGTTTCCAAATGTTCTTCAACATTCTTATGCTCCCTGGTTTCAAGATGTTTTTCAACATTCTGCAGCTGCATTCTTTCCGAATCTTCTTCAGTGTTCTACTGCTCCGTGATGTTTTAATAGTCATGGTTTTCACTTGCAGAACGACATCACGATTAAGACATCACGATTCAAATGCGATTTGTGGCCATGGAGAGCTCAAACACGATTTAGGATTTTTCGAAATGGGAATTTTTCTGGATTAGAGCTCCTCTGCGTTTGATTTGCAGGTGATGAAATTGATTTGGGTTTTCTATGATTAGATGTGATAGTGTTTCATGGAAGTTGACGCATCGCGATGGAGGTTGACGCGTGGCGACGGTGCTCACGATTTAGGTTTGTACTAATGGAGACTTGTGTGGTGGTTATCTGTGTGAAGAAGATGCGACCTGAGGGTTTGGAAGCACTAGAAAGATGATGGGTGACGGCAGAACAATTTATGAAATTAATTCTTACTTTTGATGAATCTAAAATCAAACTTTATTTTTTCTAGTCCATAATTCGAACAAATTATGCAGTTTAATGTTTAATTTATTTTTACAAATTTTTTTTAATTAAAAAAAATTAAAAGACACGTTAAAATTACATACATACAAAAATGACTTATTTAAAATTTTGGACAAAAATAAAAACCTACAAAAACATGAACACGACCAATCATACAGAGATTGTGTTAAAATATTATAAAAAAAATGTTGTGTATTATTATCTGTATATTTTTCCTCGCTCAAACATATTGTCAGCGTTTTCTTTTCTTTTTCTTGCTTGAAACTACTTTTTCCTTCTTTATTAGAAAAAAACAACTATTTTGTACGAGTCAAAGAGCCGGCTAATGTTCTTTTCAACGTACTAATGATGTCTTTTTTTGAATTTTCTTTCTATTTCTTCAGTTCTTAAGTTTTCAAATCTGGAAATAAACAGGCGTTAATCTGGATTTGGTACAGCGATGTTCTACAAAGTGGTAAAAAAAATCAAATCCCATTTATTATGAAATATAAAGGTGTATTATATTTTGATGCACGAATTCGCTAGCACCAAATCGGTATACATGGTTGAATTCTTCTGCTAATAGTATTCTCCTCTGATGTAGTCATTAAGTCGCTTCAATTCTCCACTTTGCTGCTCCATCACTGCTCGCACCACATCTACAATGGAAATCATACCAACTATTTTCCCATCTATAACTGGAACATGCCGAATGCGATTCTCTGCAAGAAACAGTTACCTTTGAGCCTTAATCTCTGTGGCAAAATATCAGAAGAAGGAGAATTACCCTTACCTGTCATAATTTTCATTGCTTGAAGAATGTTGGTGTCAGAGGTCACCGTTATCAGGTTGTTCTGTTCACGAGTACCCTCATCATCATTCACAAGAAATATGCAAGAATAGGATATCAAATATATAGGAAATTAAAGAGCATAAAATAACCTCGTCAGTCATTATTTGACCAACTTGTGTGTATAAGGGAGATCTTCCTTGTGCAACTATTTTTTTCAAGCAGTCTTGTAGTTCATGCATGCATTCAACAAAGGGGTTCAGTTTAGCTCGTAGTTATTAGAAAGATGGTAATGAATTTTCTATCCGAACAAAAGGGTGTTATTAGAAAGAACCGCATGTACCTCTTTCTGTGACAATCCCTGCTATGTGCTGCCCTTCTGGCTTTAGTACCACCAATGATCCAATGTTATTATCAGCCATCTGAAACCTTATACAATGTTAGTTAAGAAGCATTCTTAATGATTGTTTTTTTGAGCAAATTGAACCATCTTACGTTTTTCATTGCATTAATGACAGCATCATCAGTTCGACACCAAAGCCAGGAGCCGATGTTTTCTTCACCTTTTGTCATTAGTACCTCTGACACTGTTACATTCTCCAATCCTTTCTGCTCTTTGCGTGGAGAGGACGTGACACATCCAAAATTTGAACTTATTTTGTTGAGGTTAGATATCGCATTTCCTTGGAATTGTTGAAATATTGCGCCCCTCAGAGGGTTTTGGCGAAGTCGTAGTATCCCGCACAATCCTAGCATTTGTTGTTCTGCTTCTGTTCAATCAAAATAAAACATGAATTTTTTTCATATAACCACAACAGTAGCTTGTATCTTGCATTTTGAATTCTTTTCTTAAAGGAGAATATGAAGAAAGGAACTCTGTAGTTGCTTAAACATGGAATTGCCAACCCCATTGGATCACGTTTTTCCCATTCTTTTGTCCAACTTTACTGACTCACGGATGATTATTTTAAGCTTAGTTCTATATATTCCAGAGCAAACTCAATGAAATCAATTTATTAACACGGTGATGAATGACTAAAACCATTATTTCAGGAAGCTTGAGAGGCCAAGAATATGCTTGGGATTTCTTTCGTGAGAGGCATACGTAAAGCACAGATCAAGATAAGAATGGTTTGCATACGTTTGATTAAAACGTAAATCTCTAAGTATAAGCAAAGCACAAACCAAGAAGTTTCCAAGGAAATCAGTATGAAAAAGTTTGGGAATGAAAAGTGGTTAGTCAAACCAAAATTCTAACAAAAGTCCTCCAATACATCCAAGGTATAAATTCTTTGTTCTTTGTTCAGTATATATACACAGCTAGCACAATCTTGGGATTTTAAGATCAGCCAAAATAGAACAAGTTGTGTGTATTTCCGGTGAAAAGAAACGAAAAAACTCATTCTGTTATTCCTTCAGATACTAACCATACCAACATCCATGCCACGCAAAAACCAGCAGTGTGGTTTTAGGATCCCTTGGATCACAGGTCCTTCCACCGAATCTCATTCTCCTCCAAAACAAAAATCAAAATCTCTTTCCACTCGTCGACCACCGTTTCGTCCTCCTGGAATAGCCTCTACCCAATCACAGCCTCCCCCTCCTCAGGTAACCCCAAAAACTAAACCTCAACAAGTCTCAGATTCTCTTCCATCATCACACTCACCAGCTCCTTCGGTCACCATTGATTCGCCAGTGTCTTCTATCTCAGAATCCTCTTCAACACCATCAACTCCAACACCTTCGAAGCCAAATGCGAAGGAAGAGTTGGATACTACTCCTACTCAGAATTTCAACGCCCCTTTGGAAATACCAATTCAACCCCACCAGCCTAAATCCAACGCCAACCCCATAGAGAGAAAGATGATGTTTTCCACATCGACTCCTAGCGCGAAAGACACAAAGGTCATGCCATCAGCTTCAACATCAGCACATCCAACGAACAGGAACGTTTCAACCATATCATTATCCGACGAGCAAAATCCCACTAAGGGTGACGACGATGACATTTCAGCTCTCAACCCAACACTGAACGTGGACGACAAAACAGTGAGTGTGGTAACTCTGGCCGGCGATAACAGAGGAGTGACAATGCACGTGGCGGGTTCTCATTCAACTAGGCCGAATTCCGAAGGGAAGAAGAGCACATCCGCGGAGAAAGACGAAGCGGGTAAGACATACGTCAACAGTAACATTCAGAGCATCAACAATTCGATCATGTCCCATGGCACCATCAATGGAAGAGATCCTGGTGTTCGTGTTATTCTCCCTGATGTGAAAGAACCGTGCTTGGAGAAACCAAAGGCTGAAGTCAGCATAAACCGGGTAGAGAGGGTCCCTTACAGGCCCGTGGTTCGAAGAAGATGTCTGAGGGGACTTTTTCTTGAACCGAGTGACTCTGAACCTGATAACCCTGACAAACCTCGTCGTCATGGTTGTAAGTTTAGATGTGGGGACAATTCAAATGATAAGGACACTGCAATGGGATAAGAAAAAACAGAGTCTTGTTTACATGAGACGTGGTACCATTCCAGGATTTTTGTGTTGGAATTTCGTGCTATATATAACATGCATTATCTGTGTTGTGATTTTTAATTGTATATTCCTTTATTGGGGTAACTCGCAATGACCATTTATAGAGCCGTTAACAAGCTGTTTTTGTGTTAATTGTCAAAGCAATGTTTTAGCGAAGGAGTAAAAATATTCAGTGGGTTGATGTGAAATGCTTTCCAATAAGAAAACACAAGGAATATGACTATTTTGACTATCTTTGACTGAAAAATCTTTCAAATTGTCAATAGATTATCCTCCCAAATGCAGAAAGTGTACTTTTAATCACTGGAAATTAAAAAGAGTATAAATGTCCAAAGAAATTGATGATGAATCTAGGAGTGAAAAAAACACTCGCCGCCTTTCAAAAGTCTAGGTGCTGCACGAAACTAAGAGCTAGTATATTCATTTTTTATTTTTTATGTCCAAACTACAAGCGGTAATGTTTGTTCTTAGTTAGTAAGATCATTCTCATCATTATTACTCTCACGCGGTCTCATTTGTAACCATTATCACTAATGAAAAACTTGACAAGAGATAACTACAAAACAGAGAAACAAGCTGGAGCTTCCTCATTATCGCACCTATATATATATATATATATATATATATATATATATATAGCTTATAGAGCTTCGTGTTTATTACAATAAAGAAAGAAATTGACCAACAATGGGTTCTCTTATGCCAGGATGGGACTCTCCAACCTTGGATCCTGAATCAGGTACCGATAGTCAGTACTATACGAATACCAAGTTATGCACTTACGTTAGCTTTACCTTTACCTTTTTGTGTCGAAATAATAAAACCCTTGTGATTTTTAAAGAGGCTTATATTTTGTACCATTGCAGCTTCAATTGAGAGGAATCGATCACTCACAAAACAACAAATTGATGCTTACTGGAGAACAAAAGAGAAGACTGATTGTAAATTATCTGAAACTATTCAGGTTTGACTTTAAATTAACATCTCTACAAGTCTCACTAGTACAAATTATGTGTCAGAAATTTGAATATAAAAAAGCCTACCATACCAATATATTTCTTTGTCTACTAATGGATCCTGAACAGACCCGAAAATTGCAGGATTCAGAGAATTCTGGTATGTCCTGTACAGTGGTCAAGAACCGCATAGAGAAGCCCTTGGACAGGGATGTTGATGAGAAAAGTTTGAAGTTTGTGAAGAAAAGTTACTGGTACATTATGTTACATGTGGTAGTTGCCCAATTGGTGAATTATAAGTTAGATTAATTGTGTGGAAAGTAATATATTTTGCAAATGGCTGGTGTGCATGCAGGTGGACCATGAGCAGCTCGGCATTTCTGAATGAAAGACCACTGATTGAAGCTTCTTCCAACAACTATGCTTCACAGTTTCACGTAGCCAACATGAGATAAACAAAATTTAAAACCGGAAATGAAATTAGTGCTTGATGATCTTGCTTCAGTTGTCATGTACATGTAGTTGGTGTCTATGGCTTCTTGTCACATTTGCAATTCTCCATAAAAACTGTGTTTCGGGTTTATCTGAAAGAGAGTATTTAACTGCTTTACTCTGTGGAAGTGCGCGAAAGCTTATCTGTACTTTTTCATTTCCACTATTTGTTGCTTAAAATGATAAACCCCTTTTATGGTTTTTGTAAAGTTAATGTGCAAAATTGATTAAAACATTTTTCTACTTTTAAAACGGATGTTTTTATTAAAATAACACTTATAGTTATTGTTTATTTAAATTTACATTTATATTAAAAGTGTATAAATATAACCATATCGATAAATGTATGAATATATTTCATATTTTTTTATTAAATAATATTCACACAAAACATAAATTATTTATATTTTTATATGATAACTTATAAAAGTATACTCTTTTATATTTTTTAAAATATAACAATTAATTCTTTAATGTTATTGCTTATAAAATGTGCTCAATTTTTTTTTATCAAACTTTAGTTTTAATCCTTGCAGATTTATTTTTATTTTGTTTGAATTTTAGTTAACATGTCAAACAAAGTAAGGGATTGAATGCCACTTTATTTAAAATATAAAGAAAATGGGATGTTAAATTGAGTTTGAAGGTCATTAAAAAAACATTAAAATAAGATAAATGTAATTTTTAAAATTGTTCTGTGTCGAATTTTTAAAACATTTTTTTAAAAATTAATAAATTTGTAATCCCTTTTGCATAAAATATTTGGGTGTGTCCATATATATATATATATATATATATATATATATATATATATATATATATATATATATATATATAAAGTTATATTTTTCATCTCAAAGATTAATTGACATCGGTAAATAGTAATATAAAAGAGCAAGTGTGGAGTTTTTATTTGAAAATTTTATTTAAACAAACTTATAGTTTATATAGTTAAATCCGAATCAAACTAAATTATTATTTTTGGTAAAGTAGTTTTTAAATTTCACATATGTAAAATCTATATAATTACTATGCTATGTTATTTTGAAGGGGTTTGTTAATTTGTGTACGCCTGTTTTTTCAGTTGGTACATTTTAGCAGTATATCGAGTTTTAGTAGACAAAAATGGTACATTTTAGCAATGTGTATCGGGTTTTAGTACACAAAAATGGTACATTTTAGCAATCTGTATCGAGTTTTAGTAGACAAAAATACCCTAATATATCATGGATTTTAAGTTAAGAGGTTAAGAGTATTTTAATGATTTTCATTCTCAAAACTAAAAAAAAAAAAAAAATCCCCCAAACTCTTGCTCACCTTACTCTTGCTCACCTTCCTCATTCCCCTCAACCATTTCTCTTTCATCTCTCTCACTCCAACATTTTCTTTGTCATCTCTACACTAGTTCCAATTGAAAAAAATTAGAAACACTCGCCTAACCTTAATCTACCTTTCTCACTTATCCCATTTGTTTCTGTCTCATCTCCATACTTTTCCTCACTCACACACAACAACCTGCAACACCGCAATTTGTTGCTCTGCTCTATTCGTTCATTTGTTTTCCAGTTCAATAACAAAATAATTGATGATGTTGATATTGATTTTTTATTGGAGAGCTATGTTATATATTTTCCCTTCTGATTATTATTAAATTTCGTTTTTAAATTTTAGAATTTTGTTGTGTTACAAACTCCCTTCTACAGGCACACCATCATCAATAAACCAAGATCAAAATCAAACCAAGTTTAGCCAATTAAAAATTAAGTAAGAAGAATGTAATGGTAAGTAAGAAGTTAGATTAGGATTAGGCAAATGTTTCTGATTTTTGATGACATAGAAATGTTGGAGTGAGAGATGAAAGAGAAAGGGTTGAGAGAAATGAGGAAGGTGAGCAAGGCTTTGAAAGTTTCTTTTCTTTTTGTAGTTTTGAGAATGAAAATTATTAAAATACCTTTAACCTTATAACTTAGAATCCATGATATATTAGGGTATTTTTGTCTTTTAAATCCTGGTGTTAAAATGTACCAATTGAAAAACCAAGGTAATTAGCAAACCCCTCTTTTAAAATATTGTTATTTAAAACGTTTTAGTTAAAATTATTCTGAATAATATTAACTATTTTCAGTAACATATAACATTCTTTCACCACATGATATTTAACAATATTGTTACAGTTTTTTTTTAACATAGGAGAAGTGAAATATGCACCTTGATCTCAGAGCAAGAAAAATGTTATAAATTATTTAACATTTTTTATTAGTTATGGCAAAAAAAAAGTAATAATAATTTAGAATAACAAAAGTTCATTAAATAAAATTAATATAATAATATGTGTATTTTTTTTCAGTTTTAAGTTTAATTGGTAGCTTCAACTGAATAATCCTCGTATTCATACCTATTATAAATTATATATAAAGAGGATATTCTTTACATTTTTTATATCAATTTTATCCTTTAAGTAACTATTGATTTAAATTTAATAATTTTTTTAATTAAAAAATATTTTATTATTTTATTTTTTAGAGGATTTTTTTTTACTTTTTTTCAAATTTATCTTCTAAGTAACAATTAGTTTAAATTTAACTACTTTATAAATTAAAAAAAAAATGTATCAATTTATTTTTGAGAGGTTATTATTCACTTAAATTCAGTTTTTTAATTAAATTAATTATTTATAATAAAAAAAAGATACACTTGCACTTAATATATATGATTAACACATAATAAAGTTAAATGTAAATACATTTTATGAAAAACATTATATAATTGTTATATAACTTATTAAATGTTTTTGTATTATTTGAATTAAAAAAATTATGGTTAAATATATTATTTATGTTTATGTTTAGACATTTTGTATATGTTATAATACTAACTACAGTTATATCTTATTTTAATCATTGAGACTCAAATCTATCATTACTGTCATATTTTTCGGGTTCTCTATCTTTTTTAAGATAATTGATGTTTTTTTCTTTTTACAAAGATTATGTTGTGATAAACACTTTTGTTTTTCATTTTATATATGTATGAGAATATATTTGTTGGGTTACAGAAGATAGAGTACTCCATATTCTATTGTTTCTAGAAATACTATTTTTTTTTGTTCTTTATGATAACGGTGGTATATTAAGAGAAGTTTATCTACACTATATCAATAAAAATAGACTTTAATAATTTTATATAAAGATTAGATATCAAATATATATATATATATATATATATATATATATATATATATATATATATATATATATATATATATATATATATATATATAAACTTACGGATTTTATGAGAAGTGGGAATTTCATTTTTTCAATTTCTTTTCGTACCCTGCTAAAAATAGAAATCATTCCAATGTCTTCTGTATGAATTGCTAGAATTAAATAATATATTTTTATTTTCGGATAAAAAAGAAGTTTTTTTGATAAATAATTTTTTGTTTTTTATTTTCTTAATATTCCTTTAAGCAAGATTTCACGTGTTCGGGTAGAGAAAAAAAGGTAAACATTTATTTAATAATTTTTTTTACAACTTTTTATATCGTGATAGATGGATAGTGTTGTGTTTCAGATAAATCGACCAATCGACCAATAAACTAGTGACATATATTCTATTATCAAAAAATTATTTAAAAAAATTTATTTACACTAGAAAAAAAATATGAGTAGAACTAAAACTAAAGAAATAGAAGCAACTAATATTTAAAAACAAAAAACAAAAAACTGCGGCGATGTTCATGGCCGCTGTGTTTTCTGTAGCCTGTGTGCTGTCCGAAACCACTGTCAGTTTTTTTATTTATAAGCGTGTGTGATTTTTGTAGTTTTTTCATAATCGTTATCACTTAACCAACACTTTTGGATGACACATTGGCAATAGTCATCACAAATAAAAAAGCTGCCAATAGATAAGATAAACAACTAGGAGCTTTGTCACTGCACTAAACCACCACTTATATAAATAACATACCTTATACAACTTTCTTCATATAAAAAAACTAGGTTATCCATTTGGAAATACATTGGAGTTTCGAATAAAGAAAGAAATTGAGCAACAGCAATGGGTTCTCTTATGGCAGGATGGGACTCTCCAACCTTAGATCCTGAATCAGGTACCCATAATAAGTACTGTCTTATGCACGTGACGTGATTTCTAACTAGGCTTCTTATTTTTAACTGTTTCAGCTACAATAGAGAGGAATCGATCGCTCACGAAAGAAGAAATTAATGCTTTCTGGACAGCAAAGAAAGAGACAGAGTTAGAACACCTCAGAGCTATTTCCAAATTATCTCAGACTATTCAGGTTTCACTTCTACATTAACGTTCATTTTCACCTCTCAAATTTACCCCTTCTTTATAACTGTCAGAGATTTAAATATTAAAAGCCTAGTTTAATTTTATGTTTATGATGGATAATGGACAGCCTCATTCTCAGAAGTCTTTAGGCATGATCAATGTTGACGAAAACAGTCTGGAGCAGCTCATGAACAAAAATTGCTGGTAAATTAAATGCCGGTTTTTGTAGACTTTTTTTCTTCTTATAAACAGAAAATTATACATCTTACACTATGGTATCGACACTCTCAATTTGCAAAAAGAATTACATTAGCAAGTTTAATAAAATTAAAAAGTATCTTGATAATATATATATATATATATATATATATATATATATATAATAAGAACCTAATTAATTACTATTATGGATCCATTAATTTAGATTATGTGAGTAAATTAATGTTAGTAAGTGATTTGTGTGAGTGCAGGTGGACTAAGAGCAGGTGGGCATTTCTGAATGAACCACCATTGATGGAAGCTTCTTCCAACAACTATGTTTCACAGTTTGACGTGGCTAAGTTGGGATCATCGAAAACTAATAGCAGAAATGGAATTAGGACGTGACATGAATATTTGCGGATGTTACCTGTGTACTGTATATGAGTAGTGCCGTCTGTTTTGTCGTAAGAACTGTATATGTACGGTTTGTTTGTATGTAATATTGTTTTACTTTCTGGTTAAGGAAAAGCTGGCTTGTTTCTTTGGTGCCGGATAAGGAATAATATATACTGATTTATCGGATATAAACCTCAAGGAGCTATTATAATATCTGCTGAACTCTTTTTTTTTTTGTCATTTTATTAATTTACTTATTTTTTAGTAATTTTCTAATTTAAAATATTACTTTTTTTTCAAATATATTATTTAAAAAATCATTATAGACTCACTATAATAATTATAATAAAATAATATTAATAATGTTATTATTTGTACTATAATAAATTATTACTAATGATGATATTGATTATTTTTGTAATAAATAATAATAATATATTATTATATTAGTAACAAATGTATTTTTATAATAAGATACTACCATAATAATTATAATATTGTTATATTAATTTTATTATTATTGTGACTAATATTTTATTGCATATATATATATATATCCTAAATAATAACCAAAATTAATAAATATTTAATAATATATTAATTATAATAATTATGATACTAAAGCAAGTATTTACAGTATTATTATTCTAAAACTATTATTTTAAATGTATGGGGTTAAGTGTATACTTGAAGTAATTTTTTTTTCTTATACTCCAATCCATCAGGTGTATTGTTAAAGATATTACAATGCAAGTTACTTCATATTCAATCAATTAAACAATTAATAATGTAATAAATACGTCATAAAATTCAACAATCATACATTTTATATATATATATATATATATATATATATATATATATATATATAAGTTTTTTCCGTGATTTTTTTATTAAGGTTGACCTAATCACAATCTAATTCTATTATTGACATGTCTAAAATAGATAGATGATTAGTTAATTCTGATTAATACTAATCGATTTCCTTTCAGCTCAGACGATCGATTTGACGTAGTTTGATTGGTATGTAGTACATATACAATACATAGGCCCTTAAAGTCTTGAGCTTGGACTAAGTTAACATGTGAGTTTTTTAATATGATTGTTGATTATGAAAGATTGTGTTGCTTCATGAATCACATTGATGTCTCATTAATTGTTATATGCATTTGGCTCATCTTAAAAAATATGACTATAAGGTAAGAGATATGTGTTGGTGATGAAGATTCAGCTCATATTCAAAAATATGATTGTCGGGCAAGAGATATGACTGTTAGTAAGGAAGAATTGTGTTGCCTCGTTAAACATGTTATTAAATTGACGCCGAATACGAAATGTTGACTGTCCTTTGCTATTTGATGGTGCCAAATCTAACGATTGTTCGAGAATTTCTATATATAGCGGCCAAGTGATCCTCGTGAAATTTCATCTCCAATGTATCATGGTATAGTATGGTCTATTTAATTAGCATTCAATTAAAATTATTACCTATGTCAAATTTTCATTGGTCCACGTGGAAGGATACTTGTTCATATCATATCCAATAGTCTCACATCGCTTGGCAGTCGAAGCCTAAAACAATTTAAATACTCCTTCTTCATTATACCTTTCGAGACATCTTTCAAAGACAAAACCATGACAAACAAGGCTCTAAAGAGACAATACCTCGAATGTATAGTGATTGACCCTAACGACGTCACTCAGTAGACTTGGGAAAGATGACCAATCATTCCTCTTAGACTTTAACTGGGAGGCTTATGTTCTTACTACACCCTATAATCTTAATGAACTTGAGAACGAAACAATACTAAAGAGTGATATTATGTTAACACCATAAAAAACAAAATAGTCCAAAATTTGTAACAATATTTTTTTTTAATTTTAAATTTTGATATACATAATTATATATATTATTAAAATGAATGTCAACTAGTTGTAAAAAGGTGACAAATATTGTTTTTCTAAATACAAAATAAATAAAAATCTATTAAACCATACATGGACACGTGCAATAATTGCCACAATTACAATTTTCATGTTCTAGACTTTAGCTAAAGTTACGTTGTGAGTTTTGTTACTGTGAGAAATTACAAACAATAGTAAACTTAATGGTCTCTTATATACTATTTTCATTGACGGTAATGTGATTATAGTTTGAATAACGAGTTCTTGTACGTAACAGAGATAAAACTTATATTATGTGAACACAATGATGTGAATATTTAGCGAGAATAAAATATGTTAATGGACCTACCCGTTAGTCGAAGTAGGGTCTCTCTTTTTCTCATTAGAGGGTCCAAATTTTGTGGAGGCATTTTCTGATTTGATGAAGTTCTTGAGGTCGAAACTTGTGATAGTAGGTGAAGTGATAGAGGTAGTGGAGTCCTTGTTAGAAAGCACAGGGCAAACTGGTTGATAACTTGGTGATTTTATATACAGGTGCATTTCAGACAGTGTAAGTTGGAATGTATTTTCCTATTTAGAAATGTTTTTTTCGATTATACACTCTAAGTTATAATTTTTTTTAAATGCATTTTAGATTTTGTAATTAGAAAAAGTATTTTCTAAGTTGAAAATGTGTTTTGAATTACATTTTTTAGAATGTATTTTAAAAATACCTTTCAGAATAAGTGTTTGAGAAGCTTTTTTTCCTTCCTCGTCGGATATTTTAAGAAATGAATATCTCTTTTACTAGCGGGATCCGGGGAAAGAATAGGAAACGTGATTTGATTATATTTCTGACCAGGAATAGGGCCTACTACAAGAATATTTTTTTTTGTAGGGCGATAGTTTTGAAAAGACAGATTGCCTATCTTCTCTTTAATCTCAGGCGAAATACGATCGGGGGTGCCAATTCAAAACCTTCTGGTAAAATAAGAACAACCCCCACATTCAAAGTTCCCTTTTTACCATTAGCTAGAACTTGTTTCACTTGCATATCATAAGGAATTCGAACAACTGCTTCAAATACATTATCAGGAAGTACCGCTTGTGGAACCTCAATATCCACGAGCTTATTAGCTAAATGGCAATTGACACAAACAATACGATCGGTTGCTTCTCGGGGATTTTCATAACCCTGCTGTACAAAAATTTCGCTTCTACTTTTTTCTTTTCTTTTTTTTTCCTGTTAAAAGTAATTTTAATATGAATTTAAATTTCATATTAATATAAATAATAAGATTAAATATTATATAAAGAATATTAATAAATTCAATGTTTCAAAGTTAGAAGTGATTTGAATCTTAAAGGAAGAGAAAAAACCATATTCCGACAACTGGGAGAAGAAGATAGAAATGCATGCCGTACAGTGATAGATAGTGGAATACAAAATTTATGAAGGTGCATAGAGGTGCAGGAAGAAGTCACTTAGATCTGGTTGACTATATTACAGTAAGTTGTTAATATGGTGTTTGGATTAGATGCATTTAAAAGAAAATTTGTATCTAATCTAATTTTTTAATTTATCATTTAATTGGTTTTCCAAATTTTGATGTGTCTGCTTTAAGATGATATGTTTTTTCTTTAAATTTTTTGTCTCAATTTTAGTTTTTGAGTAAATAATAAATAAATGATAAAGTACATAATAAATATAAAATAACATATTTAAATTATGTATTATTATATAACTAATAATAATGCAAGATCAAAAATATACATATATATATATATAATAAGAATAAATTAAAATCAAAACTTATTAACTTAATATAAAAACAGAATTGATCACAATAAATAAATTAATGTTAATAAAAAGTCATATCACGAAACCTATAAATAAATATTTAAAATAAAAAAATAGATTACATGTATTAAATGTTGCATTAATTATTATTTATTAAACGTTAAACTGATTTTAACATCAAAATTCTTACAAAAATGTTTCTATTAATTTGCATAGACAATTAACTATTTATGAGACAACATTTAGACCTTAATCAACATAACTCAACCTCAAATGTTGAGCTTGACCCACATCCAAAACAAAATCCAGTCTACTAAAAGTTTCAGTTGTTTTTTTTAATATTTGTAATTTCAGTTTTTTGGAAATTTCTTTCAATTATATTCTATCGATCTATGATATTCTTAATTAATACACTTTTGACGGGAAATCTGACGATTATTTAACAACAAAACTCTTATTAGATATTTATGACTCTTTGACTCAATATATAAGTTTAATGAAACCTATACGGAGACAAAATATAAAAGTTATTTAAGAACTTTCTCATCGTCTGGTCGTGATATCAATTGCACAATGTATAAAAAAAGTTATTGAAAGACAGAACATAATAAAATTATATTATCCTAATTAATTTAATGTTATCGAATTGTATAACAAATAGATATTTTTATGATAAATTAGAATTATAATTAAATTCTAATTTTTGTATAAATTTTAAGTATTTTTAATTAATTTTTTATTAATATTATTTATTTATTAATTATTTTTATTTTTATTTTTAAGAAAGTATCTCCTATTTATTTTTTTCTATTAAATTAGTGATATAATTATTATTTTATTCTACAATCTTACTTAATCATTCTAACTATGACATTTTGTGGTTTGATTGACTACACACAGTACGACTTCACTATAAATCATAAAAATTATAGTGGAGAGATAAGTAAATTATCAATATAACAGCTACATCACTCAATAAATAAAAAATTAAGCAGTAAAATTTGCTTAAAAAATTCAAAAATTTTGAATATTTAATATTTAAAAAAAATAATTAAAAGATATTTAAATTTATAAGATAATTAACCTTTAATTAATACTCAATGGTAATTTTTATTCTACATTTTAAAATATATTATAATTATTATTAAATATACAATAAGAAATATTATAATTCTCTATTTTTTTTTATAATCTAAATTTTTTTTTTAAATGATATATCATGGCCCGTTATTGTGTCACATTCTTATCCTTATGTAAACACGTTTTCCTTTGATCCTTAAACCGTCCACATACATTGAATCCGAGAAACCTGTTTTCCTTCTAGAAGATACTGGACCCTCCAAGAAACAAACTCCTATTGGAAGTTGAAACCAAAGTTAACCACTGAAAATTAAATATTTTCAAAATATGGTTGTTTAGAATACTCCTCTATCATCAATTTGCAAGAAATTCAATTATTGTCATTTATCTTAAATAATTCATGTGATTTGTTTGCTTTAATTATTATTTAAAATAGAATATATCATATCAAGATGAAATTGGTGGTTTATTCACATGAAAATAAAAGGGTGAAGTAGTTCTTTAGATTATTACCAAAAGAAACCCTGTACTTACATGTATAAATTAAATCAAATGACTTCATAACATGATTTGAAGAGAATCATTTGGTGGTGCAAACAATTTAAAATCTTTATATAATTATTCTATTTAGTTCGATTCTCTATTTTATATTCATGTGCAATTCATTTAAAAGACTAAATTGTTTAAGAAAACCTTTGAGTTTTGTATATCTCTAATTTTAAACCCTTTGTTTTATTAACTTTTATATTTAAAATATATAAAATTCAAATTAAATATATTAACTTTTAGTTTAACATAGACATGGCTAGAATTATTTTCAAATTATCCTGTAATATTTTAACCTCTTCAGTTCTCTTACCAAGTTCTGCCCTATTAAATTTCTTTGAACTAAAATATTGAAATTTATAGTCAATGAAGACTTGGAATAACCCTCTCCTGCAAGCTGTCAAACATTGTCTTCTCTTGCGGGTTGGTTGCTGTGTACCATTTTCAATTTAACTTAACTTTTATTTTTGTTATTTTGAAGATACTGTTGATGTATTTGTTAGGTATATTTACACAGAAACTCATTAATATATATTATAAAAGTATATACTTTTTTTCTGCATTATAACACAGTGTATATATTATATTATATTCGTAAAGTGTTAAGGCCGAAATTTATGAATATTGAAATGAATAGAGGCACTCCACCAACTCCAAGCGAGGACTAAAACTCACCAACTTCTTTTGCTTTGAAATTAAGATTCCAAGGATGATCACCACTGGAGAATGAAAACCAAAACTAGTTTAGTCATCATTTTAGCTCAATGAAAAAGATACCCTAATTGTTATTAAGATGGGAGACAGATATAGGAAAAATTATTGATATCAAGAAATTCAAGAATAATTTTTACATTAAATTACTCACTTTAGTAATTTTTCCTCATGGGAGGACTTTTTTTTGTTAAATTTTATCATTTTTATTCATAATACAATCAAATAAGAAAAAAAGTATATGTATATCTTTTAATTTTTTATACTCTTCCAATACTTAATAAAAACATAATGCTTTTATTTTTCTAATTGATTCATTATATATTATTCTATAATTTAAAGAAAAAAATATTATTTTATTGGCGTTGAAGGGTTGTTATGTGCGGAGTAACATCACCTATGATAATATTTTTCTCATATTCTTTCCCATTAACTCGATCCCTTCATTTAAAAGTAAGAAAAGTATGCATAATATTAAGTTCCATTGACTTGTTATTTACTAAAAATAAATATAAAAGACTAGTATAATCTAAAACGAATTTGACATCCTACTCACTCCATGTGCAGCGTGTTTGAACAGTTTTTCTCCCCAACTTCAGATTTTTAACCAGTGGTCAAGCATAAAAGTAATTATATTTAACTTTAGAAAGAGAAAAAAAACAAAAAATTACAATGATTAAAATCAAAATATTTTATTTTACGGGGACCAGGTTGATTTTTATTTTTGAAAAAATAGTTATTTTTATGAACTGAAAAATCATAATTTATATTTTATTATGAAAATGCTTGACTTTTTCATGGGTAGACCCCCAAAGCCGTGGAAAAAGTGATTTTTGGAAGTATGACTGTATTGGAAAGAGAAGGGTAACAAGGTAATTTTGGGGGTGTTGGTTTGCTATTAAACAAGGGTGAGGGAGCACAAGGCATACTGCAAAACAGAGTAGAAAGTAAAGGTGTAGAGTGAGCTTTAGAAGTGGTTGAAAATGGCTGAGAAAAGCAAGATTCTGATCATCGGAGGCACCGGCTACATCGGTAAACATATTGTGGAAGCAAGCGCAAAGGCTGGGCATCCAACTTTTGCTCTGGTGAGGGAATCAACCGTCTCTGACCCCGCCAAGGCTGAGCTCATCAACCATTTTAAGGCTTTGGGTGTTAATCTGGTCCATGTAAGACATCATCTTTCATTCTCCGTTTAACTTCACTAGTGTGCAGGTGGATGCTCATGAAGAGCGAGTATAATATTTGATTAATTAACCACCGTTTGATTTGACAATGGCAGGGGGATCTGTATGATCATGAAACCTTGCTGAAAGCCGTAAAGCAGGTAGATGTGGTCATTTCCACCGTGGGTCACTTGCAACTTGCCGATCAGGTCAAGATCATCGCTGCCATTAAGGAGGCTGGCAACATTAAGGTTTTTTTCTCCTCACTCCAATCCTCTAGATCCTGTTTGTTTATTTGGACTTTGATTCGAATATACGTTCTTGTAGAATTTCATCCTTAGCATATGAATCTTTCATGTTATAATTAACAAACTTTTAATAAGCGTATTGGGAAGATAAAACCAGAGTAGGAAAATATCTCGCTAATTTGTTTAACAAAAATAGAATGAATTACTGGTGAATCATGTAGAGTAGTTTTGAAGGTTAATTTTTGTTAACCGAGTGTGTTATGATTTTTGAATTGGCAGAGGTTTTTCCCTTCTGAATTCGGGAACGACGTGGATCGTGTGCATGCAGTGGAGCCAGCAAAATCTGCGTTCGAAGTCAAAGTCCAAATTCGGCGTGCCGTTGAAGCAGAAGGAATCCCCCATACGTTCGTTGCCAGCAACTACTTTGCCGGCTACTTTCTGCCAACGTTAGCTCAACCAGGAGTCTTCGCTCCACCTCCACCTAAAGACAAAGTCATTATCTTCGGCGATGGAAATCCTAAAGGTAACTCATGTAAATAAATTCTAGTACGACCAGCACATATCGAATGCCATTAGTTGTTAATTAACGTGTACGTTTTTCTTGAACACTTGCAGCTATTTTCAACAAGGAAGAGGACATTGGAACCTACACCATCAGAGCCGTGGATGACCCTAGGACGTTGAACAAGATTCTCTACCTCAGGCCCGCTCAGAACATTTACTCATTCAACGAGCTTGTGGCCTTGTGGGAGAAGAAGATTGGGAAGACCCTCGAAAAGGTTTATGTGCCAGAGGAGAAGCTTCTCAAGGACATTGAAGGTATGTTAAATATAAATGCGCAAAATTTAAACCTTGATCTATGGTATTCATATACTGATATCCCCTTTTGTTGCAGAGTCTCCTATTCCAATCAATGTGATATTATCAATCAACCACTCTGTGTTCGTGAAGGGTGACCACACCAACTTTGAGATCGAGCCCTCTTTTGGGGTTGAGGCTTCTGAGTTGTACCCCGATGTCAAGTACACCACCGTGGAAGAATTCCTTAGTCAGTTCGCTTGAGAATTAAAACAAGAAAGATGCACTTAGTTGTTGATTTGGCCTCTGCTACTTGTTGCTGCTATTTTGCTTTGTAAAACTGTTGATTAATGTTTTACCATGTATTATCCCCTGATCTAAAAAGAGGGAAGAGAGTGCAAGATTGGGTTGTATGTCAAATGCTTTTTCATACTTTTCAATAACTACTTCAGTAGCTCAAAAATAATAAATACTTACGACATGCATGCGCTAACTACCGTCTTTCTGCCTCTCTGCTTTTGCTCTTTCTGGTGGCTAACAGTAACAGTATGATAGTGCAAAACTAATATACATAAGTGAAATTTCTCGTGTAAGATTATAAAAATATCATTATTAAGAGAGAAAATTTTCAATATCTCTCTTGATATGAGAAAAAGAATTTTACTCTTTTTGTAATACAAATAACTCTCCTGCAAAATAGAAGAAACATTTTTGAGAATTTTCAGATATTCTCTAATGGATGCAATGTTAAAACTAATCAAATGCCTTGCTGTTTATGGTCAAAAGTTTTGATTCTGTTTTATGAAACAAAACTAATTTTATTATCACACAGCAAAACGACAAATTATATCCATTTAATACCGTCAAATAATAATATTTTGATTATAATTATATTATTTTTATTATTTAAAATCATAATATATTATTATATTATTAAAAGTAGTGTCAATGAATGGTTTTTATAATCCTTGTCAAACTAACTTTTTCCTTTTATTATTTCACACTATCACAATTTCTTACTTTAAAACTTTTTTTGTGAACTTTAGTATATCTCTTTACTTCGTTGATAGCTTTTCTTGCATGTTATAAGTGAGCATGATAACATATAAAAACCGAAAGTGGTGTCTGTTAAACATAAATTTAATTTATTTCTGTAAAGCAAAGGCTGTATTTTTTAATGATTTTTTTCTTTTTTTCCAATAGACCTATAAGGAACAGCAATAGTTTCATGTTTTTTTTTTAAATTAATTTGAATAATTATAAAATCCTTTTATAATATTTTCTTAGTAATCCTCTGTTTTTATTTTCTATGATAAGTATTAAAATTAAAAATATGCACAAAAAAAATCAGTATTACTCTACTTAATGTTGAATTTAATTCAGTCGCGAAATCTAAATGAAAATCTCCTGGTTGCGTTGCTAAAGTGAATAGGTTCATTCAGTGAATAATCAGTGTGGCAGATATCACTCATAAATTGCAAATCGAATGTAGTTTTTGTCAGTTCATTGTTAATGCACCAATCACTCATAAATTCCCATAGCCCATAGGAAGCAATCTGGTGGTCCTTCTGGAGAAAATCAATTCGCAATGTACCTGTTATGCGAAGCTGGTCATGATGGCGTCAAGCAGACGTCAGACACAAACGAACGTGCTTTTTAAGTCAATAAATTCTAAATATATCAGCGTTTAGATAGTCAGATGGTGAATCAATTAACAGTGTGGAATAATTTGTGATACGAAATTGATGATATTGGTGAAAATAAATTAAACTTGTGAGTGTGATTTGGGCAAAGAAATTGAGTACATGACCATACCCTGTCATTAGAGTAGCAGACAGGGCTCGTTTGTTCTAGTCCTTTTAAGTAAGGCACATGCTCGCAAGCATGAATTCTGGTGACTGTTAGTTACCAAAATTGATACTTTTCTCTGTCAAATTATCCAAAATCATGACAAGGATGCTTGAACAGAAAGTGAAAGTGTCATCGATGAGCACACAAGCTTCAGTATTACGCTGTAGTTAACAAAGTTTTACAATTATGTACTGAAAACCGTATTTCTATTTTGGTGAGGGAAGGAACAATTAATTCGGCAAAAAGTGTCACGGTGTGCTCAATTGTGATCAAAGTACACACATTTGATTCAGAAACAGGATAATAGTTTCTCTAAATGAAATTAACTGCATTAATCGGTGCAAGTACAGATTTTGTTGATTACCCCTTTTAGTTTTATAAAATGTTATTGCTCATGATGGTATGATAGACACTTCCTATCGTTTCATAACTTCATAAACAGAATTTCCCTAACATATAAAATTTTCCAATGGGATTACTTGGTCTTGGGACCAGCCTTTGCGAAAGAACCAAATTATATCAATTTAGAATCATGGTATGAACATATGTAGATATCTACAATGTAACTATGTAATGAATTAATTCTGTTTCTCACCAACTTAAATTGTTCTTCTTCCACAAGGTTTGAGGACACAACAATCTGAGATCCAAAGCCTGCAAAGCAGAACCGAGTAGTTGTTTATCTGATATCTGTTTGTTTGACTTTGAAGTGTATTGTTCTGGGAGAAGAGAGAGTAAGCACATCATGGGTTGTATTGTGTTTAAGAGTACGATTCTGATGTGAGAGTGACACAGTTGGAGTAACTCTTGCAGTATTTGGTAATGGTTCTGGAGCTGGTGCTAATTCCTCTTCAAACTTGGCTGGCTTTGATGCTGTTTCTATGATATAATTTTCTGTGTGCACAATCATTCTTCCTAGTTTCACTCCCTCAGTTATATTTCCTGTAAAATTGACATAGACAGTGAAGAGAATGAAAACTGCTTAATTTGTATTATCACTTTTGAGGAGTGAGGAAAAAAAAAGCAGTTACTTAAAGGGTCTTTACCATTTGATTGGAGGTCTGCCTTTGAATTCTCTGACAAAAGAATGAGTGTGGGAGTGATCATTGTAAGGAAAGCCCAGAAGACGAAAATTGGAACGAGAGTTCTGTCACCCATTTGTTGGGAAAATTAGACGAATTTAATGCAGCTCTTAAGTATGGTTTACAGCAGAAGAAGTTTTGGGTGTGAGGGAGAAGAGGATAGGCGTTGAATACGATGGTTGTGCTTTCATGAAATTAGCTGGCCATGTTTAAACCAAATAGCTATCAGAATAATGGACTAAATGAATAATACAAACTCAATGTGATTGAATTTTTATTATTAGCATATAAACTAAGTCAAGTTTTAACAACTAAACTAGTGATTTGGTTTCGCGGTTGTTGGATGGTTGTTGTTATTATTACAGCAATTGATCTGTCTGGTTATAGAATATATCAGCATCCATCGTGGCTTGGTACAATTGGCACACCGGTTCTAGCCATCTATCATTGTCCACAAATAAAAGTCTAAGATACAAAGAAAATTTTATAAAAGTGGGAATTTTTATAATACCATAAAGCTTGTAAAATAAAATAAAATGTAAATGGTTTAAATTCTTTTATTATGATAGAATCCATTTAAAATAAGATTCATGTTGTAAGAGTTTCTAAGTGGTAGATGTTATACTTCTTTTTCACATACATTATTTTAGACAAATTTTATGTATGGGTGTAACTACTTGCTGAGTACTAAGTTGTCGCCGCCACCTTCCTCAAAAGAAATTTTGGCAGCTTACAAAGTGATATTCTTTGTTTTGTCATAGGTGGCAATGTGGCTTCTCTGGCCAAAACTGGATATTTTTTTCAATCATTATCTTTCTAATTCTCAAGCCTGCAATAGTAGAAATTGTTTATGTAGAGACAGGAAGTAGGAATCAAAATTTTCACACCCAACTCAACAAGCTGAAAAAGCCCAACCCAGTTCGTTATGGGCCAGGCCCATTTTGTTATAGTGATGGAAACCCCAAAATGCCCTCTCCATGAAACATGGATTCTCTACTCTTCCATTTTGGTTGGGAGTGGAAGCGTAAGCAGCGAGCAGTAGTGAAAATGGGAACCCTTGGGAGAGCGATCTACAGCGTTGGTTTCTGGATTCGCGAGACTGGACAGGCCATCGATCGTCTCGGTTCCCGCCTTCAGGGCGGTTACTTTTTCCAAGAGCAGCGTTTGTCTCTTTCCCCTTTTCTTTTTCTTCTTTCCCATGCCCTAATTTCTGCCATATTATAATCACGTTACATTCTATGATCATTGTTCATGATTCCAGACTTATGTTCTTCTTTTCCACTTAGATTCGACCAGGCAGTGACTAAGCCAATTAATTGTATTCCCTGTTGTGATCAGTGTCTAGGCATCGAACTCTGATGAACATATTTGATAAGGCTCCTGTTGTTGATAAGGATGTATTTGTTGCGCCAAGTGCCTCCGTCATTGGAGACGTTCATGTTGGAAGAGGATCATCCATTTGGTATGGATGTGTCTTGAGAGGTAAGCTATCCCATTGGATAATTCATGTGTCCCAACATTTCATGGATATTCTTTTCTTCTCCGTCATTTCTGAACAGATTTCGTGTTCTGTGATCTTTTAATGTAAATTCAACGTGACATGTTTTGCTTTTTATTCGCTGTTGATATATGTGTTAATCATGTGCCAAATTTATTTTATGAATAGGTGATGTTAACAGCATCAGAGTTGGAAGTGGAACTAACATACAGGATAACTCTCTGGTGCATGTTGCAAAGTCAAATTTAAGTGGGAAGGTCTTGCCTACAGTTATTGGGGACAATGTCACTGTGGGTGAGGAACATTTTTGTAACGATAAAGAATGGTGCAGTGTTCCGTTCTTAATGGGAATTTATGTTTTTACTGAACAGGTCATAGTGCTGTTTTACATGGTTGTACTGTTGAGGACGAGGCTTTTGTTGGTATGGGTGCCGTATTACTTGATGGAGTAGTTGTTGAGAAAAATGCCATGGTTGCTGCTGGAGCCCTTGTGAGGCAGAATACAAGGATACCTTCTGGGGAGGTATGTCTGTGCGTGTTTACTTTTTGCTACACCCATTCAAAAATAGAGTATTAGGTTAGGCTTTTGGTCATGTTAGACTAATTCTTTCTGGGGATTGATTCCATTGTTGAGTTAGTAGACTGTACCACCGGTCTGGGGCAAGGAGGACCAATTACAATTTGGTGTTTATTTATTTATCATCGTGTTAGATTTTTTTTTTTTGGAGTTTCTGGGGATTGAGTTAAATTTCTAAGCACTGTCATGTAGGAAATGTTACTTTATCAGCTGATAGAAATCATCTTTGGTATGATTTGAGTTGTTATTTTTTTTAAGTCAACATACTTACCATATATGATGATTTATGACGGGATGACAATGTAAAAATCTTATCAGTGTATGTGTTATTTACTCTCTTATTTTTTTCTTTTTAATTTAATCCACATGTTCTGTGATATATAACTTATAAGTATCTAAATGGTCAAAATCAGCATATGTACTACTATTTACTCTCTTTTTTGAAGTTTTTAGTTTTCTTTTTAATTTAATCCATATATTCTGTGATATAAGTAAATTGCAATGATCATAGAGTTTGTCTATTTATCTGCATAGTCTCTATCTATTCATCTAGTCTAGACATTATTTCCAACGCCAAACCGTTTGTAACACTCCTTTTAACTTGGATAGAACCTTGTCTCAATATCTGCTTCTTACTTTTCCAAGAGACAATATTTCAACTGGTAGATATACATACCTTGTAGTAGAAGAATATCCTATCAAATGGAGACTTTACCCATTCTGCATCACAATACTCAGCAATGTGGGTGCTTCATTTATTTCATACAATATTCCTTGTCCTAGAGCCTAGGATATTCTAGAAAAATGCATTTGATGGGTACAATAGAATAAGGAACTTCATCATCGAGAGATGCAGAAAGCATAAGGTTTATTAGATTTCATGAAGTAATAATGTTCTTGCAATTTCAACAAATTGTCTATTTTTTTTTCTAGTCTTGCTGGAGTGTATGGGTACAAGCAGATTGATGCCGTAGGTCATAGGAAAAATATTCTTTGACATTGTCACTTCTAAGAATTTTAATAAAAAAGCACATTTTAATAATGAAGGATATAGTGGAACTTGAACCATAAGTTGTAATCTGAGATCCATTTGCAAGGTTATGATGATATGAGGAGTTTTAGATGTTGAAATGGAGGAGAATAAAGAATCATCACCAGAAACGTAGTCAGGAACTAATAAAATATCCATGGATTTTGATTATTAGTAGATTGAGAGACATAGACAGCTGAGGCATTAGTGGCACAGGATGATTTAACTTAGTGACGGCCTTTAATTGATCACATTCTTATAGTCTGCTACTAACATTCATTCTTATCCAAACAATCGGAGAGATAATTCTAACCCCCATGTATGGTGAGCAGCTGACAGTTGTAGACAGACAATGCCAGCAACTTGACCATAAGAGGAGATAGGCAGAGTGCGAATGAAACTGCCCTTATACCAATATCAATATTTATATACGTCACAAAATCTCAATAAATTACAATTAAGAGTAGTAAAAGGAACACAGAAACTGCTTCTAACATTTTCCTCAGCCGTTTCTCACCTGCTTTTCCTCAAAGCTATAGTCTTGCTATGTTTGTGTCTCCACTACCATTAATTTAAACCGAAGTGATATTAGATATCAACAAACAGACTAACTTGATATGCTCCCCTGAGATATTCCAAAACAAATTTGGTAGTGAAAGCAAGAAATTCTACCCATTGCTTGATAAAAAAAACTCTGGTATTTATCAAACCACAACCTATTACATGTCAAATTAAGAAGATTGGTATAACTACAAGAAATTGTCAGAATTGTGACCTGTTGCTTAATTAAAGCAACAAACTTGGTATGCTGTTGCTTATAGAGACAAGAATTTTAGTATAGAAGATGTATAATTAACGCTGTCACTAGATGAAATTACGTGGTTGAATACCAAGAGAATCTGATAAGTTCATAAATACGAAAGAACTAAAGGAAAATTAAATCTATCGGTCTTTTCACAGGAAGAATTATATATTGTATATACATGTACAATCATGATTATTACTAAGTAAATGAGGGACAATAAGAGCATTTCTTATGAAATTTGAATCAAATCTGCAACTCATAACTCCTAATAAAATTTAAAACAAATCCTACCCTAATTTGTTGTGCAGACAATAATGAAAGTGCTCGATTACTGTGATCATGAATTGAAATTCTGATGTTCCCAAAGCTCTGGTACAAGTCCATTTGATGCCTTTTTTATCTTTGCTTGTGGCTTTGTTGACTGATCAACAAAGTTTGTGAATCCTATGTAGGAACACCTGCATTGCATCAAACAACCTATCACTATGGCACCTATGAGTAATGACCTTAACAAAAACCTAATTTCTTTTATGGGGAATACTGTTGGTTCTTATATCAACTAGCCCCAACCCAGCACCACATACCACTTGTCTTGATTCTTGCATTGGCTCTTGAACTTCGTGATCTTGTATACTGTACTGTACTATGAGTTTTATCATAAGGTTCGAACTATCTAAATATTCATTTCTTGGTGAAAAAAATATAATTCTAGTGTTGGTTAGGCTATTTTTATATGCATGTTATGATTCATTAATGATCTGCAAGCGCAAACTTGGATATTTTACAGGTATGGGCAGGCAATCCTGCAAAGTTCCTGAGAAAGCTAAGTAATGAGGAGATAACATTCATCTCCCAGTCAGCCATCAATTATACTAACCTTGCACAGGTCCATGCTGCTGAGAATTCGAAGTCGTATGATGAAATTGAGTTTGAGAAGGTGTTGCGAAAGAAGTATGCTCGTAAAGATGAGGAGTATGACTCTATGCTGGGTGTTGTTCGCGAGATCCCACCAGAGCTTATTCTTCCCGATAATGTCTTACCTGATAAAGCAGAAAAGGCTCTTCAAAAATGAGGTATTTTATTGCAGTGTCTTCAATTCCAATATTGAAATGACATCATGGGACTTTTTTGCTTTTACAAATTTGTGGAAGAGGGATTTTTTTTTTCATTCCCAATAATACCAGACATTTTCTGCGCTAGAATCAATCATGGCTCTTAACGATCCTGGAAGCAATTGTTCCTTGATATTTTGAACTCTGTTCTCTAATTTGGTTAAGGCACTAGTGCCATGTAGAATCATTGATGCCGATCTTAGTGTTTGTTGTATCCAGTGCAAGTGATTTCACATTTTTTTTTATCTTGATCTGTATGTTGAAAGGCATTATTTGTCAACTTGGTTCATAAGTTCTCGTTGACATCTTTATTAATGAGGACACCTATGTATGTTTGTCTCCAGTATGGTTTACGGTTGGGATAATGATTATTTCGTGGCGGGTGAAAGGTTCCAAAATGCAGTTTACAGAAAGAAAGTTGGGTATCTGAAAAAGATCATTTTGATTGTTTTCTCCTTTTCCGTCTAGAGTTCATCTTAAAAATGCAATTTCTTCCAATGCAATGAGAACGGCTTTAAGAACGATTTTGCCACACACTAAGCATGTGTTATAGAAAAGCTTATTTACGGTAGATGTTGGCTCATTATGACACGTTTTATTTGGCTCTCTGAATGATTATCGTTTGCACATTTTTACTTCAACTTCCAACCAGAAATGTATTTTTACAAATTAAAATAGAATATTTCATCTTGTCGGAGAGAGCAATTTAGGATTTCCATAATAGTACTTATTATTTGCGTTTAAGGGACCGTTGGTCATCACAGAAAAAAAAAACTAATAACTAAATAAAATGGTTGTACTGCATGCTATATTATAAATTGGAATAACAGTATATTTGAAAAGAAAAACCATGCTATATTAAATAAATTGGAATAATAGTATATTAAAAATGAAAAATTCTAATATAATACGAAAAATAATGATTGGTTTTAGGATAATTTCCTGCAATGGTTTGTGATGCTTTTCCGAAAACCTTAATTTACTCATTAATATATTTTAAAATTTGATAATGCATCAAACAATATTCAAGTTTGATAAAAAAAAGGTTTATCTATTTAAAATTGACGTTGTACAGCAATTTATATCTTATTTATTTTAGTAATTTTCTATATATATATATATATATTAATAAAAAATAAATTTGAAAAGTTCAATAGGATGGTCAGTGCTACCATCAACCTAGACTTAAAAGAGTTAAAATAAGATAAGCTACGGGACAAGTTGGTTTCACAGGCCCAATTAGCTTTTCCTGTTCTACAACTAGTCCAAGCAGCTTCTTCCCTCACCTTCATAAATATCTGACTTTTCTGATTCCACAATCCAGAAGTTAAATATATGACTTTTCGAATTGGGATTCTGCAATCTGAAAATTAAGTGAAAAATGACTTGAAATTATAAAAAACAAAATCATTTTTTTTTACACAAGAGTGCAAGAACAAATATATAGAGGTGCAGTAAAAAACCGCCACTAGTTCAGGATTAACTGGGTTGTCTTATTACCAATTTATGGGATTTCACAATTTCTTATACTAATGAAACCTTGATGACCTCTGTTCAAGGACGATGTATGGATACCAGCTAATGGGTAATGAGCATGTGATGATAAAGTAAAAGAATTTTTGGTTCTATTTTCTACCTTAAGAACAGAAAAAAAAAATTGATCAAATTTTATTGAATCTTACTCATAGTAATATTTTATCAAAAAACAACTCTAATTACCAAATAAATTAATAACATAGAACAATTTACTTATACTTAGTAGACATTAAAAAAAATATCCAATGATGTATGAATTCAGTACATACTGTTTACTTGAAAGATAATGGTATTTTACTCATAAATACTTATTACCTTTTAATAATTATTAATAAGTTTTATTGAAGTGTTTTTTTTTAAAAAATTTAAGTAACCAAATCAAAATTATTAATCAAAGAAATATTAATTATATAGAATGATCATTTAAAATTTGACTTCATATATATTCTTTCAGTTATGCAATTATTTTGTAAAAGATTAATTTGTCAAAATTTATATTTTAATAAATTCATTTAAATTTATTTTTTAAAAAGATTAAATTAATTTCCGTTAATATTTTTTTATTTAATTTGAACTTTAATTATTTTTTTAATTTATAGTTTGAAAATTTATTTTTAGATTATTTTATTTAAATTTATTAATATATATAAATAGATGCAGATATCCAGGTATAAAAACTCCTTCGCTTAGTGGAATACACGAGCAATGATGTGGTATTTTTGAAAGATAGTATAATCTATCACTTTAATCAATTCACCAAAAATAAGATCTTAAATATCTTTACTTTTAGCCGTGATGTGTTATCCTTATTTGATAATTTTGGATCACCTTTAAACTAGTAATCTGTTTCATATGAACAGGTTCGTTTGCTCATACCAATATACACGTAGGTCAATATCAACGGTAAATAAACACTTGTGTAATACATGCTTCGTGTGGAAAATTCGTTTTATAAAACTGTTCTCAGTAACCACTTTTTAAGATGAAATCGAGACGGAAAAAGAATAAACAATGAATAAGTTCCTTTTCAGAGATACCCAACTTCTATTCTTTCTGCAAACTGCATTATTATTGAAACCTCTCACCCGCCATGAAATAATCATTATCCCACTGTACCATACTGAAGATAAACACGGTCGTAGGTGTCCTCGTCAATAAAACATGTCAACGAGCACTAAAGAATGTCTTCAACATAAAGATAAACAAGATAAAAAAATGTGAAATCACTTGCACTGGATACAACAAACACTAAGATCGGCATACATAATTCTACATGGCATTTGCCTTTACCAAATTAGTGAACAGAATTCAAAATATTAAGGAATAACTGCTTCCTGGATCGTAAGGAGGCACGATTGATTCTAGCGCAGACAATGTCTGCTATTATTGGGAATGAAAAAAAAATCCCTCTTCCATGAATTTGTAAATGCAAAAAAGTCCCATTGTCATTCAATATTAGAATTGAAGACAATGCTTTAAAATATCTCATTTTTGAAGAGCCTTTTCTGCTTTATCAGGTAAGACATTATCGGGAAGAATAAGCTCTGGTGGGATCTCGCGAACAACACCCAGCATAGAGTCATACTCCTCATCTTTACGAGCATACTTCTTTCGCAACACCTTCTCAAACTCAATTTCATCATACGACTTCGAATTCTCAGCAGCATGGACCTGTGCAAGGTTAGTATAATTGATGGCTGACTGTGAGATGAATGTTATCTCCTCATTACTTAGCTTTCTCAGGAACTTTGCAGGATTGCCTGCCCATACCTGTAAAATATCCAAGCTGCAGCTCATTAACGACACATAACATGCATAAAAAACAGCCTAACCAACACTAGAATCGTATTCTTTTCACCAAGAAAGAAAATTTAGGTAGTTTGAAACTTATGATAAAACTCATAGTACAGTAGTATACAAGATCACGCAGTTATATATAAGGGGTTTTCAAATTAACTACTAAATTAAATGTATTTTAGTAATTTAAAATAAAAACGGGTATAAGAACAAAATGAGTATTAGGACGGATATTTCCATACCCAACTTTAAAAAAATAGGATATAAACCATACTCATTCATAGTCAATTAATACAAGGATTCTCAGATCAGACGGGTTCAGACGATATTTGCTAGGGACAGGTTCAATTGTTATCCCTATATTCAAGAAGCAATGTAAGAATCATGACAAATGTAACAAGTAATAGTTCAAGAAAAGTGTTATATGGTACTGGGTTGGGGCTTGTTGATAAGGTGAGAGTTAAGAACCACAAGTATTCCCTATAAAAGATATTAGGTTTCTGGTATGGTCATAACTGATAGGTGTCATAGTGATAGGGTTGGTTGATGCAATACAGGTGTTCCTACGAAGGATTCACAAACTTTGCCAATCAGTCAACAAAACCAAAGCTAAGATAAAAATGGCATGAAATGGACTTGTATCGGAGCTTTGGAAACATCAGAATTTCATAAACATGATCACAATGACCAAGCACTTTCACTATTATTTGCGCATCAGATTAGGTTAGGATTTGTTTTAAATTTTATCAGGTGTAATAACTTACAGATTTGATTCAAATTTCATAAAAATTTGCTCTCATTCTCACTTCCCTCGTAATTTACGTAGTAATATTCATGATCGTACATGTATATGCAATACATTATTCTTCAAGTGAAATCAAGATACAGATAATTTTGCATCAGAAAAGACCGTTAAAGATTTAATTTTCCTTTGGTTCCTTCGTATCCTTAAACTTCTCAGATTCTTTTGGTATTCACCCAACTTATTAACTCGGTAATTATCCATCCTCTATACTAAGATTCTTGTTTCCATAAGCAACAGCATACGATTTAATATATATACCAAGGTTCTATGTTAGAAGCAGTTTCATTGTTGGAGATTAATGTCTAGTTTAGATTAATAATGAAGAGACGGAGACTTTGCTTTTCGGGAGTTACACCTTAATTTTTATTACTCGTAATTGTAATTTATTTTGAGATGTACATTAATATTGATGCTGTTTATTGCCTTTTCACTCTAGCATTACAGCAAGATTTTACAACCTGGTATAACGGCAGTTTCATTCTCACTCTGCCTATCTCCTCTAATGGTCAAGTTACTGGCACTGTCTACAACTGTCAGCTGCACGCTGTTCACATACAGGTGGGTTAGAATTATCTATCTATTGTTAGGATAAGCAAGAGTGTAAGAAGCAGAATACAAGAATGTCTTCAATTAAAGGCCACTAACAAGCCTGTGCTACTAAAGCTCCCACTATCAGTGTCTCAATCAACTAATAGTCAAAATCCATGGATATTTTATTCAGGAGTTTCTGACTAAATTACTGGTGATAGTTATTTATTCTCCTCCATGTCAACTCCTAAAATTCTTCATATCATCATTACCTTGCAAATGATCTAAGGTTACAACTTATGGATCAAGTTCCACCATCTCCTTTATTAAAATAAATTTGTCTTTTTTTATTAAAATTCTTAGAAGTGACAATGTCAACAAATATTTTTTTCTCTGACCTATTGCGTCAATTTACTTGTGCCCACTTCACGAAATTTTGTTGAATATGCAAGCACATTATTACTTCACGAAACCTAATACTCAACAATGGAATGAATCCCAAAAATAAATGTAGACTAACATGACCAAAAAAAACTATCCTAATACTCGTTATTTAATGTAGCAAAACAGTAAACAAATACAGACATACCTCGCCAGAAGGTATCCTTGTATTCTGCCTCACAAGGGCTCCAGCAGCAACCATGGCATTTTTCTCAACAACTACTCCATCAAGTAATACGGCACCCATACCAACAAAAGCCTCGTCCTCAACAGTACAACCGTGTAAAACAGCACTATGACCTGTTAAGTAAAAACATAAATTCCCATTAAAAACAGAGCACGGCACCATTCTTAATGGTTAGAAAATTGTTCCTCACCCACAGTAACATTATCCCCAATAACTGTAGGCAAGACCTTCCCACTTAAATTTGACTTTGCAACATGCACCAGAGAGTTATCCTGTATGTTAGTTCCACTTCCAACTCTGATGCTGTTAACATCACCTATTCATAAAATAAATTTGGCACATGATTAACACATATATCAACAGCGAATAAAAAGCAAAACATGTCACGTTGAATTTACATTAAAAGATCACAGAACACGAAATCTGTTCAGAAATGACGGAGAAGAAAAGAATATCCATGAAATGTTGGGACACATGAATTATCCAATGGGATAGCTTACCTCTCAAGACACATCCATACCAAATGGATGATCCTCTTCCAACATGAACGTCTCCAATGACGGAGGCACTTGGCGCAACAAATACATCCTTATCAACAACAGGAGCCTTATCAAATATGTTCATCAGAGTTCGATGCCTAGACACTGATCACAACAGGGAATACAATTAATTGGCTTAGTCACTGCCTGGTCGAATCTAAGTGGAAAAGAAGAACATAAGTCTGGAATCATGAACAATGATCATAGAATGTAACGTGATTATAATATGGCAGAAATTAGGGCATGGGAAAGAAGAAAAAGAAAAGGGGAAAGAGACAAACGCTGCTCTTGGAAAAAGTAACCGCCCTGAAGGCGGGAACCGAGACGATCGATGGCCTGTCCAGTCTCGCGAATCCAGAAACCAACGCTGTATATCGCTCTCCCAAGGGTTCCCATTTCCACTACTGCTCGCTGCTTACGCTTCCACTCCCAACCAAAATGGAAGAGTAGAGTATCCCTCTTTCATGGAGAGGGTATTTTGGGGTTTCCATCACTATAACAAAAAACGGGCTTGGCCCATAACTAACCGGGTTGGGCTTTCTCAGCTTGTTCGGTTGGGTGTGAAAATTTGACTCCTACTTCCTGCACCCCTACAATTTCTTCAATGTTTCCTCTCAGGTTATCAAAATTACATTTTCCCTTCCATAAATGTCACTTTCGAATTATATATTCCAAAAAAGTGTCGGACCAAGTTTTTTTGAACAAAACTTTGGAATGGAATGAAATTTTGGAAACAGAATTTTCAGAATGTACCAAATACATTTTGAAATAAACTTTCCATACTAAAATTTTCAAAACAAACTTTCCAGACCTTATATATTGTTATTCAGAATGAGTTTGCCAAAATACATCTACATGAAGTATGTTTCGGAAAATGAGTTTTAGAAAAAACTTTTCGGATGTGGTGTTGTGTAATGACCAAAGATGTTTGAATGTTTCTCTAATTATGTGTGATGCCATTAATAATTATGGAAGACAAGAAATCATAGAAATCATAGTGCCGTGTTTTAACCGATTGGCCAACCAAGACCACTATGAGTTTTAGTTCATCTGGCTCACTCAGGTTTAATAAGTGATAAGTCAGATTGATTTACCAATCTATTTAATTTAATTTAATTATTTATTATTTTATAATTTAATATTATTAATTATCATTTCTTTTATTATATTGTAGATGAGGATAAAAAAATAAGATATTTTAAGAGAGATAAATATTATAGATTTACCTATTTAAGACTCTGATATTATAAACGATAACTAATATAATATAAAAAATATGGTATGTTATGTAAGAAGAAACATCCAAAATATCATTTGTTATATTATGTTTTTTAAAGATATAAATATATAATAGTATTGTGATTAAATAATTAATTTAATATATAGTTATTATTTATAATAGAATGGTTTAACATGTAAGTATAGTAATTATTTTAATTTATTTAATTAAAAAATTGACTAATTAAGTTTAGAAAATGTTTTTATATAAATAAATATGTTTTTAATATTTATTTATATTTATATATAAATAAATTTTAAAGGAATTTCATTGATGAAAGTTTAAAAGGACTTTTGTGTAAAATCAATTTTAGTGACCTCCCTTTCCTTTCTAATTCCCTTGTGTTGCTTAGATCCTCCACCTTATCCCTCACATTGTTCTTTGCATATATCCTCAAATCATCTTAAAGAAACACACTGGTTCCTCCCTATTCCATCCTAGCACACAATTTATTCTTAAAAGAAAAAACACAATGTTAGAGTTTAGGTAGATTTAAGCTATATAGATGAGTACGTATTTTCACTTTGCAAAGATAAATACCACTTTTTAATATAGTATCAAAATTATTTAACAATCTATTTTAACCATATTGGTGGTGTTGGGCATGTATCATATTACTATTAATGTTTAGTTTATTCTCACGATTAATTTATTCTAAAATTAAGGAATCTTAATTAATACAATTCAAGTACCAAAAAAAATATCATTTTGTTTCCTTTAAGAAAATTGAAATTAATTATTTTTTAAAACTTTATTTAATTTATTTTTTATATTTAAAGATATTCATATTTAAAAATACGTGAATTTAATCATTTTAATTCAATTTTATTAAATTTATAAATACATTTAAAATGAAAAAAATTATGTATTTTTAGATAAATTAGTTTAAACTTGTACTCGAGATAAAAATAATATCTAACCTAATATTTATTATTTAATTTTTATAAGATAAAATTTATCAGTCAAAGTTTACTTTTAAGCTTTGCATTTTTAATAAAAATAATTAAAATTTATTTATAAACGTATAACTTATTTTTATAAATTAATTAGTATCATAAACAAATAATTTTATATAAAAATAAAAAAATTACAATTTGAGTTAGTAATTATAATATAATTTTTTAAAATAATAAAAAAATCCAGTTATCACTACTTTTTTCCTTTTTTAATCAATTTAAAACTGATATAATTAATTTTATTCATGATATATTAATGTATATTTTTCCGTTAGTAATAATTTAAGTATGAAATGATAAAAATATAAAAAATAATCATGAAAAAGTTTCTTTGTAATTTTTTTTTTGTAATGTTATTTTATAAAGGAGTAATTATTATTCTAGAAACAGCTATAAGAAATATATTAAAAACAAGATAAGTTATATGTTATTATTTTATCTATAAAATGTTTAAATATATTAGGTAACTGAATTATATACTTCAAAATAATCAAACTGTTTCAATCAATATCTTGTATATTGTTTTGGTCTAAATAAAATACAGTAAAAAATTAACTTAAAAACATTACTATAATGTAAAGAATTTAATAATTAAAATTTAAATTTCTTATAAATTTATGTAATTTTAATTGAGACCTTATTAATTTTTTTCGTATATTAAATAGTCATAATATTTGTATTTTTTAATTAAATATTTAAAGATTAATTTTTAATTAATCTAGTGAGATGTTGTTATCATATTTATTATTATTTTTATTTGTTATGTTAATAAATTAAACAGTGTTATGATTGATATATATATTTTTATTGTTTTAATATTATTTTTATATTAATAATAAAATCTTTTGTCAGAACCATTTAAAAAAAATACACCTAAAAACTTTCTGAACGGACGTCAGGTGTCAATCGAAGAGGATCCGGAAATCAGATAGTGGAATGCAGATGTTGACAAATGAGCGGGCGCTCGTTTTGACGTGGGAAGGAAAACTTGATTTTCAGAAATTCATGTCACACTCTCTGCATGCACCCTTATTCTCAGATTCTGAAAAATCTCATTTGCTCCTCTTCTCACTACATCTCATTCTTCTCTCTAAGAAATCTTCACCATTTCTTCTCCGATCTCCGTTCAGACACCATAGAAGCACTTCCGGCGTCAAGAGCTTCCAGATAAACCGTTCGGTTTGTGAAGCTGAGCTGGTAAGTCCTTCTCTTCACCCATTCGTTCGTTTTCCTAGACATGCAAACTCAATTCTGGTTTCATGTGTTGATCACCATTCTCCAAATGAGTGGTTCTGAGAGTGTTTTGGTTTTACTTGGTTTAGTTGGAAAATTATCGAGCATTGAGGGTAGAAGAACTGGTAGTGGTGAACTGTATTTTGTCTCTGTGAACGCTCAGAGGTAAGGGAAGCTTATCTAATTTAATTTGTATGTTGCTGTATTGCATGAACGTTCGTTGAATTGACTGAATTAATATGAAATATGATGGTTGCTATGTTTGGATTGTATGAAGTATGGAAATTGACTATGATATGAATGTATGAAATTATGAATATATATGTTGAGAAATGAGTTGAAAATAAATAATTCTGGTATGAAATTTCCCCTATGAAAGTGTACGTTCGTCACTGAACGGTCCTTGACCGTTCGGTTTTTCTAGTGAACTTGGTTGGAATTGGATTCTTTCATTTGGGAAGAATCCTAGTTGAGGATGAGTGTCTTCGTTTCGAAATACTGTGCATGAGCGTTCGGCCAAACATAGTTGGTTCTTGGTATTCGGTTATAAACTTAAGTATATATATATATATATATATATATATATATATATATATATATATATATATATATATATATATATATATATATGTATTTGTATATTTTCGTTTGTTCTTAAACACTACTCCAAATGGTATCTTATTATATTTATCAAGCCTTCTACTATAAGTTTAGTAGTGCTCGGTCTTACACCAAGCGCTTGCACTGAGTAGTGATCGGTCTTACACCAAGCGCTCGTACTGAGTAGTGCTCAGTCTTACACCAAGCGCTCATTTTCTTTTCTTTTATAATCTATCTTGATGAAAATAGCGTTCGTCCAACTTCAATAGAGTTTTCTCTCTACCGTGCTCGGTCATTGACTGACATTCAGTTTTCTTGATTGCTAAATTCAAATAAGCTAAGTATTTATAAGCGTACGATTTCATCATGTGAATTCTTCTAAGTATTATTCTTTGAAGTGTCCGTATTAATTGGTTTCGGCCTAGAGTCTTAACACTTGGAATGGTTTTTGCAGTGTTCGGTTTGAGCTCTCAAGAGTCAATTCATTTAATTGGCTCATTCTGTAAGTAATGTTCATTCTAATCGTTCTTGTGATATATGATTGTACTCGGTTTCTTTCTCAACCCGATAGTAACCCTCTCGGTCTTAATCTGTTCTGGAACTGGAGACCTCTCTGTCTCGCTCCAAGTGTTCGTTCTCGTTCTGAGTTAGGATTAAACGTTCGATATTTGGTGTCCTTAATAATCTTTGTACGAAGGTGAAATTGAGATAATTAATAATGAAAGATGAAGAGAACATGATATGGATGATATGTTTTGGATTATGGACGAGCGTTTCGGGGAGGAATGACTCATTAATGTATATTGGAATTGGTAAAGTATGAATGTGGGCATGCTAAGCTAGCGGTTCATCCTGATGTTCCGTGATTACTCGTCCTTACGTAGAGGAGGGTAAGTCATGTGTGGGAACGACAGGAGGTCCTAGTCCTTATGGTTAATTTGGACAGATAAGACTAACCTCGGGTGACAGCTGTTGAGGGTATCCCAGTTACTACATCACCCGAGTGCACGAACGTTGTAGCTACACATATTTCATACAGTCCGGACAGTCAATATAGTATTAGGCTTTGCATGAACAAATGATGAATTATCTTGTTTGGTTGATTGTGTGAAATATATGTTTATACATGAATTAAATTACATAAGCTTACCCTATGTTTTCTGTCTTGTCTGTTTTGTACGTTCAGTTGTCCTTCTGTTGCAATGATCATCCATGTGGATGTGAGCAGAAGGAGAGAAGCTGCTAGAAGAGGCGCTGGAAGAAGAAAACTTAGTCGAGGTAGAAGTTAAGACCGAACAGTAGAACCGTTCGGTCAGTAGTATAGTCTGATAGTAAGGTAATCGCTCGATCAACTTTTCCTTTTGCTTTTGTTTGACCGTTCGGTATAGGTTTTTGTAAACCATTCGGTCAGAATTGCACCTTGTACAGCTTTAAATTTCTTGTCCTTCTTTGTAAGGCCGTTCGGCCACAACCGTACGTTCTCTTTTAATGTAAGACTGATTTGTAATATTATTTAATGTGATTATTCTATTATATAGTTTTAGACGTATTTTTGGGATGTTACATCTTTCCTTTCTTAACACTTTAAAAGTATAAAATTTCTGAATATGAAATAGTAAAAAATAATAAAAATTAAACGAAAAATACGTAAGAGGTTAAAATTTAATGAAATTAAAATTTAATGAAATAAAAATAAAATAAAATTTAAAAAACTAAAGTAAGAATTAATTAAAAAAATGATAATTAAGGAATTTAATAAAGATTTTTATTGTCAAATTAAGGAAAGTAATTGTGTGGGTCAAATTACATCTTCTTGGGAGACTAGGCTAAGAGGGAAAGAGAAGGGTTTACACAGAGGGAAGAGAGAGAGAGCCCAATGACGCAAATGTCACGGCGCGTTCATGCAAATTCAGAAATATAGATCCATAAAAACAAACTACACTTACTCCCATACACGCTTTTACAATTAACACTTCTTACACAGTAATCAATGGGTGCCGAGCCCTTTTCCCAATCCCAAATCCAAAACCAAAACCATAATCACAACTCCCGCCACGCGCCCTTGGTTCTCGGTCTCCAGCCCTTCGCCCTCGTCGACAATGTTGCCACCGTCGATTGGTCCCTTCTCCGTCAAATTTCCGGCGAGCGCGGTGGCTCCGTTCCGGTTTGCTCGCTTTGTAATCCAACTCAATTGTCTCCAAGAACGCGGTTAACTAAATTATTTTCCTATCCATGTCATTGTAGGTTGGAATTGAAGAACTGAATGGCATACTGGGCGAGGTTAAAACCCACTCCCACGACGCTCATTCTCCCATGAAAACTCTCGCCGGTGGCAGCGTTGCCAACACAATTCGCGGGCTCAGTAGCGGTTTTGGAATTTCAAGCGGAATTATTGGAGCCTACGGGGACGATGAACAAGGCCAGCTTTTTGTTAATAACATGACCTCCAATGGCGTCGAGCTGTCACGACTCCGCAAGAAGCAAGGACACACGGCACAGGTTTCCTATTTCCTCACCTCATACGTACAAACTTCCCTTAGAGTGCTTACTATTGTGTAGAGCAAATTATACCAACACTTCCCCAATTTCTTGGAAGGAAAAACTTACAAAAAAAATTGAATTTTTACTTCACGGGGGATCCGTTAAGACAAACTTCACGGATTACTGAGATACTATTTCAATTTTGATGGAAAAGTCATACAAAAGTTCAGACAACACTTGAAAGATGCAATATCTAATTTTTGTCTCTGTAATTATGCATAACTCTCTACTTTTTTAAAGAATACGTTTCAAAATAATGTATTCAAACAATTGATGAAACTAGTATAATATTAGTATTGGTATGGAGTAATAAAGAAAGGGTATCCAAGGAATTTAAGGTAACCTCAAGATGTGATTTACCCTACCATAAAGCATAACAATGGGTTTTGTGTACCAGTGTGTTTGCTTGGTTGATGAGTCGGGCAACCGTACAATGCGACCTTGTCTCTCAAATGCTGTCAAAGTTCAGGTAATTCTAACACCCTTTCTGGATTCTTGGAGGGTAAATTAGGATGTCTTTTATGAAGGTTTTTTGATTGATATATGCTCTCTTTTTCCTTTTTGCAAGGCTCAAGAGTTGATGAAAGAGGATTTCATGGGATCCAAGGTTGGTTACTTTTCTTTGGTACCCTATTCTAGATATTTTTATATTTTATTAATCATGTTTTTCTAATTGTCAATGTGTTAACTGGGATTTATTTTATATTAGATTTTAGGGGCTGAATCGCTTTTTCATGTTAAATCCGATTTATTTTAACATGGCTTGCTCTTCTGTCCGTTGTACTACATCTATCACTAATAATGTATCACCTAGAGGATCTCTGTTGACTTGGTTTTTATATACTTACGTTTCAGTGGTTGGTGTTGAGATATGCAATACTCAACTTGGAAGTTATTCAAGCAGCAATTCATTTAGCCAAACAGGAAGGCCTTCTTATTTCCTTGGATTTGGCCAGTTTTGAGGTATTTAAAAATTTCTCTTCCTTGAGCCTGGGAAGTTTGTGATTAGAGTTTTCATTTCCAACATATCAACTCAAAAAGGGCTGTTTTGATAAAACCGAGTTTATGAAGTGCTGCTAAGTCTTATAACTCTTAGCCGGTTAGTCCACAGAAATAATTACTAAACATATTTGATTTGTTTTTGTTTGTTTTTGCTATACGCACAAGACTTTGTATTCTTTTTTGCATAATCTCAAATATTAATGCATGAAAGTGCTCATGATGACTACCATTATGAATAGGAATACGAAAGTTTAGTTTTTAAGAAGTCTTCTGCTTAGTTTATTTAAATATTATATTTCTCACTCATGACCTCTTTATTTTGACAAGATGGTCAGGAACTTTAAACTACCGCTTCTAAAGCTACTGGAATCTGGGAATATAGACCTTTGCTTTGCCAATGAGGATGAAGCAGCTGAGCTTTTAAGGTGGCTGTCGTTTGCATTTCACTCAGCATTATTGAAAATATAATTTATCTTCAGTTTCTTAGTGAATGAAGAAATTTTGTTCATTAATTATGTATCATGTAATTTTGTCTTGTAAATAAGTGATATCAATTTACTTTACCACGGATTACAGGGGTGAACAGAATGCTGATTCTATAGCTGCTGTAGAATTTCTTTCCAAATACTGCCAATGGGCTGTGGTGACATTGGGCTCTAATGGGTGCATTGCTAAACATGGAAAGGAGGTATGCAAATTTTTTTTCTGTCATTCTGTGACATTTCCTGCTTGGCTCCTTTCCCAATTCTCTCTGTTTCCTCTCCCACCATGAACCTTTTGTTATTTGCCTCAAGATGCCATAATTAGCTAGACATTTGCGTAGTTTATTACTTTGTACGAATTTGTTATTGAAAGTTTTATATGTAAAAGAGGATGGAGGTAATGAAGGTGTACAAACTGTACAAACATTAAGCACATTGTGGTTAAAAATATTAGGGATAAGTTCAGCAGCTTTTGCTTTCTTGTTGTTTGGTCTTTGCGCCTGCTAGGGTTCTAGAATAGGTGTTGAAAAGTTAAAGACAAATTATTAACTACATAAACTAAGCCTTTTACATGTCAGATGATACGAGTCCCAGCCATTGGGGAAACGAAGGCATGCGATGCTACAGGAGCAGGGGACCTTTTTGCAAGCGGATTTCTGTATGGAGTGATCAAGGGTCTATCACTAGAAGAATGCTGCAAAGTAGGCGCGTGCAGTGGTGGATCTGTTATCCGGTCACTTGGTGGTGAAGTGACATTAGAGAATTGGCAATGGATGTACAAGCAGATGCAGATCAAGGGTCTTCCCACGCCTACACAGATGCATGCAAATGAATATAGTGGCTAATTTTGCCCCCTTTATTCATGTTGCCTTGGTTATATTATACCAATTTTTTCTTTTGCTCTTCTTTTTGCTGTCTTTTATTATTCATTTACTGACAATTCAAATGACAACCACACGAGTTATGGAAGCTATATATTTTTCAGGAAAATTCAATCTGGTTTGAGTCTTCAATGTACTTGAGCTGGGGGCAATTATGAAACTCTCTCCTACTCTAATATTAACACTTTAAGACATGGTTAATTAACTTTCTGAGTTCTTACTTCAAACTTTAACTGTGGATTGAGATGATCTCCAACTTGATTCTATGCTTGTGAACCGTTGTGTACATTTAACAGGAGGTCTACTTTGTGGCTTTTGTTCAGCCAATAGCCGGGCACACTGCTCGTGGGAAGGGTTAATACGAGTTTCTCTCCATTCAATTTAAAATCCCCTGGCTGTTTCATCGAAACTATTTTAAACTGAATAATAAATAAAATTGGAACAATTTGACTTTTTAACATGGTTCATTTTAATATATAATAAAGTTATAGAATAAAAACATAAAATTTTAAATAAGGTGTGTTTTACCATAGATATGTTCAAGGTAAAAATTTAATTTATAGTTGAAGCTAGTCTTTTCTCAAATCAAATATTTAATTCAAATTTTCAAAATTAATAGGTATGATTAAAGAAGTTAATAATTTACTTTATAATAATATTTAATATGTATTCATTTTATCAAATTCAATTTTAGCATTTATTATTCAAAACAAGTATTTGTGTAATTAAAATTTTAATAAAATACCGATGCCGTGGTTCCCTCAGCAAAATAGACAATGAATATTTCAAAACAATACCACGGTTAAATTCTACATTTGAAAATAATTTACAATCACTTTTACCGTTTCTAACTAGTAACAATTTTTTTTCATAAATAAAGACCATGAGATAAAAAGTAAAAAAACTGCTTATATGAATAAAGATAAAAGAAAACAATAAAATGAATGAGAATTTTTTTTATTAAATGCAAAAGCAGTGTATAAAATGTCTGATTAAAAGAAAATATTTAATAAGAATGAGTAAAAGAATCTCAATATGGCTGTAAAAGAAGAATTTAAATATTCAAATTATATATTTTAATTTCTAATACATAATACATTTCAAAGGTCTATTTGTAATCGATAGCTAAACTTGTACTGGACCTAGCGCACTCTTTTTACTTCAAAGGAATCAAACCAAATAAAGAACCAAACTTGGAGCATAAGAGGAAAAGAAATTAGATACCGCTACCATTTTATTACGATTTACCTGTTCTTAAAGAGCTAATAGATAATACCGACGCACTCAAAATTCCAAAGTTAATAATACAGCGAACAAACTGCTGAAAGCCAAAACTAACTGTTGCAGTAAGTGTACGCTAGCTAATGTTTCTACTTGCCGAGAACATGAAGCATTATGGCATTTTGTGCATGCATTCGGTTCTCAGCTTGCGGGAAGACTATTGAATTTGGAGCTTCAATAACTTCGTCAGTCACCTCCACCCCTCTTTCCGCTGGTAAGCAATGCATGAAAAATGCCTTTGAACCAGCCATTTCCATCAGATCTTTGTTTACCTGCAGAATACAATTGCCATCTCCAGTCAACAATAACAAAACCAAAGTAAAGCCATTCCAATACAGCACATTTTATATATAAAGTTTTTAAAATTGAACCGGTGAAGGGAGTCATTCAAGATCAACGCTTTATCTATAATTTTGAACTGGTGATGATTAAAAATTATTACAATCTTTAATGTGAAATGTTAAACAACGTTAAAAAACAAAAAAATTAGAAACAAAATAAATATAATTAATGAAACTGTCGATCCTTGTAATATTGATTTTTCCTACAGACGAACAGCTTTAACCACTGTTTTACACAGGTTCTTTACAAGACCGGTTTTCAAAATTATACTGGGCTGGTTTTGTCCAGTTTCCAGTCTGACCAGTTGGTCTAAGTCCAATTCTGACAACATTCCAACACGACATAACCGCTGTCAAATAATAAAATATTTATTTTTAACTGAACATATGGTTTCTGCCCTAACCATTTGATTAGGTGGCTGAAAGAAAATAGTATAGAAAATATCATGTAAAGTACCTGAAAACCTTTAAACACTTGGCGCCGGTGTTCAGCTTCTTCCTTTTGCCCCATGCTGGCCCAGACATCTGAATACACAACATCGGCTCCTTTAACAGCTTCTTTGGGGTCATTAGTTATCTCAATCTTGCTGATTCCAGCTTTCCTTGCCTTCTCAACTGTTTTTGCATCAGGTTCAAATCCTTTCGGACAAGCACAAACAAAGTGAAATGGAATCACAGATGCCATCAACAGCCATGAGTGAACAATATTATTTCCATCTCCAACGTAGACAACCTGACATTTGTATTGCAGAATATAGTCAGACACCTAATCCCTTGATAATGCCACCTATAATTAGGAAGAAGCAAATTCTTCAAAAACAAGTAACATAACCTGACCTTGGTACCTTCAAACCGACCAATGTGTTCAATCATAGTAAGGGCATCAGCCATTATCTGGCAGGGATGGTTGTAGTCCGTCAACCCATTGATGACTGGCACAGTTGCATATTTTGCAAGATCAAGTATGTCCTGCAATTTTTTTTTTACAAAAAAGAGATAAGGTAAACCAAAAGTGCCCAGTTTTTTTCTCAGAATGATTGATCACAATCTTCGTAGCAGATAAAAATTCTTCCCAGCCCAACATCATAATGCCCACAATCGCTTTTTACAAAAAAGAGATAAGGTAAACCAAAAGTGCCCAGTTTTTTTCTCAGAATGATTGATCACAATCTTCGTAGCAGATAAAAATTCTTCCCAGCCCAACATCATAATGCCCACAATCGCAAAACAACTTCTTTCGTTGTGAACTAAGCTTGCTAAAGTTGTAAGAGACATGAACATTAGTGAAAAATACTCCTGCTAGATACTGTTAATTCATCTCAAGATCTTCTGTTAGTATTACACGTAATCCAACACTGCAAATTACCAATGGCACGGGACACAAATTCTTGTCTACCACAAGCAATGGCAATGATCCTGGCAGGGATTTATACTCAAGCTTTTTCTTTGCAGTTTTATGCATTACAACAAATCCCAGTGGAGCTCAAGAATTAATGACATCATCAAAACACCGGGTGAATTACTCTATCCCAAAAGTCAGTATAGACTGCTCTATTAATGCAACTAACAGCATCTGAGTACAAGTTATAGCTTCTCTTTTTTCTTTCCCACCTGTTTATGAATTGGAATTAACATAATTCATCCAAATTAAGTTTATTGACCTCCTCAATGTTGGTTTAGAAATCAGAGGAACATTGCGAACACACACGCTCCATCCCTAAGAAAGACAAATCACTTTCATTCTACCATTTCGTGCAGGTCGCGTTGAATATTTAATTTGTGAATTCAGAAAATGGGAAAAACTAACCACAAACAGGAGTAACCGCAGCCCAATAACAAAATAAACCATAAGTAACTCACACTTACAAGTCACGAGCATACCTGATGGGCAAAAACACGAGCCATAATGATGTCATTATAGCGACACAGAACACGAGCAATATCACGAGTCTCCTCTCGCTTGCCCATTTGGATATCATCAGGTCCTAAGTATATGGCATGCCCCCCTAACAACGAAAAGCCAGTCTCGAACGAAACCCTCGTTCTCATGGATGGCTTTGTAAATATCATCGACATGGTCTTCCCCTCGAAAGGTCGAAAGGACCTGTCCCCTGATTTAAGCAACGCCTTTACCTCAATGGCCCGATCCAGCATCTTCAAAATAGTGTCCTTATCAAAATCATCTATGTGAAGAAAATCTTTCAACGCAACTTTCTCTGCAAAACAGAAGAACCGAAGTGAGAAGCCAATAACCTGCTAGCCACTTCTCAAAACCGCAAACAAAAGTTGAAAATCAGTGTCAACCATCAAAATGTTCTTATGACTGACATGGAACACTCAACATTTCTTAAACCCTAATCCGAAGCAAATTGAATGTGAAATGAGAACTAGAACTAGATTATGTGAATGTCGAAAAGTGAAGATTGAGTGAGAATGTGAAAGCGATTACAATCGGAAATAGAGAAAAAAGAGTAGAGTGAACTTACGAGTGACTGCGGGAGAGGCGACGCACGATATTCGGCGGCGGAATGAAACGGAGGAGGAGGGGAAAGGAGCGCGATGGCGGAGATTGTGACCGGAGAGGTAGGGTTTGTCTGATGCGACGGTACGGTAACAGTGACATGGGATCACAGCCATTTTCTGATACTTCCTAGGCCTACCAATCAATTACACACTGCTACTTCTCTTTACTTTCACTGCAATTCATTTCTTCCTTTATATAGTGGGGTAATTATAAGAACTTCCTCTCCTTTTTTTTTCATATCACTTGCTATTTACCACTGTAATAAAACAAGTTCACATAGTTATGATTTAATAATCTTTTCCCTCAGTACTTTTAACAGAGACAAATAATAAACAAAAATTATATAAAATAAAATTAAGGCATGCATAAGTTAAAATTTTGAATTTTTACAAAAATTAGAGTTTTAAAAAAAATGTATATTCAGAAATTTTTTTAGTAACCATTCATAGAATAATTCGTTTAGGGAATAAAATTCGAAAACTAAAATATACATTTAATAGTCATTGTTAAAACCACACATAGCAATATTATTACTAAAATTGAAATTAAATATTAACAAAATAAATTTTAGAAGTTAACTTAAAAGTTAAATAGTTGAATATTCTAATATGAATAAGTAGCATGTACTACAGTTCTAAATATGTAAACCCACACCCGTTAATAAACTAACTTAAAAACTAATTTTTTCTTTTCTTATATACACTACAAAATGTTTATTTTTTCTATCTATTGTACATACAGTTTATTTTTTAAAATCTCAGAGCACTCGAGGAAGAAAATTTTCATCAATATAGAAACTTTTATTAAATTTTATTAATTAATGTTTAAAATGTTATATTTTACATTTGAGTATTTATCATTTTTTTTAATTAGATGACACATTTTATTATATAATTTATTCATTTTCATAGGTTAAAAGATTAAAAACTTAATTATACATTTGGTTATTTTATTTGTCTAGTTTATTTAATTCGTCTCTTACTTTTTTTGTTTAATTTAAATCTTTATTTTTTTTAAATAGTCTAGTTTAGTAATTTCAGTTAAATTGACTATGCGTTCGTATAATGGTCACTTTATGATTTTTTTGAAATCTTTTAAATTTTTATTTTATTTTAAAAAAATATAATAGTTATGTCAGTGTTATTACTACATTATATCAGTTATTTTTAATTTAAATTTTATATTTAAAATTTTGATTCAATTTAATTTTAATTTTTTTAAAATATAATAATTTGGTTTCTTCCAACTTAAAATCAAACTTAATTATAATATATATATATATATATATATATATATATATATATATATTAAAATATATATTTTTAAAATTTTATACATTAAATTATTCCAAAAAGTAATCAAATTATTTTATTTTTTACACTTATAACTTATAACCTTGTAAAATGACTGGGTTGGTGTAGTACACTGACTATGCACCCATGACGTAAAAAGACTAAAATACATTGTTTCAGTCCACCACACCACTTCTACAATCATTACTACAATCTTCGTCTGATGAAAAAAAAAACATAAAAAAAAAAGTATTACAAATAACTTATTCTATAAAATTTGTTCCAAAAAGCTTATTGTAAAAAGTATCTCATATGTTTTAGAAAACTGTTCTATAATTCTTAAAATACGTTTAATGTGTTTATAAATTTGTTTCAAAAATCCTAGTGTAGACTTTCTCTTATAGAAAGTAAAGGAAGAAAAAGTCAATATTTTGTCATCTCACATTGGTTTGACTCTGTAGCGGGCTTGTTCCAATGGGCCTTGTTCAAATGGGCGACCCGTTTTTAAACGGGCTCAATGGAGTCCTGGGATATGCCCACTTGGAATTTAACCCTATTTAATCTCTCAATGTTTTTTTATCAAGAAAAAAAAAATCTCATGATATGATATAGAGGCTCCAAATTAAGACATGCCTTTTCAGAAAATCCAGGCATGTGATGTGGTGGACCTAAACGTCTTTTATAGTATATGTAAGTAACTATCAACATATTTGTATTTAATAATGCTTCTTCGGTGTTAGCCCATCCTTAAGAATATAATTTGTCGGTGTCCTTATTGTGGGACATTAGCCCTTCCTTAACCATCACATCCTTCCCATCTCATTTATAAGTTAGGTTTCGATACTTAACTTCTTAGTTGTTTCTTAAAATACTCAATTCAAGTGTCCAAAATTAAGGAAATCGGACTGCTAAACGTGATTTTTTTTTTCAAACTCTGTTTTCATTTTCTTAATCAAATTTATGACCGGTCGACTTAACTTAATACAATATAATTGAAGATAGACCAAATATAGTAAAAAAAGTATAAAATTTGACCTAATTAAATTTTAATTTAATTCATTGAACTAGGGACAAGTTTTTTGGAACTTCACAAATTCAATTCCCGTGAATTTTTACTAACATGTAATTTTAAAAACCAATTTATGGTAAATCAAAGAGTAAATATAATATTACAAATATTATTAATTTTTACTCACACATTAGGAATTTAATCCTCATTAGATTGCAATTGTCAAAAAGATACAAAGTCACGAGTGTTTACTTTAGAAATAAGTTGATGAAACTCTAACAACATTCACACACCGAATAGACTGTTAGTGATTTATTTTTTTCTGCTTGTTGTAAAAGAGAGTTGACAATTGTGAAAATAAAAATTATTTTTAAAATATTTTAATTTCTTTTACAAATTAGTGGATAAACAAATATTTAAGAAAATGGATTTCCTAAATTCTAACTTCTCAAATATAATGAAAAGAATGACACCGACATAAATAGTTAAAGGAGGACGATAATTTGTGAAATAGGATAAAAATGGGTTCGGTTTTTTCAATTTCTAGTTTTTCTGTGTTGTATTTTACTGTACTTTTAAAATATAGTACTTTTAATATATTAAAAATATTTTTAATATATTTTAAAATATCAATATATTTTAAAAATATAAAAAAAATATCCAAATTGCATAAAAATGGACGAAACGGATATGGGAGATTTATCTAGAAATATAATAAAATGTTAGAATATAACCAATTTTAATTAAAAAATTGAGTTAGATGTAAACTACTTTACAATAACGATAAAAATTTAGTTTTTTTTATTGTAATTTTGAGAAAAATCAGAAAAGAAAAGGGAACAGTAGGCGAAAGTTTGCCCACTTAACTGGAGACACCGGATCCAGGAAAATCTTTGTGGGGTTCTCTCTATCTATGAAAAATCTGTTTTTTTTTTTATTTCTTTTACTTTTGCAAAACCATAAATCCACAGCCACAATAAAACATTAATTTCGTACGCACCCTAGAAAAATATAATTTCATTTTGTTAGTATTCAATAATAGAATATAAATTTATGATATCATTAGTTAACAATATTTGTTTAACTAAATATAACTTAAATGAAGAAATCAAAGTTTGATTTGTATTTATTAATATCACATTGAATTCATTTAAAAAATATAATATTAAAATATTATTTCATAATAATTTAGTTTTCTTCCTCTCAAATGTTTTACAAACGGCTACGAGAGAAAAAAATCATAAATTTATTATCATCACATGATTTTGGACGATATATAAACAACACATTTCAGATTTCAGATATTATGGTTTTTTATTGGTTAAATGAGTTAAATATACAAAGTAAAAATCCAAAAAATCGAAATGTGTTTACCTGACACATCAATATCAAGTCACACTATAAATCCATTGACCATTATTTGTAGAAACACGTCCTAAGGGTACCCTCCCTAGCTCAATCCCCGAAGCGCGTCGGTGCCTTTTTTTTTTAATTATATATAATATAAAATATAAAATATAAATTAAAATTACAAAAAAAATGAACCAGGAAAGTTTCTGGATTCATCAGATGGGTCCCGAAAATGGAAACATGCCACGAGGTATTCATACCACATTCATGAAATCAATATTTATATCTGATATTAAATTATAATTTTTTAATTTAATCGTGTTACTGTGATTAATGCACTTTATTTGAAGAACTATGAAACTGATTGTGTGACAAAGAGAGCATAAGGATTTTATTTTATGATATTCTTCACTATAATCGCTTTTTTGATACTTTATTCCTTGCGTTACTTGGTCTTACATTACATTGCACTTTTTGAATATTTTCTTTGTTTGCATTCCGGGTGAATCCATCAAGGAGGAAATTATGGCCTGATATTCTGCCACTAATAAATATTTTGGGAATGAATTTATCGCAGTCAATGGCTTATAAAATCAAATTAGGTTAAATAAGTTTTTTTCTTCAAAATTGACATGTTTGCAATTAAAACTTTTTATTAAAGATATCAATTTCCGTACGAATTTGTTTTAAAACAAGAAAAAGTAATTTAGCATCATTAAATTTAAGGTCTACTGAACATGACAATGTCATAAAACGGGTTTTTTTTTCTTTCGGTGCGAAAACGAAAGCTAATGCAAGGAGAAGACAACCAAGTTTACGCCGTAAATTGCGCCTATCATTTTTCTACTTTTTTGGAAGCCCAACATCACCAAAATAACTACTACTAGTATTAAACTACAGAATTATATAGAAAATTTAATAACAAGTTGGTATTAAATTATAATTAACATAACCTTTGTTGTAAAATTAAAAATGTATTACCCAATTGATTTAACTATGAGTTATTTAATAACTAAATAAAAAAAATAACGTTTTCACAAGTCACGGGGCAAGTAATTTTAACCACACGTTTTGTCTTTTTTCAACGGCCGTGATTACGGACCCACAGTGACCGTGACACGTGAGGTTTGTGGTGCTTCTCCTTCGACTTCCACTCTTCACTAGGCCCACTCTCTTGAGTCTCATCTTGTTCGAGTTCAACCACCACGTTACCACCATCTCAGTGTGCTTTTATGGCATTTCAATATTTCAATCGCCATCCAGTGTTCCACACTTTTTAAGAGTAACAAATCACGCTAATTATTTTTATTTTTAATAAGTTTCCTAACTTACCCCACAAAGAAGGACATAATCTAGGCATTTAAAAGCCCACATCGTGAAGGCAGGGAAAAGCGAGAGTGAGTGAAGTTGAGAGAATGGCGGTGCTTCGTGGGTTGCTTTTGGTTTTCTTTGTTCTGTATGTGAGTAAAGTGCTCCATGTAGAAGCAGATGATGGTGGTGGGTTTGTGAAAACAAGAGGAGTGCAACTTACACTGAATGGAAGCCCCTTCTATGCTAATGGCTTCAATGCCTATTGGCTTATGTACATTGCCTCTGATCCTTCTCAGAGAAACAAAGTCTCTTCAGCCTTTCAACAGGCTTCAAATCATGGACTCAACATAGCCAGAACTTGGGCTTTCAGTGATGGCGGCTACAAGCCCTTACAATACTCTCCTGGATCCTACGACGAACAAGTTTTCCAGGTTAGTTTCTCACTTTTCAATTTCACTACAACGGAATATTAATCAAATTTAGTGATTACAAGACTTCATCTATCTAACTCACGCCGTGTTGTAATTTAAGTCTAATTTAATTTTATAAAATCAGCTTTTAAGTGAAATCTGTACTTCTTATTTTGAACTTCCAACAGATGATGATATTTTCCCTCTGTTAACTCTGTTTTCTTGGATTGAGAATAAAAGGGATTGGATTTCGCAATAGCGGAAGCAAGAAAATACGGGATCAAGCTGGTTCTGAGTTTGGTGAATAACTATGAGAACATGGGTGGCAAGAAACAGTACGTAGAATGGGCAAGGAGTCAGGGACAGTCCATAAATTCTGAAGATGACTTCTTCACAAATCCTGTGGCCAAGGGATTCTACAAAAACCATATCAAGGTAAATGATCTTTTTATTTTGTTTTCGTTATTGTTATCCTTGTTGATGAAACAAGCTTCAACAAAATAGGATGGGTGCTGTGCGATCGAGATAGAAAGTAATGACTCTGAGAATAATTTGTCATCTACACAGGGAAAAAAAAACTAAGATTGTGAAATATGTGGTTTGTTGTGTTTTCTTTAAAGTTTTAGCAATCATGTTTTTTTTCCTTGATAAAAAAAAAAGATAAGCAAAGAAGAATGAAAAAAGAGTTAAAGACAAATTATTGTAGTTAAACGACGTATTGTTGTCCTAAAGATTCTACAACAGAGTCCAACACAATTGATTTTGTTGTAAATATTTTGATGTATTTATAAAATCTTACCGAGAATTCATGTTCGCAAGTTACACCTTTACCTAAAAAGTCTTTCATTATTGCCTTAGATTATAATTTTAAAAAATGTTTATAAATAAAAGCATTAAAGTTTATTTTTAATATTATTTATTCCTAAAATTGCACTCAACGTGTGGAATGAATGGCTTGTATACAGAAGAATTGGTACTACTGGTGAAAAAAAGAGATGTAACATTGGAGTTTGTTTTATGTGAGTGTTTTATAGGCTGTTCTTACAAGACGTAACAGCATCACTGGAATTGCATACAAAGACGATCCAACTATAATGGCTTGGGAACTTATGAATGAGATTAGGTGCCCTTCTGATCAATCAGGAAAAACAGTTCAGGTAAATGCATAATTCCGTTTCCCAAATCAATTTATTAATTGCTCAATTCCGTTTTAAAACTCTATAAATGCATAATTTCATCTAGTGAAGTTCTTGAACATGGATTGCATGTTAATATTGTTAATTATTTTTTGATTTTTTGATAACTATAGTACTTTCACTTCGTATTTTTCGTAGTTTAGTCGTTGTCAATGTACAAACAATATGCAATTATAGATAATCTGTGTACATGTGTAATGTATTGCTTGGAAAATTGTAAATATACATATAATTTACTAGGAAAAATGTAATACATGTTCTATCATCTTTTACGTAATTTTAATTTTTAAGAATTATTCATTCTGACAGGCTTGGATTTCTGAGATGGCATCTTACCTGAAATCCATAGATGGAAACCACTTGCTGGAAGCAGGTTTGGAGGGTTTCTACGGCCAGTCAAAGCTTCAGTCCAATCCAAACTTCAATGTTGGAACTGATTTCATCGCAAACAACCAAATCCCCGGCATCGATTTCGCAACAGTTCACTCCTACCCAGACCAATGGTTAGACTTTTTATTTCAATTTCTCACTTTTGAGAAGATTTCAATCAACAAAATTGCTATATGAAAAATTCAGATCAGTTGTGTACAAGATTTCCATTTTGTCGTTAAAGCTGAATGGGTCGTGTTTACTTTGCAGGCTATCGAGTTCAGGTTATGAAGAACAAATATCATTCTTAGAGCGGTGGGTGGATGAGCACATCCAAGATGCGCAGAACACTCTTCACAAGCCAGTTCTCTTTGCGGAGTTCGGTATTTCCACAAAAAGCTTCGGTGGCAACTCATCACCAAGGGATCGGTTATTCAACACGGTTTATTCAGCAATATACTCATCCGCAAGTAGTGGTGGTGCTGCTGTTGGTGGCTTGTTCTGGCAGCTTCTAGCTCAAGGAATGGATTCCTTTCGAGATGGTTACGAGGTGGTCTTAGATGAAAGCCCCTCAACGGCTACTTTGATCGCTCAACAGTCTCAAAAACTAAACCACATTCGCAAGATGTACGCCAGACTCAGAAACATCGAGAAATGGAATAGAGCTAAGGAAATCAGAGGCTCACAATGGCGTGTCGGTGCTAACGTTGGAAACTGAGTTATATGTCTTAACTACCAATATATATATATATATATATATATATATATATATATATATAGAGAGAGAGAGAGAGAGAGAGAGAGAGAGAGAGAGAGAGAGAAAGAGAGAGAGAAAGTTAGCAACTTTGTAACTTAATTGTGTGAGGATTGATCCTCAGAATGGAGTGTCCTAATAATTGTAGAAGGCGGAGTGGGTAGTAATTTTCGTTAAAGTATTAGATGTGTCCTACAAGTGTTATGGGCATGACTATCATTTATTGAGATATATGGAAAGAAACTTAGTAATGTACAAGCATGCGTTTCATCAAGGACTACGTCCGCAAGTGAATGTATTTATTTCTATACTATGATTACAAAGAGGCCTGTTGGATGCTTCATATAACTGTTCCATCTTTAATGGTTGCATTTTTCAGTGTAATCGTGATGCCAGATCTGATGTAGAATCCTTCCTTGGCCCTATCAGCTTCTTGGACACCCTGAGAAATCAATGATTTAAATCAGTCTAGATAAGAGTATATAAGTCTATTGCAGAAGTTTCTGAAAGCAACGTGTTGAAACACTACTCACATCTGCATTTGCGATGATAACATTCTTTCCTATCTTGGCATTCTTGTCGATTATGCAATTCCTTTAAAAAAAATCGGGGTATCAGGAATGGATGGTTCCAATAATTTTTTACATTATGGCATGTAAATTGGTAAGTATGGTTTAAATGTTGTTAGAATACAGATAAGAGGAAATTCTTCACGAGACTCAATCAACCACACCTGATTTTTGTATTTTCCCCAACACCAATTGGAACCTTTCCTTCTGCCAGCAAAGATGCAATTTCTGACTCGGTCTGATAGTAATCAGCACCCATCATCATGGTATCCTAGATAACAAAATCCAAGAAGGTATAAAGCATTTATCACTGATGATCCAAAACAGAAGATAAAAAGTTGTCAATCAAGGAGGTGGAGTTGTGTTAGGGATGTTAAAAATTGATTCCTACGATTTGGAGTGGAAATGCAGTACAGATTTTGGTAATGCAGATTATTGTTTACCTGAAGCTCCACACCAGATTCTAAACGTGAGCGTACTCCCACAATAGAGTGCTGAACGCTACAGTCCCTCAAGAAGCAACCGTGAGAAATAATTGCATCCACAATCTATGAAACCAACCCATATGCAAACATTAAATCAACAGTGTCATCATGTTCAGCAGAGTCCAATCTCACAAAGCAACTTAGTAATAATTGACTGACATACCTTGCATTTTTCTACTTTAGTGGGTGGGAGGAATCTTGGGGAAGTGAAGAAAGGTGTCTTTGGATCATAAAACTCAAATTTAGGAGGCTGCAAGTAATACCATAAATAACTAATTATTGGATTACTACACTTTCCCTTTTTAATGAAAACTTGTTCAATAGTAAAAATAACATTTTATCAACACTATATATTCAAGTCTTCTATTATCAGCAACATTCAAAAGAATAAACAATCAATGCTTCTAAATTGTGAAAAGTTACCCAAAGTGTATAGCCATTAAAAAATTATGGGCTATTTGAAGTAACCTGTTCTGTTAGGGCGAGGTTTGCATCAAAGAAGGACTTTATAGTTCCAATATCTTCCCAGTAGTCATTGAACAAATATGCCTGAGATGCAAAGGGAAAGAAAAAATTGGCAGGTTACTGCTGGACCAAAAGAGATTACTTTGTTGGCATTCAAAGATTTTAAAAAAGAACAACAACGAGAAATTCCCTCTCACCTGGACATTGTGCTCGCTCACTGCAGATGGGATAATTTCAGATCCAAAGTCATTGAATGAAGAACATTTCCATCTTAATAGTTGGAGCAGAGTTTCAGTTCTAAACACGTAGACACCCATGGATGCAATATAAGGATATTTTTCTGCTTCTTGTGGCGATAACCCTAGAAGAGTGGTGTCAACACGCTGCAGTAATTGAAAATTTATCAGCTAGATAATAACTAGATCAAAATCTCAATTATTCAAGTAAAAGTATGTATTTTAGACTTTAGAATCAAGATACTATCAGCATACCATTGCCTTTAGATCCGATCCCTTAGGTTTTTCTGCAAACTGTACAATTCGTCCGGTTTTATCAATTTTCATCAGTCCATAGTCTGATGCCCGGCTACAAGAAAATTAACGCTGATCAACTCCAAACTCAATTCAAGATAAAACAAAAAAGATATCATTTTCAGTGAATGTTTAGCTCTTGTGAATAAGGTGGAGTTCCTTTATTGTAAGAAATCAAATCATGCAGATTTTCACGTAGAGATACCTGTCATCCATGGGAACACATGAAACTGTGATATCAGCATTCGTGTCAACGTGTCTCTGCAATCATAGACCCCATCGAAATCAACATTAGTTTCAGAAAACTAGAAATGTTAGATGAAAATTTATACCATTTATACCTGTACAAAGTCCATATAGTCCATCCGGTAAAGATGATCCCCAGAAAGTATCAATATATGCTCCACATTCTTGTTCTTGGCATCCTGCAAGATCGTACAGACCCACATTCACTACTACATATATCAAAGTAGTATTTTTAGCAAGCACACAACATCGTATGTTTTTACCTCAAAAACCCAAATAAATTGCCTAACAGCATCAGCTGTTCCCTGGAACCATTTCTTCCCTGCCTCTCCAGGCGTCTGAGTAGCGGCCAAGACCTGTTCACATATAATTACAAATCAATTTTTGATAAAACTTGTAGCAAAATGCACTTTCCAGAAGAAATAACGAATGTTGTTTGGTTGTCTTACCACTTGCTGGTTTTAAAAACCATTTTCTCAAACAATTTCATACCACCCAGCAATCAGTTTATCATGCAACATCCAGTAAGTTCTGAAAATTATTGTAAAAAACAAGTGTTTAAAGAACCAAAAAACAGACACAGCTGCCAGATTTTCTCGTCTAGTTCAACCTCTCCCTCAATTACACACTCCGGTGTATGTCTGGCATTACCATTCACGGACTATCTGAGCAAGTTGCATTTTAAAAACTAAAAACAGTTTTCGAAAATAGAAATCAAAACTTCCTTTCAAACATAACAGTAACCCACCTCCACAAAACCGTCTCCAAAATTCATGCCATTTCCAAAGCTGTATGTCCGCGACAGGTGACGGTTGAGAGAAAAAGAGTTAAACTGCGTCAAAATGAATATTTTTCTGATGCCACTGTTGATGCAATTGCTCATGGGGATATCTATGAGTCTATAACACCCACCAATTGGAACCTGAGAATCTCATTCAAAAACAGAAACTTTGCATAAAGATTTGCAATCATAGCAACCGTTACCAACAAAATTCCAACTCAAAATCACATAATACCGCTGGCTTGGCTCTTCTGCCAGTAAGAGGAAAGAGACGAGTTCCTGCACCTCCACCCAAAATTATAGAAGCCACACTTTTTGGGTTCACTTCGGGGGTCTCAAAAGTGGGCACCCTCTGATATGCCTAAAAGGAAGCACTGCGGTTAAGAATTGAAACTGAATGCTTATTAAACAATCAGACACGCCAAACTGAATAAAAATTTCCTTTCAATATATGATGTGTGTGCATTTGTTGATTTACCACCGAATCTTCGTTGATGTCTGATGTGAGAACAGCACGTGCAACTCCAGGAGGCTTGGAGCTTCTAAGATTCTTACTGGTTTGTGAAGTTTTGCATGATTGAACACTTAAAAACCTTGTGTTCCCACTTCCCCTTGTACTCTCACCCCAGAACCCACTTCTCCTGCTTCTTCCAGTTCCCTCACTGACTTTAGCTAGAATGCCACCAAAGGTTGCACGAGTTGACTCCATTGAACGACGGAAAAAGGAACCTTTCGGGATTTGGTAATTGGTAGTACTTTTCTGCTCAATGAAAATTGGAGTACAGAGTTTGTAAGAGGGAAGGAAGAGAGGAGCTAAATCACTTTCATAAAGCGCCTAACTTTTCAGACAATTTGCACCATAAGTTGAAGAATCAAAACTGGGGAGATTCAAGTGAAAAAGGGCCCCAAAAAAATCAGATTTTTTAGAGAACCCACTTTTCTAATTGAGAGTTGGTTGAAGGAAAACGAAGGTGGGGCCTGGGAGAGCAGAAAATAGAACTTAGAGAGAAATGTGGCAATGGAGAGGGTTGACAGAGGGAGAAGAAAGCGATGAAGTTGAACACAGTGACTTTAATCGGCAAGTAAGGGGCAGATTCCAATGTGAGGCTCACGAGAAACCTGCGAAGTCTTTCTGTCAATGAGTCAGCAGTGCCTTACTAGTTTTTCTGACTTGCTCCCTAACATTGACACTTCCTAGTTCCCACCATTGTTACGTGTTTCTTTTCTAAACTTTCTTTAACTTGCATCAAAATCGAAAACGTAAATCCTGATTGATTTAGTTATTAAATTAAGTCATGTTTCTTAGTTCTTAATGTTGTTTCTTTGTCTTGTCTTTCTATTCTCCAGTATTTTGAATAACCTGATTCGGATTAATATGATAATGGCTTTTGACGGTTATACTTTGAGATTTAACCAAAATTATTTAACTTTATAAAAATCTAAATGAAACCATGATTAAAATTTTATAAGAATTAAAGTCACATTTTATGAAATAATAGCATTAAAAAATAACTGTAAGCCAGCTTTTCATTGGTGTATTCTTAATTATTTATAATAAAATGACTCGTCAAATGGAAACGTTTAAATGTTATATTAATTGACAAGTAAATTTTAACACGAATTATTATTTGTATGCATGGTACAGTGTGATTATCACTGTTTTCATTTTATTTTTATTTGTTTGTATTCGCATTATATATTTCAAAATTAAGAGTTGTTTCACTTGAATGTTCATGAAACATTCTTCTCGTAACGGGAGAATATTGCTGTATTTTTTAACGATGGAATAATATAGCTGTATTAAGCAACAGATAAATAAATGTGAAGTATGATATGATTATTCCCATGATCTTATTGAAGTAAAAACAATATTATTTTCTTCTTTTTCTTTTGAAGAATCTTCTTCAAAACTTATTGTTGCATACTTACATATTAAATTTAACTTTGATACTTTTCTGGAACTCAATTTATTCATATGTATGTTTAAAAATTATTAATTATTCGTGCATGGGGATGAAGCTAGTTACGGATAAAAATGTTTTTATTGTGAATTAAAAATAGATTTCCCTGAATAAAGCTAAGCTTATCATGCATTGAATGAGGAACATGTTGAGGAAGAAGTTAGAAATGAATTGGTGTTAATTTTTATTATTGTAAATATAAATAAATAAATAAATGCTTAACGTGGAGATCTTTAAGGAGGTGATGATGATATCTTATTTATAGTAATAAATTAATACACTTTCCTCCGAGTTTGATTGCGATGACCACGCACCTCACTATTCAAAGACTCTCGGGGAAATAACAATAATTAAATAGTTTAAACAATAAAAAATATAATTTATTATTATACATTGACCATTCCTGACGAAATCTAAGTATAAAAAAACTTATACAAAAAATATATACTCATATATTTATAATTATACCTATTGATCAGTTTATGATCAACTAGGGAGTCCTTATTTATCAGTCTGAATACAAATTTATGAGTCTAATTGAACTGTCAAATAGATTATTAATTATATATAAATTTAAATAAATGTTTCACAACTTAAAGTGCAAGTCATCAACATCTAAACTAACCATGAATAACCAATCATTAATTTGATGAACAAGACAATGAATTTAAGCAGCCAATAAATAAATCAGTTAATAATAAATTGGACTGATCCAAATGAAAAATCACATAATAAATTAACCTTAAAAATTAAGTAGAATATGATTACTCATAATTAAACGTGATCAATTTTAATAAAAATTCATCATAAAACAAAAAAAAAATTAAGATAAATAGATAAATTATGTGCATTAATTGTTATAATAATTGTTATGTGTCAAATGTTAATTAATTTTGGTATCGAAGTTTTTTCTAAAAATATCTTTCAACTCGTTTAAACACCAAAAGAAACACTTTGTAAAAAATATCTAAATATCAACATCGAACAACACAACGTGAACAGTTGAATTTGATTTCACATCCTAAACAATAATATTAGTAAGAATGAAATGGTTGCTACTTTTTAAAAGGTCAAGAAAACAATGAGTGATAAAAAAAAAAGTGATACTTACAAAAGAAAGTGATATTAAAGCGTTATTTATGTGTTATTTTATGATTTAAAATTATTTCATAATCAATAATAACAATTATAAATATTAACCTTGATTATATAAATGGTGTTAAAATATTTTTAAAGTATTGTTATCTTAAAAAAAAATAATGATACTTTGACAACATTTTTTTGATAATATTTTAACATCATTTACATGTTATCTTGTGATTGGTCTAAAATTACTTCACAATTAATAATAAATATTCATAAACACTAATATGGATCAATCACAAAATGACATATAAAAAAGTATTAAAATATTTTAAAAAAAATGTTGTCAAAGTATATTATAAAAAAGAATAAAGCATAGGCACGTGGGAGGGTTATCACACTGAGTGAGTGGTACTGTTAAATGGGAATGCGTGAAGTGCAGAGTGAGGTGAGTGAAACATGTGACATTTCTTCTCAATAATGTGTCAACCTAAGACCCACTTTGGTTTTGTTTGTCTAGTATCTTCATTCCGCCTCTACGATTCAATGTCATTCACTAATGCAAATGTCATTCACTTTGGTTTTCTGGCATTATATTTTTCAATTAAAATAAAACCTATCAAATTTGTCATCTAAATTCATATATTAAGATTACCCATTTAAGAACCAAACTATTTTGAGTAAAACTCATTCAAAATTAAAGGATTAAATATATTTACTTTCAAAACTTATATGTAAAATTAAAATTCGTTATCAATTTTAAATTTTAATATATTTTTATCTTTAATTTATTTAAATTTATTAAACAATTTTTCTAACTAAAATTTAAATAAAAATGTATTAAATAATATTAACAATTCAAAGAGTAGTCTAAAACACTTTTAACGTATAAAAAAATAACATAATTAAAATAACTATATCTACTTATTTTTAAAATTTAAAGACTAAAATATATTAAAATCTAAGAAAAATAAACTATAATTTCATATAAAATTAAAAAAATTATAATATATTTAATTCAAAACTAAAACACCTCTTCATACACGTAATATACTACTGTTTTTGTGACGAATATTATGTTAAAAAATCACCATGTCAAATCAAAATTAATATTCAAAGGTCAATTCTACTCACTTTCATAAATTTAAGACGATACAAAATTATTATTAAGATTAGTGTCCTCCACAAAAGACCTATTTGATTGATATGTATATCTTACTTAGATAGCCAATGGGGTGCAGGTACATTATAGCTATTATAATGTCTTAATGTGGGGAGATTATTAAAGGCAATGTCCAGTTTCAAAAATAAAACTGATACACGTCTTTTGCTTCCTTTAAGGTCCAAAATGAACTTGTAGCAATAAAATAATAAAATAGAGTTACGGAACGATTACTTTTTATTAATTTTAATATATTTGCGGTATTTCAAATTGAAAGTTAAGTTTTTTTTGTCTTTTCAAATTAAAATTAGTTTTTTAGACCCTGTAATGTGAAAAATATTCGAATCATTTGAAAAGAAATCAAAGGGTTGTATAATCATATAAATGGTGTAATTCGTAAATTAATTCTTTTGATAGTATCTAAAATTGATGAAAGGTTTTATAAAATTAAGAAAAAGAAAATAATATTTTTTGTAAATTATCCCAAATCTAGAGAACTTAAAACATATGTAAATAATTTGTTTTATCGGTCACGATTCATAATCACCTTGTTTGTTTTTATCATACATTGTTTTTCTCGTGTTTTTTTAGGGTCCATATAGTTTAAGGTTTGGACAGTCGGTTAATGGGCTTCGTAGCGAATTTGCTTTCTTCACTTCGTTAATGTTGATGCACCTCTTATTATCTATTTTTGTAATGGGCTTTTTAAAATGTAAAATACTCAATCTAAAAGTTTTATTTTCTTCTGCATCTCGGTACTTTGTTTCCACACTCCCATAAATACAAAGTCAAATGATATTCTAGATTGTATACTCTAGAAGTCTTTTTTGGTTTCAAAATTACAGAATGGGGAAGTATTTTTTTGTTGTTTGAAGAAAGTTTTGAAAAGGTTATTTTTAATTTTTATATTATATAATCTGTAAGTTATTTTCAACTTCCGATTTGAATAATTAAAAAAGTTTTTATTTAAAGCCAAAAAGTAACTTTGAATCTGTGTAATCTATTTTTTTTTTCAATTTATTCAATTTTAAATATAATTTTAACTTAAAAATCTATGAAAGACAAAGTGAAAATTTTCATACTAATGAAAGTATAGAAGAAAAATACGGAAATACAAGAAAAAAAAATAATTCTAGAACAAATGAAAGGAGAGTGATGCTCCCTCCACCACCCCATCTTCTCCCTACACCTCTCCAATTTTTTTTTTTTACTTTTACTAATTTTACTTTTTATTTTTTAAAACCCTAATTTCAATCCTCTCTCACTTTCATTTTCCCTTTCATTCTTAGTACCAAGCCCCCATCTCCCACTTTCACTTATTCTCTTTTTCTTAATTTTAACTTATGTTAACACAACATTTTTCTTTTTCGTTTCTTCTTTCTTTCTTCTCTCCGTTGGTGCGTAGTGCATCGTTTCACTATGCATTCAATAAAATACTTCTTGTTCGCATCGTCATAATTGTTTAATTGCACGTGATAGTGTACACTGGAACATTAACCATCATCAAGACATTGAAACAATGTTTGTGTAGTTACAGTCATTTATAACAAGGAGCTTTCGGGTAGTGCAATAGTTGGTAGAATCAAAACATGTTATAATAATAATAATATTAACGTAAGTTATTACAAGAAACTAGGTAGTAGCAGCATTGTTGTGTTTCCCCTTTTAAGGGATCACATGGAGGCCCATGTGGGGGAGGAATTTAGACTTTAGCAAACACAACTATGAAAACTCAACTAAGAGGATATTTATTTTATAGCTTAATTAAGTGCATATTTTTTATTATTGAGATGATTTGAAAAAGAAATAATAAGTTATGTGGGGAGAAGAAAGAAAGAAGAAGAAAATGTTGTGTTAACGGAAGTGGAAGAGAGAAAGTAACAATGGAGGTGGAGGACTTGCTGTTGAGAGTGAAAGGGAAAGTGAAAGTGAGAGAAGATTGAGATTAGGATTTTAAAAAATAAAAAGTAAAATTAGTAAAAGTAAAAAGTAAAAAAAGTAAATTTGAAATTTTAAAAAAATTGAAGAGATATAGAGAGAAGATAGGGCGGTAAAGGGAGATCACTCATGAAAGGATTGGAAGAAGGTAAAAGCTTATTCTGGGCTTCCAATTCCATAAGTAAATTAAAGTATCCAATACAGACAAAAACATGGTTCAGTAGGTAAGGAGAATCCGATTATTTGCTTTTACTCGAAGAAAATGTTAATACATGGATCCTTTAGTAGTACAATTTACATTTTGTTTTCAAATATCCAAAAAATTTAAAAATATTGAACTAGGCATAAAATGCATATGAAACATACTTTTATATAGAAATGGCATCATACGTCTCATGCAATTATATTCATAAGTTGCACTTTTTGACAAAGTCATGTTAATTAATATGTTTTAAGCAAAATATTGTCACATCACCGTTAGGATGACAAAAAAATTCGCGTCCGTGAAAATCCGCAGATAAAACTCGTGACGGATAATTAATACCATGAATATTTACTATCTGCAGGTTGTAGGTAGTGGTATTTTAATACATATTTATAAACGGGTGAGGTATGAGTATTACATTATCTATATCTGTGAATATCCGCCACTAACTTATATTTTATTAAGTTAAATTTAATTAAAATTAACATTAATTTATATTTTATAAGGTTAAATTTAATTAAAATTAATTTTTAATTATGTTTATATTTAATTTATATTATATTAAATATATATTTTTTGTAATTTTATTTTAATAATTTATAAAAATATATTTTTTAAATATTTGCGTGTATCGGGTTGCAGGTAGGCACTATATGTGTTTGACCGTTGTCATCCCTAATCACCACTGAGTTAAGATCATTACTTAAAAATTAACGGAATAAAATCAGAGTTAAGATCATTACTTAAAAATTAACGGAATAAAATTGATTGATGCATATTAACTTAATTGTGAATGAAGTTGACAATTTTTTAAGAATAAAGATAAATATATTTAAACTTTAAAATAGAGACTAGCCTATTAATTAAACTTTAAAAATATATTTAACATTAAATATATAATATAGGACAGGAAATGATGCATGGGAAAATAATGTTCTTTTCTCTTTTGTGAAATTAATTTGGATGAATGAATTGTTCATGGATTTCATGCATGAATGTTTTCTTGGTCGTTCCGTGAGTGGTTAGTTACGTCCTTCATCCACGATCCTTCTTTCAAACTTTCCCCTTCATCTTTCTCATGCAAAGTAATCTCAGCCCTTCAATGTAGATAATTTCACATTCCTTTTACTTTTAGTCTTTTCGCTTCTTCTTTTCATGACTTCCATAATTAATCACTCTCTTTCTATTTGCTTCCATTGGATTTGCTCTTCAGACTTTCTTTCTTCCTTCCTTCTCAGGAAACTTTATTTTTTTTCTGTCCACTTTATTCGATATCAATGCATCTGCTTCCTACACAGGGCACGGGAGAACGAAATCACAGTAAAGCAAACACAAAAAATCAATAATAATAATCACGATAAATGTATTGGCAGTGTACGCTTAAAAAATTATGTATGTTTATGAAAAATAATATATCTTATAGATATAACAATATTATTACAAACTTCTAAACTGATTAACGAAACTTTCAAAGTTTTTACCTTACTTAACCAACATCTCCCACTACTAAATGTTGTTATACATTTATTTCTTCATTAATTCCAATCAATGAAATAAAACTTCTAAAACGGAAAAACAAAACGCAATTAATTATAAAAAAAACTCGCTTTAATTAAGATATTATAATCAATTTATCTAAAATGTGTTATCTCAACAATATAATTTAATGATCAAATTACATCACAGATAATTCATAAAATTTACATTTAGAGAGATGAAATTTAAATGAATTCAATAATAAGTTCATTTTAAACTTGCTTGCGTTTTTTTTTATCTATTTTAAATTTATTTCTCTAATATAAATACATCAAGTCTACTATACTATTTTTATTTCTTTTATATTAGGTGGAATACCTCAGGTATGACTTTAAGATTAATAGTTATAGGCTTTGATTTACATATTCATATACACTCAACAAAGTAATTTTATATATAACTTGTTAGAGTAATTAATATAAAAGTTACAATTTTATCATAGCATAATTGTAAAAAATATTTATATTAATATTATATTTTAATTAAATTTTAAACATACTATTTATACAATATATTGCTATTATTATTGTAAGTCTAAAACTTCAAATAGCATAGGGATCATCGACTAAGAAGTATATAGTATAGCGAAATTACTGTTCAATTAAAAAAAGGTTTGTACAAAAAAGGATTAGAGAAGTATTATTTAAAGTGATTGGCGGTTAGTTTTGTCTTTATAAATTGATTACACTAATAAGTATTTTGTACGTTAATATATGTGCACTTTCAAGTGCATGTTAAACATCAAAGGGTTTTTTTAAAATATATTTAATATTTTTTTATAGTGATAATCAGAAACATCAACGAATATATAAAATGACGGACTTTGATTATTAGGATTTATTAAGTATTTTTAATTTAATATTGAGTAAATAATAAATTAGAAGCATTTTTATTCACTACAAATTGTAATTGATTTTAGAACCTACAATTTATTTTAGTTTCAGATCTTCGGTGTTTTTTTAGTTTATATATCATGAATTATAAAAAAAAAAATAGTTTTCAAAATAAAAAAAAATCATTAATGTGATTGAATTATTTTTAAGTGGATAAGTCAATTAACTAACGTACTTACTATTTTTTATGAATAATATATATTTATCTTCTGTTAAAAATATGATTATAAAAAATACCATGTAAAATAGTATTTATAATATACTATAATGAAAATAATCAATTGAAGAAAAAAATCTTTAATAATGATTAAAAAATTGATCAAATTCAAATATATATTGACTAATCGATTAAAAGTAAAATATCAAGTTATATGTTCATCATCCTATTATAGATGTAAAATATTAATAGTTTTCAACCATTAATATCTCAACAAAATGTTTCGTAGAATGTTCACTTTCAATTAATTTTTTTCTTCATTCAAAACTCGAATCTAATATAGTCTTAGTCAGAAATATAATTTTCTTTCGGACAGTAAGAAATTTATTTTAACTTGACCAGAACGATAACTTATTTTTTAAAAATAAAATACTATTATTTATCATACAAATAAAATAAAATTTGGTTTATCTAAGGTGAAAAACTCACTTTACTTTCGAAGATAATAATATACGTATTTGGACGACAAAAATCAAGGAGTCCTATGATGTACTTATCCACAACATTAATATCTACCATTACTTTTTATGAATGATTGAAATTTCTTATTTCTTTTTATGGAATCCAAAAATAATTATAAGTATGAAACACTTCTATAAATTGTTCAGCACAAGCTGACAAAAGAAATGTTAAAAACAAAAATAGGAAGAACTTATTGTAATAACAAAGCTAAAATTACCAAAAAAAATAAAATTATCGTTCTCTATTTATACACAGCCCTTTTTTTACGTGCTCATCTTAGTGGGGATGATCTCTTTCTAATTTATACTTCAAAAAAGAAGAAGGAAGTTTACAACTATATATCACCCTGTGCTGTGTCGTTGTCTATATAAAGGACTTAGAATTGTAATTTCGCAGCAACCTGGTCCTTTCTTTTTCTTCAACATCGTTAACTCTAAATCCTCTTTCAATGGCTTCCTTGCTAAACGACAAACCCAATGCCATGAGAAGGTTCCAAAGAAAACTAAACCTCGAAAACATCTTTCACTTGTTCAACGTTGCTGCCGCAATTTTGCTCTTCTCTCACTCCTTTTCCTTCCCCATCACCCTCCAAACACTTTCCCATCTCCACCACACATTAATTCCACTCTTTCACAATTCTTTCTACGCTTTTCTTCTCCTAAACGCCATCATCCTCTTCCTCTTCGCACTCTCCAATAACAAAAACAAAGACAATAACAACAACAACAACGTTGCTGCCTGCACCGACGTCTACGACCAAATCCTCAACCACACCGAGTCTCGCCACGTCGTAACCGCGCCACAGGAACAACCTCGCACCGCAGAGAAAGAATCCGAGGAAACTGTCACGGCGGTTACCGAGACGGCGGCGGCGTGCTGTTGCACGACACTGTCGACGGTGACGGAGGGAGAGGCGATTTCGGTGTCGGAGAAGAAGCCCTACCGGCGAGTCCAGTCGGAGAGTTACGAGCGGCGGATGGTGGTGGCGGCTGCCCGGGGAGAGTTGAAGAGATGGGAGACGGTGGGACTGAGGAGGCCGTTTGAGAGTGAATTGCGGTGCGTGGAAGAGTTGAGTGAAGAGGAATTCAATCGTGCGGTTGAGGAATTCATCGCCTTGCATAAGAGAATGCAGTGGGAAGAACAACTAGCACAGAATTTGGCATGCACTCCATCAAATTAAAAGAAAATGAAAAAAAAAAACAAATAAATTAGGGAACTAGAGAAGGATATAATATATTTTTCATTTTTCATCCACCATTGTACAGTAATTTATCCAATTTCTGAGGGATTTGTTTCCTATTTTAATATATTATACTATATCTTATCCAATTACTTTGTAATGTTGGTTTTACCATGGGTTTGGCGCCAAAGGGCAGAGCTAAATTAAAATAATGTAATTGCTATATCATTTACAAATATTTTTCTCCTAATGATTTTTAAACGATTGGTATTGTGCTTTATATATAGGTTTGCCTTTCATAATATTTTCAGAGATCCCGTGTTATAAAATAACTTTTATTTAAGAACGATTTTTTCAATGAATAGTATGTGTAATTATAGAAAGGAAAAAAAAAGTTCTCTCTTTCAATTTCCTAACATACGAAACTGTGTATTAAAAAAAATAAAAAAGTCACATGGTTGTTTTCATTTGGATATAATTATGCATAGATGATTATGATTACAGGTTGATGATCATGTGATTACTTAACAAGTCATATTTTTTGACATTAATAATTTAAATACAACAATATTTTTTTGAAATTCTCATTTTTTTTATGGGAAAGGTTGTAATAGGAAGATCTCAAAATAATAACGCGTTGTATTTATTACATATGATATAAAGACTTTGATGTTTGTGTGTATAAAAAAGATATGATTATGGATTATTTTTCTTAAAAATATGAAATTTTCAATGACAGAATATTTAGTAAATCTGGTGTCAATAACATTTTTTTTATGTTAGAAAACTTCAATTTTGGAGCACTCTAGATGCTTCAAAACATGGCAGCAGATTCCTTTGTAGTTTAGTGGTGATTTGTAACTTGAAGAACTAACTTTTTGCTGATTAAATTATGAGCAAGATTAATGGGACAAGACAATCTGGTTCCAGATACCACCAATAATCATGGATTATACCTCAATTAGTATGCTTTCTTAACACAGAAACTAAATTCCTATATATTTAGAAATATTTTGTATTGGCAGCTGTGAAAACAAACAAAGTTGAAATAAAATGCGCACGGGTTTCTATTATTGGGCAACCAATGATGTGCTTTTTCTAAATAACTATTCTCATAATCTTTTTAACTATTCACTAATTTTATTTGATTGATGCAATGATATTTATATTTCCCTAAAGTTTGCTTCAAAATTTTCAATGATAGAAGATTTATGTTTTTGCTAATTGTCATACTTTATTAGTGATTATTCTTTTGCTTAAACAACTCTAAAGGAATTTTAAATTTGCCAAACATACTATCATATACTTTTCCTTTTTATTTTATTTTATATTTTATATAGATTATTCCTCCCTCTTTATTTATTTGCAGTTATTCAGGGGTCAGATAAGTGTGTTGTGTAGCTATTGTTGGTTTGCTTCTGCTTTATTCACTTAATTTAGTGAGTGTTTAATAGAGAAAAGCAAGATTTAATCTTTAATTAGAAAGAAGTGGGGACTCGTGGTGATAACAGATTATTAAAGTGTCTTCTCTCTCAGTTGTTTCAATTTATTTGATATTTTGGTCAGTGCTCGAAGGGACCCATTTAAAGGAAAAAATAAAATAAAAACAAATAGAGAAGTTTATGGCATAGTGGTTGGAATTGGAACAACAAAATAATATAGTGCTGAACTAATGAGATTGTTTTTTCATAACAAAGTAGATCACAATTATCCTTAAGAAGTGAAATAATGTTATTGTTTATTACCACCCAACATATTTTCTTTGGTGCTGTCTGTCCCAAGGGAACCAACCTTCTAAGCTTTTAAAATTGTACCGTAGCGACACTCAATACCACATAAAATAAACATTCTTTTTCGTTGTCTAGCCCCTCCAACCCTACAATATATACCATATTCCAAAATCAAATTCCATACATATTTTCTGTCTCAAACAAGTTAATTTCGTATTCTTTCTTAATACATTTACTAAAGAAAATTTAATTCAATTTTATAAAATTAAGTTATAAAATAAAATTTGTACTTATTCATGTGAATATTAGAATAATTTTTGTTTTTATACAGTCGAATAGATACCTTGCAAATATTTCAATTTTACAAACATCTGTTGGTCTTGAATTTTTAAAGCGTTTATCATCATTCTTTTGAATATTCCGTCTTTCCTAAAATTAGTGTGGACTATGTATGTTGAACAAATGCTCAAATCAACCTTTCACATCATCGTAAATAAAATACTTTAATAATTATTTAAGTAGTGTTTGATTATATTTTATTGAATTACAAAGTAATTTAGGTAAACTAACAAATAAGCGGTCAAACTGTCTAATATTAATCACATCCTACTGAGTTGGACAAATTTAAACATAAATATTTAAGACGTATTAAATTGTATTTTGTATTATATTATCATAAGACAAAACTAATACTAATGTAATCGAAAGATACTCATCATATATAATATAATTTTAATGTTAATCTGATAATATAGAAGATATGAATGATTTAACAAATAATAAATTTTATTATAATAAATTTTGAATGATTCAAATATTATCTTTAGAGGTATATTTAAATTAAATTAAATTTTACGTATTGGTTTGTAAGATGATATTTGTTTATCTTTAATGTCATAAAATACATCCAAAAGACTATTCATGTTGCTATTCATCATCTTAAATTTTATGAATGCAAAATAAGCATTCATTGAAGCTAATTTTCATCAAATACTTTGCTTTTTTTTTTTAACTATTGTACTACTGCATGCAGCTTTTTGATATTCCCGTGACTTAGTTTCAGAGTTATCAATAAACATTATATATAAAATAAAAGTCACCTCATAACTTTTTTTTTTGTTATCAGAGGAGTTTTTGTTTGTTCATAAATTATACCCCTCATGAGATTACTTGAGTTTCAAGCCGTGATACTTTTTTATTTCATATTTCAGATAGAGCAGAATCCTGTGACCTGACTCGTTCCAATTGCATATTATTAATCACAATATATATATGAGGAAAAAACAAGTTGATGAATTTTGAATTTTATACATTATGTGGGGAAAGCAAAATGAAACAGATGAAAAAGGATATAATTATGAAAGCATTTATTTTCCTTATAATCACAACTATTCTTGTTGTCTTCGTGTTGTAGTGATAAATCATGCTCAGTACATTGATTTTGTCTTCTTGTCTCCTTCTACTGCATTATATATCCAACTTGGACTCCATTTTCTGGTTTTGTTTTCTCCAAGTGGGTTCACAACACAACTTGTTTTATATTTGGTAGAAACAACCTTTGAATTTTGAAGGCTTTTCTGTACCAAACCATAAGCAACTGCTCCATCATAAAATTTCAGAAGTTTTTCACTTTCTTTATATATTCTTTCTTCTCTTGTTACACTTCCAACGCCATAAACAAGGAATTGATTTGTGTTCTTGGTGGGAAAAAGAACTATGCAGTCAATAACCAATAGAATCACTGCTCCAGAAAAAAAAAATCATATATAAACGCTATAAGAATTGCAGAAATTATATTCTTTTTAACCTATTCTATCATACTTTCTTCTGTAGACTACCTACATTTCTTAAAGAACAAAAATATCTTTCACTAGTTTGAGTAAAATAAGATTACTTAGATAATATATTTAATTTAGTTTCTTACACAATATGAAGACTTGAAATATATTGTTAAGTTAGAATATTAATAGATGTCATTTGATTACATGTATATTTTGTTGGAAGTAATATTATCAAATAAAATAGTTTTGGACAAAATAAAGAAATAAATAATATATATATATAGGTGAGAAAGTAGATTGCATGTCGTTCTGTTAATCCAAATAGGTTAAAGATGAGTGTGATAAATTAACCTATTTTTCTTTTGATTAAAAATTTAAATAAAAATAATTAAAAAATTATATTTTCTATGTTATATTCTTTGATGAGGTAAATATTAATATTATTGTAATTTAAATAGTAAATAATTACAAATTAAATTTTAATTATTATTTAAAAAATAATTTAGCATGTAATAATTATTTTAATTCATTTCATTAAAAAAATTTAATTAATCAATTAAAATTTTTAATAATATCTTATATAATTAAATATGAATTTAATACACACATAAATCTAAAAAAGAAAAATTAAAATTAAAAAATCATTAAAAAATGACATGCAACCTGTCATACGGGAAGAGTTATAAATTTGGACTTACTTCTAGATTAGTTTGGTTTGCTCCCTTAACTCTATCTTCCAAGTATAAAATAACATATTCCAGTTTTAAACTTTATATGTTACAACTAGTTGAACTTACCCATTTGAAAATTTTTAAACCATCATTAATGTATAACCTTTTTATTATTTACTCCTTGAGTAATATATCAAGACTACTAATAAACAAAACCTACATTTTAATTAATTGGAAAATTGTTCACTATACGGACAAGGTTTGTTCCGTACCATCTTTCTCTATACTGTAAACTATAGCCAATTGTTGATGCTTCATGTTTTTCAAGTATCTATTTTTGACCATGATTTATGTTGTCGGCTCGTAACATTGATTTGGAAGACCTTATCTCTATATTTGTTAAAATTAAAATCCAGAGTCATAACGCTTTACCTAATATTGTTTGATAAATAAATTTTAATTTTTGAACAGCTTGTAGTACTTTTTTTTTATAACAGCTCCTAGCACTTGTTATTTTTTTTATATAATAACATTTATTATCTATATTTTCCGTGTTTGTGGCGAATATGTACACTGTCGTAGATCTCTTGCTGCAACAAAATATCACATAACAGTTTTGTATAAACCGCCGCAAACACTCGTTTTAATACACTATATAAAACAACGTTTAAAAATTACAAATCATGACATTTAAAATTGTCAATTTTTCTATTTAAAAACAATTTCAATACAAAAACACCATTATTTTCATTATCCTGAATTGTATTGTAGTACAATATTTCTAGTTGTTGTAATTTGAATGTAATATTATTTTTGTCATTTTTTATTTCATAATTTAATATAAAAAAATCATAAACTCAAAATAATTATTAAAAGAATTATCAGAATAGACAATAGTGAAAATGTTTCACTCATAATTTATATTAAAAATCAAATACATGACCCAAAAATTTATATATTTTAAACAAAACCACACAATATTACATTATTATAACATATTTTCTTAAACTTTTATATTTATTTTTTGAAATTCATACTTATCCATTTATATGAAGACAATAATATAATAAACTTATGTAATTTTGTAAGTAAATCACTAAAAATATATATAAAATATATGTACTAAAATATTATATATATATATATATATATATATATATATATAATTAAAAGAAACATATACATATTCACCTATACAAAATTCAAAATTCTATATAGATATATTTATTTATACGCTGAATAAATATTAACATGTTCCTAGTTAGGAAGACATTGTTGAAGAGGAAAAATATACGAGAAGGACATTCTCATCATTCCAAATAAAATGAATTAAAAAGTGAGAAGGAAATAAGAAAAAGCAGTGAGAAATGAACGAAAGAGACATGATTATCGTTTGGTGAGTCACGATAAGTGCAGCATTCGTCTACGAATGGTTTTATTCCTTTGTATTGCTCTGCAAATTGGTTCATATCACACCAAGATGGAGACACCTTCTCTAGTTTTTCCTCACACCACTTCAACTTGAAGGAAAAACTAATAAAAAACAACAAAAATCATCACAAAAACTATTCTGCAAACCTATTAAAAAATTTCACCCTCCACTTGAATATCATATAGCTAATAATTTAGTTGTAAGAAAAACATACCTCATTATTTATTAGTCAATTAATATTTATTAATAATTTATTTTAATTTTTATATATCAACTATCTGGATTAATATCTGTCTTTGGAATTTAGTGATTTTTATTATTTTAGGTAGTTCTTCATGAGTATTGAGACCCAATTTCTCTTACATTAACATCTATTTTTCTTTTAATTTATATTTTTTATTCCTTTCAAATACTATCCCTCCAGTTTCATCACTGTAATCATCAAATTAAAGATATTTTCTAAATTACCGTAATCTTAGTTGTACCTAATTCATTTGGCTTTGATTAAATAGCGTGTTTTCATTTTTTTTTCCAGTTTCAACACATCTTTAGCTCATCATAAAAAATAAATGTTTAAACTATTAGTTTTTTAACCTTGAAATGAAGGGGACCTCAGCCTGGTACTGTATCGGTACGATTTGAGCGTTCATTTTATAGTTGAGTTTGATGTTTTGACACTGTCTTTTGTATATATTCTCAATCCAGGCATCAATTATTTTATTTTAAATTTTTATTCACATTTATTTGAATTTATTATTAAATATAATATTTTTATTATTAAAACGAGAAGTAAAACAGAAATAAGAGAAAAATCGGGTATCAAAGTAGTTGATATAATTAACATTGATTTCGTGAAGGAATTGGGAAGGGATCATCAATTGATTCTGAAGGACAATTATTTGAATTTTGATTTTGATTTAGTGAATGCAAAAAATCTCTCAATTTTGTCAAGACTGATATTTGATGCATTAATTTCGATAATGGAAGTTGATAATTAACACCAGAAAGAATGTTATGTATATGTATCATAACAAACTAAATTTACATCCACTAGAAAAAATTGACAGTAAGTGACAAATAAATTTATATAAGAGAAATCATCATTTTTCATTTAAAAACTTTGAAATAATATCATTTTACTTATATATTATTTATTTTTAACCAATACGAAACCTTAAACTCACGGTAAATTCATAATAATTTGTTGAAAATAGATAAGTAGACTTTGCAATATCTGAGGGCATGAGTTAAATACTTGTTACTGAAAGCCAACCCCGAATATGCGGGTAAAATCTTAAAACCCACGTTCGACATGCTTGCAAATGTAAATGTTTAAGTTGTCACATCAGATGGTTTGGTTTTGGGCATCCTTGGTCGAGATCAAACGGACAGGATATCCGCTCTTGAGTTTTGTAAAAAGTGCCCCTTTCTGAATACTTGAGTCAGAGTCAATCACCTTCCACCTTAATACAAACCATTTAATTTCTTCAGTATAACTTTCATGTTACCAACATCAAACTAAAAAAATAAATTTTTGTATTTTCAAGAAAAAAAATTAAATAAATGCAAAAAATTAATGTGTCGATACAGAAAATACCCACTTGCAATTGGTGATGAAACGATGGAGAAACACCAACATCATGGCTTTAGCCATGTTCTTCCCTAGACACGCCCTTCCTCCCATCCCAAAAGCTAAGAAGCTGTATGGTGTTGACTCTGCCTGCAATATTTGTTCCAACAGTTTATCTGGTGATCTTTGAATCTCAAAATTAGGTTTTTATTTTTCTTATAGTTTAGACTTACAGGGAATCTTGAAGGATCGAACACACCCGGATCATTGTGCACGGTTGGATCATGGTGTATCGATCTAGCATCGACGTTAATGTTCCACCCCTTATTGATTTTATATCCTATAACATTTCATTTTTTTCTCATTTAAATTTACACAAACTTCATCACAGGCATGCATGAGAAATTTACGTGTTACCTTCAATAACACAGTCCTCGAGTGCTACTCTAGGCAACCACTGCACCACAGATGCCTTTCTTAATGCTTCTTTTACAACCTGTTTGTTATATCAGAAACCACAATTAATTCAAGAGAAGCAGTTCATTCAATGCACGATCTTATAACTAGTGAATTTGATGCAGGAGCTAGCTACAACACATTGCACAGAAAAGTACAACATACACACACCTTAGAAGCATATGGCATCTCGTTAAGGGCCTCTACTGTAAGATATGAATTTCTCGAACCATTCTTCTCAATCTCAAGTTGCTCCTTCTGTTTAGTTATCAAAATTACTACATTTTACTAAACCAAAAGGAAGAAAGTGTTGAATGAACATTGGATAATGTAAACATGTTCACCCACCATAAGGGTATTAAAAACAAGCGGATTCTCATCCACAAATTTGATCATCCATGTCATCGCATTTGCTATCGTGTCCTGTCCTGCGATTTCGATAGTTTTAAGATTATGTCATTCTGTTCAATTTCAATATAATATGTAATTATAGCTTGATTGGTAATTAAAAATGTAATTATCATAACATATAGTAATTTCTCTGTACTGGGGTTGGATGGTTCGTACTAAACCTTACCAGCAATTATCATAGTTAAGATATTGTCTTTGATCTCTCTCTCTGTTAGCATTGGGATTCCATCGTCGTGTAATTTATCATCCAAAAGTTGTTGAAGGAAATCGACATGGCTAGTTGCAGTTCCACTTCTTCTTTCACTTATTGTCTTCTCCAATATATCCATTATCCTTTTTCGAGCCTGCATTTTCACTTGAAAGCTCAAATTCACATTTCAAAGTTTAATGTATACACTTATACTTGATGTTTATTTACCTGAAGGCCTTTGTAGAATCTGGTCCAGGGTAATCTCACGGGTAAGGCTAACATTGCTTCACCCAAACGAGAAACCTCATTTTGCATGCTCTCTAATTCGTCGCCATTTTCGATGCTTATTAGCATCTTGCACATCGCCTTACACGCTAGCTGCATCAAAAAACATTATCCTCAACCTCATCTTATTCACAAACTAACAACAGAAGAAAGAAACAAACAAATTAATAAAATGAGAGAAAGAATGGAGATGAGATAAAAGAAAGAAAAGGAAGTTATACATGGCTTGAGAGAATTTCTTTTATTTAACTACCATGATTATAATCCATGAATTTATATATATATATATATATATATATATATATATATATATATATATATATGGTTTTATCTTGTCTTTAAATTTAAATATGTTTTTGTTTTTGTATAGAAAAAAATAAACATCTCTTCAAAATAAAAGTTCTAAGATATACGTTAATGATTTAATGATTCAACCGATATTAATAAATAGTATTAACAATAAAATAATATGTCAAATAATATTAACCTTTAGTGTTTCATCTTGAATAACGAGAACAGATCCAGATTTCCAACTAGTTGTAGCTTCAAGAAGAAGTGAATCAAAGAGTTTAACGAAGGAAGACAAAGATTGCGTGGAGAATAGAGAAAACAGAGAACCGCGAATAAGTTTGTGATGTTGGTGTGTAGCGCAGAGCAAGCTATCGCGTCCAACAAGCTCAGCGATTGACTTCATATACTTCTTTGAGAATTTCTCCTCGTTGTTTAGAATCACTTTTGCAGACTCCGTGCCCGATATGAAAACGTGCGTTTCCCCGAATAACTTCGTCTTGAAGCATTTTCCATACCTGACACATCTCTTCTAAATTATATAAATGTAAAAACCTAAATATAATCTCACGTAATAATACTTCTAATAAAAACATGATAAAACTGGTAATATCGAAGATTCCACGTTAATTAGAAATAATCTGAGTTAAAGTTTACTTTATTATATATATGATATGTTACCGGAGTCGGCGAGCTTGGACAAATTCATAGACTCCTTTGGTGTTGTTGATGGCAGCCATGAACTGAAGTGTCTCTCCGAGAAAGGGTAATCCTCGATTTCCCGGAGGAATGTTTGGCAGAGAGGGGTAGTTTGTGCACCAAAGTGTCCATGCTTTTTGACAGAATAAAAGAAAACACAAGAGAGCAACATGGGAACAAAGGTAAGGATGCTCCTCTACCAATTTGGAAAGCATTTTGGTCTCTCTTCACTTCTCTTCTATGGTGGCCAAATATCTTGCTCAATAGACAACACTGGTAGTGCTACATATATGTACAACATAGGATTTATATGGCCGACATGCACTGAGTATGTTTTGAAACATTCAGGCTTCCACTTTGAGACGAAAGTGGGATAATGCTACATTAATTGTTTAATCATGTTACATCTCATCTAAAATAAATTTAAACATGTTTTCTTTTATTTACTAATAAAATAATTTATGTTAAAATATATCATAATTTTTTTAAAATTTATTTTTAAAATATTCTGAAGTTTTTTTAAACTTAAAATCATTGATACTAAAAAATAATATTTTTTTTTCTTAGAGAGTTAAAACAATTAGTATAAAAAAAAATTAGACTGTTTTTTAAAGTCTTAACGGTGTTGGTTTAAAGCTATAAATAAATTATATTTATTGTTTTCTATTATTTTTTTTTGGAGAAGATTATAAAAAACGTGTCTTAAATTAATTTGCCTTTAACTTGAGGGAATTCAAAGAAATTATTAATTATCTTGCGCAATTGTTTAGAGAAGCCATTGCAATTGAAGATGGTGGTGATTGAACATGCAACTATCAACGGCACACAGTGACTCCCAAGTAGTGCTTTATAGTCAATTCAACATAAGGCTAATTTTAGTGGGCTAATTTCATGTGATTAATAAATAAATATAACTAAAAAGTTTAAGTAAATGAAAATTTGGGTTCGAGAATCACGTCAGAATACAACAAATGAAGGATCTGAGCCGCAATTACTAGAGCTGGACACAGTGGCCAACAGGGTTTTGTTTTTTGTTTCTCAGTGCATTATAGTTGTTAGGTATTTGAAATTTTCCTATGATTGATTTGGAGTGTCTTGATAGTGTTCGATGAAATGCTTCACTAATAATCGTTCGTTTTCTCAGGCAAAAGCTGTTTGATGGAGGTGATTTTACAGGAAAAGGACGCAGGTAAGTGGGTTTACCGGGGCGAAGGAGCTGCTAACCTTGTTCTCGCATACACCGGATCGTTTCCTACGTTTGTACGTTCCTCAATTCCTTTGTTTTAATCGAATTGGATCATAATGGAAGCTTGATCAATGGTACATTGGTAATGGTGTTGATGTTGCAGATTGGGAAAGTGATGCGCATTCGTAAGGCTCCGAGGAGTGGCGCTGAGGCCATGACTATGAGGAGCCCCTCTGCCTTGACTGCGCAGGAACGCCTGCTTTGGAAAGACGTTGATGAACTCATTTCATCGCCGGACAATGACATTGCAAGCCAACAATTTGTCCACCACGTTATGAAGCCATTGCTTGGTTCCAAATTTGTCGATGCCGGGGTATGTGTTGAGTTGTGTTGCCCCCCGAATCCCCAACATTCTATTGTGATTGATTTTGTTATTTAAAAATGTACTACTCAGCGGTTTTTGATAGTTCGTTAATTAAAAAATCGTCTATGCCACCGTTTTGTATAGTGTGGAAGATCTTATGTGAGATTAATGGTTACTGATTATGATCTCTGACTCTCACTTATCCTTCATTACTTTGTTTAGATGCTTGTGGGGGTGACGAGGGAATTTCTTGAATCGATTGAAAAGAATGTTATCTATCAACGTCCTGCTTGGAGAGTTGATAATGCACTGGTCGACATGCATCGAGATTCTGTGCTTCTCTTGTCTGATCATTCACTCTTCACTCATGGTATTGAGATGCCTTTGAGAACTTGCTTCAGTTCAAAGAATAATTGTTACCCTTTGTGCATGTGGAATTCTGGAGTATGTAGTTGCTGTGGTCGCTATATTTCTTTCAGTTAACATGTTATAGCACCACGCTGAGAAATCATCCATCCAAATGGGCACCATGAAAGCAAAAATAGAAGAAAGGGAGGGCAGGTTTAAGGGTTGAACGGGAGACATGCTACTAATCGTTTCAGTATTCTATAGTGATGCTTAGTACACTTCCAACAAGAAAACCATAATCTCTAGTCTCTATCCTATTTGTTGTTATCCCTTGTAATATTAATTTAGTCACACATCCAAATTTTCTTACTTCACACGCATCTGCTAAATATTTTAAAGTTCTGCTACAAGCTCTCTGTTTTATTTCAGGTAATCTAGGATCGAGCCCCTGCATATCTGTTGAGATCAAGGTACGCTCTTTATAGTGTCATACATTATTATTCTTTGGTGTCAAAATTTCTCCTTCTTCTCATTATTAGACAACAACTTTGTTTAAACTTTAAAATTTTAAATTAAGTATCAAACTTGTTCCCCCTTACTCTTTCTTTTGCTTGTTGTTAACATTATAAGTGTTGTTGTGAACAAGTAGCCCAAATGGGGATTTCTTCCTCTTTCAAGATACATATCTGAAGAAACTGCTGTCAAAAGGACCATAACTCGCTTTCAAATGCACCAAGTTCTAAAATTGCAGCAAGGAGAGGTACCCGTGCACAAAATTTTTCCTTCATTGGTGTTTCTGTTTCTGCTTAGTGCATACTTCTTCCAGTGGTGATATCATGTAGTCTCGGAGTCATTATTTAATCTGTTGTTCTGTTGATGGATGTTATTAGAATTTCACTTAAAATACATTACTTTTTTAACCTTTAAATTTTAAACAGTTTTATCCAATATGTTTGCAGATATCTTTGCTAAGTGAATACAATCCACTTGATTTATTCTCTGGATCAAAGGAAAGAACTTTTAAAGCTATCAATGATCTCTTCACTTCACCTCAAAACAATTTACGTGTATTTATGAACGGTTCTCTCATATTTGGTGGTCTGGGAGGTGGTGCCGAAAATACTAACATTTGTATTGCTAAAGCATTTGAAGATGCACTTAAGTCTGTCATTCGATCTGACGAAGGTCTGCGTACAGAGAACTTGCTTACTCTTGTTACTGAGGCTGTGCAAAAATCAGGAGTCATTGATCGGCTTCTGGAGGTTCAGAAGCTTGATAGTGTTGACATAGAAGGAGCCATCCATGCATATTATGATGTTACTCATCAGCAGTGTATGGTATGTAGACAATTGAGTGCAGAACAACGGAAAAGGTATACCTCTTTACATTCGGCTTCGTTGGATGAAAGCTTGAGAATTGTAAAGGACTTTCTAATAGCAGCAACTGCAAAAGACTGCAGCTTTATGATATGTTTTAGACCAAGGAAAGAGGGGGATTCTGGATCTGTATGCAATAACGTGTATCTTCAGTCAACTAAGCAAACCTTTGACTTCAAGGTAGGCAGCCCTTCACATTTTTATTATTTATTTATTTATTTTTATCAGATAGGCAGTGCATTACATGATTCATTTGGTTGCTCTGCTAGTAGTCTGAGGGCCTCATTTGAGAATGATGTTGATTTTTTTTGTGCAAAATAGAATAGAGTTCAAATCCAGTGGAATGTTGAACCATTCCAGAATGGATCATTGGTGAATGACAAAGTGATACAAATAAATAAATAATTTATTAGAGCTTAATAATAAATATACTAATTTTCTTAATAAAATCAAATGAAAAACCAATTAAATAAAATACTACAATTAAAAAAGAAAGTCTGAATTTTTTGGGTCTCTCTTTTCCTACTTGACAGCTTCATTCTTATGCCTTCCTCATATTCTACCAAATAGAGGATGTCACTGAAAGAAAAACAGCAGATTGAAAGATTTTATTTTCAATTGTTCCCAAGAGAAACTCTCTGATCATAGTGAGAAATCAAACAAAAATTAGATCCACGGGAGTGAAATGTTATGTTCAACCGTTGTTTTGATATACTTTTTCACCAAAAGCATCCTTATAGAGCATATTACTACTGATAATAAATCACTCAAGAATATTGATAAACTCCTATGAAGTGGAAGAATTAGAATAAGATGGCAATGGAATAATTGAAATAGGAAAAAAAATTTGGGTTGGTTTGATTTTAGTTTTTTATTTAATGTTTTTAGTTTAACCTTTTAAAATTAGTATATTTAGTGTTTAATCCTTAATTTTTCATTTATTTATTTTATTCTATTGTGACACTTCATAATTTATTGCTCTGGAGTGAGTGGACATCCTATTGTATTTAAACTAAAAAAGTTGTTTGGCATAAACTTATCACAAAAGGTATCTAAAATTACAAAAAAAAAAATTAAAAAAATAGAGGCTATAAAATGATATCTGTAATACTTTACTGAATTCCTAACAGATGCTAAAGGAAAAATCCTCCTTCCAAAGGTTTCCCTGTTACAACTGAGGATGAGTTTTCAATGCTAGCAAATCTGAATGCTTCCCTCTCATATTACTTCAACTGCTCAACCACATCATTTTCTATAAATATTATACTCACTTTGAGGCCGATCAAAAGGATAAATGTTGCAACTAAATAGGGTGTTTCTCAAAACTCAAAAGCACTGGAAGAAGCACCCTTACTGTCTTTGGTGTCATTTTTTATTGAACTGTAATTTGTGTCTGCTCTCATGAAGTACTAAAACCGAAAGCACATCAGTTGAAAATGGGGCTTTAATGTGTATGCACAGACCATATCTTGTGAACGACTTGATCACACTCACGATTTCATTTCTTATATTTATATGAAGCAAGTTTGAATTACTGCCTCCCTTAGCCACAATTATAATCATTGTATTATCTTTATCCTTATAAAACAATAAGTATGATGCTTGTTACATTTATATTTTCTTTCAACTGATATTTGACGTATATTAGGTGTATTTCATTGACTTGGATCTGAAGCGAATGAGTAAAATGGAAGAATATTATGAATTAGATAAGAAGATAGTGAGCTGCTACAAAGAAATGGCGAAAATGGACCATGGAAGAGATTTATGAACTTGAAACCATAACAAATTGCGTACCTAGATTTAGCAGTCTCTGTTATATAGGTAATACTTGGGAAGATTGAATTGGTAAGTATTGGCAATTTGTCAATATTATTTATCCTTCAGAAGGTTTTTTCTATGCATATCTTAAGTTTGGAAACTTATATTGTGCTTCATATAATGGTTCAATGTGGCTTTGCTTTCAATATCTTTATGATGGACATGTTGAATTGGTTTGTGAAAGCTTTTATGTTAATACATATTAGACTCTTGGCTCCCTTATTATTTCTAAAATGTCTATATATTGTTTCTACACACACGGAGGCAGTAGATAAATTAAACGCTTTTGGTCCAGATCTTGTCTATTTTGATTTGTACATATTGGTGAAATTGGGAAAGTGATATGTCAATATTCTGTCAATTTTCCACAATAATACATTAACACTCTAGGACACCTGTTTTTGCTTTGCAAATATCTTATCTCTAACTTTGCAATATAATGTTGTAAACAGTACTCAGAAAGTCTATGTTATAGACGGTGGCTTCAGCTCAGTTCTGGTTTTTCCTTTGGTCAGCCTAGTTTGGACGTGGCCTGACTGATGATCTCTGTGTGTCTACATTGAGCTCACAAGCCATTTCAAGGTTTTTCCCTTCTCACTCTTTTCCTTGTTTTTTGTCTCTAGTTCCAGTAGTTACAAAGGGACTTATGTTGGTTGGATTATCAGAAGTGGTCATGCTTTTTCACCAGCATACTGACACATTCCTATCAAATGACTTTCATAATCAATTGTGACCACAATAATTTTTATTTTAAATTTATTTCATGACAATATTTAAATAGCGCACTGAAGCACCACTATAGCCTCAGCGCTGCCCCTGAACACTAAAGGGTTGCCGTAATGAAGCAGTTTAGAGTAGCGGCTGTAGTGGACCAAATAGGGGCCCCAGTGGCACTATTGTTTGATTCCAAAATGCCCCATAAACGGAGACATTAGAGCTTTTCTGGAGGTTATTTTTGTGATCTCAATCCTCAGAAATGAAAATTGCAGCTGTAATAGTTGTAAAAATGGTAAAGAAAGCTCGGATTTAGAAGATGGTGTTGAAAAGGAAATTTAGGCTTTTTCGGGGTGCTATTTTTGTTGGAATTTACTTGTTTGACATCCTCGAAATTTTATTGATGATTATGAATGTCATTAATTTTGAGCTTTTTTTATTAATTAAAATTTATATGCCTACACACGCACCCTCTGTAAATTATATAGAAACTTTCAAAATAGTGGTTACTCACTAGCTTGCTATAGCGTTTTTTGGCCCGGGTACACATTGCTATTTGTAATTTGAAATACAACTTGAAGAGTACTCCTTGTGGAATATTGATAGAACCATGGATAGAACCATTTGCCTTTTGATATTAGAAACTCACCCCCTCTTAAATTAAATGTATGCATTTTTGTTTTTCACCGATTATAAGGTATGTCTTTTGGGGTATATAGCATGGGTTTGATTGTCATATGATGTGATTTGTTAACTGTTGAGAATTTGTTTACTGAACCCAGGAATCTGGGTGGAGTCGAAAAATTGTTGTGAATATTAATTGGAGTTTGTTTTTGTGAATATTTAGTTTCTGCATTTTGTTCGCCGGGGAGGGTACATATAGGTCGGACCCTATCCGATTACCATTTATTACTGGTTGTTTAGTTCCCTATTAGCATTTCTGCTGCCACTTTAGTTTTCAGCCCAACTTTTACAGTGGAACTTGATGAACTAGACGTACCAAATCTTAATTTTTGTTTCTGCAAGTGCCTTTCTTACAGATTAATTCTAAACTCCCAAACGGTGTCTAATTTTCATTGTACCCTACTTTCGCATTGTAGCACTCTTGCCATGTGGAAATTATGTCTTGACTTCTAAATTCATTTATCCTTAATGACACGCTTAAGTACTATTTACGATTTGCTCATTTTGGTTTAGACTCTCTCTGCTTTTGGTTAGAAAGTACCAACATGTCTGACGGGCTTATGTACTGCAGAAATCTAGCGTCAGTAGAACTGCTCCGTTCAAGGTGCAGGCAAAAGCAACTTGTAAAACCACGACTACGGCCTCAACTTGTACGGAATCATGGTGACTATGACTGAAGAACCCAATTCAATGAAGATCATCATGGTCCGAAGATTATCAGGATTTGAGTACAAGCGTTCTCAGGTAAAAGATGATGGATGAGATAAACGTTGGTTTCATGTCAGAGATGCGATGTAATGTAGTTAATGTTTCATTATGTAATTAACTCAAGTCTAATCGGTGTTGTACCATTATGAATCTTTCTGCCAAGCAAAATAATATTTATGTTCGTTCATTGTGATTTTTTTATTCTAACATGATGTCATGAAAATTTACTCGGAAAATGACAGAAATGCAAACCAATATTTCCCTGCAATTTTATACATCATCATTGCCCGTCAATTGGTTCTCATATAATGTATATATTTGTGAAGGGAGAGAAGTATGATACTGAAACCACCCATCGAACAACTCGACCATGCACGGTGCCTTCTTTACCAGCAACCCTTTCTCTTCATTTCAAACAGATAGAAAACAATTGTAAGAGTCCCCATGCACGACGTCACCATGAGTAGAACTTCGTCTAAACAAGATGCAAACATCATCGACTTGCCTTGAATTTCTCTCTTTCCTGACTGTCTATGTGTGCCATAAGTTCTTCTTGTTTTATCAAAGCCTCGTATAAAGCCTGTTTACGAAGTTAAACACACCAGTTTATAAATATACACAAAAATTGTTGAACATGATGTCACACACACTAAAAGTTTAAAAAGTGATTCACAAATAGATATAAACCCTTTTTGTAGTTATCAACTCTGCTTCCAATGCATCCACACGATAAACTGCAGCATTGAGCAGCTCCTCTTTCTCATACGGCATCACATTAGGCTTTGACTGCAGCATGTCAACCTTCTCTTCGAGCTCCCCGAGGCGTTTTAAGGTAGATGAGGAAAGGTTTGTCGTTGTGAATCCGGGAGCACGTAAAGGAGGACGACATTCCTCCTTATTTGTTGAATCAACAGTCATGTTAAGAACATTTGAAGCAGAACCAGATTCTGAGTACCGTATTCCCTTGGTCACACGAAATGCTATTGAACGAGCAAAAGTATAAAGAGCCAAAATGATGCCAGCTGTAACATTCAGGAGATTCTTCACATTTCAGTACTCGAAAGAAAAAAAAAATCAGCAATCAAATCTAAGTCAATATATAAATTTATTTATCGTTGTATCCTAAACTAAATTTTATTTCACATGTAAGAATTAAAGTAGTTTGACGTACTTTTCTCTCTCTTCGGAATGGTAGGTAGTAAAGTACAGATTCAATGAACGCGAAAAATGTGAAGAAAAATAATACCAAACAGAACTTTGTGAAAGGGATAGTTATTGAACTGGAATTGCAAGTTTCTCATTCCTTAAGATTTTTTCTGTATGCCAACGTAGAAATTAATTATGACAGATATTTTGAAAATGTCATTTGTTGGTTCAGTTAAAGAAAAACAAATGAGTGTCTACATCCATGCCAGCAGGTTTTAAGTAACAATAATATCCATTCTCAGCTAACAATAATGGCATGTCAAAACCAATAATTGTGCATGAACTATATAACCTGTTGAGCAAAGTAGTTTTCTCGATGTTGCTTGTTTCTCCATTGATCTAACAACAATGGCCTTGTCAACCATGGGAACATACTCAACTAAGCGATCACCATCACTAGCCTTACCAACCAGTCTTGCCTGATAAACGTAAAGTCACTTAAAACTAAATTTATTGAAACATTTTTCTTTCAGTATCAATGTATCATGGTCACTCACTTCTTCATAAACAGGAGTTAACATAGGGCTAATACAGTTCCCACACGCTTTGGGAGAAGCAATATCTTCAACTTCAGATCCTGATTCTCCTGTAGATGTATCACTACCACCTCTAATCTGTTTTCTCAAAATCCCAGAATCCAAAGGAAAACAAGACTTTGTTAATATAACATCTGAAAATTCCAAACTTACAAAATTTTCAGGGTTCAAGATGGTAATGGAAGATTTACCATTGGATAAGATATCTTGTCACATTTAATCACTTTCCCCTCGTCGTTAGAAACAGTTACTATTTGTTTAGAACATTCCATTTCACCACTAAGAACCATCTGCATGCCCAAAATTATTCTAGTTGAATCACAGACTCAGTAAGATGCAAAGTAGAACCAAAAACCTGAGAGAGCTAGTTAAAATTTATTCATTACAACAGTCACCTTTAAAATGTTTGGGTCTTGCCATGGTCCTTTATCTGACTTCATACAACCACCTTGATCAACACAAGTGCACATACCACCAAGAAATTCTGGAAGCTCGCTGCAAAGCTTAGCATTAGTCAGAATTCTCAAATAACAAGTTGATTGAGAAATCACTCCATTACCAGAATTGAATGTACAGTTACCTCTCGTCTATAATCTCAAGTAGTTTACTCTGGAACTTATTTCCAAGAACCTAATGGAACATTCAAGAGTCAATTAAAACCTATACCTAAGTTATCTCCGAGCCAAAAATATGGAAGGTTAATCGTTAACAATAAATCAAAATTGTCACATACACGGATCTTTGAAGTGGTTTTGGGATCAAGAAATGTTTTCACAGTGTTCCAGAGCATCTTAAAACCAGGACCAGCATTGATGATGAACATTTGACAGAGTGTCTGCACAGTAGTATCGTTTTGAGAATAGAACTTAGAAGCACTAGATGAATGAACAATAAGAAAATTTAAAAAAAGAATGAAGATAAAACCTACATACTTCAGGATAGTAATCACCATCAATCTTCTGCAGACGGGTGATCAGCTCCCGTGCAGACTTTGTTAGGTTTTTGAAGCCCTGGAAAACAAAAGACAGCATATTATTACAAACTCCAACCTTAATTTTTTATTAACTTCAAGTTCAAACGGTGTTTGGAAAACATTAATTAGTCATTTACATAAAACTTACCACGCCTTGAACATCCAAAATAGTTGTACTTGAGTCTATGTGTCTCTTTGCAGCTATAGAACAAGCCGGAAACTTAACAGCAAAAGCTTTCTCAAAACTCTGAACATGGTATCTCAAATACCTGTCTAAGGTAGTTACTTGCATAAGCTTATTGGGATCAACTTTCCCTAGCCTCTCAACATAAACAGGCCTTCCTTCCTTGTCCACGCCATGATAGCCATGTGGGTAGTATTTCAGAACCTCATTCAACTCCTTGAATTCAAAATCCTACACGGCAGAAACCATAGTGTAGTATACATCAACCACAGGTTTGAATAAATTAATCAATGTTCAGATCGTGAAATCGAATACATAATGCCTCACCTCCATTATTGTATCTGTTCCATATTCTTTCCTCCATTGGATCATGTTGGCCCACATGTGCTTTGCTTTCTCAATATCAAACTTCCTTGCTTTCAAGAATCTGCAAGAAATGTGTTAATATGTGAATTTCCTGTGTAAAAAGTTTATCAACAGAAAAATATGCAAAAGAAAACCTAGTTAGAGTTTGGGACCTCAATAGCATATGGTAGTCATCGTGTATTGGAGGTAGCAAGTTATCCAACACAAGTGCCTGTCGAAATGCATCCACTGCTTGAAGCTCTTTAACATCTCGAACATCCTCAATGGAGAGGGAATTGCTCCTGCTGCTACAACCTTTTCTGCTTCTTTTCTTCTTAAAAGAATGTCTGAATTTGGTTGATGCATTTAGTGCTTTCTTTTTCAGACTTCCAATTCTTGTCCACCGATCATCCTCTGAATTATTCTCGAAACTCAGTTTCCTCTCTCTTCTTTCATCCAATCCTTCAAAGCCTAATCAAAATAACAATGAACACTAAAAATTTCATACGGAACTAATAATTTCTTGGGAAGTATCCAATCCGCGGAAGTTAAATTCCATTCAATCACACTCAGCTAGCTAATAAACTCCTTAAATCTAAAAGAAACGAAATCTTTATACAAATTCTTAACCAAGAAACATCGAAATAACGATGATAAAACACAATTCGAAACAAGAAAGAAAAGAAGAGTTTTTTGGTTACTCACAGAGGTTGGTTGACATGTCAACGAAGACGGAGTGGAGGTGAAACAGAAATCAAAGACAGATAAATCTGAAAGCTTATAACGTTTTTGGTTTTTGTTTTGGGGTGAATGACACGTAAGTTGGTTCATTCCTTTTCGGAGTGTTCGTTAATAATGAAGCGGACACACTGAGTGTCGGCGGAAGACAAAATTAATGGTACAGTAAATTTGGATCCAACATTATATGCTCATAAACAAAGGAAATCTAATGAAGAAATTGATACACGAATCTATCCCATATATGCTTCACCTCATTCACATGTAAATTATCTCCTTTTTCCAGACGTTATTTTCTTAACTTTGGCTTGCTGGGTCCACCATTTATGAGTTCATGATGTGCAACTTGGCGCCAATTTTACCTCCCTCTTTAACTTCTTCATTTACTTATTTTAATTCTTATTTGGTTTCCCTTTATCCTTCACCGGGAATACAGATAGCAACGTGACCTGAGTCAAACGAAGTAAAACTATGCTTGTCCAAAACATTTTAAGATAATGAATTAAAAAGTATTTCACATTTATTCAGTATTCTATTTTCTCATTTTTAAATGTAGAACTCGGATTAACAGGTGAATTCTTAACAAAAAATCACTTCCAACTTATTGTCAAATGACTTTCTAATTTTGATTGAATTATTTTATAAACATTTATTCATAAAACCAATTATACTTCTACCAAAAACGCTTATTTTTGACGAAAATGAAAATATCTTCGTCATACACTTTTCATCATACGGTCTTTTTCTATCAAGCATTACTAAAACATCATTTTATTTTATCATATATTTTTTATAATAATAAAAATGTCAAAGCTGTTGAATACTTAAATAGTAAATTTTAATATTCTGAAAATATCAAGCATTAGTACCTAAAGAGTGTAGATAAGTTTAAAAAATAGGTAAAATTTTGAATTGAAAATACAACCAGAACTGTTGTTTAATTTAATCCAATAATTAAAAGTAAGTGCTCCCATTATTATCATTAAAACTGATTACACTTTTTTTTTTGTATTGAATAAAAAGAAGTCAAAGGTTTCAGTAGAAATTTAGAAGAATCTAATCCGAATTTTAAATGTCGGTCAGGGAACAATTTTAATCTTTTATTATGCCCACAAATTGCTTCCTTTTTTTTCTAATATATTAAAATTCCCATTAATGTTCTTATTCGTATAGGCCCATTAGGGAATCATCAAACCAAAACATTCCTAGGCCAGGCCCACTCATAACTTTAAATTTCTAATATTTCCACTGGGTCATTCTCACACTTTTTTTTTTCTTTATAAAAATTAGGTTTAATAGGTTCGAAGATCCCTATATTTGTGGGTTCGTTTCAATTGGGTCCTCCAATTTTGAAAGTGATCAATTTGGTCCCTACTTTAACAAAATTGAGTCAATAATACCCTTTCCATTAAATGCAATGAAGGTCATTAACTTTTTAAACATGTGGTATGTTGAAGCATCCTTCAAATAAAACTGTGCCACCTGCAAATAAAAGGATGCATCAACATGCCACATGTTTAAAAAGTTAACGCCGTCCATTACATTTAACGGAAAGGGTATTATTGACTCAATTTTGTTAAATTAGGAACCAAATTGATCACTTTCAAAATTGGAGGACCCAATTGAAACGAACCCACAAATATAAGGACCTCCGAACCTATTAAACCTAAAAATTATTCCATTTTTTGTCTGCTGTGCATCGATCACGGTGGAAATGCGATTTTGGCAATGCCATTTCTGTAAAGAACAAAGGATGTGAACTCAACAAAATGAGTATTTGAATAAAAAAGTACTTTTAATGCAATGTACAAATAAATATACGGCCCATTCACTATTTACACGCCTTAGTTTAATATTCGCATCACTCGCTTTAAAATTAACATTGACGGAAATTAGTTTTCATATGTATGATTATGCGATAAAAAAGTAGGTTTTGTTATACGTGTAGATCCAAAGCACGACGGAATATTAGTTTTTCTTTGTGTAATCATAGACAAAACTCTAAAAATTAGTGTTTTTTTTATGCATTTAACAAAAAGATTCAATTTTTGTAATATTATTTACGTGAGAGAAAAAACAATTAAATTATTTTAGTAAGGGACTTAGGGTAGAAAAAAATATTAAATATTCTATTATGATTAAACTTGAAAATATTTCGTTCTTAAAAGATATCATTTGTAAGTAATCCTATAGATATTTACAATTAAATAAATAGATTTTAACTATTTTTTTTTAAATGATTTGTATAATTTAACATATATCTATTCATGTAAATAAGGAAGATGGTAAATACGAGATAGGGTTGTAGGATAATTTTGTAATGTCATAAATTAATAAAACTTTCGGGTGAAAATAGTAAAACTGAGGGAGGGAAGGTTGAGAATAACAAATCCAAGAGAATATTCCAATAAATGGCTTTGCTTTTCGGGCTTTTACTTTCAGCATTCCACAGTTTCTTCGCGCATCTGGCAAATTTTTTAAATTATATGTTTCAGCAATTTTTTTTGGAATAAGTTTCTCAAAATTCTAAAAATAAAATTTTTAGAACGAAGTTTCTGAAATAAAATTATCAGAAGCTATAAAATGTATTTTGAAAGAAAAAACATTTTTGAATGTACGTGATATTTTAAAATGAATTTTCTGGAATATCTCACATGAGATCTATTCCTTCCTCTCGAAACACATAAAATATATGTTGTGGAGTGGTTTTTTCTTTGTTTTACATATGTTTATAGTTTTTAAATTTTGATGCAAAATTAAAAATTGTCTTTGTCCCCAAAATTTTTTATAATTTAATCTATAAACTTAAAAAAATAAACATATATAATTTTTTAAATTTAATTATATTAAATTTTTTCATATATCAATTGTATTTTATGATAATCTTTGAGTTTGTACCTTTTAATATATTTTAATTCAAATATCGATATAAAATATCATTTAACAAATATAAAAAACATTAATATTATTTAATTAAAATAACTATATTAATTTATTGTTAAAATTTTGAAACAAAATACATACAAATTTAAAAGAAAAACGAATTTCAATTTAACGTTTACATTTTTAACATTTTTTTTTGTGTTTTCCATTTTTCTCTTTCTTTGTAGTGTTCTTTCCTTTTTCCTTCACAATTGTAATAATGAAAGTGATTATGATGACAACAGCTATATGTTGTACTAATGAAAAGTAATTTAATCTTTTTATATGTTTGTGACGATGAAGTTAATAAATGAGGGGGTGCAGAAAGAAATAACATGGTCAAGGAAATAGACGGAATTTATGATTTTTTGTTCATTTGGATAGACGTCCCTTCAGAAAAATAAAGCTTACCAGACTAGAGACATCAATCACTCCTTTGAAATATTTGTGATATCTCCATATAAGACATTTGTGATGTATGTTATATTTTAGATTTGAAAAGATTTGGATTCTTTTTGTGTATGATTAATAGAATATCATCACCTTCAAAGAAAAAATATATATATATATATATATATATATAATTGGTGAGTTTTTTAATCAATCTATTTGATAAAAACTATACCCTTAATTATCTAATATGATTTTGTAATATTGGGGACTACCTTCAAACAGCCTTAATTATGGATTACCATTTATACCCAGATGAATAATTAGAACACCAAAAAATGCATACCCAGATGAGTTTTATAATTTTAGTTCAATTTCATGCTATTTTGTGTACTCAGCAGAATAATTTAGATTTCAGTCCACCACTCACTATGGGATATAAATATACCTTTTGGGATTATGTTCATGTAGAGCATTTGAATCAAAATATAACTACACCCTTTATTTTAAAATATTCATTGTATATACTTTATCTATTAATTAATTAATTAATTGATGCCCAAGTGATGAGTGAAAGGCACTTCAATTACCACATATCTAGGCGTGGCATATTTTAAAATGATTTTTTCAATTATTTATGATAACGTAATTTGTATTTTATTTCTGGTATAATATATGTTTTTGTAATTTTTATTATTATAAAATATCTATTAATTTGCTTATATAGTATCTATTGTTAAAGAGTAATGATGTTTATGATATAAACACCATTCTTCATGAAACAGTTCTTAAACTAAATTTCAACAAAAGATAATTAATGTTGATGATAACATTTTAGTGAATGTAGGTCTAAACATTACAAAATTGCCAGGTCATCACTAAGTTATTTCAAATGTTAATTATAAAAATCAAATTGATATTATTAAAACGAAATAAAATTATATTCATGAAATAGAAAACTACTTAGGTGAAATTATAAGTATTAAAGTGTGTATAATGGATATTTTTTGTGTTGGGTTGTGGTAAAAGCTTTATTGTGTTGATCTGAAATCCAAAACACAAGTGGTCTTTTGACAATTTGAGCAATCACTTAACAATCAGTTTTAGAAATAACATTATTATTAAGAAAATAAACTTTTATATTTATTAAAAAAACAGAAAAAAAGTGTAAAAATCTATTAGACATTAAAATATCGTTATATTATCCAAAATTGTTGATGTAACAAGTTAGTTTGATAATATGGTAGGAATGATGATGAACATGACCAAAATCATGATGGAGGACTCAACTATCATTACCATTTTCACCACTATTTATCTTTCATATAAAGCCCCCTTTTGATTCAAATTTCCAAAACAAAATACAATTTCATTTCAATTCAAATATATACTTTAATCAAAATAAATTAATGGTCAAAATAATATATATAATTTAAAATATATTAGATTTATTGTCCATAACCAACTGTCGTCGGTTATATTATTATTATGGCACGCGCAGGTAAAGTTTGGGTGGGATTTTGGCAGTACATTGCAGTGACGACGTATTGCATCGCACTGCCAAAATATGAAATAAAATATAATTTTTTTGAGTAACAAGTATATAATTGTTTCAGTATTCTTTTACCACAGAAAGTGTGCATCAACTGAAAACATAGTTCAATAAAAAAAATTAAAAAATCAATAAAGCATAGCTTCATGGTTGGATTAGGTGCGTGTGACGTTTACTTAAAATATGTTTTTAATTAAATTATCAAATATTTAAAGACGGGGATATAATAGAATGACTACGCCTGAGTTATTATTTCAAAAGATAGTAGTCTCCTTTTCATCTTAGTCAAAACAATTATCTGAAATCATGACACTTTTATGTCTTTATTAAATAGTATCACGTTCAAAGTGTAGGTGTAAAAACAATCAATATACAAGTATACATTAGATAGTTTATTAATAGTATAGTTTTAAAATTTATCTAAATGAATTATTTTTATGAGATTTATCAAAAAATTTACTCTACAACTTCTCTTATAAATTATTTGAACCGTATGACCATCCATTAACTTAAAATCAAACGATCTAGATAGACATCCATGGAATGAATACAATCACATATCATTCTTGTGTTCATACATACAAGAATATTAGTCCTAATACTAATCAATTTAAGATAAGATGTACTTATCATCAGTTGGATCTAAATCAGTTGGATCCTAATTAAGCTGCTATTAATAGAAAAGATAGATAATTATATTTAATATACATTAATTACTTAAGTTATTGAATTTTTATTGATTTTGATATCAAAATATATTTTCCAGATAATCTCTCAATCTCATGAAACGATAACAAAGCTTGAACTTGAATATTATTTCAATATCATTGACCTCGACTCTTTTTTTTAATTAAGTAAGGATTAAGAAATGGATACGAAAATTTCTATTCTATTTCTTTTATTTATCAAGCATTTCACTATTTAATAAGATGTTTGATATTGATTAATAATTTTGAGAATTCAACAAAATCATTCATCAATCAGTTTTCAACCCATGTAACCAATATACTATTTTTTTTTTTGCAGATGTTTAAATTGAAAAAAAAAATTACGCAAACCGTGTGAAATAATTTACATTAATTTTACAACATTTTACCATAGTTATCTTTAAATGAATAAACAATTGAATGTCTGAATAGAACTATTCTATACTATAAGTATACAAATATTGTTAAAATATACACAAGCAATATGAATGAATTTTGATAAGAATAAAGGAATAAACGAGGTTTTGGTTGGATAAATGTTGTGGCACTTTTTGTGAAAAAGGTAGGAAGAGCAACCTTGTATTTGTTGATGTATATCTATGAAATTGAAACGACAAAGATATCTTATTCATTCTACAGAAGAAAGGGTTTGGAATAATTAGAGGAAGAAAGTGCAAAACATATCATAAAATCAAATCAAAGCACACAACAGAGAGATGATTCCCATTCGGATACTCAATCCATTATGATGTGCCTTCACTCTTCTGCATAGTCTTACTTTTAATTATGCTTTTAATTATAACCATAATCTTATCTTATCAATTTCTCAACCATTGGACCTCCCCATTAGATTTTCTTCACTTCCCCAATATCCATAAATTCCTTTTTTTAATTCTTTCTTTTCTTTCAATACTTCCCAAATTACTTTCACTGTTGTAAAGATGTAAAACTATAAAGATTGTATATTCAACTTTACATAAGCAATCATGGATTACCATAATCACTTTTAACTTTTCATTCGATTAGGGGTGAGCCTCTGTTTAAAGTAAATAAGATTAGCAGATGGGAAGGGATTAGAACAGTAAATTTTCCCTTTTTGGTTTGACGTGAATGATGGATTTAATTAGATATGGGAAATGAAATCATATATATATGGATGGACATCTTAGCTTCTCGTGATTTATGGCGATCTACATGTCACAACTCACTAGCTGGGGTTCCATCATCTTGACATGACATTATGGGACACTCAAACATGGCAGCATTTATTCTAGACACACAATTTTAATTAAATCATTCATCACCATACTTTTCCTTTCTTTTACTTAAATCACTCATGCAACCTTTTTATTACCAGCCAATTAAAATAAATTCAACTTTTGAAGTACATCCTCTCAAATCTTCTCATCTAACCACATCATGACAAAATGGCGGATTTAAGATACTAAATTAGTGGGTAATTTACTTTTCAACTCATGTAATATGTTTGTACCGTTTTCACTATACACAGGTTTACCATACAATAGTGATTAACAGGTTCAAATATATAAAATTAGATAACAAAATAATTTTTTAAATACTTAATAACTTTTATGAAATTAAGAGATACACGTGTACACTCTCACATATTTATATATATATATTTGCTAACACGCGTACGCCTGTTTTTAGTTGGTATATTTTAGCAATGTGTACCAGATTTTAGTAGACAAAAATACCCTTATATATCATGAATCCTAATTCTAAGTTTTAAGGTTAAGGGTATTTTAACAATTTTTATTATCAAAACTAAAAAAAAACTTCCTAAATCCTTACTTACTTCTCTCATTTCTCTCAACCTTTTCTCTTTCATCTCTCTCATTCCAACATTTTCTTTATTGTTGTCCCAACTGAAAAAAAAAAAATCAGAAACACTGTTAAACAATTTCTTACAAAAAATGATTTTATAATGAATTTTTATTTTATAATTTTTGTCTTATCTAATTTTATCTAATTTTCACAAGTATAATGACATATGAAGGAATTGGTAATTGGACCGGAAAAAATCAGAAACACTCGCTATTAAACAATTTCTTACAAAAAATGATTTTATAATGAGTTTTCATTTTATAATTTTTGTCTTATCTCATTTTCATAAGCATAATGACATCCAAAGAAATTGGTAATTGGCCTGGAAAAAATCAGAAACACTCGCAGTTAAACAATTTCTTAAATAAATGATTTTATAATGAGTTTTCATTTTATAATTTTTGTCTTATCTAATTTTCACAAGCATAATGACATATGAAAGAATTGGTAATTGACCTAGAGAGTTTTTTTAGAAATGATGATTCAACATCTTCAGATGATGAAATTAGAGAGGTTAGTGAAGATGATGAAATTGAAGAGATCTTGAATGAACTTTTCCTGAAAATATGCCAATGACTCAACTCTTTACAAAGGCAAATTGTTTAACCACGAATGTTTCTGATTTTTTCACTTGGGGCTACAGTAGCGTGACAGAGAAAATGTTAGAGTGAGAGATGAAAGAGAAAAGGTTGAGAGGAATGAGGGAGGTGAATAAGAGTTTGGGGGTTTCTTGTTTTTTTAGCTTTGAGAATGAAATTATTCAAATATCATTAACCTTAAAACTTAGAATCCATGATATATATAAGGGTAATTTTTGTCTAATAAAACCCGGTACGCATTCCTAAAATGTACCAATTGAAAAAAAAAAAGCATACGCATTAGCAAACCCATATATATATATATAATGGAGTAATTGTTATTAATAGACAGTTAACATGTATATTAACGAGTATTAATGGTTAACTAATAGATTTTATTGCTATAAACTCTATAAATATACCATTAATGTTGAGGTAAAGACATTTTTTTCCTTAATTTAATTAAGACTTTATTAAGAAATATATCTTCCTTGAGCATCCGGTGTCTTCTGTATATCAATCGCCGATCGTTAAATTAAATTTTTCGAAAAAACTTGAACGATCGTAATACGAAACAGACTAAGATAGGACGACTGACCCTCAATCTCATACAACTGAAACAATATATATATATATATATATATATATATATATATATATATATATATATATATATATATCCGTCACAAACTTCACTAAAAAATTATTAAAATGTATATTAAAGTAATTGATACATACAAATATGAATGTACTAATTTATATACACAGGACACAAACATCCATTACTACAAAAACAAAAATAAATATTGTTGTTATAACAAAACCTGTTTTGGACTCGCCTCTTCTTCTATGTGACACGATCATTCTGGAGCTATGTCCACGTTTTCCAGAGCCGCACACGAAGTGGAAGTCACTTCCACCAGTAAAGAGATAAGTTGCTTGTCAGATTTGAATATTAAAAAAAAAGTTGCAGAATTTTTTTCTTAGGATAAGGGAGTTATTACCATGTGAAATGACTCATTCCTTTCTATATAAATTGATGATCATGCTCACTTCCTCTTCTCTTACCTTTCTCTCTACTCCTTTTCTCTCTTTATCATTTTATCTTATTTCTATCATATCTTGAAATTTTGAATTAGTTATTATCAGAGTTCCTTACCAATTTTAAAATTCTCAAAAAATTCAAATTTTTTTTATTATATCTAAAAAACTTACATGATACACCACAAATAAATATTTAAAAACAATGAACATACACACAAGAAAATCTTTTTATTTCGTTATCATTTACAACCTTTATCAAATAAAAGTTGAATTAATTTTTAGTTTTGAAATTTGAAATAAAGTAAAATGTCCCCACTTTTTCATAGGATACATATTATTTAAATAATATATTTATTATGATGGTAACTTGATGTCACATATCTGATAGCAGAAAGAAAGTGTTGAGACATAGTATGTGGGACAGTAATACCGACGCGTCCATCACCAATCAGAGTCAGAAATCACGGACATTGTGGACCAACAATATTGTAGAAAATGAGGAGGATACGATGCACATCAACCTGTCTTTCACCATCACCAATCAACTTCTCCTCCAAGCCATCAGGTAAAACTAGGTTGTTATTAATTACTGCCACCAAAAACAAAAAACCAGAACAAAGATCGATATAACAACGTTGAACACACTGAAACTGGAGTACGCATGCACGGGGAACCAAGATTCAGAAGAATCCGTTTTCTTCGTTTTCTTCCCGACTTTGTCTCATCATGTGATACTGAAAACGTTCCACCATGGTCGCGGGGACAGACAGCAGCACTCTGACGGCATTAGCGTCACCGGCGACGGGTAAGAACAAGCAGTAAATATCACTGGTCAAAGGACCCATATGCAAAGGTTTCCCTTCCCCAAAATCCACCTCTTCCAACCCCAGTCTAGACCACTGCGAAATAACTAAACTCGTCGAAAGATCCGTTTTTACAGTTTTGTCCTCTAACAGGTCAACCATTGACCTTACGTACTCCTCCTCTTTCAACCTTGCCTTAGCTTCCTGCACAAGTTTCACTCCGTGGCGCAGGTTACCGTCCACTAAGTCCTCCACGCTGCTCTCAGCGCACGCTAGCAAGAATCCGTTCCCGTAATACCCCTGCGGAAGGTCAACTGTTCTTCTAACGTTGACCGAGAAAAGGAGCTTCACAGTGAGTTTGGACGGTAGGGATTGGCCCAGCGAGCGAATCCAAGAGCGCCAGGTGTGGGCCGCAACGGTTTCGAAGGAGGTGCACTTGAGGGAGGGGACGCACTCTTTCTTGAGGCGAAGGACGTGGGAGGGGGTGAGGGTGAAGGATGTGGCTACCAAGGGCTGTGACTGTATGAACTTTATAAGGTCCACTTGAGGGGTTGGGTTTGGTGCGGTGTAGCCCGCGTGACGGAACTTTACCTGCGCAGGGTGTCTGGGTTTCAGCACGTGGCGCCAGTGGAAGGGCATGATCGTCAATTCCGCTTCTGGCTTTTTCGTGAGCTGTGCCCAAGCGTGTAGAAACTGAGACGTGCCTATGCCGTCGCATACGCAGTGGTTGATCGCCGTGCACAGGATCATTCCCCCGCAACCCAGCCTCGTTACCTGCAAATTACATTCAACTTCAATTTATTTTTTTATATTTATATTTTTCCGTCCATACAATCCATTTGATAGAGAAACATAACAGTTTCTGTGATGGATTAATGGAAAGAAACGGAGAAAAATGTTAAAAGTACGATGTAAAAACTATTTAATAAACCAGGGCCAGGAATATTTTTTATAAAAAAAAACCTCATTTTTAATTATTGAATTTAAAATATTACTTATTTTATTTTTAAGATGTTTTTCTCATCAAACATGAATACCATTATTAAGAAATGGTTGTAAAGAAAATAACATAACTTACGGGAAAAACTCTGTTTTGTGTGGAAGAGAAACACTCTAGAGTTATGAAAAAAAGAAAACTTTACAGTTGTGGTAAAAGTTATTTATCAAACATTCTTCAGAGGTTGCCATTTAGAGTTGTAATCTTATATTACAAATGTCATCATTGAAGACATTTTTCTTTTCATGAATTATCAGCAGTGACCAACCAACCAAGTTCATCAACGAATCAAGAACACAAAACCACTTAAAACCGATACCAACAAAATACGAACTTGCATATATATCTGGCTGGTTCCCCGGGGGGTTTATATTTTGTAAAGAAAATGTGAATATCTTTTGTTCATGTGTTTACGAGAGAGGATGAAAGTTTTCTGAAAATGGATTTCATCCGTGTGAAAGAGACAAATCAGAAAAAGGAAGAAAAGTGGATGATAGCACATAGTGATGAAAGACGTTCATTTAACAGAAACAAAAGTGTAGAACCTTGCCACAATAATTCATATTATATATATATATATATATATATATATATATATATATATATATATATATATAGAGAGAGAGAGAGAGAGAGAGAGAGAGAGAGAGAGAAGAGATATTTCTAGCACACGTCTTGACGTCAAAGTTCTTTGAACCTAAACGTAAACAGTGGACAGTAAACGCACAAGGTTACATATTCTGTGTCACTATTAACATTTTAATGAACAGATGATTAGAAGGTTTAAGCAAAGCAGGAAATGAATTGATAAAGCGAATTAAGAAAATTGAAGGAAGAAAGAGTTAATCTGACCTGGACTACGAGAGGAGGAACATCGACGAAAGTGTGAGCTTCGACCTTATACAAGAACTTCTTCCAAGATTTGTTTGGAGTCTTGGAAGATTCGAGAAGTTGATGAAGAGTGGTGTGAGTGAAAGCCTCGGCAAAGAGAGCACCCTGTCCATTGCAATCGACCTCGAGCTTCTCATGATCGACGGTCCTCAAGCGACCGGCCAAGGGGTAATAATCCACCAGAACTCTGGCCAGAGAAGACTTCAACACATCCAAGTTCAAGGACTTGTTGAAGAGGTACAAGTATTTGATGGAAAACCTTAGGAAGTTTTGGTCGTCGAGATTGGACAAATAGAGAGAATGTTTTGGGGTAGGAGCGCTTGGAGGAATGCTCAATGCTTCACCACGATACATACAATCAGGGGCTTCCATAATGATTACTATTACGATGCATATGGGAAGAATTGAAGAGAGTGAAAGGAAAGAGAAAAGATAAAATAGAAGAAGATGATGATTGAATGAAAAAGTGAGTGGAAGCAGAGGGTGTATTATTTTGAATGTGTGTCCAAGGAAGAAAAACGGATCACGCTCAAATTTGTGGTTTGAATAATGGTTTTGGGTACGATCGATGAGATTACTTTTCAGGGTTTCACTTCTTGCGTACAATCTGTTTGTGGTAATTAATATTCACTTTGATTTCCTTTGAAATTAATTACAAAAGACAAAAAGGGGAAAATGCTAACTATAAGTCAATAGTTTCTGCCGATAAGAGGGAAGCACTGTTTCACTTTAATTAATCGTCAACCCACTAACCCAGTCCTTTATCAAAAGCTTGACCTAATCGATAAGAATGATGTTATTTTATGAGTATTTGAGTTTGATGAAACCAGAAAAAAAAAAGTCAGTAGCACGTGTCTGTAAGAGAAAATGGTGATGATTTTGGCCTGCTACTTGTTTAAAATATCAGATGTATATGGACTTCATTAGTCTACAATTTTTCTTTTCAAAAACGAATTATCAGACGCCACTATTCATAAATTTGTCAGGTTATAATTTATTTGTACGATAAATTGACAGGGTCCGTGGCTTAGTACTTTTCAATTTTTCTTACTTTTACCATAAAGGTCTAAGGAGAGCAACGATCCATTGAATTTATAAAAATGGACAACTAAAGTAAACAGTGAGTATATAAAATATAAAAACAAAATTAAATAAAAATTGATATTGGGAAAATTATTAATGAGAACTACAGCTACCTGTATCTGGACAGATATATTAATAGAGAACGTAAATCGTATTTAATGGCTGATATTCTCTAATTTAGTGGATAATCTCTGGAAACATAAATAAATCAAAATGGCTATCATTCGATCACGTGTAGATGCCATTATCCCCGTTAAAATTAGGTTACTCAGCCGCAAAAACTGAAACCTGTCACATCTCCAAATTAGGGAGCCTTTTTATTGGTCATATAACAAGCTCTCAAGATTAACATGTTTTAGTAATGGAAAATGTTTCTTGAACAACCATTTTTTACAACATTTAGATACGCGCACACGTGTCAAAATCTGAGTGGTCTAGTTGGAAAAATTAAATGAAAATGGACCACTCAGATTTTGACACGTGTACGCGTGTCTAAATGTTGTCAAAAATGGTTGTTCAAGTATCATTTTCCTTTAATAATTACAAATTACGATAAGATTTTGTAGCATCTTAGAATGTCTTTATTAAATAAAACTCTGTAATGCAAAAGATTTTAAGATATATTATTTTGAGAAAATAATTATATTTTATTTTAATATTTATGCTGAAATAATAAAATATTTTCTGGAAAATCTTTACAAGTGAAAAAAGTAGAGCAGGGAATATTTTTCTGATCGAAAGGATATTATTTCTGTAACTAAGCATAATATTAAGGTTTAAAATGTGATCTCGTAATTCGTACCGTAATTGCAATTTGGAGGAATAACATAATATATAAACGTATTATTTAATTGAAGACGTTGCGGCTAGGTTCTATTAAGGAAGTCAAAGTGAGGTGTAACGCACTCATTAATGTCTTAATATATTGTTGCGAAAAGACGTGATATTTTTATATCTCCATTTTATTATTCTATGAATATAACTTTATGGCTAAAATTCTATTTTTATTATAAAAAATTTAATTTAATTTTTTATTTTTATTTGATTCAATTTAGTTTTTTACTTTTTAAAATGATTGAATTATATTTTTCTTGTTAAATTAGGTTTTATTAGTTTTTAGTCAAAAATTAAATCATTATTACATATGTAGTCAAAAAAAGAATTATTTATATAAATGCATAAGTCATACCGTCTTTACAAAAATTTCAAATGAAGAAGTTACTTAAAAGGTACATGACTTCTGCACTACTATAATAAAAAAGATGAAATTGTGCATCTTTCACACGTTTTCATATATTGGTAATCGATTACGAGCACCTGTAATCGATTACACAATGTTAAAGTCGTGTAGGGAGACCACAACTTCACTCATAAACGATTATACTACTATTGTAATTTATTACCAGTGTTGAAATTCGAATAAAATGACTTGGTCATCAATTATTGTCCAAAGAAAAAAATGGTTTAAACTAAATTAAGATATGAATTGCATTCAGTACATTAATGGGAATTCGAATTACAAGGAATTTGTGCATAAGAAAAATGATGTAAATTTATGATGTAAAGGTGTGAAAGGAAACAAATGATTCAATTTATGATGTAAATGATTTAAATTCACTATAAAGAAAACAATTGATCAAATTTATGATGAGTATAAAGAAACATGATTGTAAATTATTTAAATTCAGTATAAATTATTTAATTGAATGTAAATTATTTAATTGAGTATAAAGGAAACAATTGATTCAATTTATGATGAGTATAAAGAAAACATGAGTATTTAATTCAATATAAAGAAAACAATTAATTCAATTTATGATGAGAATGAAACATGACAACTTTTTCATGACAAATCCCTTTGGTAATTCAAATTTCTTCGAATGTAATAAATGCAATTTATATTTTAACTTAGTTTTAATCTCTTTTTCTCTCTGGTAATCGATTACAACAATATTGTAATCGATTATCAAACCCTTTTATTCGAATTTCAACACTAATAATCGATTATAATAGTAGTGTAATCGATTCCCAGTAAAATCGTGACCCCCTACATGATTTTAACACTATGTAACTTATTACAAGTGCTCGTAATCGATTACGAGTATCCAAAACACATAGAAGGTATGCGAATTCACCTTTTTTGTTATGAGAAGTCAAGCATCCTTACATGACTTCTTCATTTGAAGTCGTACGAAGACTTCATGATTTGTCCATTTATGTAAATAAAATAAAATTTACCTACATCTGTAATAATGATTTAATTTTTTCCTAAAAACGTAAAAGAACCGTTAAATTAATATTAAACTAATATTAAATTTTCATTAAAATTTATATATCAAATTACTTTACCTAAATAACTAAATATTCAAATTAAATCTAACGTCAACCTATCAAAAAGAATTTAATTGAATTATCTTTTAAAAAATTAAAAGATTAAATTAAATCAAATAAAAATTAAAAGTCTAGAGTCTATGAATTCCATACAAAATATACGCACCCACCTTCTCACTTGCTTTGTTATAGTTCCAGAGATGCTTTTAAATTCTGATCAAGAAGAAATGAATCGAAAAAAAAACAGAGGTTCATGCTAATTATGGTATATAGAACTGGTAACATGAGTAGGAATCCTTTTGAAAAACAAAAAATTGCGTTGGATATGTGTATCATATAAAATGATTATTCAGAATGTAACATCACTGCCAACAATGATGCATTCATAGTATCAACTATATTGAATATCATGCTACTGCTCAAATGGCTACTGTTCTGCCGACGATTTCTTCTACCTAACAAGAAGACGTTTCTGCTTGATTTAAATCAATCACCTTGACATTTTAAGTATAGGTTATTAACTTCACCTGTTTGTCACGATTATGTGCCATTCCAGCTATAAATTAATTCAAAATAAACAGATTAACGGCAAACAGCTCTGCACAAACCAAACAATGTTGGCAGAACAACTGTTAGCAGTCCAATCCTTCGTAGCTTTTAGCTCAATCAAACATGTCCATGAGACACATTATTGGCGACAGAAAAACATGGAACACCATTTTATAAGATCTAGGTTGGCTCAACTCCTCTATGCCCAACCTAAATAATCATTCGTGGCTTACACAGTGACACCTTCGCACATTATTTTACCAATGTTTGAAGAATTGAGATGAAAAACCAAGATTATGACTTTGAAGGTGTAAAATATAATCCTAAACTCAGTAATAAGGCTGTAGGCTGTATACGTTTTCACTGTATCGATAGTTGTTGTGAAGTGTATTATTTTTTTATATTTAAATTAGTCCTCTCAAGTCATTATATTACTTTTCACCGATACAAGGTTAATAACATGAGCCCTGTCCAGCAGTAAGAGCTTGATTTGATCATACACTCCTATAAATCTAAGGCATTTGAAACTGAATCGTGTGATTTTCAATATGCTTTAGGAGAAAGGAACATCGACCCAACAAAAAGTATATTGCTATTGCACTTACTCTTTGTGTGTAGTACCTTAAATGCTGCCTACGACTTTCCGGTTTCATCTCACTTTTTTCCTTTTTGACTGTTTCTTAAAGCTCGGAATCGTATTCTCGTCAAAACCAGCTCAGGTTCAATGGCGCATATACATTCCAACCGATATCTCTAGTCCACCCCATGACTTAGGAGCCTCACCACATCATAACACTAATGAGATTACATAAAGTCTTTAAAAAGTTTGAGTTTTTACCGGTCTGTCCTCAACGTTACACAGTTTTACTATCACAGCCTTCCTAGTAATTTGTCTTGTACATTTTTATTTATCCAGTAATCAACTCAAGTTCCATCTGGTAATTCATTATCTCGTGTAAATCATCTTCGACTCGTACAGTCTTATGCAGCCATACCCCCAAATTTAACTGCAAATTGCAAATTAAACAACGACGTTAACTAACTCAAAATGATACTCCTAGTTTTCTGAAATAATTCAGCATACATGAACATCAATGAGTTGGAAAGCAAGTAACCTCGGACTTTGGATTTGCAGAGATTCCAATTACAACCGGGCAACGTATGAGTTTGCTTCTGTTACATATCTAACCCAGCGATAAGGATTATGCGCTTTTGATTTCTTCGCTATTTGCAAATACTTAACCTGCATCAGAAAATGGCATTTTGGATCTATTTAAGGGAGTTCATATAAACCGGATACAAAATCAAATTGCAATAATAGAGGAAAGTTGAATCTACTTCTAAAATCATTAGGAATGATAACACTATCCGATTTTGCACCCAGTAACACCAGCTTCGTAAATCAACAAAGACATAGTAAGATTAATTTATAGATTAGCAGTAAAATTAACGCACCACAAAATTCCAATACCATTTTCTAGCTTTGTTAAATAAATGTAATAGAAGAAACATAACTTCAAGAAAATCCCTAGCAGTTTACCTGAAGCCTTGAAGCATTGTACATTGGTATGGTGAAAGTCATGCTAACAGGTCCTGCTTCTTTCATGATATTTCCTGTGCTCAGTATAAAACAATTTAATTCATTACAGAGAACAACGCCTTTTGAAACAGTGAGCTAAAAAATAATTATTAGCAAGCAATGTACCATGTAATTCCTGCGAAAACGTCAGCTTTGCACGCAAAGTATGTTCAGATCCACCAACAACCTGCAAAAAGATGGACCAAACATTATTGTCATCCACCAATGACTGGTATTACCCTCGAATATATCAACTGAAGAAACCTTTACGTACATCCATAGATAAGTATTTAAAGATATACTGATTACAGTGGAAAACAAACAGTATATGTTACCTTTTTCAAGCCCCATTCCAGTCTTCTATTTGTTTCCTTAAAATCAGTGGTGTGTCCAACTGCTCCAGGTTCTAACTCAAAATTAACACTGAAAAATTGAAAATAGTTTTACCAAAAAGATGTAAGATTAAGTAATCGGGATAGTACTTAAACCATTTATTGAATGGAGCATTTCAGCATGTATGTGCAATAAATTACAACACAAACACATAGACAAACAAAAGGTAGCATATTCAGTAGATCAGATTCCAAGCATCCAATTGCATCAAGAAGAATAAATCAGCCTCCAGCATGTCTATGAATGGTTTCCGTACTTATCTCATTTCTTTTTATTATCCACCAGCCACTCACCCCTGAGTCTGTGACTACCAGAGGTGCAGTGCCCGAGTAACCATTTTTGTTTTCCTCTTTACATTTAGTACGATGAATGCTTTGAGTTCTGATTTAAGATTAGACACCCAATATTGGGCATTGAGCTCTGATCTTGAATGCTTATGTGGGAATACTAGCGCTGAAAAAGGGATAGTTTGGTGTTACAAGTGAGTGTTGTAAAATTGGCTGTTGTTAGTATTGATATTCTTTGCTATATTTGGTTTTCACACATATTTTCTATTTCAAAATCTCCTGCAGTTTAATGTCCATATATTCTACTGGTAGCAACAAAAAATTACAAGCAAGCAACCAGGCATGACAACAAAGGAAACCTGTCATCAGCCAGTGATTTTCTGGCTTTGTGGTGAATTACTGATGTCTATATCTTCTGGGCTTGATGCAGTGCAGATAGAAAAATGAAACAGATTCTTAGGCTTATTCAAAGGTTAAGGTTGCATCAATTCTGCTAACATAAATGTTATTTGCTAAATCTTTAGATTTTAAAAGCATGACAAATTTTTCTTTCTATTTGGGTTTTAGTTTTCTGGGTGGTTTGAAGGTTATCTCATTTGACAAACCCAATATATGGCCTCTAGTGATTTAAATTTAAATCTTGACAATCTATTAAACTATAACTATCAAACATCCCAACCTATTAAACTGCCCAATCAGCCTGTTAGTCAGCTAACTAATTCATTATGGAGAAGAGCACTAAATCATTACTGTCAACTATAAATAAATTTAAATGCACAATAATCGTGAAGAAATGTAAGTACCGAGCTGTCAATGATGGCAGGGGCATCTGTACAAGAACAGTGCTAGCATTGATACTTGAGTTGAACTCAGCTCGCACTTTAATAGTCACTTCAGCCTATAAAAATATGAAGACTATCTATCAGTACATGCTAAACAATGTGTAGACTAGGAAAGTTAGAGGGAAGGGAGATCTAAACCACCTTCAGGGGTCCTGTTTCTTCAATCAATGCAGTAATACGAAATGGTGGTTTAAAAGGTTGAGTCATACGATAATTCATGACTGGAAACTCACCATCTGGTGGTACCTACCAAACAATGAAATGGTAATTCGTCAGGGAACTCAAAAAAGCACGTTATTGAGTTATCTATATATGTAACTTAGTGTACTATGTACTTACCAATGACAAAGTTCTATCAACTTCAAAATTATCAAGGTGTACAGACTCATGGAAGTTACAATCATCTAAAATCACAGCACCTGAACCTCTATAATCTGTTAAAGATGATAGAACGGGATTCAGAAAGAATTGAAAGACATATCAATAGCAAATAGGATAGAAAAAATCAACTAGCCAACAAAAATCTCTTCAAGAAAATTATCCATCCATCAATGATTAGACCGACAAATATATAAACTCAACTAAAAGTATCTTACTACAAACACTAAATATATAATTATTTTCAACATAAAAATAATTTAAATATTAATACAGGGAATACAATCAAGAAATATGCCTGACATGTTACCAAGAAAATAACATGACAAAGAAACGTAACACACTTTTTCTCATTGTTTTAACGTTCAAGGGGAACAAAATATAATGATTGACCTACCACTTGTCCCTATACTCAGGTCCTCGTTGAGAGCAAGTCGAATCTCTGGGTTACCAGAAAGATAACTCTTCATTTGTATGGTTCCATCTATCTCACTAGTAAGTATAAATCCCTGCTTCCGACAACAAACTCATCAAAATGCCTCAATATTATAACAGTAAATGTATGGAAAAGGGAAGGAAGACATCACAACGGACAGCATGAAAAAAGCATAAAAAAGATGACCAGCATACTCACACTAGAATTGAATGTAACACTTATTTTCTCAATTACATCAACAAATATCTCATCCCTCTTCCTACCACCAGGTTCATTAGCAACCACGGACTTTGTAATAGCCGTACCTGGCATTCGTTTGGTCCCTTGCTGCAAATATAGGAGTAACAAGTCAACAAAACCATGCATGAAATCCAGTAATAGGCCAGCAGCAAGAAAATGAATGGATTTCCAAATAGTTAGCTACATACCATAAAAATGGAAGCGGGACCAAGGGGAGGCATCCGTGCAGCATCAATCACTATTGGCTCATTGAAAATGTAAGACTTCAAAACCTCAGTGGATGTTGTTTGCACATAACCAAAATCCTGGCACAAATAAATTTCAGTATAAACAAATCAAACAGAAAATGCAGCAGTTAAAACCGTGCAAAAGTTATCAAGCTTTAAAATGGTTTGGAGAAGCCGTAGAAATGTTAACAAAGTAAACTATTAAGTTTCACTATTCTCAAAAAAATATAAAAATCCACACATCATGGTCAGAGTAAAACTACCAAGCATTTGTACAAATTAAATAGTTTTCCTGCCTCCCAAAATGTGACACTAAAAATAGATTAAAAGGTAATATTACAAAAGTGTGCTTTCATATATGATCAACCTGTCAACTTTAGCACATCGAGAGTTGAAAACTGGAAACTTGTTCATGGGAGACTTGGCATGTGAACAGTTGTAGACAACAGTCTATAAAAACTGATAGAAATAATCACTAAAGTGTAAATGAACAAAAGAAATCAAAGGTGCTAGGACCTACGTTTTACCAATGAAGTTTAGGCAAACATGCTTTCGTATCCAACACACATATACAGGTATTTTCCCCAAGAAAACCATAAGTTGAAGCAAGGATAGTAAGTAAATACTTACAATCACTTCATCTAGCAATTCATAAACGAGCACAAAGTTCTTTCGAAAGGAGTCTTCGTTAAGCACACCGAGATAATCTTTGATGACACGCGCAATTCTTTGCAAAAGTTCCAAAACAAGAGAAGGGGAGACATTGACCCTAGTTGTAGCAACAAATAGCAATCCAGCAACCTTCACGTGGAAGTAGTTCACACCATCTATATTCTGCGAAAAACAGTAAGGCACATAAATCAAAACGATCGGCTAAAAATCAAGGAAAAGTAAGAAAACTAGGACAAATTACTCTCACATTTAGGTCTTTATAGATGACCTTTGCATTGACCCCTTTAATTCTAAGCAAGGCAAGTGATTGATAATACGTTCTTTTAAACACACTCTCTTAACCTTTAGTTTTAAACAAAGACACTCATTTCCCATCTCCCTTATGTATTTACTAAAGTGACAACACCCATAAGGGATTATTAAAATCTAAAACGAGCAAAGTGGAAGTTTTCCTGATTTTTTTCCGTAATCAATAATCAATAAATGACACAAAGCACAACAACTACCATATCCTGCGGGAACATGCAGTCCCAGAAACATATGTTTGGAAATTTTTGGAATAAATTCTCGAGAAATGTGAAAAGAAAAAGATGATAAATGACATAATGAATGAAATACCTACAAAAACAGGCGGAGCGTCTCCCTCGAAATCCTCTTTCCAGAACTTGACTTTTCGGAAAAATGTCTCGGCGCTTCCTTTTTGAGCTTCACCACGATCTGCATTCATTTAATTAAACAAAAAATAAAGAGAGATGAAACCCTAGCGATAAGGTGCAGGGTTGGTGAAATTTTGTTGGCAATCACTCCCCGTCGGATAGAAAAATTGAATTTGAAATTCTTGTAATGAAAATGGATTATCATGGAAACCGAAGGGAGAATGAGAAAATAAAGCACTCACAGTCGCGGTAGACGATGTTGTCGCCTCTCTGGGAAAGCACGAAAAACTGCAATATCATCTTTGCCTTCTTCTTCTTCAGTTTTCTCTGTCTTCAACTCACTCAACTCATGTCCTCCTTCTTTACTTTGTCCACGCTTACGACAAACGACATTGCCGTTTTGCCACGCACGAGCCAGGCCCAGAAGGTGGCAGCATCATTTGACTCGTGTCGTTTTATTATTTTCACTTTTTTTTTCTATTAAATAAGTTTTTGTTATTATTATTATTATACATTTAACGTAACCTTGCAGTTGTGTTTATCAAAACATTATAATCTTTAACAAGGATATTTTACTTGAGTTTTGAAAATTTATATTTGTTTTATCCATTGTAAAGATAAAGATTTTAGTTTAATTTATTTATTTCAGTTTTTAGATAAAGATTGTATCTTTAATTTCAAAATTTTAATTGTAGATTTTCTTAGATTATAGAATATATGAGATTTATTATCTGTAACAACTTATATTAAGATCATATGAAAAACGTGTAGAAATTATCTTAAAAACACTTTGGAGGGGCTTTTTCAAATTAAAACTGTCACGCTAACGTTGTCTCCACGCTAAGCATTCGGTAATAACCAGGTAAATCTTTAATGATGATGTAGTGGACCAATCAAATAAGTAAATTTTAATTAATAACTTTATTTAGTAGCAATTAAATTATAAATAGGATTTTCAAAGCATAAAAATCAAGTGGCGGAATCCAACAAACTAAATACAATATAATTATGAATTTATTTTGTAAAAAAGAAATGGTGTAGCCAAAAAGGAGTATCACGCAAAAAGATGATGCAAGAAAGAAAGAAGGAAAAAATGAGAAGGTAGTGCTAGGTGCGAGTACTGGAGCGAAAGGCGGGTGTGTGACTCTCGTTAGGGAAAGAGAGAGAGAGAGAGAGAGAGAGAGAGAGAAAAAGAGATATGCAGTTCCATTCAGAAACTCCAAACATCTGAGGCGACAACCTTAGGAATCTCGATCGCTGATAAAACCTATGCAGCCCCCAACACAGTCTGCATTCCAACTTGTTTAAATTCTCTTTTTTTCCGATTCACCCTTCTCTCAATAAATTTTGGGCCTATGAGACCCGATTCTTCGCCACCGTCACTGTGGTAATAAAGGTTTTTTTTTTCAAATAAAAGGTAACCTTTTTCTCTTACGTTTTTTCTACATTTGTAAATAAACTTGTTTTTCTTTCTCTTTCTCTTTTTGTTAATTAATAATTACTCTTGAGTGTGTTTCTGTGTTTGAACCTGAAATTCTCCACATGACGTTCTATTTGGTACAGATCTCTGCATGTTCTCAACTTGAGATTAATTAAATGAAAATTTGATACGGATCTAGGTTCTTAGTTTGGTAGGTTAGTCATAAAGCTTTCAAGAGTCTCTTAATTAATTGTGTTTGGGGGGGAATTATTATAATGATACACCAACAACAACTTACCCCACTGTATGTTTATGATTCTGTACACTTACCAGTCAATAGTGAACACTGAAAGTTTCCGAATTATGATGATTGGTTGAAACCATCGGTTTGATTTGTAGAAAATGGCTACTCCTGTTGATCCTCCTAATGGAATCAAGAATGAAGGGAAGCATTATTTCTCCATGTGGCAAGCGCTGTTCGAGATTGATTCAAAATACGTGCCAATCAAGCCCATTGGTCGCGGTGCATACGGGATCGTCTGCTCTTCTGTGAATAAAGAGACCAATGAGAAGGTTGCCATAAAAAAAATACAAAATGCCTTTGAGAACCGGGTTGATGCTTTGAGAACTTTGCGCGAACTCAAGCTTCTTCGCCACCTTCACCATGAGAATGTAATTGCTTTGAAGGACATCATGATGCCTGTTCAGAGGAATAGTTTCAAGGATGTCTATCTGGTTTATGAACTCATGGACACGGATTTGCACCAGATTATTAAGTCTTCTCAAGCACTGTCTAATGATCACTGCCAGTATTTCCTCTTTCAGGTTTGAACCTTTGGCCCATTGTTGGTGTAATTCCATAATATTTTCTTGTTTTCTTTGTCAATTTTGATATCATAAAGCACACGGTTTTCAATGCCCTACTGCCAACTGTTTGTGAATGTTTAGTATTGTAGAGTTGACACGGAGCACAAAGCAGGTTGTTCTTATGTTTGTGACAATCTTTTACAGGGATTTTGGTACAAGGTTGTGCATAATTACAAAGTTGTGTGTTCTTGTAATTTTGAAACAGTTAGTTTTTCTTGATTGTGTCGCGTTTTACCCCTTTGCATGTTAAATTCCCCCTTGACCTGTAGTTCTTCCTGAATAACTGACATCAATCATGTTGTGGCACATTTATAGGGTTTTTTTTTTGTGTTGCTTAGCTGGTGCTTGAATGCACTGATTGAATGTTCTCATCTGCAGTTGCTACGAGGCTTGAAATATCTTCATTCCGCTAACATCCTCCATCGTGACTTGAAACCTGGGAATCTTCTGATCAACGCAAATTGTGACCTAAAAATATGTGATTTCGGGTTAGCAAGAATTAACTGCAGCAAGAACCAGTTCATGACCGAGTATGTTGTGACAAGGTGGTATAGGGCACCAGAGCTCCTACTCTGCTGCGACAACTACGGAACATCAATTGATGTTTGGTCGGTTGGATGCATCTTTGCTGAGCTTCTTGGTCGAAAACCGATTTTCCCTGGTTCAGAGTGTCTCAACCAGCTGAAATTGATCATCAATATCCTTGGTAGTCAAAGGGAGGAGGACATCGAGTTCATCGATAATCCAAAGGCAAAGAAGTATATCAAATCACTTCCTTCTTCTCCTGGAACCCCCTTTTCGCGACTTTATCCTAATGCACATCCTTTGGCAATTGATCTTCTGGCAAAGATGCTTGTTTTCGATCCAACAAAGAGGATCAGTGTCACTGAAGCGCTTCAACACCCTTACATGGCCCCTCTTTACGATCCTAACTGTGACCCCCCAGCTGTGATTCCAATTGATCTTGACATTGATGAGGATCTGGGGGAAGAGATGATAAGGGAGATGATGTGGAAAGAAATGCTTCATTACCATCCTGAAGCTGCTGTAGAGAGTGCAGGGCTGTGCTGATCATACTTCTTCCCTTCAATGGTTGTTATGTTTCCTTTTGTTGGTGCCAAGGTAGTTCTAATATCATAACTTGCATCGAATAATTAGGAGGGGCTTGTCGTGGGTTAGCTCATTATATGCCCTGTTTTCTATTTATTGAAAGTAGAGAGAAACAGCAAAAACATTATCATATTAAAGAAAGTGTTACTGCTGATCATACACTATATAGTCTTTAACCGCCATGTTGAGAGATTGATTTTGTACTCAACTCTGTACTGTAGTTGCCTCCTTTATTGTACATAAACATGTTCTAGTGTCATGCATAAACCATTTTGTATACTATGTCTAATGTTTATCAATAATATGTTTTACTGTTTGAAACTTGAACTACAATTTTTTTTCTGTAAACTGGTAATATAATTTTTTAATAATATGTGATAGATCTCAAATCGGTAGACAGGAATTTTGGCAAATCAGATTAGTTCAACCACAGTTATCAAAACATCTGATGAACTTGTAACCTTTTTTTCTAATTCCTTTTTATCTGTCAATGTTTTTCTACAGCGTTTGGCTATTAATTTAGCAACCTTAGCCAAAACTAATAATGCTTGATAATAGTATCAGGAATTGCATTTCCTAACGTTTGTGATGAGAATATGTTGTTTCTCGTTTATCTTTTATCTTTTAGTTATTATTTGTTATTTGTATTTTAGACTTACTTCATATTTTTTTCTATTGTAAATAAAGATTTTATGTAAATTACTTCATATTTTTTCTATTGTAAATAAAGATTTTATGTAAATTCAATATAAGAGATTAATTTTATGCATAATTTTTATTATATTAATATAATAAACATATATTTATTTTAATGATCTTAGAAATAGATTAGGAAATACATTACATACATATACAATTTTAACCTAAAAATAAATAATAAAATTAGTTTGAAAGATGATATATAAATATTTTATTATATATACTAATAGTTATTGATTATAACAAATGCAGGCATGCATAAAATTGATACGGCTCTTGGGTATTATCTTGTTAGGATTCTGTCTCTATTAACTTGGCCCAACATAAATGCAGTAATTTCTTCCTGTACCTCCATACATTTCTCTCTACATCCTCGTGCAATGAAAACTATGTTTTTACCTTTTTAGATTTGAGAGTTTGAATATGATTTTTCAAAATAAAAAATGACTTTTAAATTACACGATTCAGAAATTAAAAAAAAACTTATTGATTTTGTAATTCATAAACCATTAGGAAAAATGATTTTTAAATGCATTGCATTTGCTACAATAATTTAAGTAATTTATGTGAAGATAGATTAGGAAAAATAAATTGAAAGTGCATTATAAATTGAAAACTTATAGGTTGATATTATTGTTTTCCATAATTGAGGAACAATAAGAAACTGCATATGATTCTCGACGGTATGCATAAATGAAAGGCAGTCATTATAGCATAAATGGATTAGTTTTTATACCAATAAACGAAGAGAAAGTCAACTATAGATAATTTAAGACAGAGTAAATGTTTACATTGAATGAAAAACTTTAAAAATTATTCTATTTTATGATAACTCAATTAAACTCTTGGTAAATGTACATATCATTTAGAATAGAGTAATAATTTCCTAATTATAATATTTAATGTTAATTCCATTATAATTATTTTAGTAATTTGGTTTGTTCCAAAACTATAGTTATTTTACAGATTTAGAGTAATATTTCTAGAATTTTCCCATTCTACTTTTATTTGTTTAATGTAATATTAAACTATTTAAATAATAATTAATATATAAAAATATACAAACCGTTCAATAATATGTTACATAAATTTGAACATAAAAATTGATACAAACTTACTGATTGAGCATCACGCAATTGCTTGAATGATAGTAAATAATGAAAATATATAATTATTATATGCTTTTTGAATGTGACTTGAACAAACATTTTCTCACATTTAGGAATTTATTAAAAAATGTAACACTCTAAATATACTAAAAATATTTCAAGATAATAACTATATGGCAAACATCTTCCAATTAATTATCAATGCCTCATACACTTTACATAATTCCAAAAAGGTATATCTATTAAATTTCATATACATACAATTTAATTACTACATTCTTCGTATATTTAAACAATCATTTTGTTAATTAGATGTTAACATTAACTCCTTTCAGAGATAACGTATTTAGAAACAAAATGTTTTCTTTTAATACTTTAATAAATAGAATAAAACTCCACATAATCAACCAAATATCAAATCTTACACAAAAACATATTTCAAGACCAACCAAATAAAAGAAGAAATAATAGAATTACTGACAAAAAAATGAACTATTTACTCATATCACAACTATAACTAATTCATTTTTATCTATGTCTTATTTTCTTAAGAGAATAATTTGAAAACATAATAAAATTTTAGTTGTTGTATAATGTTAAAGAAATATAGAAATAAGTAACATCTCCATTTTAACTATCTATAATTTATAAAATAAAACATAATAAGATTAACAAAAATATATTGTTTCAACGTATAATAAAATATATCTAAAACAACTAAAAAAAATTACTAAACGACAAATAAGAATACTCCGTAACATTATCATCCTTTATCATAGATGCTTTAAAATCTACCACTCATATGTTCACACAAAAAGTGATCATCTTAATAAGAACAAATAAACACACACAAAAAATAATAATAAGGTAAGCTAATGTGAAAAAAAGTTTTCATAAAATAAATATAGAGATATTATCATACATCAATTGTTTATTAAAACAACCATATAACATATAAAGACTCGTACTATACTCAATTATCAAAATCCAAACATTGATGTGAAATCTTGGGAGGTCTTGCACTTGTGATAGTCTCTGTTGTTCTGCAGATTCATTATCAATGAGCTTCATCCTACCACATAGAAGATTAGTCCATTATCATATTTGACAAAGATAAAACTCTTATAACATTTTACATCTCTCACCATATACCTATACCTGATATTAAATTATTATTATAGTAATAAGATAACTTCTAATATCTAATTCTCACATTAATATCTACACTAAAAAAACATTACCTTAAAATCTACACACAAAATTTGTAGAATTACATCAAACATATACGATATTCATATTTATTAACAAACTCATTATCATTGCATATATATTTATCCATAAATTTATAATTTAAAATAACGAAATTAGTTATCCTTACCTTTGAGGGAAGAAATGGACATGAACAACAAAGTTAAAATATAAAATGTCCATTGAATCCATATCATTTAAGACAATGATTCAGAAATGAAGGTCTGAAAAGATAAGGAGCTTAGAGAAGTTAATTACTTTCCATCAACTTGGTTAGAAATGTACGTTTGGAGTTCAAAATATTGCATTTGTTTTTGTGAGGTTCCCATCTTGAAGGGACCACTTTATTGCACTTTCAGTCATCAGCTACAACAATCTGGGAAACCCTACCTCACTCACTTTACACTTTATCAACAATAATTCGCCCCTACCTTCACATTTATGGAAACACACACCATCTTCAAATCAATCAATCAATAACGCATTACAAAAAGGAACTCCTATTATCCTACACATTTTTACTGCTAATGTTAAATACCTACAACATTTTCCTGTGTGTAGGAGTAGGATAAGAAACAAGAGATAAAAAAGAAAAAGAAAGGGAAAAGGAAGCAGGATGTAATGCAATTGATTGAAAAGATGCTAAGAAAATGAGATACACCATAAATTACAAGTTAAAGTAGATGAGTGAGTCTTTATACCATTGCAATTTTTACTCTACATATCTACATGCTTGTTAATGAATTAATTCTTTTCTTTTTTATGACAAATATAAAAAAATACAAAAAATACAAAAATTTACAGAAATTGGTTTGATCTAACTGTCACATCAGTGTAGCTTTTTTTATTCGTATACTTGCTTATATAAAACTTCGTACTACAAAAATTATATTCTTTTATTTTTAATAACATTGACATTTTTTAGAAGGAATAACATTGACACTTTTAATCTTATATATCAAATTAAATCAAAGTAGAAAAATTAAAAGTTAAGCAACAAAGATCAAAATAGAAATTGTACGAAAACTTTATTGCGCAGTTAAGTGTTTGTCATTGTCATTAGACATTTCGAAATTATATAATGAAACTCTTTAATAATAAGCAATTAATTATAGAAGGTGGGCTTCTTCTTTTTTGTCATGCAACTGTTCTTGTATGGAAAACAAGTCAATTTAAAAGAGAATACTGTGACTATAATAAGAAAATAAGTTTTTTATTTTGTTATAAAAAGGATGGATGGAGAAAAGTTTTATTCTTCTTATCATTATTTATCTTATAAATAATTAAAGTTGTGTAGTATATGTTTAGTTAATTTTAGAAAGAAAAAGTGCATTGTGTTTAATACTTATGTTATTCAATGTATGATGGTTGAAGTGTTTGCACACCTAACGAATATATGGTATATCCATTTATAGTGATTGATCTCCTTATTTAATAATGCAGCCAATGTTTTTGGGTTTTGGCATTATTCCCTCCACTTTCTTTCTTATGCCTTTGCCTCAAATGGAAGAGGTAACAAACATTGCTATTTTCTTTTTAAACTATGTCACTATTGTCAAATTTCTATCAACCTTGTAAACAACTTCATTGATTTCTTTTAATAAATTGAATTACCTCAATCACATTTTTAATTACAAAAATCAAATTTAAGATTTTATTTTAAATGTATTGTTAAGTTTAGATAGTGACAGTATGAATACATTTAATATTTAATATATATAATACTATGTCATTAAGTATGTATCATTTAAAGGAACTCATTTTGTCTTTTCTCATTTAAGCAATACCAATTTTAAAGGAAAAGAAATCCATATTTCTCACTTGAATAATTTTTCATTATTAAAGTACCATTCACTTAGGCTACATTTGATTAAATAAATAAATAAATAAATAAAATAAAAGTACAAGAAAATTTATGATTTTTAAAAGTTGCTTTTAGTTTATTTTCTGAAATTATAAGCATAAATAATGATAAAAGAACAAGAACCATTTCATTAGCACGTCAAATTGAAAAAAAAGGTCAGATTTTGACATCACTTACTAAAGGTTGAAAGAGGGATATGAATTTATGAAGTAGATATCAATGGTGTTAGCTTTTGAGACACAACCAGAGTGTTCTGTTGACAATATTTTTATTTTATTTTTTCTTTTATATGTCATTGCTGAGCTTAAAGGAAATTTAGGCGCAGCTTCCATAACTTTTAAAAAGGTTCATGATGTGTTTTGAGCATAGGTTAAATCTCGTTCACCTCAACATAAAAATTTGACCTACTACAAGGGAAATTTCTATTATAAAAAGCTTGGATTGGAAAATATTTTCAGTCACATGAAGCTTTAATAGCAGATTATACATCATAATGCATTGATGCCTATAACTTTCATTAATGTTTTACACTATAAGTTATAAACTATAGTTATTTATACATTGATTCATCTTAATTTTTATATTTATTTTTTATTTAATTAAGTTTTTATTTTTGTAAATAAATTTAATGTACTATTTTTTATTAAATTAATGTTATATGCCAAAATTTAAATTTATTACATGTCAAAATCAAAATTATTTTTTATTTTTATTTTAATACATGATTCTTTTTAAATAAAAGATTCAAATTTTAACATATAATATTTTCAACCAATGTTAACGTTAATTTAATTAAAAGAATTAGATTAATTATTTTTTACAATAATAAAGACTCAATTTAATTTTATTCAATAATTAAAGACTTAATCGAGTAAACAAAATGTATAAGAACTAAAACAGATTAAATACTTATAGGACTCAAATTATTAATTAAGTTTATGTTAATTGTCTAATTTAATGTTACAAAGAGAAAATGAGTTTATTTGCGTTTAAATATGAAAATATTGCTATACTTGTATATATGTTATAACGACCCCGATGACATCAATACCGTATACGTATAGGATTATTTCATAAGTTGAGTTGTACTTAATTAACCAATCATTAATTATATAATTAGGAAAAATGGAAAATTTATATTTTCTAATGGATTTTTGGTGCTGTCATATGCTATAATTAAAAGTATACTAACAATAGTCCAAAATTTCTGCTAGACTTTTTGGTGTTGTCTTTTGCTAAAAATTAAAAATATACTAATATTAATATATTAAATTTTTTTAATATATTTTTAAATATCAAAATCAGTGTTCATGAATACAGTTTTAAGACATCGCAAAGGAATAATACAATAAAATCCAATAAAGAATTCTAACTCAACAAAAAAAAAATTGTCTCGCTTATGTCAATTTAAATAAAAGTTCACTAAAATAATACAAATAGATGCTGTTTATGAGATAAAATTATGAGATAAAATACTATTAATTTATTATCGCATTTACGATTATTCTAATGTTTGTTGGTTTGAGTGTTAAAATATCTTACATAAACTAATTAACATCTCCATATCAAATAAACTCCTATTAAAGTAAATGAACAAACATACCAAAAACAACGTGTAGGACATATTTTGAACATGAGGACATCTCTCTCGGATGTCTTTATAAATACAATACTAATTTTAATAATATTATATGATTTTTAAAGGAAATTTAATTAAATTGTACAATATAATGATTTTATGCAACCATTAAAGTATATTGTTTTTATCATTTTTATATTGATTATTTTATAATAATTCTGGTATAATGTTATTGACTCATGATAGTGTAAAAATGAATATATTAATATATTAACTAACACTTATAGTATTATTAGCACTTACTATTTGTATTATATTCTTTTCACTAAAATTGGATTTTATAAACAAAGTACTTTTGTATCTTAAAAATTACTGTGTCAGTGTAAACAATTATTTTAGGACTATTTTTATTTATTTAACATAATAACTAATTTTTTCGTAAACTCGGTTTTAATTTATTTTATCGAACAAATTTAAATTTTAAATTTATTTTAAGCTATCAATAAAAAATTAATTAACTACTATTTTAATTTTTTTTCTTAAAATGTATTTTTAAGTAAACAAAATTTGAAAAACATACACAATTTTTTTTCTATTTAATAATCATTTTAAAAACATATAAAATAATTTTATTCACAATAGTTATATCTAACTAAAAATAAGTAAAGTTCCTTATATATAATGTATTCAAATAAAACCTAATATCCTATCCAACTCTTCTTATTGTCATATTTACAAAGGAAAATGCCGACAAAAAAATTTACAAAGAAAAATGTTATAATTTGAGCATAAAATTATTATTATTTTATTTCCAAGAAGCAAATATATAACATCAAATATGTGATATATTAAACATCTTATCATAAATTGTAATAAAGTTCAAATTACGAACAAAATACACACACTACAAATTAAAATATTTAATTGATATAACAATACTATGTTGGTCTTATAATTTATTATTTTATATTTTATTTCTTTTTAATATAATATATAAAAAGCATATAATGCAAGAATAAAGATATAAAACTATTCTTACGCTAACCAAGTTCATATTCACAAAATCATTAAACGACAAAAGCAGTTTATATTTTAGGTCATGAGAAAAAAAAATTGCATACACAAGTGGCAGAATAATTTCCCAAAGTAAACTATATATGTATATGGTTGAATTTGCACTGCACTAATTTAAAGAAGAAAAAGGTATTAAATTGTATAGATATCTTATTAAAATGAAATATTTTTCTATAATAAAATAAAAGAGGGGTTAAGTCTCTGTTTCCACCAAACGTTGGAGGAGATTCCAATGCTTTTTTGCTTTTTCCTCCTTTCATTTGCTCTTATGCTTTACTTTTCCAACCTTTGATTTTGAAAACTGTTTTCTTTCACTGTCTCCTAATGAGCCTCTTCTTCTATAAATTTGCCCCTACTCACCTATACAACTTCCCCTTCTCCTCTTCGTCTTTTTCTTTTCTGCCTATTCATCTTCTCTTTCCATCTTCATCTATTGCTATTTTCCTTCTAAAAATCTTCAACCTTTGATGAACCTTGATGCCTAACATAGCTGTATGTTAATGTTTCAAGTTCCCAGTGAAACCTTTCGTTCCGGTTTTAGGTTTATGATAAATTCCTCCTTCAGACGCAGGACCCAGTTGGTTCAATCTTTCTCTGTTGTCTTCCTCTACTGGTTCTATGTTTTTTCATTAATCTGCTCTTTCATCTCATGTATTATATAACTTAGTGTAAATTATCATTGTCATCTATCTCTGGGTCCTGCGTCTTAGAATTGTTTTTTCATCTTTTTTTCGTTTCTGTACAATATCATTCCATCTTTTCCATGGCATCATCAAGTGGAAACTCGTCTATTTGCACCAAGATTCAAAGCTCGAGCTCCGAAGGAGATTTGCAGGTTCTGACGATGGACGAGAGAAAGAACAAGAGAAAACAATCGAATCGTGAATCTGCGAGAAGATCTCGGATGCGAAAGCGTGACCACTTGGAAGACCTCAGGAAGCAAGTGTCAGAGTTCACAAAGGAGAACAGGGAAATCATGGCGACCATAGACATGACCACACAACACTATCTGAAAACCGAGGCAGAAAATTGCGTTCTGAGGGCCCAGATGGGTGAGCTTAACCAGCGGCTCCAATCGCTGAACGACATCATCGTTGACATCATCAACACAACCACCTCCTACGAAAGGGACTGTTATCTAACAAGTTTACAAAGTTTTAGCAACACTGTCTGTCTCAACCAACCTGTTTTTCAGTGGTGAATTGTGTTGTTTGAAGGTATGGATCTGAGAAGAAAAAAAGAAGAAAGTTGAATGTAGTTTTGGTTACTGATATTGTTACGTACAGTGGTTAGGGTGGGACTGTATGAAGTGGGAGATGGGTAAGCAAAATCTGTGCCAAGTGCTCGATGAAAGGGACACACTCATCTTCAACTGTGTCAGTTCATTATTAATTAGTGCTAATCACTCTTGTTTACTTTCATCCAAATAAAGATTTCAGTGCTGCTGTAATTTATATTTACATATATCTTATTAATGCATCTACTACACTATCTTTGCTTTAAAGGATATTTATTTTTCAAACTATTCATTTCCCTATTATTATAATTATTATGCGTGCTTTAGTTTCTTTGGGGGAAGGTGTTTCCATATTTGCTAATTACGTGGGATTATTTAATTCTCTATTAAACCATTTAAAAGATATAACGAACTTAAATTGAGCATAAATTTATATATTTTGTCTGTGTAAATAACTTTTTAAAAGTAACTATGAGTGTTTCGGATGTTACAATTAACACTCATTCATACTCTTTTTGTCAATTCTTTAATGTCATCTTAAGTTTTTGTTACAAATTTATTATTAATTCTTCACCTTCAAATTTCATTTATATGTGTCTGATAATTTTTCATAGCAAAATCTTAAATCACTTACCTCCTGTTTTTAATTAAAGCTAACCTAATCACGTCCTAAAAATTAATAAATATATTTTACATGTAAATACGTTGGATTTATACCACTGGTATTTAAAAGTAGTTATATTGATGGATTACTAAAAAGTCATCTGATTTACGTAAACTTAGAATTAGAAATGACATTATTCCAATGTTTTTAGAAACGTCTATTCAATTAACAACAGATCAGTAGGTTATACGATATACTGAGTAACTAAAACAGATAAATTAATTACACAGATACGGGTCAACAATGGAAAAAAAATGAGAGAAACGCGATAATTATTGAACAGATTCCTAGTTTGTTTTCATTTATTAGAGTTAAGAATTAAGGATATTTTTTAAAAAATTATTTTACTTGTTATAATAAATAAAATTATTTTGCTTTTTCATTATTTTCTAATACTTTTAACTTATCAAACAACTTTTTTTTTTTCATTTTAATCTTATATTTTTCTTATCTTTGTCCTATTCTTCGATCCATTTCAAACAAAACATGAAATGGTTTAAAAATTGTGGAACTGTACTTGGTGTTTGTTTGATTAAAACACTATGCATCTCAAAAAGCACTTTATTCAGCTGACAAAACTTAAACGTAGTAGTAGCAATCGAACGCTTTGTCGCTTAAACATAATCTCTCTTTTAAGATTTTTGTAGTTAAATAAAAGAGCACTACGGTCATATTACCTTTCACGTGGAAAACAATGATTGACATTGAATTTGGAGTTTAATCTAAAATACAAAAAATAAAACTCACTGTCGACCTTTTATGTCAATTCTCTATTATTCCATACTGGCTTTCATTATCTTATTTAAATAAAAGTATCACTAGTTTAAAATTTCAATTCTTTTTTACCAAATAAGGACAAAATTTTACGACTCAAATAAAAAAAATTATTTTGTTAACGCCACGGCCTACTATTTTGATTTCAAAATTTCAACTATAACATTAAGTATTTGATTTTTGTTGCCTATAGTTTGATGCATTTATTGTTTCTCTTTTATTTTTATTTAATTTTTACTAGCTATAGTTCACCCGCTTGCTCATCCTACAGCCTCTTAGCCATTGCTTCTTATTTATGAAGAAAGTTTGAAATTTTCTTATGATGTTTTATACTATTATTTGATATCACATTATCACATACAGTAAAATTGTTGATTTCATAATAAAATTTCAAAACTCATTCTGATTGATTGATAGTAATTTTTTATGCAAAAGGCTATAAGTGAACTAAATTCATATTATTTTTTTATAAGCAATATTATTTTTAAGTTTTTTTCTTTTTTTAATTGATAAATTTTAAATTCCGTGAAAATAAGGACAAACATCTTTACTACTCACAGAAGAATATCACCTAACAAGAGAGGAACTACCATTCTAAAATATAATATTTGAGCAAAACATTTAATATAAAACATTATAAATAAACAAATAAATATGTTATTTTAAATATTTTTATTTCAAAAATGAATTCTGCTCAATCAATATTAATGTTAACGATAAATACTTGTTAAATGATAAGAGATACAAATTGGTGAGCTTTGATTATTTTAAAATTAAAATATTTTAATATAAATAGTTTTGTAATTAAATAATTTTATTATTTTAAAACAAATAATTTATTTAAAAATTATTTTTTTAAAGTCTTTTTGTTTTTCTACATCAGTACGTGATTAGGATTTTGTGATTTGTTGGATTAAGTAATGAAAGCTAATTATTTTGATACACGTGAATTTGATAAATATGATATTTTGTATATTGATGATTGATTTTATTTTAAGAAAGAAATTGAATTGTTGTGATATATTTGATTAGTGCGTACGACTCAATTAATTTGTATGATTGTTTCGTGATTAATTATTTTTGTTTGGTTTTGTGTGATTTAAAGAGTTTATAATATGAACAATTAGAAAGATTGATAAAATTTTTCATGTTTAAAATTATTTTAAATCAATTTACTAAGAAATGAGTACTAATTTGATCAATTGATCACGTGCAATTTTCCTAAAAAAATACAAAAATGCAATTGTTGATAGTTGATATAACACTAAGTGGTAACATACTGAAATTGAGTGTCAACCTCATTGTGCAGGTTTGAGAACATTTTAGCTTTAGACAGTTAAGCGCAAGTTTATACTATTGAACTTGGTATTATGCGAATGCCTTGGTGTTAGACAGAAACAAGACACAGCTGACGCAACTTTGGTATCGCAAGTCTTGAGCATTTTAGCTCACAAATGTTGACAAAAAATGCTTCTAATCACAATCCTTTGTGAAAAAAATGACCCTAAGTGTGAGTTTTGTCACTCTCGTTGCCAAAGGTTTGGCATTGAGCACCACACCTGAGTGTCAATTTGTATGATTGGATCTATATTATTCTTTGGATATTTGAGATATATATCTGATAAAACTTATGTATGTTTATAATATTGTTTATTATTAACTTAGGTGGATGATATGATTGTGGACATGTACGATGATGGTGTTGACGAAATTTCAAGGAGAATTTTTTTTGGTGACAAGATTCAATAAAGCCATATTTTGCGGTTCTAATAACCATTCACAATCAAATAGAGTATAATGTGTTATGCCGTGAATGGTAGCTGCAGGTCCATGGGAATTGTTTGGTCGTAGGCGCGAATGATATTAACCTTGTGTGTGGTCAAGTGGTAATCCTTTGAAGTTATGACTCTGGAGAGTCTAGAAACCACCTCAGGTGCACATCTCCAGTGAGTTTCAATGTCAATAATACGTATTTAGACAATATAGTCTAATGTTAATTGTTTGTGTGTATCTATATGATTTTTTGTAGTTAATTCATGTTTAGCTTATATTTAATATTATTAAATGATCTTAGGATAATTCTTTTGCACACTAGTTTATCTTTTTGTATTTTTTTTTGTCTTTTTTACAATAATCACTCCAAGATGTGATGAGAGGAAGAATTAGGTGATGACACACTTTTAAGAGAAAACAATCATGTTATGGAATAATGTTCGTTTGGAGTAATTTTCATTAACTTTTAATAGTTATTTTGTATTATAATTTATAAAAACTATTTTAGCTGTTTTATATATTTTTATTATTACAATATTATTTATATATATATATATATATATATTAATATTAATATTAATATTAAGATACTTGTTTTATTAATTTTATAATGTCTTATTTTATTAGTGATAAAATGTTAAAATAGGATACATTAATAATTTAAATTAATGTATAACTTATGCAATATCTAAATACATTTTTAATCATTTATATAAATTTAATGTTATTTATATATCATTGGAACTTACTCATAATATTGTTATGCAATATTCATTTTTTTATTCCGTATTTATAGTTTTCCATATTTTCTTGAACATATTTGAACATTTACTGAGTTGGATAAGCTCAGATTCAAGCATAACTTAAATTTAATATTTAAAATATCATATCTAACAGTTTAGTTTATCATAGTATCCTACGAGTTAATTTAGATGAGTTATTTGAATTTAATTCAATTTAAAATTTAAATAATTTTTTTTATTTTAAATAAAAAACAAATATACTAAATCTTTAATAAAAAATCATATAATTAATTTTAGTAATTATTTTTATAATAAAATATAATTATATATAATTTACTATTAAATTTTAATGAAAACATATCATATAAAAAGTAAAATGTAAAATTTAAAATATAAATATCCAAAAAAAGTTATAATTTACTCTTCAAATCTCATCATCATTATTTATTTTATTTTTCAATATTATCTAAATTTGTTTCCGGGGCTGGATGAGTGTTATTTACTAATGATACGAGTCAAAATCTTGCATCTAAAATTACTAGCAATGTGTTCTCATGTGAATGAGTAAGTATTTGTAGGTGATGAAACCTAAATTAAAAATAACAAAATTTAAATATATTATTTATATTGATTAGAAATAAATTAAAAATTTATTATAGGTAGACAAAATAAAGTATATATTAATTTTTGTTTTTATGTTCTTAAACTAGAAGAAGTTGGCAGAAGAGACAAAGCCGGAAAAGAAGGAAACACAGTGTTGAACAAACATCCTCTAGCCGTAGACTATGACCTAACGCCGTGATAACGATTGTTGTCAAAGTCTGAGCTTTAAACAGACTCTGACTGTGTTACTCAAACACCGTACACTGCTGAAAGGCAAAGTTAGATCGAAGACGAAGTCGAAAATGACAAATTGGAAATGGTTTCCATTCTTTTCTCCCAAAAGACTCTAACTTTTCATTTGAAGAGGTAATGCAATCTAGCATCAGTTTTTTCTTCCTTCTCATCTATTTCTTTCCCTCTCTATTTTTAGTACTTCTCTGTTAATCAATTTATCTTTTCAGCACTCCAAAACCCTAGCTTCTTGTTGTTTTGTTGAAAAATTTTGTTCTTATCCTACACTAGAAACTAAGCCTTATTTTGTGACTCTAATAGTCTTTCTTTCTAAGTGATTCGTGTCACCGGAGAAAAAATTGCAACTCTTTTTTTTTTTGTCTAAAGCAATTTATTCCTGGTGGTTTTATTTGTGAATATATTTATTTACTTCAGAGTTCCATGGATTTTAGGCATAGCATTTAACTGAGCATTTCTCAGTGTTGGTTTTGGAGTGGATTCCGTGTTGCACTTTCAACAGAGTATGAATGCTCGGTGTTGCACTTTGAACCGAGTATGAATGCTTGGACTCGCTTTTATAATTTATGCTGTAGCTGTTTTTGTTAATTTATTATGGAGTCGTTTTTTCTAGGACTGGTGGCAGTGAGAAAGGTGTTAGTGTTTTTTTAGGGAACATGTTCCATGGTTGTCATTATTTTACCAGACAGAGTCATGTTCATCAAAGCTTTTATACTGTCTTGTGGTTTATAGGAGGGTTTCAGTTGTATGCAAATTTATGTTTGGGACTGTCTTTTCCTTAATTCCATAACATTCAATAGCTATCCCATAGTATCTATTTTTTAATTGGCTTTTTTTGTTTGTTATATAAAGTGCTTTTAACAAATTGAAGAATATGTCGTTATGTTCACTGATTGTTTGGTGGCACGGAAATGAGATGATTATTTTGTTGTTTTATATTTAGAACTTTGACATCAGGATGGTTTTTAATATATGTTACCAGTAAACTGAATTTAATTGAATTTTCATTTTGTTTATTTTTAAAAGGAGGTAGGATTAGATTTCATTGTTGGAATGTTTGGATTGCTTCTGATATGTAAGTGGATGTGTTTTCTGCATTCCCTGGTCTTTAAGTTACCTTATTTTAATTTGTATCATTGAATGCAAGATAGATTGACTGTTTTGTTGTGTATGCCAGCAGTTAACATGGGATCAGCTTGTTGTGTTGCTGCGAAGGATCAAACTATTCCCAGCAGGACTGGAGGTGAAAGTTTACGTAGAAATGCTGTATGTTCACCATTATGGAATTTTCGATGGGATAGTTGGGGCCGTGTTGCTAGAGAGATTGAGAATCCTTCCTTTCACACATCTCGCGGAATCAGCAGAAATGCCAGCATGGAGTTTAAAGGATCATTGAGTTCTGAAAGAGGCCATTTTTCTGATGGGGGAAGCACCTTGGAGAATTCTGTAACACCTACATCTCTGAAGTCCCCTGTTCGTGAGTATTTGGCTAGAAGTCACACGACTCCATCTTCAGGTAAATTTTAAGTCTACTTGTGGGATTTACTTGAACAATTAGAACATGACAGATCCTCAAATTAAAGTTGGTTCTGCTGATGAATAAATTAGTTTCGCTATTATCCTCAAATTTTTTGTGCTCACTTTCTCAAGCTTCACTTTTGTCTTTCCAACAGAGGCAATAGGGAAACTTTTGGTTAAGTCCTCTGGCTGAAACCCAACCCAACTTTTGGTTTTCTTTTTCTGTACCTTTCGCTATACTTGTTAATAAGGTTGTATAGTGGTGTCTAGAATTGCTTTGGCCATTTAGTGCATGTTTGGTTTGGCATTGGATCAAATCAAAATGTGGACAAATAATCTACACTAAAACAGAAGTTACTTTGAGGAGTTTATATTTTTCACATCTAAAACATGGATCCAAGACCCCAATATGTCAAACCAAACATGAACTAATATTAGTTACAGTATCTTCTCCCACTACCACACAAAGGGGAGAATTGAGGATGAATGTAAGGCTGAATCGGTTATATTAATATGTTCCTTGCACTTCATTTTTAAGTGGCATTGAGGGCTTAAAAGTTCATTTATCAGCCATGGCCAATTTAGATTCTTTTTCTTTTTGAAAATATAATAAAGATGTCTTTTCAATGTTACTGTTTTTTAATTTTCTTTCATAATTTTATGTTTGCTAGGATCTTTTTCGTACACTGTTATTCTTTGTAGCACGTATCGCCTTACATGCTTTTTGTTTCCCCTCTCTAAAAGGTTTTCTATTTTGGCGGCATGTGTACTACCTGACATCCGGATGAATATGCCCTCTGCTTTGTGGGTTGTTTTTTTTGTTTGGGATTTAATTTTTCATCTTCCTCTATATGCTTGTTGCAGATATATCCATGACAAGTAATTGCTCTGCAGTGGTGAGTTTTGAACTGCTAAATTTGACAAAGAAATAAACATTCATTATCTGAATTACAAGCCATTTTACGGCATCGCACTAGCCTCACTCTATCTATATTTCTCCTCAGGTGAAGAATCCGATCGAATCACCTGAGATTGCAGAATGTTCAATACCAAATTGTTCAACATCTCCAGTTTTCTCAACACCTACCATAGATTTAATGCCTAATCATAATTATCACAATCTTCCTACCTCAGTGCCATCCAGATGGGCTCATCGTTCTCCCGGGTACCCACTATCGAGACAAATCTCTGATAGTCGAATTCTGGGTCTGAAATCACCTGACACATCAATTTCTGAAGGCAGACCATCGTTTGTACTCTCTAATTGCAGCAACGATATGGCATCAGGATCCCAGTGTGGTTCATCTGATGGCTGGTCCATGCGCACTTTTTCTGAAATGGTGGTCTCATCACAAAAGGAAAGGTGGTCTTTTGATAGCGAGTATTCAGGTTCAGGTCGTCACAAGATGAGTGGAACAAGCAGCAGGTTCTCGTATTCTCCCTCCATGGACGTACAATCTTGTGGGGCTTGCTCCAAGCTCTTGACCGAGAGAACTGCATGGGGTAGCCAAAAATTTATGGGCAACAGTGACCTCTCAGTTGTTGCTGTACTGGCGTGTGGTCATGTTTATCACGCGGAATGCTTGGAGACTATGACATCAGAGGCAGATAGTTGTGATCCAGCTTGTCCAATTTGTATGATTGGAGAGACGCACTTGTCAAAGTTATCCAAAAAAGGTCTTAGGAGTGAATCAGAGACCAAGGCCAAGAACTATAGAATATCTAGAAACCGAGTAGTTGATAGCTACCTTGATGGTGGGTTAGATGTTTTTGATCGCCTAAAAGACGTGGTTTCAAAGATGGAGCCTAGCTCCAGTAGGAGACCTTCATTTGGAAAGCCCTTCTTGAGGCGACGTTTTTCATTGGGATCAAAGTGGAGTCGGTCCCTAATGGAGAATGATTCAGTTAGGAAAAAGGGCTTTTGGGCCAGATACCGCAAGGACTGAGCTTCTCTAGCCATAGCTTTTAGTCGCAGCAGTTCTTTTATATGCAGTCTAGCTCTAGTAAAAGTTTGGAATTGTTTTAGATATATATTTTGGCTTGCCAGCAGAAGTTACCAACCGTGTTGACGAGCTTCATACAGAATGAGACTTCCTAAAAATCAGAGCCTAGCACCCACGAACACAGGGATGCCAAAGGACACAAGCTTCGCCTGGGTGTTGTAGAAACACTCATTCTTTCTGCTTCAATACACCTTTTGCGGCTTAAAAGTCCTTCTAGATAGATTGAAAGTGAAAGAAATCATTCCGGTGGGTGATAATTTCTGAAACTTGTATTCATGTAATTTTTTTAGTTAATTTTGAATTAAGCAAATTTTAAAAATAGTAACGCTTGTTATTCTTTGCAAGAAATCAAAATAGGAAATCAAGGTAGATAATATCGCTAGTTAAACGAATACGTCTGTTCAGGAAGACATTGGCAGATGAAGATTGCTTGAACGCCTTCTGTACAGCCGCAGCCGAGATTTGAGGGCACTTAATTCAAGAAATGCATATTTTCGAGGAAAGCTCTTGTTCAGTTTTCTTTTCTTCGAAAACAACTCTCTTTGCAGTTACTAAATTACCACAATTAATTAAGCGCAGTGTTTTTACAGAACACGTTACTATAATATCAAGAACTACATAATAAAAACCCATCCATTTTTGAAATTTATAGGAGCAAATAATGTAGAACTCCGCCTACCCGTTTTCTCCTCTCGAAAAAAACTCGTTTTAACGTCTCTACATACAATAATAACATCCAGAAAAGCAACACTATACAATTAAACGGGTAGCTATTCTGTTATTTAAATAGACAATAAACCGATAATCAATTCAATGTGCAAAATTAAGCAATTTTAATTTTTTAGATATAAAAGAAATTGTGCACATGAAGATCCAGTATAACATGTGAGTCACACTAATACAATCCAGATAAAAGGGGTTCGGAGGGGCAACGATAAAATACAATTCAATTGAACATCCCTTTACCGTTTGATTAAGTTATCCTTCCAAATTTAAAATTCGGATAACACAAACCATAACCCAAAGGGAAAATCACGCTTAGCTCTATGAATTCAGTTTACTTGCCCGAGGTATTTCCAACTCCAGATGCACTGCCTAGATATATCCATGGCTCTGCAGGAATTTTGCATAGATTCTAGTCTTTACCAAAATCCGCATTGTAGTGTGCACTGGATTCAAGTTTCTTTGCCTCGTTCAATTTCCTAACAGCCTGGAACCAAAGTAATAAATAAAGTTATTGTCCCCTTAGATCACAACGAGATATATCTTTCGTAACCATCAATAAACAGGAACTTTACTCACTAAACAAGGAACTCACCTTCATAAAATCTTCATGGATCACATAATCACGCTCAGCACGAATTGCTGACATTCCAGCTTCTGTGCAGACATTTCGAAGATCAGCCCCATTAAATCCCTGCGCAATTTACAAATACATTAGACATGCACCACATGTTAACAAAAGCCACTCAAGAAGTCAAGCCAACTGCACTCACCTCTGCAAGCTTCACAACAGCTTCATAGTCTATTTCACCATGCTTGGCGATTCCAGCAGCATGAATCTTGAGAATTTCCATTCTTGATTGCTCATTAGGCAGAGGGATTTCTATTTTTCTATCCAATCTTCCGGGACGGAGGAGAGCAGGGTCAAGTACATCAGGTCGGTTTGTAGCCATTATCATTTTAACCTACAATAGAAATGTAAACAGCAATGTTATCATGAATCCACCATTAAAGTTTCGTTCAACAGTCATTTTGCAGAAAAATGACCATGTCTGTGAGAATACTTGAAAGAAGAAAACAGGTCAATGCTTTTATATTTATTTCATTTGAATTCTATATAGAAAATAATGAACTGTCGTTCTTAACATATTCCATACCATAAGCATGTAAACGACTGATTTTCTACTACACAATTTCATTATCGCCAGGCCAAGAAATACAGCTCTTATTCTTTTGGTAAATGGTCAAACACTATAATTCATGACACGATTTGATAGTCCATTTTTCATATTAGAAACAATTCAACAAGTGAAAGTAAAATCAGAAGCTAAAAATAAAATCACAATAACAAAATGAAATGTATCTTAACATGTGGTCTTGATGACTTAGCATCCACTCACCCCACCCCTACCCCACCCAAAAGAACAAATAACAGCAGAATAACGATCCTTTTCCTCCGGATTCTGATACAAGGGAGGTTCTCCTAATACAGGTAACATCGCTAGCATTTTTAGAAGTTCAACACAAAGTTATAAATCTCGTGACTACATGGCTTGGATACTAAAGATAGAAGATGCATCTATATCCAGTATATATATTTTGGAATAAATACTCATTGCCAAAAGAATTGCTAGATGTATAATCTACTCATGTCCAAGCCAATTCAGTCCCTCAACATACTCTCACTTTTGCACTCTTGTCCTATGCAAAAACCATCGCAAAGTACAACAAAGTTTCACCCACACTGTACAACGACGATGACAGAGTTAATAAGACATGGATTAAAATGAACTCAGGTTACTTTTTTACTGTATAAATATAAATAGAAAGTAGTGGCAGGCTTGGTGGGAGTGCATTGACAACTATAAATGTTATACAATACTTATCTATAAAACTATCCAATTTATATTCCTTAGTTCAGTACCCTTAAAACATTGGTTAGAATTCTCCATTTTTTTATTTAATATTCTTAGCGGCCATGTTTATAACAATTTCTTTAAAAAAAGACGAATTGCATTTTGAACAGACTTACCACAGACCCACCACCTCCACAAAATAATAACAATAATAATAAGTAAACGAACTTAAGTTCCTTAACCCCGGAATTTGTTGCTAGGGATAGGTTAGGTTTGACCACTTCTTTTAAATCAAGTTTAATGGTGTATTATGAATAAAATACCTTTCCAAGTTGATCAAATCCATCAAGTTGATTAAGCAGCTCCATTAGGGTTCTCTGAATCTCACGATCAGCACTTGTTCCCTCACTGAATCGACGACCACCAATGGCATCAATCTCATCCATAAAAATGATGCAGGGCTAATATAGCAAAATACATACTTAGATTAACTTTTAATTAGTATATGTAAACATACAGGAAGACAAATTCACACAAGCATCTCACCTGATGATCACGTGCATAGCCAAACATCTCCCTGATTAACCTGGCACTCTCTCCAATGTACTTATCAATTATGGCGCTTGAAACAACCTACATCAGAATGAAGGAAGGTAACAAATTTTACAATGAAGAAAACTTCAAAGCACTTAATTGACAAAAAAGAAACATAATCTAACCTTTAGGAAGTTAGCATCAATATTACTAGCAATTGCCCTGGCTAACAATGTTTTACCAGTACCAGGAGGACCATAAAGCAGAACACCCTGAAAAATATGTATTGAAAAGATGTTGATCAAATGTAAAAATTTAAAAGTATAGCTATTACGAATAAACTTCCACTAAAAAATATGTAAAAAAATGACATGACACAGATACTATCTGTCTAAAATAGAGATTAACACTAATAAAGGTAAGAGACTAAAACGTGCGTGAAAGGTAAATCACCTTTGGTGGTTTAATTCCAACTCGTAGAAAGAGCTCAGGATTCATCAGAGGTAGTTCAATGGACTCCCTCAATTCCCTTATCTGATCAGACAAACCACCAACGGCTGAGTAGCTGACATTACCAGGATCTTCATGCAGCATATTGTACACAACGGGATCAACCTGGCAACTCAAACACGGAGAATTAGAGACAATAGAGACCACCAGGATTAAATAAATCTGATGAATCCCAACAAGACAAGAACATGTTCACAAAGTGAAAATATTAAAATGATAAACTGTGACTAGACTTACTTCACGAGGAAGTGCTCGCATTATGGTGAGTGTTGTCATATCCAGAACCACCCTTGTTCCAGAAGTCAATTTTTCCTTATCAACTTTACTGCGACAGCCAACCACATACCTGGGACCGCTGCTTGCTTTAACAATCACTGATAAAACAACAACAAACATTCTATAACCAAAGGCTTTCGCTTATGTTTCTATCAGGAAATAGACGGGAAAAATTGCAGGGTAATTAGCTCAGGAAATTGAGCAAGAAACGTGTTTTGTATTTGCAAGAAACAAAATTCTCTCAAGGATAAAGTCGGTAACAAAAATAGAAAAAAAAAAAACTTAAATGTAACTCAATGTTTATAAATCGTAAGGTTGGCAACAGAATTAAAGAATGAAGTCAAACAAAGGGAAGAATAGTTACATCGTTCATTGTCAAGAGGCCTGAGAACTTCGCCAATGATCTGCCCAACACTTTGAAGAGACTTCAAATCATCTTCTGTTTTATTGAACTCTTTCTTTGAAGCACGCAAATTCTCCCTCACTGTAATTTGTGTTTTCAAGGTCAGAAAGTCACCAGACTCGTCTTATAAGGATTCAAGTCCAATATATATATATATGACAAAGTAAAGGAGTTGTGCCATTATAAAGGAAACATTTAATGAAACTTTCCATGAAATTATGAGCTACAGAGAATTTCCATTTTTTGAAACAATAAAGGGCAGCAGAAAACAGATTGTGGCTTATCCATCAGTAACAATGCTAAAGATATAACGACGGTGTCCTCTCTGACTAAGAACCGTGTCAATATTTCATCACTCGACTAGGAATTCAATTATTTCATCAAAAGAACCCCATTTGATTATAACAATAGATCCAGTTGATAAAGAAACCCTAGTTCCCAGAAGATGATGTAAAATAATCACAAATAAATTTCTTCTAGGTCAGACTCTCAACTCAACCTCACCGCATAATTATTGTCCCAGGGAAACCAAAAACCTAACCAAGGAATATAATAGGGTTGCCCGAAGTCAAGCAAATCTTTAAATACAAAACCCTAAAACTATGAGGATCGAGAATAAGTGAAAATTAAAAGCATGGTGTAACTACAGAGGCTATTAAAAGTGAGAGAAAAACGATAGACAAACCGGATCGGACTCTGGATTCCAGTTCCTTGTGCTGAAGAAGTTTCTTTCTATACTCCGCAACCGCATTACGGCGTCGTAGGGCATCCTCTGCGTCGGCCATCGCTGTTGCGCTTCAAAATCGAAAGAAGGAAGAAAGAGTGAGGTTGGTTAGACGGACTCAGACGCCGAAGCAGAACGGAGTAGCTCGAATTATGTTGTGACTAAGGAAGCCTAAGCTGGCAGGTAAAGTGACAAACAATTTTAGTATTTTACAACTAACCCCCTGTATTTTTAACTAAACCACAAAATTACCATTCCTCCTACTACAATTTAAATTTCAAATAAATAATTTGTCACTGGCCAGTTTTTTTTATTGAAAAAAAAAATAGTATTGTGTGCTCGATTTATAGGAATTGAATTTATTATTTATTATAAAATAATTATACAGGATAATTTGGACAATTTTATTACTGTGGTCTATTGTGATCTATATAATATTACAATTTTTTAGGTTGTATATAAGTAATCGGAAGTTTTTGCTATATTAATTGAATTTAGTAAAATTTTAAGCCCAATAGTCTAGTTGGAGAAAAAAATTCTTTTAATAGTAAATATTTAAACATGTAGCGTTGTTGTTTTTTCTTTTTGATAACTAATATTTGTCATCATCAACCAATACTACCAGGGAGATAAAAAAATTAAATTGATTTATTCGTTCAATAACATTATAATCATAAGTTCAATTCAACTTTTATCCTATTTCTATAAATTAAAATTGGAAACAGTTGTTAGTGCTATCCCTCACTTTTGAGAATCACAAAAGATCGGAATTTTTGAAAAACTTTTGCTTACACAAGTTTAACATAATTTTCATGTTGAGTAGTATACACTTCCCAAAAAAACAATCCTAATACAAACATAAGCACTCACATAAAATTAAAAAAAAAAACTTAATATTTTGACAGCTTAAATATTAGCATATTATAGCATGGTAGATTTTAATTTGACAAAATGAAAGAAAAAGTAACGTAATTTTATAATAAATTATGTCTTTATTTTTAAAAAAAATCCTTGACGAATTTGTGCATCAGAACTTTTCAAAATTTAACAAGGAAATATAAACTCACTCTGAAATCAAGTTCCAACAACTTTAATTGTTTTCCTTTTTTTTTTCACCTACATAGATAATGAATGATACATATCGAATGTTTTTTTATCAGCAAATAGATATTGAATGTGACTTCAAAGGTTATTTATAAAAAAAAAACATTTTAAAAATTTACAATAGTATAAACACTTTTAGTATATTATATCTTTAACTTGATATTACTTTTTATTGTCATTAAAAAATTTCTAATTATTTTCAATTTTACATCTATCATTTTACTATGATGTTGTCATAAATATGTATTTCTACATACTAAGAGCTCATTATTATAAAGCTGATCCTACCATAAAGTCGGCACCATCAAAAAAATATATGTACCAACCTAAACCTAATTGAGTTTTAGCGTAGTATTTGCTTGGATGCTCTGGTAAGACAGATAAGTACTACTATTAGATGTGCAGTATTTCCAATAAACTCTAATTTTTCGTTAGATAAAAGACAATTCTAATTAGTTTAAATTGATGTTAAACTCCCTAAATAAAGAGTAATAGCCACTTCATTCAACCCATTTTACATTGATTTCAACTAACAATGAACGAGTGCGTGTCCAAAAGAGTGCAAGAGACTTCCTCGCATTCGTATGGTATTAAAGAACATTTGGATATACAATCATTCTCACCGAACCGAACCAATCTCGTTTTCCTGTGGAATCAATATACAATTTAACAGATAATTACCTAACGTGGGTTAATTTAATGTCTATTGCTTAGCCTTCCGTAAAACTTCCTTCAGAACCAATGCAATTCTCTGTGACATATGATGCTCCATAAACCTCTCTTTCACCCTCTCATATCCTTTTTTTCCCATGGTCAGCCTCTTCTCAACATGAGTTGCCAATTTCACAATGTTCTTTGCCAGAGGTGTCACGCCTTCTTTTCCAGCAGGATGCAGCAAACCGGTTGTCCCATTCACCACAATCTCCATCGTGCCTCCAGCTGCAGTTCCCTGGAAAAGTTTTTAATGAACAAACAAGTTACCAAAAGAAAGATAACAAAAATAGACAAGCACATACACGTTTGCAAAAATAAAAGAAAACAACAACTATACGAGCACACACAAGTTTGCAACTGTATAGATTCCCAAACTGCAGTAAGCAAGTTGAAACAGTTGGAAGGCAAAAGTATATCCTCTCCGATCGAAAATACAAGCAAACTTAACTAATGTTTGCACTAATTAAGAAAGTTAATTAACATTGTTTAATTTTACTAATTACATCCAAAGAAAATCTTTTTTCTTAAAGTACTCTTCATTGAAATGATATCAAGAATAAAAAAGAGCATTACAAATAACATCCCAATAGATTAGAGGATATTCATGGATTCATATATCATTAAATAGAATGAAACTAGTTCATATTTACTTATATTTGAGTCCACCATTTTTTTTTCTTGCTTGTAAGTTGTAATTGATCACAAACATTTTACTATACACGTGATAATAAATTTAAAATAAAAAGCATAACTAAACATCAATATCGTGAAACAATTAAAATTTCTCGTGCTCTAATTGAAATCACCAGCAGTTGACTACGAACAAAAGCTACCTCTGACTGCAAACAACAGTGACAGTACACGTTAGCCCAGCACTGGCAGTATACTAGCTTCCTATTTGAGTAAATATCACTTTCTTGTAAAAATTACTTGTATAAAGCCATAAACTAAAATATAATTCTCCCCGATTTCAATGACCACAGAAGCCTACCTTCAAGCCATTTCGATAACTAAAAGGTGGAGGTAGAAGATTTAGCAAATTGGAAGTAATGAAGTGACAAAGGTTGACAAATTCAGTTGAACAGTGCAAAGGGTGAAACTTTTGTTAGCATAAGTTATCCCCATAATTTTTTCTAATGTTAGGATTGAGCAGAAAGCTGTTTTGTGTTGTATCTATATGTAACCTAGCATCTTAGGGGTTTCTTTTTTCTCTTTCCCTAAGCTTTAGTTGTAAGCTAGTTAAGATCTTTTAAAATGCTTTTTTCTCACATTTGTCAAAGATATGATCAAATTATAATATACAAGTGAGTGTAACTCTAACTTTATAAGTCAATTTTATAAGGTTAAGAACGGTGTGTTATGATCCCTTATTGACTAGAGGTATAACAAATTATAGTATATAAAAAAAAGGGTGCATGCCTTATTCTATAAACTGATTTTCTGTGATCAAGTTAGGCTTAATTTCTAAGAATATAGAAGAGATTTCAGACAAGTGAATAAACAAACTAACAAAAGTATCATATAAAACTGGATGAAGAGTACAGAACTAGACACATATAACTGGAAAGGTCATATTGACAAGGCCACTATAGTATGTACTAAAACAAATACCAGTACAGGCAGGCGAAATGCCATTGCTTCAATGGTTATCCTTCCAAAACATTCTCCCCGTCCCTGATATGAAGAGAAGCACATTAATTAATGAATCCCAAAAGCCAAAGTACAGAACATAAACACTACAAATAAAAGCTTCAAGTCCCTTACTGAACTTTGACTTGATATGTTATGGAAGTAAAAAATAGATCGATGAATGAATAAGAATCTTGCTATGAGCAGAAAGATTACAAAATTAAGGATTTTTACCATTAATCTATATTTTTACTATCCTTTTGCAGTTATATTGCTACTTCCATTTTCCAAAACAACAGAATGCAATATATATTCGTTTCATAATCAACTCAACAGAGTATACATCAGTGGATACCTGAGAATTTTGAACAAGAACATCAATAGAAGCCAGGTAAGGAGCCACAGCCAAGGTTTTGTTCACAAAGTGAACACGGTCCTGAATCTTGTTCTCAATAACAAATTTGCGCAGTTCCATTTCAAACTTTGTCTGACCACTAAAATCACTCCCCACTACTACAGCATGCAAAGATGGCAACTGGAGTTTCTTCTCCTGGATAAGTTGCAAACTTTCATAAAAGGCTTGAAGAAATAGATTCTGCCCTTTACCACGAGAAACACCTGCAATAATATCACCCTAGGACTCAGATTGTAGACTGGTAAAAAGATTATCAACATTAATACAAGTGTGTGTGTGTGTATGTACAATGAATAGCGAAGGATTAAATTAGTGCACAGAACAAAAAAAAAAGTTAAACTACAAATTACAATAAACAAGATGTTAACTGGGTAACATACCTTGCTAACAAAACTAGTCCAATGAACTAAAATGAATACTGGTAATGATCATTAAGGAGAGAAATCATACTATTTATGATGGCAAAAAGTAGATCATCATTTCTCACTCCAAGAGATTCACGAACATGCTCACGTAGAACCCTCTTTGCTACACTATCTTCTGCAACTTCCATAAGCTCCTTGCTATTTCCAAGATGTACAACAAAGGTTTCAGGCATGTTAATCCTATAAAGTTGGATCAAAGCGTAGAGTTAGAAACTTGACTCAAATTATATCACCAACACAGAACAGGTAGCAGTAAAGAGCTATCAAATGATGTCAGAAGCATACTTTAAACGCTCCTTAGTCCTATTCTTCCAGTATTCTGCAGTTGTATGTGAATCAATCATGGCACCTGCAACAAAAGGGAGGTGCTTAACATATTCCCCGTCGAAATAATGCCCTCGCATTTCATGAATCCACCATAAAACCTTTGGAAGCACCCGTGCAACTTTTTCCTTGAGAACGGCATCCAGCCACTTCCCAGCCACAGCCGTGTTTAGAATGACTATATCTGCTTTAAGAGCTGTATCTATAGCCTTTTCACCTTTGGCAGAGAAGACCTAAGAGGAGTCAAACATGTAAATAAAGGATGCACTTAGAAGTCCAATGACACATGGATACAAAATGCTGGTCTAGACATTTATTACATGTCAGAACTAATAACAAACTCAATCAATTCAAGAACAGAAGAAACGGGTGCAGAAAAAGTCCTCTCTTTATCAAATTTTTGAAGAAATAAATGCTAAATTGAAATTGTGTAAAGATATTTGAACAAGTTTACAATAGCATATACAAGTTCTAGAATCTCTAGTGGATATATGTCTATAGCCAGTTATAAGGTTAATAGGAATAGTAGATTAATTACATGTACTTTTGTAGTTTAAGTACATGCTTGCTCCTATAGTTTACCTTGATTTTGTTTTTTTGTACATATATAGATGTATACACATATAGATATAGATATATCTATATGTGTGTGGGGTGTGTGTGTGTTTTAAAAATGGTTTTTTGCTTCCTGTGATTCCATTCCATTTAGGATTTGATCTCTGCTACTAGTGGTGCAGCAACAGGCCACCATCCATACACTTCAAGAGACAACTATCAAAACAAATTTCAATAAACTATAGCGACCAAAATCCAAACAAAATGAAATTATAGGGATCAAAAAGAAATCTTTCAAAATATAGGGACCAAAACCAAAATCAAGAAAAACTTAGGGGAACAAAAACATATTTCAACTTAATTTCACTATATATTTGTTATCCGCACACATAAATTTACAATATCTGTGTGTGCGTCTATACATACATACATATATGCATACATATACACACATATATATATAGAGAGAGAGAGAGACACACACACACATTCACCTCGAAGGACTTTCAATTACAGTTTTTTAAATTGCTACGAATTAAATGTAAATAGAAAAATAGTAGAATATTATCAATTAAAGTTTAACTTGAACAGACCAAGGGGAGAGGGACATATAGTTACAACCAGTAACTGAATTACATATTGAGCAATCGCTCTGGCTCCCCATGGAGCTACGTGACTGTATAGTATACTATACACATGTTTTTGAATCATATAATACACATAGTTTAGTTGAGTTTGAGACTAGGTAAGTGAATCCCTGAATCTCTTGTAGTAGGTGTATGCATTTAGGGTAGTTATCAAGTTCATCCCATTTATTTGGTGTTGCATATTAGTTTGCATGATACTCATTTCCCCCATCATGTAAATGCATGTTGTATTGATTTGTACAACAATCTAATTCAATGAATCACACAATGATTTTCTATGACACTACCCTTTTCTACCTTCAGTTCCATGACATGAGGTCACACCTAATGATACATACACCATTGTCACCAAAATAACACCACTAAAAGGGAAAGTAAATCACCTGCACTCCTCTGTCCAACAATTTATTTTCCAAACTGTAAATGACCTCATCAGGTTCCACCGGTTTACGGTTGGTGATCCAAACAACTTCAGAACCAACGCCTCTCAACAGAAACGCCAACTCCATCATCAATAAAGGCCCGCCTGTAAGTGAATCCAGTCCATTTTTTTCATCTCACAACGAAAAATTAAAAAAGAAATAGAAAAACGAGACTCAGTTTTGCACGTGACAAAGAACCTGAAAGAGATAGCTCATGTGATACCATGAGAACTAGCTTCGACTTCATGAAATTTAGGGGACTCGAAGCTGCATTTCCAACTTGGACGGATGAACGAATCTGTTTATCCTGTGCAAGATTAAGACTATTGACGTTGCAGGAATCGGAGTTGGTAGCTCTCATTAAGAGCACTGTCACCGTCGATACGGACAAAAATGCTGCCAAAATTATCGGCCACCGCTTCTTCGCCATTGCCACGGAATGCTTCGCCATTGTTCTTCCCAACTTTTGCAATCTTTAAATTCCCATTGTATTTCTGATTCTAGGGTTTACGCTCGGTGTCGATTGATTCGAGGTACGATTGCAAACTTGGTCGCAACCTGGTTTAGGAATCCCGAGGACTTCTCTCTTCTACTTTCAGATCACAGTTAAACTGAACTGATAGACTGTCTTAATCTTCTCGCCGTGATGGGGGCGAAGAAATGTACGGGCTAAACTCAAACCCCTTCAGAATGGGCTTATATCTCGCAACAAGCCCAAATCAATTTAGATTTAGAATCAAAATACTTCAATCTTATATACTAAGAATGATAGAAATAAAATAAAAGTCTAATCTTGTTTTAGTCCTATAAATTGTAGTTAGAAAAAATATTCATTGAATAAATTACGTTTACCCAAAAAATTAAATTTATTTCTGTATTTGGAAATATTTTCTTATAATGTTTACATAAAAATTCTTATGCTTTGTAGTTTCTACGCATATCATTTTTAATATATTTTAATATCTGAAAAATTGATTTTTTTTTAATAGCAGAGATAACATAATTTTGTATATCTATTAGAGCCAAATAGTTAACTGAAGATAATAAATTGTTTGAATAAAAACATTGAAAATGTAACAATTAAAGACTTTAGGGTTTATTAGATGAAGTTATGCATGTATAGAAAAATGTTAGATTAACTAAAGACTTTAAAAATATTAAATGATTTAGAATGCAAAATCTACAATCAGAAAAGTTTTAAAAACAAGAAAAGTTTTTGGGACTAATACATTTAATTAAACTGCATCAAACTCTTACCAAAATTTATTATTAAATGATTTTATTTAACAATTAGGATATTCCATCGTGTTATAAGTCATATTAATGATAAATCAGTTCAATTTCTAAAATGATGAATCTTATACGAGTTTGATACAATTCAATTAAAATAAATTATACTCAATTTTTTATACTTGCATATAAATCGGTGCATAAATCAATTGAAATTTTTAAAGATATATTTAAATCTTCTCAACAAAATTTTGTCCGAATCATAACATATACTTCATCTTTTATTGTTAGTTCAATTTGAATTTCTTTTTATGCTGTCACGTCAAGCTATCATCTTCTATAAAAGATGATAAGACTCGTTTGGTTTGGGGTTGTTGGTCTTTAATTTTTTTTAATTTTATTTTTTAATTAAAAAAAGACGTATATTAAAAACATATATAGTTATATGAAGTATTTTCGAATTATAAATTAAAAATATTATTATTCTTACATATTAAATTACTTAATTATAATCCATAATTAAAATTTAATTAGATTTTTAAATAACTTTATTATTTTTTGCATCTCTTTAAAAAAATATGAAAAATATGCTTAATTACATAAATATTTTTAGATATAACGCGTCTTAATTAATGTCAAATTTAATCTTTTAAATGATTATTTATTTTAATTAAAAACTGGATAAACAAACGATCTCATCTCACCGCTAAAATAGTGAGAAAATGAGGGGTTGGTACACATTCTAATCCCTACATATATCTTTCCCTCACCACTGTCTGTGGATATAAACTTGTCTTGATATTTTAATGCCGGCTTGACAATTTCCGAACAAAATCTAAATCTTAAATTTACTTTTTCACGCCATCTTGTGGTTAACTTCTCATTATTATAGTTATAATTGGGATTTTATAACTTAGAACGAAAGGCTTGATTTTAAAGATATGGTGATAAAAAAAAAATTGAACTCATTTCATAACATACTTCAAAAGAGAACATGCTTCTATTTAATCAGAACTCGTAACAGTCAAGTAATTCATTTTAGGATAATCATAGAAAATATTATTTTACAATGTTTTTAATATCATATACATGTTATTTCGTAATTGATTCATGTTAGTATTTATGATTATTATTATTATTGATTATAAAGTAATTTTGAATCAATCAAGGAAGTTGTTAAAGTATTATTATCTTTCATTTTAAACAATTATGAACAAATACTCCTTACTCTATCAGATTTGGTCAATCTCTGTATATTTGAATTTACACGGGAGATAGCACGACTTATTTTTGACATTTTATCAAGCATTTACTTGGCACACTAAAGCATTTCAAAGATAAACTGTTGAGTTTTATTGTCTTTTTGACATTCAAAAGAACAAATAAAACTTCTACGATTAAACATAAAATAGAGTAAAATTTGAAATCGATAAAACCTGAAAAATCTCAAATAAATCTTATTTTTAATTTAAGTTAAAACACATTGTGTCATTGTTTAAAAACCTCAAATAAATCTTCATGTTTTTATTGACATTTCTTATTTTTTAAAGTATATAACAATTAATTGTTTTTCATTAATACTAACAACATTAAAAAGACGAATCATAGTTGTTTTAATTTCTATTTTTAATTTTTATTTTATTTTATTTTAAAAGAATATATTGTACGTGTCAGGTTATTATAAATTTTAATTTAATTATTGTATTTGTTAGGGTTTCAACTTTTTTAAATTAATCACTTTCATCTCTTTTCAAACTGGGATTACGTTTGATTTTTTATATAAATGTTATACTAACATCTTTATTAAAATTTAATGTTTTTATTAATATTTTGTATAGGATTAAATTTATTTCAATTTATATTTTACAAAAAACTTTATTTAAATTTTATTTCAAAATTTTAAATGTATATGTATTGATATTTTATCACATCAAACTTTAATGTTGTTTTTATTTGAATTTATATTACAACTAATTGTATATAAAATTATATAGATTTGTAGATTTACATTTCAAACATTTTTATGAAATTATATACTAATAATTTATATAATGTAAAAAATGGTTAAAAATAATTATTTTATGAATTCAAATATAAAACGTTATACTCTAAATTTTTCCCTTACTGAAATGTATAATTAAGAAAGTACGTGATTTAAAATAAAACTTCATTTCTATTTAATTGAAAATCTCATTAAACAAAAATATACAATGTTTTACAAAAACAAATTTCATTGAAAAAAAAATTAAGACTAAAAAGACCGACTTAAATATCCTCAATATCTATAATTTCATATGTTATTGTATTAAATATGATTATTATAATGGTAAACCACAATCACAAAAATATATAGATGAGATAAGATATAAATATCATAACTAACATACATATCAATTGTGATGTAACAATTCACATAAATCTTATGTAGTTGTGTGTATCACAACACCATATAATTTCATCATTAGTCTCACGCAATCATTCATATAGTCTATTGTCTCAAATAACAATTTAAACTTCAAAATGTCATCACAACAATTTATACAGTCACTAGTAATCTCAACATCAATAATCAATTTATAACTCTCACCTACAACTTACCAACAACTGCTCACCATTAGAGCAACCACCTTCCCTGCTTTCCTCAAGTCTTAGAGATTGGATTCACTTTCTTATCGAAAGATCCATCAACAAAATATACAAATGTCACTTTCCACCACTCTCCTTGAGAGTTTTTCTTACAAAATATCTCTGTTACAACTAAATGGAGTTATCCTTCACCACTTTTCTTCAAGTCACCATACACAAGTATATGTCCATGTTTCTAAATAACCACATATTAACATGTCATCACAATCATATTAAATAATATCTATTCCACAATTTATATGTAAATAAAAGAATACACCACATAAAAATAAGAAAATAAGAATGTAAGTTCTCTTTACCTCTTACTTTTGACTTATTCCTTCACCTCCTTCAAAATTCAACTTTCAAAACTTTCTCCCTTTTTTTTTTACCTGTCATTTGTAACTCTTTTCCTACACCTTATAATTCCATATGTTTATAAGCCTATTACATGTAAAGAAAACACTATATTTTATCATTATTATTTAACAACAATATATAAAAATATTTCATAATATCTAATCTTATATTAAGATATCTCTTAAACTTGTAACATAACAATATCCAAAATATAAAATAATACGAAACAATACCCAATAATATTATTATTATTAAGAAGTGAACTTTAAGCCTAACTCAACCCCACTAAACAAACTTGTAAGGTGAGGTTTACAACCACTTATATATTATAATTTCGCCTTATCTCTCGTCGTCGATGTGGGACTTTCAACAACCCTTTCAGGCATAGACATCTCGAAAACCTTATTTATAGTTGATGTGAGACTTCCAACAATTATTTTTATAACTAAACAATTATTCACCAAATCATATTTTTTAGAAAATATCTTAAAATAAAATAAATGCTTTAAATTATAACTAATAAAAAAATTATAATTTCCTTTGAAATATTTAATCATACTTGTATGTTTTTTTAATTATTAAAATTTATAGCATCTCACATAAAATTATAAAACATTTTGTAAAAATTTAAAATAATATATTAAAATTTTTAAAACAAAATATAAATAATTTTTAATATAAAATGTAATTTTAAATAAACTTAATATTGTTAAAAATATTTTATTTGAAATAGAACTTAAAAATAATTGTTAAAAATATTTTAACATTTATACAAAAAAATAACTCTATTACAATTTGTAAAGAAACTAATTTTATAAAAAGCTAGATCTAAATTGAGTCAAACTTATAAATACAGGATTAAATTAAGATTTAAATAATAAATTTACAAATGAGATGATGGCTTAACACGTAACAAAAAATATTTGAAAAGAAAACTACAAACTAAGACATATTTTATGTTGTTAATACAATAATAAAAAACCTAATAATTACACATTTTTCAATAGAAATCCAATTGAGATCCATTAAATTTAAAATACAGAGATACAGTGAATATTTTTGAACAAAAATGATGAACAAGTAGGTATTTTAATATTAATTAAATATTAATATTATTCTATATGACATTTTTAATGTGATGCAAGGATTTTTAGGAAATATTATTATTCTATATATTCGAAGTTTTAGGTCAAAGTCAAAGCATCGTTGTTGGGCTTGTTGTAGAATCCATCGGGCCTAATTCAAAACCAAAATGATCTGTCATCTGTGTGTTGCAACGGTAGCGTTCTCAATTTTCCGAAGAGGGAAAATGTTGATTCGACGATTACCTTGGTCGGCGATTTCTGTCGCCACATTATTTCCCCGTCGTTCCGGTGGTTCAAATGGACTTCGCATTCCCGTTCGCAAGCAACTTAACTCTTCTCCCTACCCCTTCTGCTATAGCTCCGGCATCAATCTCCCTCCACAACCGGTAATTTCGTTTTCACGCCATGCCTAGGGTTTTTACGATATAATATTTATTGCATCACTCACCTAATTTGAGTTTCCACTCGCAGGGTCACGAAACGGATATTCGTCACTCGCAATCTCTGAAACCCGGTCTTTACCTTGTCGGAACACCGATCGGAAATCTCGAAGATATCACTCTGAGGTACGAAACATCTAACTCTTCATTTTTCCTCATTCCAATTTGGCGTTTAAGTTTAACTCTGCATTTGTTTGATGAACACGGGCAGGGCTCTTCGCGTGCTGAATTCAGCTGATGTTATACTCTCGGAGGACACGAGGCATTCGGGGAAGTTGCTTCATCACTATAACATCAAAACGCCTCTCGTAAGTATCGTCCGATAGCAACGTTGATTACTTTCCAATTTGCGTGTTCTGATGCGCTTTTGTAGTTCTTCAGATGAGTTATCACAAATACAACGAATCGCAAAGGGAACAGGTTGTGCTGAGGAGGTTAAAGAAAGGTGATGTCGTGGCTCTTATAAGTGATGCTGGAATGCCAGGCATCAGTGATCCGGGTATGGAGTTGGTAAGTGTGTTTTTGCTAGCAAATTTGTTGTTGTCGACGGGGTTTTTCATTTTTTGCAGTGGCGAACACAGTTTCCCCTACTTTCTTGATAATGTGGAAAATTGCAGACAAGTGTGTCTACAATTTCTGTCCCGACCTCAATTTTTAACCTTGTTGACAACAATAAATTTGCAATGGAAGTTGTAGTTGAGGACCTTTTTTTAGAACCTTAGTTGTGAATATTCCTATATGTTTCTTAAGTGTCTGTTTGGTGATGTAGAGGATTTCTTTAATAAAAAATGCAGGCAAAATTGTGTGTTAGTGAGAATATCCTGGTTGTGCCAATCCCTGGTCCTTGTGCTTTGGTGTCGGCACTTTCTGCCTCGGGCTTACCTACTGATGAATTTACATTCGGTAATGTGCTGAATTAATTGAATTTTAGCATTCATGGTATTTTGGGACCTAAAATGGCTTTTGTTATGTTTAATTTGCAGTTGGTTTTCTTCCTAAACATTCTGGTTCTAGAAAAAAAAGGCTTATGGTTTCAGCTGATCAAACTACTACACAGATATTTTACGTTCCTCCTCACAAGCTTTCTCAGTTTCTTGACGAGAGTTCTTCAATTTTTGGTGATGCAAGGTACTGACAGTTAGCTTAAAAGTGGTGTACACTTGTCAGCCTTTTCTTCTAGTTTATATACATTTTGCTCACCTCTCCAATTTCCCAGTTGAAGAATTATTTGTTTGCATTTTTTGCAGTTTATTAATAATTGATATTCTGAACTGTGATCTATCTGTTTAGTTTATCATTCAACTTTAGCGTGAATTTTGACGTCTTATGCATTAAAATTTTTCTAAACAGAAGGAAGTTGCACAAGTAATAGTTTATATAAGTTTTTTTAAATTTTTTTTTTAATTTTTTATCTGGGAGGTATTTCCTTTTTCTGCAGAACCCTCCTTTGGTCAATATAGGATTTCAGAGGTGTGGCTTAGGGAATATTGTTTCAGATTGGTTGACTCTTCAATTTGATGATATTGCAGGAAATGTGTTATTGCTCGGGAAATGACTAAGTTACATGAAGAGGTGAGTTTAGCATTTAACTCTCTGTAGTCAGTGTTCCATGGGGATGGCCATTGGATCTGTTTATCAGTTATCCCTCCAGTTCATCCATAAATGGAACCAACCAAACTATCTAATTATAGAAAATAAAAATGAATGGATTGGATTGGATAGTGAGTGAATAAGTATTAGATGGCTAATGAACCATCTGACATATTTCTTTAAACCACTAGGTTAATGGCAATAACTCTAGTGAATCCAAAGTCCTGGAGAGCCAACCTTGCTTCCTCAGTTCATAACTTCAAATTCCATGAAATAAAAATAGGAAATTATATTAGAGAGGAAAAATCTTGGTTGTGAGAGCTATTGATCGAAGAGAAATGAGGAACCTTGGCAGATAAAATTGTATGTCTGAAAAAAGAAAAAGGAAGCTTCCAGAGCAAGAGCACAAATTAGAAAAGAAAGAGCTAGGAGAAGTATGAGAGAAATGCGAGCAATTGATCAAAGAAATTGAGGAACCTAATAGAAATCTGTTCAGAAGAATCTCTTGTAGAAAAGAAAGAAGCAATGTTAGAAAGAGCTGAAATCTAGAAAAGAATGAGGTGGACGTGTGAGAGGAATGAAAAAATTGTTAGTGTCTCTGCAGAAGTTGACCAGGGAACTTGTGAAGAGGAAGAGAGAATGAGTGAGATTTACTATATGGAATTCATTTTTTTCAATTAACTATCATAATATTTCTGTTATGGTTATTTTGAAGTTGTTTATTCTGCAACTATATTTCACTTAATTTGTAGTGATGCAAAATAAATGGGGACTTACGACACTTAATAGCAACCCAGCAGTATGCCTTTGTTTAATAGAATTTTGTGAATCGTTAGCTTAATCACTATGCAGTACCCTTGCTCTCATGATAGTTTTTAACTGATGCAGTAGATATTGCTTATGTAGTTTTGGCGTGGTACACTTGGTGAAGCCAAGGAAGTATTTTCTATTCGTCAAGTGAAGGGAGAACTTACTATATTGATTCAGGGGCAAGCAAATTCTAAAGTTGAACCTCCATCAGACATTGAGCTTGAGAGTGAACTTAGAGAACTGATTTCAAGTGGCGAGAGTCTTTCCATGGTAGTAACCTCCTTACATTTGCGTGTGTTCTATTTTAGTTTAAACTGAAGCTTGATATATGGTTATATGTTGTTTATAAGTCGAGTTAATGAAAATGGTTTGTGGATTTGAACGCTTTTCCTGGGTAGCTGTGTACAAAAGTGATAATCAATTTTCTCTAGCTTTAGAATTAAAAGAAATGGGGAATGGGTAAAAATGATCCATATTATGACAGATATTCATTTTAAACTGAAGATGGTGGCTGCCTTTTTTTTATCTTTCTTTTAGTTGATGTCGTCCCGTCATTTTTGTGAAAAAGATCCTCTTCAGCTCTGCTAAGAAAACTTCATCGTCATTCTTAATGCGTTTCTCTTTCCTCTGTTTCACTCCCTTTGAATTGAATTTAATAGCTTAAAACTGTCTAATTTATGGGGCAATTAACTTTTGAGTATTCACAGTTAATTTCAGCATTTGTTTGATGTGTATTCCAACACATTTGTTTGTTAAGTTCAACTGCTGGGTCTGTAATAGGCTGTCAAGTTGGTCACCAGCAAAACATCAGTGAGTAGGAAAACTATATATTCACTGGCATTAAGGAAGTTTGGGAAGCAACTCGAAGTGGAAGATGATTAAAATTAGCGTGGATTATTTCTGCTGGTAAGTTTGATATTTCTTTGCTGGTGTTTCACTGGTTACCGTATTTTAGTCGAGTTATTGTTCTATTAAAGCGTAAAATTGTTTATTGTTAACAGCGAAAGAGATTCTCTGCTCAAACTTTCAACCGGGATGGTGATGGATGGAATGAAATGATCCATCCCTGCTGTTCTAGTTTTATTACCGATCATATTAAGAATGGTTGGGCTGGTATGCCAGTTTTCAACATTGTATTCCTCTCTACCAAGGTTCTGGTTTTCATGACGCAACAAAACTGATTGTAAATGTTTACTCTGGGCAAGATAGCTGTTGGGCTGGATCGGATCGTGCCGGCGAGGCAAATGAATGGCAAAGCTGAATTCCATATTGCTTTAGCATCTGGCGCCAATTTTATCAGGATTCATTTCAGCCCTTTCCTTTGGGCTTTAGCTGAAGTAGTAAAATATATGACATTGTAAGATGTACAAAATTAAGACAAATAGTTTTTTTAAAATATCATGCGTTGTGGATTTTATAACAAAATTAGGTATATACTTGTGCAGTGTTGCCAATGAAGAATATAAGTAGTTCTACCCTCCTCTTGACCCACATTCACCACAAGAAAACCAATAACACCCAGGTTTCTTCGTACTGGTATGTCATTAATTCTCCAGTCCCACTCTTAGTTCATTTTAACATAATGCCAAACCAAGTTTCTAGACGACCTGCGAAACCGCGTGGTTTGATAATATATGTTTTTAGAAATCACGACCCTAACTAATTGCGGATATAATCAGGGCTAAGGTCAAAGGAGTAGACAAGTTATTCAGAGACAAATTTGTGTCATTTGCTGGAAGAAGTGTGATAGTTTAATATACCAATATAAAAATTTAACTCAAAAAATATATTTGGATTGAATTATTAATTGTTACTGAACGAATAAAAGTCAATTAAATATTATTTATAGGTTTAATTATTTATTTGATGCTTATAGTTAAACAAATATAATCCTAGTTCTTATATCTAAGTAATATGTTATCTTAGTTTTTATTATTTGTTTGTCTTGCTTAATTCCTGAGTTTTAATGGTAAATATATAAAAAAAAAACATCGAAAACTATGTGTAGATGGACGAAAAGAGTTGACTCCTTTTTACACGGTTTAAAAGAGAATGTAGTAATTTAGAATCTGGTTTTTACAATTAAGTAATTAAAAATGCACAAAGACTGCTTTTGCAGCAACATTACCTAGTGCAGGTCAAATTTATCTTGCCTATGCTCCATTTTGATACATCTTACTTAACCTTAAGAGACTGAGAAGTGTTTGCATCTTAGAATACACAATTCATTAACTGAGTATATAGATAGCATCTTATGACATTCTGTTACACCCATGTTACCACTGGAATTATTGTTTTTAATTGATCAACAGTAAAAAAAAGTTAAGCTAAGGAAAACATGTGTATTAAACTCTTAGCCTATTGCCATTATTCACAGATAAGGAGGATTTTATATATATATTGAAAAATGTGAGAGCGAAAATGGAAAAAAGATTGAGAAAGGAGTGGAAGTGGAACAGCTGCGTGATTATGGACGAGACAGCCAAAGCAGACGGGCGGTCGGGATCACGGGCACTGCACAGCGACATCTCATGTGCACATGCACATTGCCCTTTTCATCCCCTTGGCATGTTCCACCCTTCCTAAGACCATTCAGATAAACTCCAATTTACGTGACAAATAAATACATTGGGCCAAATTACCCCTTATAAATTACCTACCTCATTATGCCTCTCTCTCTCTTGTACATAACAAAATCTCTCCCTCACATAACAACGCCTCACCCACTCTTCATCCTTCTCTTTCCTTTTTTTTTTCTATGATCCTAATAACAATAAATACTACGTACACTTGTTCTACACTGCTTAACTGCTAATAAACTTGAACCCATGACTGGATTTCCTTATTTATCTGTTAAAGAGAAAATGTTTTGCATGTTTCTAGCTAACTAGGTAAAAATTACATTACATATCATCCTCCTTGGTGAGGGCCGAGGATGGATGAAATTGAAAAATTTGCTGGCCTGTGGCTAAGATTCTGCGAGGATCGAATTGCATCTTCCTGGCATTGAATTGGGTCCACTTATCGCCAAAGTGGTCCATCCACTCCTGCTGCGTAGTGTAATGGGGCAGGTACTGTTTCACCTTGATCTCCGAACCATGGCAGAATCTCAGAATCTGACGGTTCTGATTAGTCAGGTACTCCAGTGTCTCAGTATCCAATGCTGATCTCAGAAATGCCACCAGGTAAAACACATCTTCTTCTGGTGTCACCACCGAGCTCCTAGGGTCCCACCTATACATCACCATCACCAAAATCATCTTTTGGATCTTTCTTTTCATCCATGCAATCATCCTACACACTACACACTTGTTGGGATTTACTTACTACTACGTTGTTAACAATCCTTTGACTTGTCAGACACATTGCTACCTTGTCATATTCTTTATGCCCTTTGTGCTGCTTTCTTTCTTTTTTAGCTATACACACTACATAACATCTATCTTTTCCTTCATCAACACATCATACTTAATTTTGACACCTTCTAAACTGAAAATAATTGACCTGAAGGGTGTCTATGGAACTAGGTTAGTGTACAAGGAGGGACATGGCATCCCTACCTACCGTTGGAGGAGTGGTCCCTATGGAAGATCTTCTGACACCAGAATCTCCCAAGTTGGATGATCATGGCTTTCCACTTTGTATTCTTATGGTCTTCACAAATGGAAAGAAAATAAACGTGTCACTTCCTAGCTGGCTTTGATCAAGATTTTCATCTCCTGTGTTGGCTACAATACAACCCTCGTGTGCTCTGTGCCTTTCTACTACATCCACATAGCTATAGCTGTGTTTCTTGTTCTTTTCACACATTTCCACTTAAATAATTGGAGTAAACATTCTTTGGTTTTTAGGCTTGGCTGATATTTTTTTCACATGGTCGGGTGCAGTTCTGCACTACCTTACAACTTATCAAATCTTTTCTAATAATATTTTCTACAAACATCATTGATGACTTGGATTATTGCACATGATAATGAAACTGGAAACAAACGACGGATCATTAGGTAAAGATAACATACAGTTTTTTTTCTATATCCCTAATCCATTAATTCCGACAACAGTACTATCTGTCAATCAATCAATCATGCACGCATTATCATATTAAGTTCCACACTTATAGGGAATATTCGTTATATATTATGTTGTTGCACAGATTTTCTCTTCCATATCCAAATTTCACAAAACTTCATCCTCTATTTCATCACTCCATTAAATTTAATTATTTGTTTTTCTTTCCTCTTCTATTTACACTATACCTAAACCAAGTTGGATCAAAAAGAGGAATGAGACATAGACCTTAACACTGACATCCGATAAGAGGTTGTCAGGAACAGAAATGTCGTTTATATATGAGGAGATCTACACATGCCTGCAAGCATGCAGTGGTTTTATTCTTCATATATGACTAGACATGCGTTAAAATGATGAGTGAAACTATATACAGTGCAGTAAATGGATGCATGTGGAAATATGCTTTTATAAACTTACTTGCTTTTGTTCATAGGGTAGATGAGGATAGGCCCACTTGTCTTATTTCCGAGAATGCCCTTGAACACACCCTTGTCGAAGTCCTTTATCCTTGATTTAGGAACAAAAAGATTGAGCCATGGATGAGGAACATCCCATAAACCCTTGGATCTAAGCTTCAACTCTGCCTTATGTACACGATCCAGAAAATCTACGTAAGGCAAGTCTGATGTGAACACCGATGTTGATATAAAATGCAACTTTTTCAACAGACCCTGTATTTCCTGCTCATCATAACAACGTACAAAGAAGAAATCTATGAAAATGTCCTTGTTGTCGTTGCAATTTGCAACTGCAATGCAGAACACTCAAAACCCCAAAGGAACTAATGTGATAATAATAATACATGCACGTTTGATCTAATTTTAGTCAATTATGTTTCTCTTCTTCAATTTTCAAAGTCAGTAAAGTTTAGTCATTTTACACACACACACACAATATACTCTTCAAACATTTACTAATTTTCATTCACACTACATCATATGTTATTATAGCTATATTGTTGTATCTTCTTTCGGTTTCCTTTTCTATATATGTGAATAAAACATTTGAGTGTTCATATAATATTTTCAAAATTAAAGAAAGCTAAACATGAAAAAGAAAGGTGGGTAGCTAAGGTAGCCGCATGCTTTTGTCGGAAGAAGCAGACTCATTATTTTGAGCAAAAGTGTGTGAGTTTTAGAGAAGAACTCAGAGAAGTTAAAAACAAGCAAGAGATTATTGTGGTGAATGCCGGAAAATTTAAACAGTAAAATTAACTATTGTGAAGGTTGCATTCAATCTTGCGATTGAATCCAGAAGCTAGATTGCACAAGATCTTCCACAGGTTTTCTTTTCTGTGTGTTTATTGCATTCTGTTGTACGACTGCAGACTGGTCTGTGTTTGGTACAGAGAATAATCATATACGAGGACAGCGACACAAGCTTTTAAATTCAACAAATTATGAAAATAAGCCAACAAATTCAATGAAATATCTTTGTGATCTAACTCTACCAGAAAGTGAGATTAACAAGAGAAAATATGCATGTTATATATTATTGCTAGCTGTATGGAGGAGGTAATCAATTGGCTTTTAGCCAAAACTTGACAGATATTGAATTATTGAACAAAACATGAATTTCTGAATAAAAAAAGTAAGACATTAAGTGAATAATGAGATTTTGACACATTGATTTCTCCTGTTTTAAAATAATTAAATTTCATGTAATTAAGAAATTACTAAATACTTTTAGTTTTTAAAAATAAATTAACTTAATTATACAACGCTCTCTCATCGACTTAAAAGAATAATGGGAGACAAAAATACAGTTAAAGTGACAGTAATTGAGGATTTCAGAACATTCAAAACAGCATTCAAATTTGTAACAACTCACTACGTTTCAGAACGTGAATGTTCCTTTCATGGATAGTAGAATGGTTTGAAGAAAAGACAAACTAGTGTCTGACTAAACATTCAAGTTTAATGCCGTAAAACAACTGTTATTGCATAATGCTATTTCCGTTCTGTCATGTTTGTCTGCTTTTCAAATCAATGTTTTTTTTTGTTGTTGTTGATGTTCAAATCAATGGCATCGATGTTGTCCATTCATGTTTTCCAGTTACACTTTTTTCTCCTTTCATATATTGGACCTCTTTTGCATTCACGTTGATTTAATGTTAGAAACTTATCCTTCCATTTTCAATCAGAAAAACAGGTTTTGATATATTCTTCCTTACTCTTTACCGGAATCTCTTTCGCCATTAAAGTGATCAGATGATACATAATGTATGAAACTAAAAGTAATTAATAAAAGTAACACGTCATGAATAGACTAAGATAAAAACTGATGATATATGAATATTTTATGGTCACAGCGCACTAAGTGTATGGCAGTGAATAATACTATTATTATTATTATTATTATTATTATTATAAGTGAGAGTGAGAAAGAAGAGAAAATCTATGTTGGGTTGTGTGTGTACCTCGTCAACAGAATCTGCGTTTTCTTGGTCGTAGTTTTTTGTAATCTCCAAGCAGTACAAAACACCTCCGTCGGCGTTGAGGGAAGTGATATTAACAGGGTTACTTGGTGAAAAAAACGAAGATCTCCAATTATTTATCAGCCCTTCATCAACTATCACGAAACCCTCCACATAATCGAATCTCTCCCTCCCTGGTTTCCCATGCAGAGAAATCAGATACTCCTGATCCTCACAAAACCTTCCAAAATTCGAATACAAAACTCTAATCCACCGAACCTGTTCAATTTTCATCATATATATTATACATCTTACATAAACAAAACTTTAACATCACATCTACTTGTATACTCATTCAGCCATAGACATGTACAGTAACTCTATAGTATTTTTTATGTATAATTTTGTTAATATTCTTTTGTGGATAGTGTTATCAGAAATTAATTAACTAGTTTAGAGAATGTCCAGGCAAGCAACACTAAATGAGAAAGCTAACTTTATCTCATAAGGAACCTAAACCGTCCCTTCGAAAACGATCCTTTTTAGGTTTTGTCGCTGATGTGAAGAAAGATTTTGGAGAAAAGACGTATCGTGTGCTCCTCCTATCATCTCATGGTTGTCATCTTCAACCGACTTTTTCTTCGGATGGAAAAAGGAAATAACATTTACCATTTTTTTACACTCCAAGTTTATTTACACTGAGTAAGCTGCTTTTCAAAAAAAAAAATGACGAGTGCAATTGTAGTGTATGCATTAAGAAATTATCAGTCTGTGAGAGGTGACGAGTGAGTAGGATGAAATGAATTGGGTGGTGTACAAGTGTGTGCAAGAAAAGGAGACAAAGAAAGAGAAAGTACGTAAGAGAGAGAGAGAGAGAGAGAGAGAGAGAGAGAGAGAAAGAGAGAGAGAGAGAGAGAGACATACTCTGCGAGGAGCTGGTTCGAGAGCAATTCGAGCCCTTGTGATGATTCCAAATTGTCCAAGACCGCCAAGAACAGCATGGAACAACTCCGAGTTACGATCTTCTGAACATGTCACCAGCTCACCCTTTCCTGTTACACCACTTCCCATTATCATACCAATAACTTACCACACTTGTAATAAACCACGCTAAAGACAAACCAGATTCATTCGTACCCAGCACCATGACAAACCAGTGGGACACCGCTGTTTAATTACTCAAAACTTTTTCCCCCCTGAGGAACAACTAGTTCGCACCGTTTTTTTTTATAGTAAAACCACCAACTTTGCCAACAATTACATAACAAGACATGTCGATAATATAAAAATGCACAAACAACAAGCATGTCCAAAAAAATGATTACATATGCTTGAAATCAGTTCGTGGTTGTAAGCGGTGAGAGTTACTCCTCACAAGATGATAGCTTTAACAGTGAAGAATGGGAATTACCTGTGACCACATCGAGCTCGTAAACATTGGTGATCTGAGGACCGTGATTGAAGGTTTGTCCACTAATTCCTGCGTTGGATAGGGTTCCACCCACAGACAAATATAAGTAATCGGTCCAAGACATGGGAGCCAGCCCATACTCCAATGTTGCACTCAAAACCTCTATCCACAACTCTCCACCCCACACGTCCACATACATTCCTTTCTCACACACTCTAACACCGCCACCACCCTTTCCCATTTCAATCACCACCCCTTTCTTCTCTCTTATCAGCGCTTGCCCGTTTATCGAATGTCCATGTCCCCTCGCCGACACCGCCAACGCCGACTCGAACGCCGCCTTCACCACCCTCGCCACATCCTGCGCCGTCGCAGGGTGCACCACCTCTGAAGGCACCCCTCTGCTCAGCCTCCCGAAGTCCACCGAGGCCGCTTCCAGCTCCCACGTGTCGACGCTCAGTCGACCCTCCAGTCCCACATCGAGCAGCTCCGGGAGCACCGTTAATCCCACCGTTACTATTAGACGGCATATGGCGAATGTTATGAGAAGAAGCTTGTTGTAGTTGTTGACGGCCATTAATTGAAGAAGATAATAATTAATTAGAAAAGTACCCCACAGGCTAGGTAGCTACACTACCCGGTGTACGTGTGGTTTCACTGAGCAATTAATGGAGATACATGCATGTCATGTGTGTAGTGTACGATGATGATGATGAGTTATTGGATTGTGGGGTTGTGGTGGTGATGGTGGGTGAGGGAGAGGAAGAAGAATGTTGGGAAGTTCCAGAGAAAAGAACAAAATCTTGGAACAGCGTCGTGGGTTAACGTAAGCAGGATTTCGCTTTAAAGATTCTGTACGCAACATGCAGAAAGATGAAGATTCTTGCTCTCTCTCACTTTCTTCGATTCTTGCCAAACCTTTCTCCTCATTATTTTTCTTTCTCTTTTTTGAAGGGAGAAAAATCTCTATGTTGAAGTCTGTGAGGGGTATGTTCTGTGTGCATGTATGTATGTATTTGAGAAGGCAACAGAAAATAAGAAAGAAAGAAATGGAAAGAAGTCGATGTGGGCAGAGAGTGAAAAGGGTTTGGTTTGAAAATAGATAGAAAAAGTTGGTGCTTGCGGTTAATTGTGAGGAATTGGTGATTACTGTGTGTCTAGGATGTGAGATACATGCTCTGAATTTATAGGAGAGAGGACCACGAGAAAACGGGTTAAGGTGAGAGTAAAGGCACGTGGATGTTCACGTGAGAGGAGCGAGGCCACACGTGCCTCTCATTGTGGAAACAGCACATCTTTTGGGCCACTCGTTTTAAGTCTCTAAAATATTTCTCACTTTACAAAGGAGAACGGTAACACAGCTCAAGTACACCGCAGTAATTGATTGATACAACAAACTGCTGGAAAGTCAAGGATTCAAATGAGAGAAAACATAATGGGAGTTTTTATTTTAATACAAGATTTCGTTAATATACTATAAGGTAAGGTAATACAATAAGAACAATGTGAATATTTACAATATTTTTAGTTTTGTTTTTGTTTCTATTGTTTGTATTAGTTACATTTAAATGTTTTTTCCCGTCAAGACACATGACATAAATAGTGACGACTGAAAAATAGATTATTTTATTTTTTAAAATAATAAAGACTAAAATAAAATTTTCTATATAAGATAGATATAAAGCAAAATTACAATTTTGTAAGTACTATAATAATAATAGTATATTTTCTTTTAAATGACCAAAGGGCATTAAAAAAAAGTTTCTTTCACACTCAATTTCTTCAAAAATGTGTTGTATATAATTGTTTTACTAAATTTGATTCAACTAAGAAAAATTGAAACTGAGAGATGTCAGAACCATTAAAAATTCATCCAAAATCCCAGCTGAGTGGAAGACAGGTGTCGAGGAAGGGAGCTGGAAAACAGAAAGTGGAAGACAGGTGTGAGTAGTGGAGTGGCCGTTCGGTTTTGACGGTGGGAGTGAAACTCTAAGTTTTCAAAAATTCATGCCACTCTCTGCATGCAACCATCTTCTTCAACCTTCTGAAACTCAATTCTTCTTCTCCTTCTCTCTAAGATTTCTTAATCTTCTCTCTACAAAACTTTACTCTTTTCTTCCTCCGATCATCAAACAGATCACACCTGAGCATTCCCGGCGTCGAGGACGTACGTTTGAACCGATCAGTTTTCGATTTCGAGCTGGTAAGTTCATCTCTCCCTCAGCCGTGTGGTTTCCTGGTACATGCAAACCTAGTTTATGGGTTGCATGAATCAATCATCTTGTTCTGAGAGTTTCTGGATTTTCTGTTTGGTTTAGTTTCGAAAGTTGTCGAGCGTTGAGGGTAGAAGGATTTGTAGAGGTGAACTAGTAATCATATCTGTGAGCGTTCGGTCACGTTAAGAGGTAACGAAAGCTTATATAATTTGATTTTATGTTCGTTTTGAATGGATGTATGTTCGTTGATTTGCTGAATGAGTATGAAATATGATTGTTGCTATGTTTTGACTGTATGAAGTATGAAAATTTACTATGATATGGATGTATGAAATTATGAAGATAATGTTGAGAAATGAATTGATATAAAGAATTCTAAGTATGTAATTCCATATGAAAATTGATGTTCGTCACTGAAGGTCTTTGACCGTTCGGTTTTCTTGTAGACTCGGTTGGAACTGGATTCTTTCATTTGGATGGAATTCCAGTTGAGGACCGAACGTCTTCGTTTAGTAATATTTGTATATAAGCATTCAACCAAGGATATTCGTTCCTTGGTATTCTGTTATAAACTTAAGTATATCTATATGTATTTGTATATATATTGTTCGTCTTGAACACTACTTAAACGGTATCTTATAATTATCAAGCTTTTATTCTACAATACTAAGTAGTGCATGCTCGGTCTTACACCAAGCGCTCGTACTAAGTAGTGCTCGGTCTTACACCAAGCGCTCGTACTAAGTAGTGCTCGGTCTTACACCAAGCGCTCGTACTAAGTAAGTGTTCGGTCTTACACCAGGTGCTAGTTCTCATTTCCGTAATCTATCTTTATAATAAGAGCGTTCGTCCAAACTCAATAGTGTTCACTCTCTACAGTGCCCGGTCTTCGACTGACATTCGGTTTCCTTGATGTTTAACTCATTAAGAAGCTAAGTATTTATTGGCGTTCGGTTTCTTCATATGATTCCTTCAAGTACTATCATTTGATGTCTTACAGTGTGTGTCTCCATTGGTTTCGGCCTAGAGTCTTAGTACTCGGTCTAGGCTTATTGGCGTTCAGTTTAAACTCTCATGAGTCAGTTCATTTAATTGGCTCACCTTGTAAATAACGTTAAATCCTATTAGCCTCTGAGAACTATTATTGTATTCGGTCCCTTTCACAATAAGTGAGTAACTCTCTCGGTTTTGATCTGTTTTGGAACTGGAGACCTCTCGGTCTCACTCCAAGTGTTCGGCCTCGTTCGGGGTTGAAGATTAACGGTCGGTATTTGGTATCTTATGGGATCTGTATTCAAATTGGTTCGATTTGAGGTTTTGAAAATGAAAGATGATGGAATATGATGTAGATGAAATGAGTATGGTTATGAACGAGTATTCCGGGGAGGAATATCTCATGAATGTACATTGGAATTGGTAAAGTATGAATGTGGGCATGCTAAGCTGGCGGTTCATCCTGATATTTCGTGATTACTCGTTCTCACGTAGAGAAGGGTAAGTCATGTGTGGGAATGGCAGGAGGTCCTAGTCCTTATGGTTAATTTGGACAGATAGGAATAACCTCGGGTGACAGCTGTTGAGGGTATCCCAGTGACTACATCACCCGGGTGCACGAACGTCGTAGCTACACAGAATTCATACAGTCAGAGTCTAGTATTAGGCTTTGCATTAAGAAGTTAATGATTTATCTTGTTTAGTTGATTGTATGAAATATATGCTGATACATGAATTAAATTACATAAGCTTACCCTATTTTCCTGTCTTGTCCGTTTTGTAGGTTCGGTCGTTTGTTCTGTTGCAATGATCATCCGTGTGGATGTGTGAGCAGAAGGAGAAGAGCTGCTGGAAGAAGCGCTAGAAGAAGAAAATTTGGTTGAGGTAAAAGTTAAGATCGAACAGTAGAACCGTTCGGTCAGTAGTTAGTTTATTTGTACGATGACCGTTCGATCATCTTTTACCTTTTTCTTTTGTATGACCGTTCGGTATAGGCCTTTTATAAACCGTTCAGTTTAGATTGCCTATTTGTACAGTTTTAACTTTCTCTCGTTATTTTGTAAAACCGTTCGGCAATAAGCGTATGTCCTATCTTTTAGTAAGACTGATATGTAATTATTAACGTGTGATTATTCTATTATATAGTTGTATAATGTATTTTTGTATTTTTGACATGTTACCATAGATAAAAAAGGACAAAATAAGAAGAACGATAGAATAAATTAAATAATATGATTAAATAACAGAATTAGAAATTGCTGTCGCAGGTTTCATTGAATGAGTCCCATATTCGATTGAACAAGGAAATGTCTGGATGACAGATAGAAGAAAAAAAAAAGCAGAAAAAAGAGGGTGAAATTGAGTTATAATAAAAAATTAGTGGGGTTTTAAATAAAGAATTATTGAAAAAGGTATGAATTAATGTGATTGAAGGAGAAGAGAAGAGGTAATAAAGGGTCCATTTATGGATACGGAGGATCTGTGTGGGGACAGTGATTGAAGGATGGTTCACGTGGGTGCAGACACTGCCAGTGGGATCATCCTTGTCAACTTCAACTGCAACTATATATGCTAAGCAACTATTCTCTTTTTCATTTTCCTCATTAAAATAATTCTTTTTTATATTTATAAAATACTAAAATAATTATTATTGGCAATGTAATTAGGCACTTGTAACATAAGCATATGTTTGTGTCTCCTATGCTAGCTGTATGTAAAATGATAAGGTCATAATCACTGAATTATGTTCCCATTTCAAACCAACCTCTACCTTAGCTATTCCCAACTCTCAAGGGTCCCAAAATTACAAAATCATACAATCTAAGCCTTAGATTGCATGGGGGCACGTACTTATACACTTTTTTTAATCATCATTATTATGCACTACCTACCTACATTTTCTAATTAATTAATTAAACCTCTTCCTTTAACCAACACAAAGGACCAAGTGCTCTTCTCAGATTAATATGTTTTCAGTTAATTTTCTGTTAATTTACACTGTTTTTCCCTCCATCTAAATGAACTATTTAGTTTTAAATATATAAGAATTAATTCTATATCTTCATCTAACTTTAATTACTTATTTTCTATTTAGATATAAAAACATAGATATAATTTGCACGATACTTACACGGGTTCATATGAGTCATTGGTTTGTCCCTATATCCACCAAATGATTCCTTCTCATAATCCATGGCTATAATTTTTCCTGCACTTATACGTCAATAAACTTCACATAATTCATGGTTATAACTTTAATGATCATATTTAATATGTTAAAATGAAAATAGAAAAGGAGAGTTGAATTATAAAAAATCTTTAAAAAAAACAAATTGTGAAAATTAATGATATATTTTAAGGATAGAGAAGTTGATGTACCTGTGGAAGACACGTTAAAAAAAATCTCTACTATATATGTTATTGCTTCTGGTATAGTTTTAATTCTTCCACCCTTTTTATGCTCTCTTAAACCTTCGTCTATTTGTCTCAATCCATTGATAGAGCAGACCTATATCAATTATTTTGTATGTCCTTGCTGTCACTCAATACTAATTAAGGAATATCTCAAATAATTGCAGTGTGATTTCATTTCACTGTCTAAAAAATGTATTCACTACATATTTAACATGCATGATTGCTTCACTTTTTTTTTTATAATTTATCATATAATAATACAGTGATACACACATTTATATTTATTTATTAAACACGTATTATAAAAGGAAAATAGTTATATAAAAATATTTTTTATATTTTAATAAAGAAAATAAAAATATAAAAAATTTGTATGTGAAAAATTATATGTAATTTATGTAATTATTTAATAATAATAAATAATATATAATATTGCATTAATGACAAAGGAAGAGAATATAAACCCATTAGCGGATGAAATTAAAGTCCAAATTCACTGTTTAAGTTTTTCTCTATCTAACTGTTCATTTCTATTTTATTTTTATAAACCAATTTTCTTTATTTTTAAACCCAATTAAATAATTTATGGAAGTCAAATAAATAATTATACCGGATATTATTTTATTTTATAAAAAATATATGACGTTGACTTTTACTTCTTTAGGTAAAATTGATAGTCTTACTTTCTGTGTTTTTCTTTAGTAATCACAGTTTTCAGGCCAGGGATAGCTTATTATCCAAACTATTGTATATTTTTTATTACAACACGATGACTATAAAAATTAATTTTCATCAATTTTGACGTGGTAATCGTACCAATTTATTAAAGGACATTGTTGTCTTTTTAGTGAGAATTTTTATCTAATTTTTTATTAGTCATATTTGAATTTAATACTTGCTAGTATAAAACAAAATTACTCTTCTCTTAGTCATGTATTGATCCTGATGATAGTATATAAAGAACTTAAATTCTGATATTATTCAATACTAAATTATTATGCATACAAGTTTAATGAATTTTAAAAAAATATTAAAAATCATATTAATTATATTTTTGCATTCAATATTGATAATAAAAAATTATTTTAGATTATCAGCGTGTACTTATTTAAATTGTAGATAATCACGTGACAAAACTATTAATTTTATAATAAATACTTTAAATGTTATCTGTAAATTTATTTTTTAATTAATTTATTTTTTTACACGAGAAATATATCAAATTAGACTCAATAAAGTTTTTCAAATTCTTGTCTGGCTGTAGTTTACAAACTCCCAGTTTTCATTCACGTTCTTTTAATTTTTAAAAAATATATATTGATTCATTTACAATGCAATTAGTCTAAAACTATCGGGACAAAAACAATTTTGGTAATTCTTAAAAAAAATACTCCTTTCCTAACTATTTTAATAATATATATTAATGCTTTGAATTAATGATAAAAAATAATACAAAAATATTAATATCTTCTTTGTCAAATGATTATTTTTTTTTATTATAAATGTTAACATATTACTTCAAAAATTGTTTATCAAATAGTCAGTTATATGTTTTTTCTTTTATTTAAAGAAACATATATATCCCTATACTATACGTAACATTTGATCGGGTTTCCCTTCATCATATGTTTTTCATGTTATAACTTATTAAAAATTATTACTGATATAAAGTTTAAACAGTAATCACTAAAGTCAATAAGTTTTGATGGAAAGATAATATAAACATTAACCTTTAAGCATGCAGGTGTGCATTTGTTAATTTCTTATAATTGGCAAGTTCAATATAGTTGATAACAACTTCTCTTTTTATTTATTTATTTTAGTTTTAATTAAATCATAACAAGTGTCTGATGTAATAAGTTATTATTTAAGTGTGTTGCAGGTTATTTTAGTAGATTAAGTAGATCGAGTTCTAATTAAAAAATATTATACTAATAATCTGGATTCTAATATATATTTTATTATTAATTATTTTAAAATTATGGATAAGAATTGTTGAATGATAGTAATAAAGACTGATTAATTTCTCCCATTCAATTGAATGACACATTTTAGTAATTCTCATCATATTTATATGCTTTTTCGAAAGGAAAAAGAAAAAAAAAACACGAGTATAAACTTTGTATAATTGTTATAAGTTAAAAAGTATATGTTGGGACAAGATCCTGCATGAGATTAATTATTGAATAGATATGCATGCATATAATAGAGTGTTTGGGACCAGGCTTTGTCGAGAAAATAGCACACACAAAATTGGCATTTTCCTTCACTTTCTCTGTCTCAAACACAGGTAGTGTTTTTTATGTCTCGTGATATATAAATGATATTTTCACACACAAATTTTTTATATTTATTTGATATTTTAAAAAAATTCTAAAAAAAATAAAATTATTTATAACTATTTTATATTTATTATATATATCAAATGAATGTAAATATATATTACCTTATTATTTCTCATTGAAAACATATATCTAACCAACTTTCACATCATACAAATACAATATGTTGCTGCATTTGGTTCTTTCATCAATGCACCAACATTTCCTTAGTAAACAGTTGATGACAAAGCAACAAGAAACAAATCCTATGAGAGATGTGCCTGAATTATTCAATCATGTCTTCCATGTTTCGATCTTCAAATGTTGAGTGAAACCTTACCGCTACTTGCTACTGATATTATAGTATATGTTTATGTTTACCAAAGGCCAACACAGCCTTTTTCATTGTCAGAAATTAATAAACAAACTGGTAAAATCTATCCCAAGATCTTTGTTGGGGATCTTCTGACCTTTTAACCTTGAAAGGAACAACCACACTTTATGCAAGTGGCCAGTTTGCAGGTTTCATCTCCATAATTCTTTTCATTTCTTAACATTTTTACCACTATATACTCTTATTTCTAAACCTTATTAATTACAATGTAAGTTCATTTCCAAGGATTATCAATAAAACTATTATAGTAGTCTCAAAATAGTTTATGACATCGTAAGCCATTTTTACAGTTGCAAAGGAACTATATATATATATAAAAGCATGCTTTTGAAACAATTCTAAAAGTTTGTTACTTTCTCATTTTATACATAATATTTTATACAAATTTAGAAATATGTCTGACGTTTTAATATTCACCATATCATTACAATTTTTTTCTGTTTATAATTAACTTTCACGTACATATATTTGATACATTTTTTTTTAAAAAGGAGTGTTCTATTACCTACAATTTTGGCCAGACATAGTAATATTTTTATATTTACAAATCTAGCTTTCAAACTTTGAAAACATATAAATTTAATTATTTTTAACTTTGTAATGAAATATCATTTATTCTTAAAAAGAAGAAATTAAATCTCAGTTTTCTTTTTTTTTTTAATATGAGGATCAGATTCATCTTCGAGAAAATAGGGAGACCGAACTTAACCATGATTGAGGTTAATTAAAAAATAAAGATTAAAAATATATTTAAGCAGAGACAGTTGACTAAATATTATGAGTAAAAAAAATGTAAATGATACAGTGAAAAATGTAAATATTGTGACTAAATGTATTGTAAATACATACACACACACACACACACATATATATATATATATATATATATATATATATATAAAATTAGTAATACTATGATGATTATAATTAATAAAATAAATATTTTAAAATTAAAATGAGTTAAAATTCGCTTAATATCAACAATGGCGTATATAAATTAAACGAGTTAATCATCGTATCTGTTCAATGAAACGTTATACTTAATTAATTATTAAATATTGATGCATAATTTTAGAATTTAAAGAAAAAAAAAAGTGAACTAAGAAGTAAAATGAAATGAAATTTGTAAAATGTGTATTGGAAAATTGGAGTTTGTTGGAGGCGATGAGTGCATGGCATGCAAGAAGTGATTAACGTGCGCCCAAAGTACAAAGAAGAATCACTTTTTTTATTCTTCTCTTAATGCGAATTATGATTCCTTACTGAGTTAGGTTGTTCCACTTTTCACGTTTTACTTTTTATTTTTTTATTAACTTAGGCATGCTTTTTGTAAAGTGTGGGTGAATCGTGACTCGAGATATCTGCCCACATATTGCCTTTGGAAAGTTTGAAAAAATAAATAAGAAAGAAATAAATAAATGTCTTAATGCAAAGAGAAAAAGATAAGAAATGATTGTTTTTTGTTTTGATAACTTTTACAGCTCAGTTCCAAGTGCCTAAGAAGAATCCTTGTGTGGTTGTTTTGTTGTGTTTGGTGTCACCTTTTCCTCCGGGGAATAATTAGGGTTACTTTTTTTCTTACTTTAACGTTTCTATCAACATTCATCTTTCTACATATTCCAAATCCACCTCATAACTCTTCTTTATTATATTTATTTATTCATTTTATTTCACCAAAGGACCTTTTAGATTCCTCACAACACATATTTTACCACAGGAAACTCTTTATATATATTTATATAAAATTCTCCTACCAATCTAATATAAATAAATCAAACACAATAAATAAATATATATATATATATATATATATATTCTAATTTACGTAACCCCAAGTTTATTAATTTTTAGTTGAGAAAAATTTTAAGCTTAGGGATATTTAAATAATTTTAAATTTTTAAATTTTTTTATTTTAAATTAAAAAAAATTATTAAAATATTCTTATATTTAAAGTATGTCTTTTTTATGAATAAAAATATTTTTATCAACTAAAATTTAACACATTTTAATCGATTACATTTACATAAGTTAACAAATCCCTTATATATATATATATATATATATATATATATATATATATATATATATATATATTTATTTATATATGTTATACAACAAGAGGTCAATCTTTCAATAATTACTTTGCAGCCATCACAAGTTGTTGAAAATGAAATTTATTATTTAAAAACATATTTAACTTCTATATTTTTTTTTAAGTTCAAATAATTATTTTCCCTACAATTGTTTTTGGTTAATTGTATTTTAAAATATATTTGTTTGACTAAAATGGTGGTGGGTGGATATCACAGTCTGTAAATAAGTGTTCACATGGAAATACTTGGATGAAGGACAAACAAAACATGGGTGAATTGAGTTGACATTTTAAAATTTATTAGCTCATTTTCATCCCTTTCACTTATCATCTTGTTAGATTATAGATGACTTAAACTAACCTTTTTAATTTTTTGTTAAATAAGTATTTTATATGTAAAATATTTAAATTAAAAAATTGTAATTATAATTTTTATATTATTTTATTTAAAAAATATTTTTAATAGTATTGTAATTTAAAATATTGCAATTTTGACATAAAATAGTGTACAAAACTACAATACTATTAAAAGTATCGTAACTTAGATGTTAAGAAAGCTAAATCCATCGATAAAAGTTAATTTGAATGTGATATTATATTACTGCTCTTTTTTTGTATTGTGTTTCGACCTCCAGAATTTGAAATAAATATATTTTAATGATAATTTTTCTAATCTCTTGATTTAAAAAAAAAATGTTCTAATTCCTAAAAGAAGACCACTTAACAAAAAGTATTGTACCAACACTTAAAAGCTAGTAACCACGTGTCGAGTTATGCTACCATGATCATATTATATCACTTTATTTGTGTTTTACTATCATTGACGTAGTGTAACTTCAATAAATAAAACGTATTTTCTAAATGTTAAAAGAACAAAAGACAAACTATATATTTATCCGGAAGAAATTTATTACATGGTTTAAAACCATCACCTTACATGTGGTCCAAAGTAATAATAGCATAACACGTGAACATTTAATGACCCTTATTTTAATTTTAATTGATTAATTTTAAGTTTAACTACAATTCATGATCATAAAATCACAAATTAGATTTGTTTAAATATAATGCGTGTTCATTTTTTAAATTGTATAATTATTGGTAATTGTGATATTTGTTGGAAAAAAATAAAGCGATTTCATAATTAATATATATATATATATATATATATATATATATATATATATATATATATGAGGTATAAATATTTTATTACAAATTAGTTTTGTAATTTGAGTTAAATTTAAAGTTTATTTTTTAACGATATATGATATAATTAGATTTATTATTTATTTAACTTATTATATTATTTTATTAAAAGATTTATTATTGGTTAAACTTACAGTATCATCGATAAATTATTAGATATATATATTATAAATATGCATATATTTCAATATGATTGAGAAAGATTGAAAATCTTATATTAATTGAAAATAAGATAATTTTACAATGTGTAAATAAATGAAACTAATTTTGTAAACTAATTTTGTAAAATTGAATTAATTCCATTTTTTAATAATTTTTGTTATAATAATTATTATAATCTTGGTTTCTAAAATTTAGTTTAAGACTGTTAATAATATATATTATTAAGGTTACATGGAATTCAACGCCTACTACCACATAGGTGTATCGTAGGAATTTTATCTGTTTCTTTGTTCTTAAATGTTTGATCAACTTGCAAACATAAAGTACAATTATCCATGTGACAACATGCCAAACATCAAATCTGTCTAAATTTTATGACAACAGAGGCAGTTATTCATAGATTAGTATTTCTCTATATAAAGAAAGGAACCAAACACTTCATCTAATCACGCTCAACTCAATCATCTACATTTCCAACAAAAAAATTGACCTAATTAATGAATACTGAACATGTTTACATGTCGTTATTTGCACTTCCAAACCCTTTTGATTTCGTGTGCTTCTAATTTTGGACTCATTAGCTCCACTAATTTCGTTTTAAATAAACAAATATTGCTAATGCTTGGAACTTTTCTCACTGCTTCAGTGACATCTTCGTTAATCAAATCGCGTAATAACAAGAATTAAAGAGAGCAATTTGTCTTTTGTTATCAAAGAGACCCTTGTCATAAGGCTTTTCATTTTTAATTTATATAAAAAGCACTTGACTTATAACATACAAAAAATAATACTTTCTGTCAGTTTGGTACACGTAGTTTACGGAAAAGAAAAAGGAAAAACATTAAACTTTTTTTTTATAATTGAAAACCTCTTCATAATTAAATTTGTGCTGATTTTTTAGTTTTTTTTTCAATTTTAATGACGATGAATAATTAAAGAATAATAATAATACTGACAAAAAAATATTAAAAATAAGTGAAATAGTTTTTAAACAGTTCCTTTCTTAGTAATTAAACCATTCTTTTTTCTGTAAAATCAGTAGACAACACGTCATATCCATATGAATCGGATAATATTTTACTAAAATAATAATGCTCTTGGTTTACTTTACATAGGAATACAACAAAAGAGTAAGACTGAAGAAAATAAATGAAACTAACAATCTTCAGTTTGTTGTTTTCTGTATGTCAGCTTCCTCGCTTTGTTTGTAGCTTTTTTTATATAAATTAAATGCTGATATTTCTTCGGATGAAAATTTGAACTATACTAAATTCACCTTCCATTAATTTGCATGTCGTTTATTATTCAGCAATTTAAATTTATATTTTTTTTATTGATAAAATTTAGAGACGAAAATATGAGGGAGAAGCTGATTCGAAAGTAATGATAAATAAATGTTTTCGTATTGTACTATTCTGTTTATAGGTTGCTTTAGATTAACTTGCATTCATTTTCTTATATGATGGAAATTAATTTTTATGGTAAACTCACCATCCGATGAAATAACAGCATTGACCTTAATGCCATATGGTATTAATACATGTTAAATCTCTTTTATTTTCCTTAGATTTTTGTAAAATATTCGAACTACTGGTACCTTTACCATGTAAATTTTTGTACACAGTATTACAGAAACTAATTTTTCTAAAATATGTGAAAAAGTAGAAGATTCAAGCGAGAATTTGGAAACATGAAGAGGAAAATGTGAACAAAAAACCTTTGTAAATAGAATGGGCCGGTGTTGATATAGAAAATTATTAAGTCCTATGCAAACATGCCCTGTCCTATAATTAAAATGGGCCAATTTTGTTAACAAATTATAAGTCTAGGGAGGCCCATAACTTCAAAAATATATAGTTCAAGGCCCATAACTTCAAAAACACCACGATTTGGAGATGCGGGGTATCGATCCCCGTACCTCTCGCATGCTAAGCGAGCGCTCTACCATATGAGCTACATCCCCTGTCCATGACAGAAAATTAAATGAGTGAATTAACATAACTTAAAAAGAAGTCCATAACTGAAAATTAAACGGGTCAAACATAAATTCAAATAAGTATAGTTCGAGGCCCATAAGTTTAAAAAAATATACTTTTGGAGATACGGGGTATCGATCCCCGTACCTCTCGCATGCTAAGCGAGCGCTCTACCATCTGAGCTACATCCCCTTTATATTTAAAGGTTGTAATGTTGTAATAAAATACTAATTTAATGCAATTTGAGAACTTTTTTCTTTTGGAAGAATAACATCAAATGTATCTAAAATTTTAAGGATTAAAGACACGATTAAATTATAATAAAATGTAAATAATTGTCTTATTATGAATACTATTATTAATGAAATTAAAAATATATTTAATGCATCATGATTTCTCTCTTATTCAATTCATGTATAAAAATAAATTGTACAAACATATACAACATATGTTACTTTATTATAAACATTTATTTATTGTAAATTTTTTTCAATTTTTTTTTATAATTATGAACTAAAAATTATGGATAAAAAGTAGAACCATTATTGACCGAAATTATAAATAAAATATAAAAACTAAAACTATACTGTTTTGGCTAACGCATGTAATTATGATAAAAAAATATATAATAACTTGTTATACTAAATATGTAATGAACTATAGCAATATTAATAATTATTTGAAATCAATTATACAGAGGCTGCCAATTGACTTTGGATAAATAGTTATCGATTATTTTAATCTTAAAGGAATTAGATTTCATTTATATAACAAAACTCCTGCTTATTAAATGTATTCATGATTTTACGATTATGTTTTACATATCAGTGTTAATATATATTAAATGATAATTACAAGAAAAAATAGTAAGTTGGGTGGTTCTTTTACAACACTGATTATTCTTTTATAATAAGAAATAACCACTTAACTTGATTTCAATTTAAATAAAAGGATTGCTTTCTTTGTTTTTAGTGGTTTTATATATATTGGGGTGGTTAGAATGAGACCGGAAATAATTGTAAAATAATAATTTATTATTTCTGAGTCTGCATAGGTAAAGATAAGATTTTTCACGGGCATCAATGAGTTTATTATGTTGAATAATAAAAACGAGGAGAAGAGGGACATAAATTAAAGGGACTAAATAGAAAATATAAGTGATATGTTTCGAAGAAATATGTGGGTTTTCGATTTAAACAAAAGCATTGCTTGCACGCAACACAATTTGATCGATAATTTTCTAAAAATGCTAAAATATATATATTATTTTTTCATTTTTACACTCCAAAAGCATTAAAAAATAGTCCGCTTAAGAAAATTTAATCTAAAAGATAATAGAATTCAGAAGAGGCATGATAATAAGGATTCCAAATGGAAGTATTTGTTATGAATTTCTGATTCATTTATTATTTTTTTTAAGTTTTTCATATAAATATCAATGAGAAAGTTACTAATATTATTTACAATAAAAGGTAATATCAAAATTGATTTATCTGAATTTAAAAGACTATTCAATAAATTATTATTATTATTATTGTGTTCTCCATAATTCGTAATATATTAATGACTTCTGAAAAGGTCAGTTGAATAGTTACTGAAATCATCATAAATCGTGATGACTTTTTAAGACGTACAACGGAAGTAGCGTAGCACTCCCATGATTTTTGTAAGTTTTTTATGCTTTGTTAATTTGTTTTAGTTAAAAGTTAAATTTTGTGCGTTGGAAGTTAAATCCAGTGTATATTTTTAATTTCGTTGAAATTATATTTAAATTACCCTATCCCGTTTCACTGTTCTATATTTTAAAAAAAGTTAGGTAGTTTTATTAATTAGGAAATTTAAAAAATACAATGACGAGTAATGTAGCAATTTGAAGCTTGGAATGTTTAACGGTAGTAAATTTTAAAAATTATTTAATGTTTTGCTTGAAAAAGCGGATGGAGACATATATGCAAACAAGACAGAGTAGTTGGCGGCAATACCTACATGGCGTCCCAGAATGCACTCCTCAAAATATGTTCTCACTTTTTCATCACTGAATCACACAGAGCTCCATGACTTTCTACAGCGTACAATTCATTTCTCGTAATAAAATACATTATTTCTCACTATAATTTACGCAACATAATAAATCTATAACATATTGTTTGAAAATAACACAAAGTTCACGTTTAAAAAAAAGTTCATGGTAATCATTTACATTTCAAATATTAACCAATAAGAAGTCATTAAGATTTTTAAAAAATGATTAAATAATATAAATGGGGAAAATCTAGGAAATGGAAAGTGAGTGACAGTTCAACTAAAAAAAACTAGTATCAATGTCAAGGAAAAAAGAACACAATTAAAAAATGCATTTAAGAGAATCCCAAATCTGACAAATAATTAATAAAGAAACAGAGCAAGGGGTAGGGGAGTGGAACTTCTTTCCAGTAGCAGCATCCATGGTTGCTGGTGGTGGAAAGTGTTTCAGATCATAGATTACACCGAAGTGGAGAACCTCAACCAACGGCTAAACCTTGTTCTTTTTATGATATTTCCCTCCACTCAGCTTGCTAAAGCCTAAGCCTAGACACATGGAAGCCATTACCAATTCAGTTTCCAAGTTACTTTCTTTGTTTTTCACGCTCTTGTTTGTTGGTTCTCAGCTGATACATTGTAATGTCACCTATGATAGAAAGTCTCTTCTCATCAATGGCCAAAGGAGAATCCTCATTTCTGGCTCCATTCACTATCCCAGAAGCACCCCTGAGGTATTTATGTCTCCCATTTTCTTTACTTTTTTTGTGTTTCAACTTTCAACCTCCGTGTTGTTTTGTTTGCTTCAAATTATGTGATTTCAGATGTGGGAGGATCTAATTAGGAAGGCCAAACATGGAGGCCTTGATGTCATAGACACTTATGTCTTCTGGGATGTCCATGAACCATCTCCTGGCAATGTACTACTCTGGATCTTCCTCTCTCCCCTTTAATCAACTTTACTTTAAAAAAAGTAACATTTTTCTGGTTCTTTGTGATTATTTTTTATGTTGGGTTGCAGTATAATTTTGAAGGAAGGTATGATCTAGTACGGTTTATTAAGACGGTGCAGAAGGTGGGGCTTTATGCCAACCTTCGAATTGGACCTTACGTGTGCGCTGAGTGGAACTTTGGGTACATTTTTCTTCCATAATCCATATCTCTCTATCCCTCTGTTAATGTGAGATTTGGTTGTGATTCTTAATGTCGTTCTTTAATGGTGTACTTCAGAGGAATTCCTGTATGGTTGAAGTATGTTCCTGGTGTGAGCTTCAGAACGGATAATGAGCCTTTCAAGGTTGGATTTGCATTTCATTCACATGGATTCTCTCAGTTGACTCAGGTCTTGGATAATCTGACTTTTCCGTTTTTCAATCTTAGGCAGCAATGCAAGGTTTCACGCAGAAAATTGTCCAGATGATGAAGACTGAGAAGTTGTTTCAGTCTCAGAACGGTCCAATAATTCTCTCTCAGGTATGCGATTCACTTCATTGTGTGGTATAAGTGAAGAAATACTCAAAAAACTGACCTGCCGCTCACTTGTATTCATACCAATGATCACTATTTCAGGAGACAATCATAAATCGTGTTCTTTTCTCTCTCGTGTTTTGTAGATTGAGAATGAGTACGGACCAGAGAGCAGGGCAATGGGAGCTGCTGGTCGTGCGTACTTAAACTGGGCTGCAAGCATGGCTGTTGGATTGGGTACGGGAGTGCCCTGGGTGATGTGCAAGCAAAATGATGCCCCAGATCCCGTGGTAAGTTCTCTCCTTCTCTTGCTTGTTTCATTTGCTTCCTTATTATTTTGTTTGAGGGTTGAATATGATCTATCCAATTATCGTTACAGATCAATTCATGTAATGGTTTTTACTGTGATGATTTCGCTCCAAATAAACCATACAAGCCTAGCATGTGGACTGAGTCTTGGAGTGGCTGGTAAGCTGTACAATGTATTACATTTGAAGTTGGTTCTGTAACTTTAGATTCGGATGGGTAATTTTTTCCTATGATCACAAGGTTTACAGATTTTGGTGGCCCAATTCACCAGCGACCAGTTCAGGATCTATCATTTGCAGTTGCTCGTTTCATTCAAAAGGGTGGCTCATATGTGAATTATTACATGGTTGGCCACCTTCTAGTTTTTCTTACTATTTTATAAAAGAATCCCTCAATTACTTGGATAAGGCTCGGTTGTTTTTCCTCTTGTGATGAAACATTGGTTGCTTTACTTTAAAATCTGAATCTCGCCTATGATCTTAATGAAAAATGATAGTATCATGGAGGAACTAACTTTGGACGATCAGCTGGAGGCCCATTCATTACTACAAGCTATGACTATGACGCTCCAATTGATGAATATGGTGAGAAAACTATGCTTATAATGAGTATCTTTTTTTATATTATTTGTTTGTTCTATGATTCATCGCCACTTATAGATATAGTTACTACTGGGCTGTGAATCATAGCTCTTCTGTTGAAGTGTATTTTATAATGACATCCCAGGCTACGAAATAATGTATCATCATTCTTCAGTAAAAGTATTTATGCATATGATCTTTATACTAAATCAATTGTACTATTTCAGTATTTAAAATGCACAGTCTTGCATTGGATTATGTTCCATAAGTTGCGGCCACAAAGATAGTTTACATATTATATTTTGTTGCATCCTAACCAAATGTGCTGTGTTGTGTTTAGGTTTGATCAGGCAACCAAAATACAGTCATTTGAAGGAGCTTCATAGAGCTATCAAGCGGTGTGAACATGCTTTGGTTTCTTCGGATCCCACTGTTGCGTCCTTAGGAAATCAACAGCAGGCAAGCTGCCTCTGATGTGAAGCAATTGTCCTCTTGACATTTTTTGCTTGTTTATGATAAGTTAGTCCTGTCTCTGTGCTTGGAAATTTTCCAGGCTCATGTATACTCTTCAGGTACTGGAACATGTGCAGCTTTTCTAGCAAACTATAATGCAAACTCTGCTGCTACGGTGACATTCAATAACAGGAAGTATGATTTGCCCCCTTGGTCCATAAGCATCCTTCCTGATTGCAAAACTGATGTATTTAATACTGCAAAAGTAAGAATACTTCACGAGACCTTTTAAAGCTATGAAGTGTGATGAAAACAATTTTTGCCCATCTGTATTATTTATTGTCAGCCTTTCCCTTTGCACAAAGAAATTGACTGTATTGTTGTCTCTTCATGAAGGTGAGAGTTCAAACTTCAGAGGTAAAAATGCTTCCTGTCAGTACTAAGTTGTTCTCATGGGAGAGCTATGATGAAGATATATCTTCTCTGGCTGAGAGTTCAAGGATTACATCTCCTGGACTCTTAGAACAACTCAACGTTACCAGGGACACCAGTGACTACCTATGGTACATAACCAGGTAGGTTGCTTGATTTAAAAGTTATATGTCGTTGTTTTCAAAAGGCTACCAAATGAATTGAATTTTGGTGTTGTCTGCATAATGACAAAATAAGTTATGCAATGCCTATTGGAACAGGATGCTGATTTATGATGAAGAAATTGGTTGTTTTATTTTTCAAGAAGTCCCTGAACTTAACCACTTTTGTCATTTCAGATTTAAATTCTTTGTCAGATAGATTCTGTTATCCTACCTTGTCAGCTTCAGCCTATAATCTTACTGTTTTTCTGGTTGGCATGGTGCAGCATTGACATAAGTTCATCAGAAACCTTTCTTCGAGATGGAAAAAAACCCAGCATTAATGTGCAGTCATCTGGAGACGCTGTTCATGTGTTCGTTAATGGGCAATTTTCAGGTTTTTCCGATTGTGTAGTTGAACGTGCAGTTCCTTTGTTCGCAAATTGCAACTTTGCGTATTGAATGATGCTAAGTTAAACTGTGGATGAACGGTTTCTTTTTCAGGGTCGGCTTTTGGAACAAGGGAGCAGAGAAGTTTCACATTCAATGGACCTATAGATCTCCACGCTGGAACAAATAAAATTGCTCTTCTCAGCGTGACTGTTGGATTACCTGTTAGTATTGAGTACCAAGCTTGTAAATCCAACTTGAAATGGACTATTATTTTCTAGTTAGTATTTTTAGTACATTGCTTTGCTCGGCCATTATGCTACTGGTCATTGATTGACTTTCTGTTTTTCACTGGAAGAACGTTGGTCGGCATTATGAAACATGGGAGACAGGGATCACTGGTCCAGTCTTGCTACACGGTCTTGACCAGGGACAGAAAGATTTAACATGGAATAAGTGGTCGTACAAGGTCTGATGCACTCAAACTTGCTAGTCTAACATATGTATTCTTAAGCTAGTCATACAATTCATGGGACCAGAAAATGTTTTCTAATTATAATAGGTTGGCCTAAGAGGAGAGGATATGGATTTGGCGTCTCCCAATGGGGTGTCGTCTGTTGATTGGGTCCAAGAATCACAAGGTACACAAAGTCGGTCGCAATTGAAATGGTACAAGGTGAGAGAATAGTTACTGGTTTATTTATATAATAAGATCTGTGTTATTCATACAACAGTGTATCTAACAATATTTTTCATGTTTATCTGTTTCTATCACATCATTTATTTATTACATTTCACGTTTCTCTTAGTTGTAAGATTTGAACTAGAAGCTTACTAATATTAAGTTGGAACCTGCAGGCTTATTTTGATGCACCTGGTGGAAAGGAACCACTGGCTTTGGACCTAGAAAGCATGGGTAAGGGTCAAGTATGGATAAACAGACAGAGCATAGGGAGATATTGGTTGGCCTATGCAAAGGGTGATTGTAATTCTTGCACCTATTCTGGAGGCTTTCGCCCTGTAAAATGCCAACTTGGTTGTGGCCAACCCACTCAACGATGGTACTTCTTTTCTTCTGTAAAGGATATCATATAAACTGATAGCTTGCTTTATTATTGAGTCTTTAGCATTTTGTTACTGTTTGGAGCCGTTGAACTACTGCAGTCTGACATGTCAGTGTCACGTGAAAAAAATAGTGCGCAACCTTTTATCATTTTGTGTGTTTACCTTTGGTCGTGTCGGTATCATTACCCTCCAGATATAGTAATGATAATGCCACAACCTTTTTTTGTAGTGTGCCAGATCCAATGCTACTGAATGAAGAGATTTTACCAGTTTTGTGTTTGAAATTTGGCAGGTATCACGTTCCAAGGTCCTGGCTAAAGCCAACGAAGAACTTGATCGTAGTGTTTGAAGAATTAGGCGGAAATCCTTGGAAAATATCTTTGGTTAAGAGAATGGTACATACTTCGGCAGGTCATGAATAAGAACGTGTGTGCACTGTGAATTCTATGGCTTTCGTTGTGATTGGTTGAAACAATAAGTCATCGACTTGGCAATAAATCAGCTTGAGCTGGTTCAACCCTTCTTGATCAACGTGATTGGTGCAAAAGATGTACCCAGATTATCTGTAATTCTTTTCAACTACGACCTATGTACTTGTGAATGAAGTGATTGTATTTAGGAAGAACTTCTCATATGGAATGCCATCATGTCATAGGATCACGCATCCCACTTGGACAATTACAAAAGAATTAAATAAGAGAAAACAAAGCTTGAATAACACACATCCAAGCATTGATTTAAGAGGTTTTGATTTCTGATATGCTTACCCCAATGGTATGGTATAACTTTCATGACCATCAATTGTCCTTAAGGACTACACCATGTGTATACATCAAAGGCACATGCTATTAAAGAATCAATTCATGGGTCCTTGTAGATATCAATTATTAAATATTTATCATTAAGTTTAAATATATGTCTAATGTTTAAAGTTGAGCCAGAGTACTTTTTTTTTTTTTTTAATTTACAAGGTGGAATTGTACTCGTATTACACACGTGCTACTATACTCCTGTGTGTGTATCTTCACTCCTTTACCGACAATATGTTTTCAGTATGTCAGTCTTAGGATGCATGAAATACTTGATCATGCAAGTCTTCAGCCGAAGAGCCTGCTAAATCGCCGGGACGCTCAAGTGTAAAATACGTACTATGCAATAAATGCAATTTATTTTCAGTGACACTGTTGTACTTAAAATTATCCAAGTAATATACTGTAATTTTTGAATGGAACAGTGCCACTACGAGAAAATAAAGTCAATAAATAATATGATAATTATATCAGTTGTCATACATAATGGATCCTTTCTATTTATAGTGTTGTATGGACTTTTGTCCGTTGTGGATCTGTGTTTCATAAGTATACCCTGCTGTAGGATTTATTTACCTTAATTCTTAATTATCCTTGATTGCCTCTTGCCGTAATATTTTTCATATGTAGTGAGGGTTGTCAAGCTATTTATTTATGGGTTAACTTGTTTCAATTCGTTTTCAGTGGCTCAATATAAGTGAGATTATTTTTAATCCATTTTATCATTTATATTATTTTTTAATTCTAATCACCAAGAATATTTTTTTTCCTAATATTGACTAATGTTATTTACTAGGTAAGATTAGTTAATATTTATTTGTCAACAAGAATAATAATTTTTAACTTAAATTAAACACAATTATTTTTCTTTAATATCAACATATATTAATTTTAGTCGATGTTATTTAAAATTGTTTTCTACCAACATTATAATACGATATCGTTAATGAAATGAAGAAAAGTAAAAATTATTTTTAATATTTAAAAAAAATCATAATTTTAATATATTTATAATTTAATAATTTCCATATTAAAAGCTTTAACATATCACAACTCTTCCTAAAATGTTCCTTCCATGCATGATAACTTGTCACTTTTTCTTTCTTCGGAACCTTGGAATCTTTTTCAAGTGTAAATGTTCCTTCATTCTGCTTTGTCTTATGTTTTGGTTAGCGTCAAGTGTAAGCGCACTAAGCTTTTGCTCTTCGTGTTTTCTTTATCGGATGCCCTTGGTTGTCTCTGTCGGTCTGTTCTCGAACTCTTCTCGCTATATAAGATTGTCTCTCCTTAATTTTCTTATTTTTCTTTTCTCCTAGCTGGTTTATCCCTTTTTTTAAGAACATTCTTCCCGAAATAAATGCATGAATACTGTCAAAATAATGAAAAATATGTTGAGTCTTAGTAATTAACTAGATAACCTGCCATAATTTGTATCATCGATCATTTAAAAATATAAGGGTTTATTGGAAGTTCATATTTTAAACATATGAAAAAAAATAAAAAGTATATAAATAGAAAAATTCATAAATATATTATTTTAAAATTTTGATAAATATATTATTTTAAAGTTTTTTTAATGAAAGTGATATTTCGATGTTTTATATAATAAATTTATTTCTTGTTTCGGCAGGATTTAGAACCCTAATCTAAAACATTCAAAGTTGTCCGCTCTATTATCCAGTTACGTTGTCTTCTCTCTTTTCTTTGTCCAAGCTGCGCGGGGTGCCTGCAAAAGACACTCCGACGCTCAAGTTAGTGACTTTGCGTAATAATCTTGTAATCAAGATTTAGTTATCAGAATTCAAAGTTCAGTTCAAAAGTTACCTCTCGTCTTTGTCAGACAAATATTTATAAATTATAATGAGCTTACAATTAGGTCTGACTCATTAATCACCAATGAATGACAATATTAATTTTCAATAAATGACAATTATTTTTATTAACTCTCCGACAATTATTACTATTAATTATCTTAACGACTGTTTTTACCGATCGGTTCATTGACCTGAGAGGTATCATCGGTCGGCCGACTCTTCTGCACTCTTACCGTTCGGTCGGCTATGAGCCCATAGTAACATAAGCCTCCCAAGCCCTAGCAAAATTTTTTATATTGCGTTGGGTTTATAAAGTTATATCGATCGGCAGAGGATTTTACCTGAGTTTCAATTCATACTAGCATGCGTTCTTTATCGTCCGAGCGGGTTTTGTGCTAAGAGTTCCTTTGAAGTGTCCCTTAGACCAAGGCAAGAGTTGTAAGACCCTAGAACCTCAAGAATTTACCGAGTTATAAAAAGTTCAAGTTATAATGTAAAATATAATGTTGTCAAAGTCTGACATGGTTTACTATTTTAATTATAACTTTTTGTAGAAAATATCAATTGAGTTGATTCTTTTCTTTATTGGATAGTAGACTCAAAGAGCTTCGATTTGAGTACTCATACACGTATTTTCGACTTTAGGAAAGGGGTCAATCGAACTGTCAAAGTTGCGACAATTGTGCTGCTGGGGGGACTTGCGCCCAACGCCTCTTGTGGGGCGCCCGGGCACGGGGTCTTCGCAAAAAACTTGCGCCCAGCGCCCTATTCCTAGGGGCACCCTAGCGTGAGCGTTGTCAGTTTCCACGTTTCAGACCTGAAATAAGTGGGAATTGGGTGGAAAGTTGGAGAATATGCTCCAGACCCATAATGATGGTCCCTTGGGCCAGAGAGGAGCGTGGGCAGTTTCTCCTTTCCAATTACTAAGTGCTTCTTAGTGGATTAAGGGGCCATGGTGTCTCTTGGACAGATCTACAAGTGTGGGAAAAGGAGGAAATGAGTTCTGCACTTGTGGGAGTGAAGTAGTTGCTGCAAAATCTGTGAGAGAGGTGAAGTTGAGAGCTTCTGGAGTCGTAAGGAGGCCAAGGTGCTGCAAGTCTTGTGGAGATGGATTCAAGGTTTACAAAGGAAGTCTTCAAGAGGTAAGGGGTTTAACTTGGGATATAACATAGTGTACGATGGGTAGAAGGTAAGGAGAGCTAGTGTCTTGTTGAAAATTTGTTGTATGATCTGTATGTATGTTAAATTCTGAGCTGGTATGTTGTTGATATAAAACTGTGTTATTATTGATAGTTGGAAGAATTGAGGGTTTTAAAGGATAGAAATGAAATTGGGCAACTTGTAGAAGTGAATTTGGATTTTTAAAGTGTCAAAAGTGGTTTGATACACGTAATCTTGGATCTAGTGATCAAATGGATGTTTGTTTCAACTTATAAACGTGTTTCCCATCAATACCAATGTGTAAAGAACCCCTTTAGCCATTAAAACAGGTTCCAAGTGCATCAAAAGTCAAATTTCATGGTTGTTGTCAACTAAATGCGAGGCGGTTCGCGCCCAGCGCCCCCCGAGCGCCCCTAGGCGTATCAACATGTTGTTGTCTTTGTTTTTGATAGTTTTTGGAGTTCTGGATGTCCGTTTTGGACGTTCCTTAGGTCGTTATGGGGGTTTTGAACCTGTCTGGAACTGTTGGTGATGGTTTCAAAGCCATTTTCTTTGTCTAAGTATGAGTTACGAGGTTTTGTGTTGTTTAGTGGTTCTCTTGGGACTGTTATTGTCTGGTAATGTGTATTGGATTGATTAATGTTGTTTGCTTAACAGATTGTCATGTACGATTATGTATGTCTTGAGTGGAAGAAGAACATGAAGGAAGAATTATGAAAGTGAAAGGTGGAGATGGGCACATTACAATAGAGGCAACGAGAAGTAATGAGAGTCTTGGGGTAGGAGTTGAGAAAGAAAGGAATGGAGTAGAGTCTTGGAGTTGACTTGGAATGTTATGGAAATGAAGAAAAAGAGAATAGTGAAATGAAATTTGTAGTGTTTAGGTGTGTGGAGAAGGAGTTACATGGATGGGACGTAAATGAGGTGAGAAATGAGTGTGAAGTTGGGATTGAAGAGTTAAGGAGAGATTAAACAAATTAGAAGTGAGTGTTGGTGGAATGTTGGTTAATTAAAGAAAAGATAGGAGAAGACAGTAGAGTGCCGTAAGTGGTGGGAGAAATGAAGAGAGGAAAACTAGGAGAAAGTGGTGTATAATATGGTGGGGTTATAAGTGTTGATGGATTTAATGAAATGAAGAGAGGAAAACAAGGACAAAGTGATGTATAATATGGTGGGGTCTTGAGTGTTGGTGGATTTAATTTAAGAAAAAAAAAGAGTAAGGTAGTTGGGTGAAGGAGAGTGGTTACGTAACTTTGGTGTGAGGAAGAAATTGTTTGGTTTGAAAAGTCAAATAAAGTGGGAAGTGGGATCCATGGTTTTATGAGAAAAGATGAGTGAATGAAATTTGTGTATTGAAGACAAAAGAGAAAGAGAAAGAAATGAAGGGTTACGTAAATAGAGAAAGAGAGAGTTGGTAAGAAATGAGTAGTCTCTTGTAGGACCTACTTGGAAGTAAGAGAAACATTTCATCCATGAGTTATTCCTCCCTGGAACGCTCGGCCATAATCCAAAACATTTCATCCATATCATATTCTTTTCATCTTTCATTATTAATCATCTCAATTTCACCATTTGTACAAGGATCACTAAGGGTAACAAATACCGAATGTTAGACTTTAACCTTTAACGAGACCGAACGCTTGGAGTGAGACCGAGAGGTCTCCTGTTCCAGAACAGACTAAGGCCGGGAGGGTTACTATCGGGTCGAGAAAGAAACCAAGTGCAATAAATATCGCAAGAAACGAATGGAACGAATGTTAATTACAAAGTGGGCCAATTAAATGAACTGACCCTTGTGAGCTCAGACCGAACACCGAAAAGACCATGCCCAGAGTTAATACTCTAGGCCGAAACCATTGGATACAGACTCTTCAAGACATCCAAGAAATAATACTTAGAAGAATTCACATGAAGAAACCGAACGCTTATAAATACTTAGCTTATTTTGAGTTTAACATCAAGAAAACCGAATGTCAGTCAATGACCGAGCACGGTAGAGAGAAAACTCTATTGAAGTTGGATGAACGCTATTTTCATCAAGATAGATTATAAAAGAAAAGAGAATGAGCGCTTGGTGTAAGACCGAGCACTACTAAACTTATAGTAGAAGGCTTGATAAATATAATAAGATACCATTTGAAGTAGTGTTTAAGAACAAACGAAAATATACAAATACATATATATATATATATATATATATATATACACACACACTTAAGTTTTTAACTGAATACCAAGAAACAACTATGCTTGGCCAAACGCTCATGCACAGTATTTCCTCAACTAGGATTCTTCCCAAATGAAAGGATCCAATTCCAACCAAGTTCACTAGAAAAACCGAACGGTCAAGGACCGTTCAGTGACGAACGTATGCTTTCATAGAAAAATTTCATACTTAGAAATCATTTATCTCAATTCAATTTCTCAACATTTATCTACATAATTTCATACCTCCATATCATAGAAATTTCATATACTTCATACATCAGAACATAGTATAATCATAGTTCACATTAAATCATCAACTCAACGAACGTTCAAGCAATACATCAACATACAAATTAAATTAGATAAGCTTCCCTTACCTCTAAGCGTGACCGAACGTTCTCAGAGGCAGAAATAAGGTTCGCCCTACTACAAGTCCTTCTACCCTCGCTCAATAATTCTCCAAAAACTAAACCAAACAGAAGACCAAAAATGGCTCAGAATGAGATGAACTCATACAACCAGAATGTTGGTTTACATGTGCCATAAAACAAACGACTAAAGGAGAAGAAGAACTTACCAGTTCAGAACCCGAAACTGATCGGTTCAAACTGAAACTCTTGACGTCGGAAGTGCTTCTACGATGTCTGAACGGAGATTGGAGAAGAGAAAGGGTGAGATTTCATAGAGAGAAGATGAAGGAGATGTAGTGAGAATGAAGAGAAAATGAGATTTTTCAGAATCTGGGAAGAAGGGTGCATGTAGAGAGTGTGACATGAATTTCTGAAAATCAAGTTTTCCTTCCCACGTCAAAACGAACGTCCGCTCATCTGCCAACACCTGTCGTCCTCCATCTGAGTGTCGAGCCCCCCTCTTGACACGTGAACTGTAAGACCCTTGAAAATATTTGTAATTCAGATACTAGATTAAAAAAAATAGTAAAAAGTGAATAGTAAAATGTGAATAGTAAAAAAAAATTAATTTGTGGAAGGGATAAGTATTCCACGTTGTCTTGAGTCATAAGAGATCAGAATTCATCAAATTGTGAATAAAAATTTATTTTTGTAATAGTAAAATGAATAGAAAAATGAATAGTAAAAATAAATAGTAAATTTTTTTTGCTATAAATAGCCAAGGGGGGAAGGCTGAAAATTTACACCAAAAACTTAGAAAAATTTTGAGAGAAGAGAGTTGGAAGAATTTCTAGTTGCAAAGGGGACATTCTGGAAGTTTTCAGGGAACGAGAAGATTAAGTCTGTAATAGAGGTAAGGGAAGCTACTCTTGAATCTTGAGTATATAATACTTTGCTTTTGTCTAATTTTAAATCTGGAATATGGAGTATTTTGTTTCTGGATTATCTTGAATTTTGAATGAGAACATGCTTCTATGATGAGACCCAAGTTTGATGGTTGTAAAACGTGATATTGATTCTGTTATGCTAATTGTACGTTATTGTTACTTAGAACATTTAGTTATTTCTTTTGCAATTTTGGAAGGATGATAAGTTGTCTAACCGGCTCTGCCAGAATCAACTTCTTGTTTCCCCAAAGCTTTTATTGTTTCTTATCTCTTTATATTGTATTTTTGGAAGGACGAGAAGTTGTCTAACCGGCTCTGTCAGATTCAACTTCTTGTTTCCCCAGACCTTTTATTTCTTATTTATATTGTATTTTTTGAAGGATGAGAAGTTGTCTAACCGGTTCTGCCAGATTCAACTTCTTGTTTCCCCAGAAATTTTATTGTTTTATCTATTTTTTTTATTGCATCTTTCTGGAAGGATGGGGAGATGTCTAACCGACTCTGCCAGATTCAACTTCTTGTTTCCCCTGAATTTTTATATTAAGATTATTTTGATGGTAGGGGAGCTAATCCTTTTTTACATATGATATTTATACATGTTATGATCATGAATATGAGTTATGAACATGTTAAAATTTTGGTAATGGTAGTTATCTATTCACTTGTGTAAATTTAGTTTTCATGATTATATTTTTTCTTATTTTCGAGTTACTGTGGTAAAACATTCCTTTTAATTGTTTTTACTGTTGAATTTAGCTAAAATTTTAATATATGAATCGTAAGACCTATTTCTTCACTTTGACCGTTCGGATCATTAATTAAGAGTTTGTACTTGGAGAAATAAGTTCTGCATGTTTGAGTAAATTAATTATCCATGTTATTGTGTTACTGAGTCTTCTCGGTAAAATGTAGATTCTGTTCTATTTGACCGTTAGATCAACCTGAAAATTTGATATATGATTCCTAAGATATATTACTATAATTTGACCGTTCGGATTTGTAATTAGAAGTCTATGTGTTGAGAAATAAATTTTGAAATTTTGAAAAGTATGATGAACACTATATTTTTGTTCTTAAGTTATCATGGTAAAAACTTAATATATATTTCATTTACCGTTACATTGAGCCCAAACTTTAATATGTAGTTCCTAAGATATGTTGATGTATTTTGGCTTATCTATGACCTTTGATTGGTGAAAATATGTTGAGTTATACTCGTTATGGGAAAAATGAGTTTATAATATGAAGTATGATATCTGGCAATATGCTTAATTTATTGACACCAAAACGGGTTATTGTCAATTTATGATTAAAGAATGAACATGATTGAGTTAGGTGGATAAGAGGGTATGATTTGTTGATTTTATGAAATGTTGGAGTGGATATAAGAAATCATTACTTATGAAATGATGTTTACTATTGGGAGTAGTATGTTCGGTTTATACCATGAGAGCTTGATATGAGGAAAGTAACAACCGCAGAAAGTGGTCTGACCATAAGGCTTTGACATAAACATATGATTTGTAAGTTTATGAAAACAGGCAGAAAGTGGTCTGACCATAAGGCTTTGACATAAACATATGATTTGTAAGTTTATGAAAGCAGGCAGAAAGTGGTCTGACCATAAGACTTTAATATAAACATATGATTTGTAAGTTTTATAGAAGTAGGCAGAGAGAGATCTGACTATAAGGTTTCAGAAAGTAAGACATAGTATACAAGTAAAGCTTAAGGAAGCAGGCAGAGAGCGGTCTGACCATAAGGCTTAGTGAGTAAGCATGGTATACTTGTAAGGTTTATGAAAATGAGAAAGATGATTTTGAAGAAGATAAGAAAAAAAAATGAATTAATAACATCGGGATAATGGTATTTATAAATTGCAGAAATACATGATTGAAACATTTATATTATAAGTAAGTTTAATGATTGTATGATATGGTTGACTTACCCTTATTTGTTTGTGCTATGATCATATAACATGTGAGCAGATAATGTTGCAGATACGGTTGAAAAAGCTTAGAGATGATAAGAGGGATGCGGGGAAAAACTTTTTGAGATTTTTGTAAAAAGAATAAAGTTGCATTGGAAAAATATGTTGTGTAAGACTTATAAGTTTAATTTCGAATTTATGTTAAGGGGTGAACACTATATTGTTCAAAGTTTGTAAGTTTGGATTGTACTTTGGAAGAATTAAAATAAAGTTTGATTGTTTATATCAGATATCAAATTAATTTAGTCTTTACTACAAGTAATACCCTTTAAATTATTTAGGGTGTTACATGAACTCTACTAAAACGAATCCTGAGTACGTTTTAAATGGGCTATGACATCTTTCAAAATTATTTCTATCAAAATTTACAATATCTTGGGATTGATTTGAGAACCATGCAATTTGGGACAAAAACTTCCCTTCAAAATACTCTTCCAATTATGTCTATAGTTACATTCTTTTGACTTTTTTTTGTCTCCTGGTCTTCTTTGGTTTTGTCTTAGAACACTAGTTTGGTCTAAAGAAAATTCTATTTTTCTAATATGGATTGAAACAATCATATTGTAACAGAGTCTGACTACAGCTATATTAATTATATTATTTTATTTCCTTAAAAGTATAATAATATTTGATGAAACAGTTATATTATCTAGAATATGGTTTGATGCATTTTCGTGCCGATTTATTGGTTTCCTATAGGTCATTGTAATTACTTCGTAGTTATAAGTTGAATTGCATCACAATCTAATCTTTTAGATATTAAGTTATCGCCTAAAATTAAAATCAATACTACTAATGGTGACATGTGCAGGGGCACTGCAAATGGGGCACTGCAAATGGGACACTGCAACAATTTCATTTACACATAACTCAGTCCATGTTTTACTAACTCCATATCCAAGCTGAAATCATCCAGACAGACTCAAAAATAAGTAAAAGCAAAATGACTGAAGAAATATATTTATTATTCTCAACACATTCATTCATATGGAACTACCAGCAGCAGCATTTGCATGCTCGATTATTTTCGCGTGCAGCTCCTCTTTCTTGGCTCCCACAACCTTGTCCACCAGCTTGCCTTCTTTCAAGAACAGGAAGGTTGGCATAGCTTCAATCTCCCACTCTCTTGAAACAGACTGAAGAACCAAAGTGATTGCAAGATTAAATTAGGAAATTCCTCATAGTGTTTTAGGATCTAGAGTAAAAAAAACTAAACCATGTTCAGTGACATTTAGATAGTCATATTCACCTCGAGTTCATCTACATCAACTTTGAGAAAGGTGACATGGGTCATCTTTTTAGCAATCTCAACTAGGACTGGACCAATGAATCGGCATGGACCGCACCAAGAAGCAGTGAAATCCACCACAATCTATTAAAGAAATTTCCTTTCAGTATTTTTAATGGTTTAAAATTGCCTTACGAAAAGAAAACCATTTTAAAGAATCACAAATCAAGCCAGTAATGACACAGATCAAACATAAACCATTTTAAAGAATCACAAATCGTGCTAATCATGACACAGATCTTCAATAATCAAATAAATCACAAAGGCAGCTAAAAAGTTCACTAACAAGGGCATTTTCAAGGGATCAACATCCTCTGCAGCTACTTCTAAACAGCAACACCCCAGACTTACAAAGTATTTCCTTTCTTTCTACTAGGTTAGTCAAGGCAGTACATGCAATTGAAACTTCGATCACAGGCACTTCAATTGATTAAGTGTATCAAACAACACCTTTAAGAATACAAAATTCCCAATATCAAAGCAGATTGAGTAACTTTAGGATAGATCACCACAAAAAACAGTCTTTTCAAAGGTAGCAACAAGGTTAAAAAAACAAAAAGCTAATAATAAGCAACAAAATGTAATCATAATTCTACAACCACACTCATGACGAGAATTCAACAAAGGAGGTAATACGGCAAAATCTAAAGAAAGGGATGAAAATCAATTATAAAAAGAACAGGAGGAGAGGGAACAGCTATGGAAGACACAATACAACGATCTCTTACCAACCAATAACGATTTCACAATAACAGAGCAGATACGTCCTCTTAAGGGAAAAGACAGAGGAATTTCGGTATTGAAAAACCCTAACATGCATAATGCCTGTGAAAATTAACACATAGCAAAGGGGAAAATGAAAGTAGAGAGGAAGTTAAAGAGTTGGACATTACCAGCTTGCCGGTCTCTTTTCCCTTCTGGAGATGTTCCTTCCACTCACTCACGGAGTGGACACCGATAACTTGTCCCTCTTCCGCCATTGTTCTCTTTCTCTTCCTTCTTCTTCACAATCACCACGCTTCTTTGGATTCTTTTCTTTTTTTTATGGAGGCAACAGGGAAGAAGTGCCTACATATTTATAGAAATAGATATATTTAATAAAAGATTCCGTTCACGCGTTTATGGCGAGTTCACATTTGAGTGGCCCAAGTCCCCATGCCAAGGGCTGTCTAGTAATTTACGTTGTGCCTCATGGCTGACGTCAGGGACAAGAGAGAGTGTAAAACGCCAACGCAAACTCTTACACCTATTTCTTTGTTCTGCACGATTTTATTCGTATCTTTCATTCATTACTCAAATGTCGGTTATATTTTAATCTCAAAGAATTTCTATATCCAATTTTTTACTAACAATGCTCTCTTAGGTTAAATAAGAATTTTTTTTTTCAGACATACTACATATTCCTCTTATTTTTTTTCATATAGTATGTTGTTCCTTTTATTTATCCAAGTAGCATGATTTTACATTTAGGTTATAATTCGATTCTTCAGAAGTCGAATTCTGACCTTTTGTTTTTTAATTTCACCAAAAAATTAGGTGAAATTTGGTTTTTGGGATCGAATTCTGAATTAGATTTTTAATTTTTTGTTTTTCAAATTAATTAAAAATACGATATTGATTTTAAAGAATAAGAAGTAAAATAAAATAAAAGTAAGGTCGTAATCGTTTGAATTTTTTGGAAAATTAAAAAATAATGTATAAATTTATGTTTAAATTATTTAGGATAATAATTATTTTGGATGTTGAGACTTAAAGAAGTAGGAATTGATAATAGGATAGTATTTTTAAATTAAAAAATATAATGTTTTGATATGTATAAAAATAATGTAGTGATATTTGTAATGTTTTGTAAAATTTTGGAAAATAAAAAAATGATAGTTTAAAATAAAGAAATATAATATTTTAATTCTTTGATTTCTTTGATATTTGTAATATTTTTTGTGTGTTGGAAATTAATCAAGAGATCATTTTTTATAAAAAAATAATCCTTCTAATTTATTATTAATTTTCAAAACAAAATGTTATTACAATTTTAAAGAGATAAAAGAAAATAAAAAATTAAATAATATAAAATATTTAACCATGCACTACTTATAATATATTTTACATTATCTTGTAATAAAATTTATTTTATTTTATTTTTGTAATTTTTTAAAAAAGTTCAAGAATAAAATACTAGTTCAGAATTCGGTTTTTCGTAATTGATAATTTGATGAAAATGGACAAAAACAAAAATTAAAATTCGATTCTCCAAAAACCCGACCTATATACAAAACCATGTTTGAGTAAATATAAGGAAAAGTAAGCTATTTAGGAAAAAATAAAAGAAATCTATGCTATGTCAAAAAAAGAAGAAGTTTGGATAACTGTGTTCATACAACCTACTTAACACAAATAAATAAAGTCAAATAGTAATTGAGTAATAAATAAATGAATAACATATATAAGAAAATAACAACTCATAAAAATAGTTTACCTTTAACTAAGAAGATACTGTATTAAATAATCATAAACATTTTTCCTTCCTTATTTCTGAAATATATTGTTAATGTTAGGTGAGAACCAGGTCATTTAATGATACGTGTTAAATCAATATTAGTATTACATGTTAAATTAGTATCAATGTATCAACACTAAAATTATGTGTTAGTGTCTGTCATAATTTTTATTAATTTTATTCAATTTAGTCATAGTTTTTAATTAATTTTGTTTAATTTAATCTCAATTTTTTTTAATTTTATTTAATTTGGTCTCAATTTTATATTTTAGAACAAAAAGTTTTAATTATTTCTAAAATTATATGAAAAAATATTCATTATTTTTAATTATTTTTAATTGGAATGATACTTCTTCATTATTTTTAAAATTAAAAGAAAAGTTTGATTATTTTTAAAATTAGAATGAAAATTCTTCATTATTTTTAAAATTAGAATGAAATTTTATTATTATTTTTAAAAATAGAAGAAACATTACTCATTATTTTTAAATTAGAAGAAAAAGTTTCATTATTTTTAAAATTAGAAGGAAATTTATTTATTATTTTAAAAATTAGAAAGAAATTTCTTCGTTATTTTAAAAATTAAAAGGAAAATTATAATGTATTTCTAAAATTATAAGAAAAATTATAATTTATTTTTAAAATTAGAATGAAATTTTTTTATTGTTTTTAAATATAGAGGAATAATTCTTCATTATTTTTAAACTTACTTTAACCTTGTTTTTTACGTATAGAAAAATTAAATATAAATATAATAATTATATTCTAGAATTGGTTTAAAAATAATAAAAATATTTAATAAAAAAAATATAATAATTATATTCTAGAATTGGTTTAAAAATAATAAAAATATTTAATAAAAAAATATAATAATTATATTCTAGAATTGGTTTAAAAATAATAAAAATATTTAATAAAAATATGAATTTTAATAAAAATTAACTTTAATTTCAATTCAGAGTGACAAAATTGAATTTGAATTGAATCAAAATTAGCAAAAATGGAAACTAAATTAAAAAAAAAACGGAACGAAATCAAATACAAAACTCTGACACTTGACACTAATATTGACTTGACACGTGATACTGATATTGTCACATGACACAATATTAACTAGATATATGAATAATTTGTTTTAAAGTTTAATACCCAATTTTGTTCCTAGTTTGGTTCGAAAATCTCAATTTAGTCCCTCTTTTATAAAACTAATTGTAATGGATCCTTACTTGTAATTATGTGAGTCAAATTAGTCCCTTCTGTTAAATATAGGCAAACGGAGTTAATGGGCTGATGATGTGGCAGTAGTCACTGGTTAGGTGTCTAACATGTAATTGTGTGCGTGCTTACGTGGTGTTAGGGCAACTGATTTTAAAATTGGGTTTTAATTAGAAATTGGGTTTATTTAACTGTGTGCGTCCTCCGTCCTCTGTCACCCACGGCCATGCCTCAAACTTCACCCAACCGGCCACCGCAGACCACTGCTTCTTCGAATCGGCCATTGCGACACCACCCTCTACCGATCTCGGCGTTTTGCTTGGGGGCACTGTTGCTGAGGGAGGCGAGAGCCATGGTGAGGGCGGCGGTGAGTTGTGGTAGAGAGTGTGCGACGGAGGACGGTGGAGGGCTGGAGGAAGGAGCGGCGGGGACAGAGATACGCAGAGGTAGAAGATGGTGGTTCGGTGGCTTCAGAGTGGAGTGATGGCGATCGGAGTTGGGCTAGTGGCGAGAGGAGCGGGGACCTGCTACTGATGGCGCTGATCAGAGGCGACGGAGGCGACAGCCCTTGACGATGAGGGTGCTTGGTTGTGCATTTGAGTGGACCATTGTTAGCGTCTCAGCATCTGTGGGGGTTGGGATTGGGGATTGTGGTGGCAGCCATCAGAGAAGAATGGTGAATCGGGAGCGAAAGGGAAGTGTGGTTGGGGATGATGAGCAGAGAGGGGCGGTTACGGGTGAGTAGTAACGAGGGAACCAGTGCCCCTAGGCTGTGGTTATGAGGTGTTTTAGACTAAGTGTTTCAGGTCAATCAAAGAAGAGGATGATGGAGATGGTGTTGTAGATAAACCCAATTTCTAATTAAAACTCAATTTTAAAATCAGTTGCCCTAACACCACGTAAGCACACACACAATTACGTGTTAGACACCTAACTAGTGACTACTGCCACATCATCAGTCCATTAACTCTGTTTTAATGGAAGGGACTAATTTGACTCACATAAATACAAGTAAGGATCCATTACAATTAGTTTTATAAAGAGGGACTAAATTGAGATTTCCGAATCAAACTGGAGACAAAATTGGGTATTAAACCTTGTTTTAATTAAGAAAAAATGTAAAAAAAAATAAAAAACTACAAATCTTTCATTAACAATTTAGACGGTGTCATGAAAAATGACTAAATTAAACATAAACTATAAAAATGTGAGCTCTATTAAACATTCAACAAAATTGAGTCTCACTTAAAACAAAGCCAATAAAAATGAATCGTATACGAAACAAAATCGACAAAATTGAGTCTCATTGTACAAAAATAGAAACCATAAGTTATATTAAACCAATAAATAGTATATATTTAATTATTGTCACACATCTTACAAATCTTAAAAACTTTTTAAAAACTTGAATTCTGGATGACTTAGTCACGAATATCTGTTACTTCATATTCATGTAATAACGTTGCATTTACAATTTTATATTTTTATATTTTTGTATTTTTACAAATTTATAACTTTTAGAAATTTATAATTTGACAACCTTATTATTCGACATCTTTGTATTTTATACTTTCATAGTTATAAATTCATATTTTTATAATTTTAAAATTTAATTTTTTTTTATTTCATCATTTCACAATTATCTATTGTAATTTTATGGTTTTAATATTTTAGAACTTTATCATTTTATAAATTTAACCATTTTTAATTTTACAGGTGTATAATATTATCCTTTTCTAAGCATGGTGATGCACAAGGAGGCAGTGAAAAATGATAACAAGCTTCTGTTATTAATTCAAAGAGTGTAGATGAAAGTATTAACATTTATACCAAAGAAATGGTGAAGTTCCTCCAAAGGTGCTTTGATGGTGGTTAGAAGTGAAACTCTATACATCAAGGAGTGAGTATGAGTTACAAACGAAAAAGTATAAAATGTAGTATATTTAATTAATATTATACTTTTTATTAATAAACATAGCAGAAGAAGGTGGTTATATTTAATAAAGAAGAAAAGTAAAGTAATGGAGGTGTTTAATAAGTTTAAACTGTTAGTTGTGAAAAGTAAAGACATGGAAGAAAAGAGAAGAATATGAGATGTTTAAAAAGTGTAAACCATTGATCGTAAAGAAAAGTTGTTGTTCAAGATTTTAAGAACCAATGAAAAGTATAAGCCTAGAGAGTTTGAAAATTTTTGTGAGAAAAATGTGGTTTAGCATTTTTTAATTAGTTGAAGACATCAAAATATCATTAATAAAAATTATGATTCAAGTATTAAATTATGTGACAATAGATAAGTACGTTGAAGTATGATATTAGGATTCAACAACTAATATGTAAAATCCAAGTACGTTACGTGTAAATAGATGAAATCAATTAGTCATACATGATCTTGATTTTGATTTTCTTTTATTAATTTAAAGATTGATATTGATATGCCAATTCAGCATTCAATTTTGTTGACTTTATTATTTAATTTTTTAATGAAATATTATATTTCATTAAAAGATCAAGGAGATTTTAAATTCGAATATTGGATCAAATATCATATTAGGTCTAATAAAATTTTTGGGGGCCTGATTTCTTTTGGAGGTTATTCTCTACCTCATCCTATTGCTTCTTGCACCACTATATTTTTTTAAAATTTTTAAATTATCTTTTATATTTTAAAATATCCTACATTCCACCTCTTTTTTTAAAGAAATGTCGACATCCGTTAAAGAAATTTTTTTTAACAGATGTACTACATCCATTGACATTTTTTTCTTTTTTTTTTTAGTTTTTTAATTTATTATATTTTAAATTAATATATAAATATTATTTAATTTTTTTAAAATTATTACTTAATTATTTATAAATTAATTTTATTTTATTTAATAAAATAATAATTATTAATTTAATTTATGTATTATTATTTAAATAATAATTAAAATATTTTTAAAAAAATTATTAAAACGGAGTTAACGGATGTGGCAACATTTGTTGAAGTTTTTTTTTAGTTTTTTTATTTATTATATTTTAAATTAATATATAAATATTATTTAATTTTTTTAAAATTATTACTTAATTATATATAAATTTATTTTATTTTATTTAATAAAATAATAATTATTAATTTAATTTATGTATTACTGTTTAAATAATAATTAAAATATTTTTGAAAAATCTATTAAACAGATGTACCACATCTGTTAACAGACATGACCACATCCATTGAAGATTTCTTTTTTTTAGTTTTTAGTTTTTAATTTATTATATTTTAAATTAGTATATAAATATTATTTAATTTTTCTAGAATTATTACTTAATTATTTATAAATTAATTTAATTTAATTTAATAAAATAATAATTATTAATTTAATTTATGTATTATTATTTAAATGATAATTAAAATATTTTTGAAAAATTTATTAAATAGATATGACCACGTCCCGTTGAAGGTTTCTTTTTTTTTAAAATAAAAATAATAAACTAAAATATAAAATATGTAAACGGATGTCAACCTAAGGTGAAACGGATATTGACATTCGTTTTATAACAAGACAAAATAGATATGAGATGCTACAGGAAGTATTTGGTGGTGATGGAGAGAGTAATACTTTTTTTTTCATCTAAAATAGGCACGTGGGATATCCGAACCAAAAAAAATCATGTAAAATCCAAGTTCGTTACGTGTAAATAGATGAAATCAATTAGTCATACATGATCTTGATTTTGATTTTCTTTTATTAATTAAAAGATTGATATTGATATGCCAATTCAGCGTTCAATTTTGTTGACCTTATTATTTAATTTTTTTATGAAATATTATAATTCATTAAAAGATTAGGGAGATTTTAAATTCGAATATTTGGCCAAATATTAGATTAGGCCCAATAAAACTTTTGGGGCCTGATTTCTTTTGATCTAAAATAGGCACGTGGGATATCCGGAACCACAAACAAAAAAAAAATCTTGTGTCATATGCTTAATCTTCATTATTATGTGTTCCACATAATCTTATTTTGAACTCACAAAATCTAACTAGCCACTGTGAAGTTCACAACAGATTTATAACAGAAAATAGTAATAATAAAATTAATAAAAGGTCCAATAATAACCACACAACAAAAGCTTGTCTGTAACGTTCACTTCTACTTCTGCGGTTTCTTATATTCTATTCTAAATTTCTCATTGGAAGAAATGGCATTCCCACAGCTTATCCCTTCTCCCACTTCTTCTTCTTTACCTCACAAACCCTCCTCAAACCCTATAACACTCTCCCTAAACCCTAAATCCTCAAACTCTCTGCACCATCTCAATCTCGCCGTTCTCCGCCACCGCTGCCGGAAACTTAATTCCACTCTCCGCTGCTCTGCCTCTTCCTTCTCCGAGAAGCACCACCCCAACTCCCCCAACTCCGATGACGTCGTCGAGCTTCCTCTCTTCCCTCTCCCTCTGGTGCTTTTCCCCGGCGCCATCCTCCCCTTGCAGATCTTCGAGTTCCGCTACCGCATCATGATGCACACACTCCTTCAAACAGACCTCCGCTTCGGCGTCATCTACACGGATGCCGTCTCCGGAACCGCCGCCGTTGGCTGCGTCGGCGAAGTCATAAAGCATGAGCGCCTCGTGGATGACCGCTTTTTCCTCATCTGTAAGGGCCAGGAACGGTTCCGAGTGAACAGTGTGGTGCGCACGAAACCCTACCTGGTCGCGCAGGTGACGTGGCTCGAGGACCGGCCATCTCCCTCCACCGACCTCGATCTGGACGGGTTGGCCACCGAGGTGGAGACCTACATGAAGGACGTTATCCGGTTATCCAACCGGTTGGGAGGGAAACCGGAGAAGGAGGTTGGGGATTTGAGAAGAAACCTGTTTCCAACGACGTTCTCGTTCTTCGTTGGCAGCACCTTCGAGGGCGCGCCAAGGGAGCAACAAGCGCTGCTTGAATTGGAGGACACCGCCGCCAGATTGAAGAGGGAGAAGGAAACATTGAAGAACACTCTTAATTACCTCACTGCTGCTTCTGCTGTTAAAGATGTTTTTCCCTCTTCTTCCAATTCTTCTTGATTGGTGATTTATACTCTATACCCAATGTATTGTTGCTTGTAAGTGTAACTTCGTGGCAACATATTTTGAGAAAATAGTTGTAAATTCTTTTCGTGCGTAAACTCTGCTTGCATTTTTGTTCTTTACTGTGATACCCATTATATATTGCGTTACTTGATAGATAAAGATAGTATATGCTATTTGATCTGCGGATTCAATACAAGTAGTGCTGCAGGCTAATAGAATATTTAATCTATCTGTCTCATTTCGCCACCTGATGCAGACAGTTAGAAGCATATTCTGTTTTAGAATAAAAATGCACATCACATGATTTGATGTTCTTCTGTGTTCGTATTTTTTAGTAATGCTTTTTCAATAACTTGCTCTTTTAAGTGCTAAGTGGATGTGAATTGTTATGACTGTTCATTGGCTTTAACTGTTTCGATTTTAATAGGATTTGCAATTTTGGAATTATTGGTGTGGAGACAATGTTTAGTTTGTGACTAGAGTTTTGTTGAACATATTGGATTATTAGTTTGAAGTCTACTATATCTGCAGACTGAGGTTTCAGGTGAGCAAACTAAGATCAGAGCATTACTAATCCAAATTTATACAATTGGTTACCCGATTTCACTTAGCCTGCAAACGAAAACACACATCTACATTGGCAGAACTGGCACTGATGGAGGATTCAGGGTGGTTTATATTGTCAATATCTGTCACCTCCCTGTCTTAACTCCTTTTGTTTTGGACTTAAATAAATAATTCTAAGATTTCCTAAAGAAAAAAAAATTGCATGTTTTAGTTTTAATGTAATTTTATAACTGAAGTTGATCTGAACGTATTCTATTCATAATATACTTCATTTATGTTACAGTTCATAATCAATTTCAAGCATATGTGTCAAAACTCAAGCATCATGATGTAAAGACCCCACAAGTTAGCATTGGTAGAATTTATTGATATGAAAATCACATACGACAACTTTAAAATGGACAAACTCCCAATGTAGTTATTCACAATTTTAGAAGCTAGCGATTGTAGCTAAAACAAAAACGTTTCCTCTATATAATAGAACGATATGTTATTAGGGTTGTACAAGCATTCCCTACTGGCTTATCCAATAAAATATCCTTACACAATATCGAATACAATCCATTTGTCAAAACTTGATTCCTTTTGAGCGCTAATAGGCTACCCGTGATAAAATAACCCATTAACACAAATAAATAGGATAGCAACTATGAATCATACAAACGGATGATGTTGAAAAACTTCAATGAGATTTCCAACCTCTTGGCTTGTTGGAGAAATCTTGATTTCCGGTTGTGATTGTTGTAGTCTCATTTGTAATCTGCAAGTATAGAGAAAGTCAGTAAGTATATTTGTTTTAATAAAAATGCAATGCTAATTACACAATTTTCTGATATATTCTCTTTTATGTGGAATACTACAATGTTAGTATTTTTTAGTAAAGAATTGCATCAAATGGTAATGAACTAAAAATTGTTGAATTGAAATATGTTTTACTGTGACATAAACGTCTGCAAATCGATCACCCAGGTTATGGGCACCATATTACATCATTTACTTGTGATGAGCACAGGTAAGGAGTTCATACTAACCTTTAAACATTGACTCTTTTTTGTATCACAAATTGGATAATCAAGGGGGCAACAATGCCGCCTGTCTTTACAACACACAGCAGAAGTTAACCCACAGCATTTCCAAGAAAAACATAATCCAAGAAAGCTCTTGGCACAACAACAAGTTTCTCCTTCTGAACAGTGAGTGAACAGATTACATCTTACAGGAGCTGGGGGAGGAGGAGGATTAGGCTTGGTCTTGATAGGATATGAAGCTAACGTGTTGATTCCACATATCCCTTTGGAATCGCCACTGTTCCGTATCATGTGTATGTAACCATTCATTCCCCAATATCTTCCCCATGAGTTCTTTACAATCCAATAATCAACTCCATTTTCTGAACCATATCCTACTATCAATACTGCATGATCCAAAGCAGTTGAGCATGGTCCGGAGAAGATACCCTAATACATCAATATTTTATAGCCACCGTTAATTTTAAGATAGATAGTACAGATATATGTGATAATAATACGAATAAGTCAGTGCTCATATTGATCATTCGACTACCAACCTGTGAGTACAACTGGAAAGCTCTGTCACTACCACATATGCCTACACTTACAGGCTGCGAAGCAACGGCCTTTAGTAGCTCTTCCTCGTTCGGAGGCAAATCAGCATAATCATCAATTGTAACAATACGCCTTTTTAACTGTAGATTAGATGCAGGAAGAAAGGTGAAAACAAATAATAAACATACTAATATCAGCAAAACAAATAAACAGAGAAGGAAGAAAGGAAAAGACAATAAATTTCACAAGTAGTTTTCTTATTTTTGACCCTTGGTACCACAAGTCACATATTAAACACTGATTAATTTCAGTCAAACTCAGTGGACTCATAACAATTTTTATCTTTTTTTTTTCTTTCTTTTCTCTTGATCTCAAGAACTAGTTACAGAGAAATCATGCAATGTGGTGCTTGAACCAACAGGTGTGGGTATATGATTGATAGACTGAAACTTAACAATTCAACTTATTGGAGGTAAAGCGGCTGAAGAAGTAAAAAATACCTTGTCCTTATTGCAAGACCGTTGCCGAGCTTGATATGGATAATCATCCTCTGTATCGATCCCTTTGTTGTCAATGATAAATTGGTATGCATAATCCATTAGTCCACCTTCACAGCCACTGTTGTAGGATGTATCACAATCTACCAATTCTTGTTCAGAAATGCTTTCAAGAGACCCAGTAACAATCTTATTTATACCTTCAATTGCACCAGTAGCTGAGAACGCCCAACATGCACCTAGATAACACACATCTTAAGTTGTCACTGAATTGTATCATGAACAAATCATAGTGACAACTAAAATGTCCAAGAAGAACAAATAGTATGTCACCAAGGACGAATTCAAAATCAACCAATGAATTTTTGCACAATATACAAGACTCAAGAGTGATAAGTAGCTTTCTAGTATCAAAAGTATTTCAACTAAACCGGATTTTCCTTGAAGGTCTTATGCCACGAATTGGAAAAATCGTAAAACCAGCTCACCATACAAAAGTTGTTTGACAAATTAGAGGCCAATTAAACACTATATAAACTTCTAATAATAATCTAGCTAAAAGTTTCACATTGACTAGAGATAAAACCAATTTAGAGTAATTATGTTGGTGCAAATCTCACCTTACAAATTGGTTTTGTAGGATTGAATTAGACTTAAAATTCACTTCTTAACATGATATCAAAGATATATTAGAGCTTATCCTAGTCAAATTTAATGTTTGTTGGGTCTATTATTCCACATGCTATTAGGTTGTTATCGGACCATTCATTAATGTCTAGTTTCATGCTCGAAATATATATATATTTGATGTGAGAGGAATATGTTGGAAGCCTCACATTAACTAGAGATAAGACGAATTTATAATATATATGTAAATACCAATTTTGTAAAATTGAGTTAAAGTTAAAGTCTACTTCTTACCACTTATTAAACATTTAGAAAAATAATTATCACTTTAAAACTACTTACTAATAAAAAATAAAAAATATTGGAATTTGGATTTGAGATTAGCATACCCCCAAAAGCGAATTCATCAAGTGAAGATTGTTTCCATATTCACAAATGGTTGGCATAAACCACTAGAATATGCTTTCATAGAATCTTAAAACTGACCAAACTTGATTACTAGATGGCTCTCCTCCCCATATATTACATTATTTATTATATCACTAGTTAGTGTACAATCTCTAACATAACCTTCAGGCGAAGGATTAAGTATCTCCCGTATGAAATTTGCACAACTAACATATGCGAGCGGGCTATAATAGATGGTCCAATAGAGCCTACTAAGCTGATGTAGTGTATAATTTTAACTTCTTTTTTATTTTTCTTTCCCAAAAGTACTTACAAGAAGAAATCTGAAGGCTAAGCTGCTGTCTAATACAACTTCAAAATTGAGCTCATGGAGTGAGAGTTAGGTACTACTGCCACTAGTTATGGGCACTATTTAATCGCATCATGAATGATCAAAGAGGAATGTTGGACGATTAAGAAGTAAAACTATTTGATAATTTTTAAAAAGGGCGTATAAAGAAGATATGGGGAGTACCGCAGCTTGCTTGGTCTTTGACGGGTGTAACGGCGCCACTCTGTCTCCAATCGATCTCAGAAGGAAGGTGTAGAAGGTGACGGGGTTGTTGATTCTGAACCCGCTTGAATCGAAACAAGGAAGGGGAAAATCCAAGGCGTGAGGTTTTGAATTCATGGTGGGTGAGATCGGCGAAAGCGTTGAGGGAGAGGGTGTAGGTAGAATTGTTAACATTGGCGTTCTGGTTGTGTTGGGAGACAAAGGCATAGTTGTCCTCGAACACGCGGAACCTATAGCGTTTCTCTTCCTCGGAAGAATAGGTTTTGGCGTGTTCCTTGCACCACCTTTCGAACAGATCGGAGGTGTTGGAGGCAGAGGCGAAAGGCAAGAACAGTGTGAAGAGGAGGATGAGAGACAACAACAATTTCATCGGACCTTTTGTGGAAAATCAGAATTTACAGCGCTGAGTTGAGTTGGAATTCCCGAAAAGGAGGAAAGTAGGAGGGAGCAGGGTTGAGGAAGCTACTTTTGGATCAAGACATCCAATGATCCACACGGTCCCCACTCCCAACTACAAACCACACTCTTTGTATGTTCTATCCAATTAAAATTTATTATATTTTATTTTTAAAAATAAATAAATAAACATGTTTTTTATTTTTAAAAATAAATAAATAAACATGTTTGTTTCAAAATTGAACACGCAAAAGAAGTGTACCCAAGGCATATAATTTGATTTAATGACAACGTGAATATATTAATAGGTTGTGGGAGCCATGACATTGACTCAGGAAATATAGAGGTTGTTTGAAATAGGAAAATGACACATGTGATTTATTAATTAATATTAAAAAGTATACATATATTAGATTTTGAATTTGAGTAAACTTATTATTTAATTTAACCAAAAAGAAAACATATATTATACTGAGTGATTTTTTTTGTATTTCTTTTATTAAATTTAATCTAACTCGATTTAAATTAGATTGAATTTGATTTAAATTGCATTGAAGTGAGACACATCAATTAGATTGTTAGGTTCATATTTTGTGGTCACATATTTTATTTTTTGCTTAGATTTAAAATATGTTATTTTAAAAATTAAGTTAATAACTAATTTATTTTTTAATTAAATGATGGTGTTTTACAATCAAACAATTAAACTGATGCAAAATTCCTTTTAAGGTTGAAGGGTTTAGTAGCATCTAATCAAACTTCTTAATATAATATTTATAGGCCTTGATTTATATAGATTGGAGTCCATAAAATGTACAAAAAAAACGCTTATAATCAAAATGTTCATAAAAGTCTTACAGGGGTCACACTTTTATGGGCAAGGGTCAATCATGGGCCAATGTTTTTTAAAGTACTACATTTTCCTTAAAAAGTATCATTCCAAAAATATTTACCTAAAAATGATGATATGAAGTGAAATTACATATTTAAGTTAGTATAATTATGGAAAACTATACACAAAAATAAAGTATAATTCATGATTAAATAGAGATGTTTTATATTTATTTTATTAAAAAATAAATGAATTTATATTTATTATTGTATTTAGTATATGTAGGAATAGTAATGAAGTGAGAAAAGTTTGTTTATCTCTCATTCCCCTTGGATATAGTACATGTGCAGATAAACATCTTTTTCCTGTTTTAATACGAAATAATTAGTTTTAAAAAATACGAAAAAAAAATATTGTATAAAAAAAATCACATTCTATCTCAAATATCTACAAATAAAATTTATTATATAAATTTTAAATCAGAATACCAAATAATAATTAAATAAAATAGAAAAGATCATATAAAATACACAATGAACCAAAATTGAAACCTTAAAATTAAGAAAATCAGACATTTTCATGTTAAAAAAATAATAAATGAAAAAATAAAAATAATCAAATATGAGATTTGAAAACTATTTGATTCACATAGATTGTAAATATTTGAACATAGCTATAAAAAAATATGTCATCAAGATTGTAATTTGAATAAATAACCTTAAAAAATTAAAAGGATTTATGAATAAAGAACAAATCAAATAATTAAAAAATGTATAATAAACTATTTTACAAAATTAAATACTAATATTATATATGTATATATATTATTAAGTTATCTAATAAATTATAAATATTTTAATAATTTAAACGTGAAAAAATAAGATGAATATTGAAATATATATAAAAATTTAATATACGCATATCAATAATTGTCTTTATATTTAATTAAAAAAATCAGATATTATTTATACTAATTCTGGTATACAATGCATTGATTCTTCTAAAATAGAAAAAAGTTTATAAATATCACAAAAGGAGTTTATTTATTGTTATAAATTTAGTACAATGTGATACTAAATTAGTTAAGGATGTAAATCCATTTTACTTAAAAAAGTTTATTATGTTTATAATATTCACCAAATGAAAAGATAAATAATTATTTGTTAATATTTATATCATCTACAACAAGAAAACAATATATTCTTTTCCAAGTACGGAAAGATAATTTATTGACTCGAACCACCAATAGTATATATAAAATTCTTCGTAATTCTTTGGAACTTTGACAAAACACTTTTGGAACTGTTTTCATGATAGTACACAAATATCTTTTATATATATAAATAAGTGGTTGCAAATAAGCCAAATGGTGTATCCACGCGGGAGAGGTAACCAGAAATCCTTGTACAAAGTTGGAATTCAAATTAATGGAGAATAAAATGAATTTCGAAGAATGTGAGCACAAGAAAAAAATTGTAAATACAAAAAGTAATGAAAATATTGAGTGTGAAACATGCCTAAAAACAATATTTAAACTAATAATTACACTTTATATATAATTAATTATATGATTAATATAAAAGAAAAATAGTTAAAAAATAAATAAAAATATAAAAAATGTACAAACCCAATATTTTAAATTTATTTACATGGAGTGGTTTTTTCTCTCTTACTGTGTGTTTGTTTGTGAATGTCAGTGTTTATGTTTGCCTTTCTTATTTATTTGAAAATATCAATTTTGTGAAAAAATGTAAGAGATTTTAGTTTACTCTTATATGGATGTGTCTAGTAATATAAATACTCTAGAACTACCCACTAATAATATGTTCTCGTATTTAAGACGAGGTATTAATTTAATAAAAACTAATTTATAACAATATTTTAATTTGTGTAAATCCTAAAGTCCACACTTCTAAGGTGTCCGTTATTCTTCAAGTCCTTGGAGATACATATATTTCAAGGCTCTTTGACCTTATACCACGGTATACATATATTTATACATTATATATTCCATGTCATATCACGTGTTAATGATGTATTTATACTTCGGTATAATGTCATTATATATTACATGGTAGGTTGTTGTATATATTATACAATAAATTTTAAATCTTAAATTTTAAATTCTAAATTTTAAACTTTAAATTATAAATTATAAATTATAAATTATAAATCTTAAATCTATACACAAATATTTTTTAAATAAAAAATTTCAAAACAACACTGACAATACATTATTTAAATGAGGTTATAAAAAATGCTAAATTAACCGAAATTAAAACACAAATATTATAATTGAATTCAACAACCTTAAAAAAAAGACAAAATTAATATTTAAGTATCTCAATTTATTATATATTTAATTTAAAAATATTATTAAATTCTTAAAAAGGCGATTATATAATATAAAATTTATTTAAATTAAATATCAAACAATTACAATGTTGTAATTGGTTGATTTGCTTCAGTGGATCGCTCCTCACATGCACACACGAGTCGAGAGTCACGTCACGTGTTTGCTTTGAGAAAACTCACACACGCACCACACGGTGGAGTCATCACGAACACGAACCGGAACGAATTGCAATCGGATCGTTTCGTAGTCACCGCACCTCAGTCTCGTAACTGGCGCCTCCTTTCACTGTTCGCTTCTCACGTCTTCTATCAAGCCATGGACCTCGATCCTCGTCAATACGAAAACGTTGTATGCTTCTTTTTCCCTGTCCGTGTTCTACTGTTTCGACTTCACTTTCTTCTTTATGATTTTATTTTTTGCAACTCTACTGTGTCGTCAATTTCTCATATCCCGATCCTCTCTGTGGCCACTATTCACTTCGGTGCTCCTTTCACTTTTCGTTGTTCGTCGAGTCTTATTTCCCTGTAGAACTCGTAGATGCTTATTGAGGTCTCCACTAAAGTGGAGACCCTGGTGAGTAGTTGTCTTGTGGATATTAATAATATGTTTTGTTTTGCGATAAATGATTTCTTACTCTCTGGGAAACTCTTCGAATAATTAGTTTCTGAAAGATATTTCCCAACCCTAATTTCTCATGGTAGAAAATTGAACAGAAGAGGGATTGGAAACACAAATGTAATATTTATTCTGCCCTGTATACTCTATATTTCTCTCACACGAATTACTACTAATATGCGTTTTGATTCTGGTGATTCAAAACTTTTCCCTCAAATTTATGTTTAAAAGAGAATGTAATTAATCCTCTGTGGGTTATTTGAATGGATAAGGCGTGATTTTGCATGACTGTGTCTTTCAAACCGTCACTCTTTTCTTTGGGATGAAATGAAATATTGTTCCTCGTTAAGTGTCTTTGCGTCTAGAGACTTCACCTGTCTTGGATTTGGATTTGGGCGTCATCCCCTCCTCCTAATTTTTATATACAAAAGAAAAAGAATTGAGCTAAGATTGAACCTTGTAGTATGTTTTGGTGGGTTTCTATTTTTGAATGGTTGATTTTCTGGTTCCATTGATTCTCTTACTGAAATTAATCCATCATTTTTTCTTGGTTACTTGAATTTACAGGCTATAAATGATAATGACATCCACAGTGTTGTTCTGTCATATCTCATACACAATTGCTACAAAGAATCGGTAGAATCATTCATTACTAGCACTGGGACAAAGCAGCCTGCAGATTATTTGGAGGACATGGACAAAAGGAAAAGTAGGTTTATGGTTATTTTTTGGTACACAAAATTCCTTCAAGATTTTTTTTTGGGTGTTTTCTGGTTATACTTTATTTGCTTGCTTATCCTAGAATTTTGTGTGTACACTAAGTGTTCATTCATAACAACTTTTAAGAAATTTTCAAATCTAAATGCACGTTGTCAACCCCAACACGAGGGATGCTGAACTGTTGTTCGCTTTAATACTACTTAAAACATCTGTGATTCTTATTCTTTAGACGACTTTTGACTTCTGTCTTGAAATACATTTGAATTTTGATTAGACCTTTTTTGTTTATGGTGTCAGTTCCTGAAACTTGGAGTGAATCTGGTTTTGGTTCCTTAAATTTAAAAGAGTGAATCTGGTTCATTTTAATCACTCAAATTTAGAAAAAAAGTGGTTTTAGTCCCTAAACACTAAATTAGAGGAACTAAAAACAACCTTAAACAAACATTTTATGTCTTTCAAATTTAGTATTTAGGCATAAAACTATATTTTTGAAAATTTTGAGGGGCTAAAAGAACTTTTGTAAGTTTGGAGGATTACAATGAGATTTGTCCTAAATTTTAGAGACTAAAAACATATTTAAGTCTACTTTCTTTCTTGCAGATCTTTTTTACTATGTAAAGACATCTCTATTGAGCTTCGATTGACATTTTAAGATATATTACTGTGCCACAAACTGTGCTGGGAAATTCTCCACACACTTACGAAGATAATTAGGCTTTTTATTGGATCTTATTATTATTAATGAAAACACTTCATGATAAATTTCATTTTTTCTTTAGGAATCTTTCACTTTGCACTAGAGGGAAATGCACTCAAGGCCATTGAGCTTACTGAGCAGCTAGCACAGGATATTTTAGAGAAGAATAAGGATTTGCAGTTTGATCTACTAAGCCTTCATTTTGTTGAGCTTGTGTGCTCCAGGAAATGGTAAGCATAATTTAATTTTGTCTCTCAAAGAACCTGTAGACTTCCTACTTTCATATATTTTCATTTTATTGGCAGCACAGAAGCTTTGGAGTTTGCTCAGACCAAGCTGGGCCCTTTTGGAAAGGAGCCCAAATATATGGAAAAACTTGAAGTATGTCTGGATTTCACATAGCTTTTTTGTGATGTATGTGTGTGACCGTGTGTGCTTAAGATTGAATTTTTGTTATGGTACCGGCAGGATTTTATGGCCCTTCTTGCTTATAAGGAGCCAGAGAAATCCCCAATGTTTCATCTCCTTAGCTTAGAGTATCGGCAGCAGGTTGCAGATAGTTTGAATCGGGCTATTCTTGGTTGGTTAACTTGTTATCTGCATCTTTCTTTAATATATTTTGTTGCAAATCATGGTGCTTTTTCTTATCCATGTTTAATGTGATTTTTTCTGTGATGGTTGGGTAATTGGCAGCACACTTGAATCTTCCCAGATACACAGCAATGGAGAGGCTAATACAGCAGGCTACAGTTGTTAGACAATGCTTAAGTCAAGAAGCGGGCAAGGTAATGGGTGTTGCTTATGAAATTTAAGAATTGATGCAAAGTTCTGTCTAACCTGCAAAATCTTGGATTGCTCATCTCTTCTTGGACCAGTAAAAGGAGATGTAGCCAGCTACTATAGTATGCAATATTGGTGTTCGAGCTGATTCTTTCATTATCATTGCAGGATGGGCCTCCACCATTTTCCTTAAAGGATTTTCTCAAAAGTTGATGGATAGACGATTGGGAAATGAAGCCGTTCTTGTCACATATCGGATTGGTTAATGGTTTTATCATAGGTGTAAAGTTTTTTAATACCTTTTCATCTATAAATTATTTGCTGCTAAGATCTTTTTGGTCTTGCTGCAATTTTGTGAAGCATGAGTAATCCATTATTAGCTATGGGAAAAAAATGCAATTGGAACCGGATTGAGATGATTCTTCCTGTCTGTGGCAGTTAGATGGTCTCGTTTAGGGCCAAATTTCAACTGCCATAGTTTCTACTAATTTAAGTTATTTTCTATCCATTACAAGTTTGAACAGACAAAACTAATTATCAGAGTTCCTTTAGATGATTTTTAATCCATTAAGGTTTATCTGAAGTTTGTGTGTGTGTGTATATATATATATTCTTTTAATATTTGATGTAAAATGAGTAGGCTTCTTTTGGTTACATGTATTTGAATATGAGAAGGAAGATGGAAGACTAATAGTCTGACTTTGATATACTCTCTCCAGGTTTGTAGAATCAACATTTTGGGATTGGTATATATTAAAATGTTGAGTGTGTACGAAAAGGTTTGTGTCTGGATTAAATTTCTATGTGGAGTTATTGTATGATTTTATAATTTTATTTTAGTTAACAATCTCATTATTTTGGTGTGAGAGACTATCAATATTTCTTTAATGATGCACAATGATCCTTTAAGTGATATTATTTCGCTCAACTTCTCTTGCGTTAAATAATTTGATTCAATAATGTAATGTTGATGATTAAATCTCGTGCCCATACACAATTTTTCCTCAAAACACAATAGTCTTTTCTTCCCTCACCCATATAATTTTTTAAAGGACTTTTATTTTTTGTAAACGTGGCTTTTCCGTTTTGAGAGTTTTTTAAAACATTTTTTCTGGAATAGGATTTAAAAAAAAAAATTGGATCAAATTTTTTTCTATACATCAAATGTATTCTAACGAGTTATTTTTTTTATCTGTTTTGAGAGTTTTTTAAAACAAGTTTTCTGGAATAGGGTTTTTAGAAAAATATTTTTGGTACAAACTTTTTGTTAAATATAAAATGTATTTTATCGAGGTTTTTTAGGACAGTATTTCGAAAATAAACTTTCAAGAGATTATTCGAACAATATTTTCAAAATAAACTTTTAAGAACATATGATACCTTCAAAACGAGTTCTCCAACGAATTTTTGAAAACTTAATTTCTAAAATAAAATTTAAAAAACACAAATGATAGTTTTCAAAATGAGTTTTTTTTTTAATATCTCGTAGAATGTAGTGGATAGATGGAAGCAACAGTGGTGGTAGCAATGGTGGTGTGATGTAGTGAGAAAGGATATTTTAGTCTTTTTCGTATTAGTTTGGACTGCAGTTAGTAATAGTTAGGTTGCAAGCCGTCACCATTTATGTAAAGTTGGAGGCCCAGGAAAGCAATCTTAAGGGCTTTGCCCACTGTTTCTAGCCCGTCGTTTAAGCCATTAGTTTGATTATGAATAGTGAGTATCATTAATTTTGGTATCCCAATTGCATTATTAACACCACCTTGCACATTCTTATGTCAGATCTAGTTCTTCTAAAGTGCAATGGTAGCAAATTTTTTATTAAAAAAATATATTTCTATACATTTAGTATTTTAATTCATCAATGAACTATTATGTAAGTACGTGTACTTTTGATCATTATTTTTGTGGGCTTAATTAAAAGTGCATGTAATTTTATGAAAAATTGATACGCAAGCCAAATTTATCATACATCACTTTTTTTTCCATTTGTGTCGTTGATATATAATTTCTTTTTTTTCTTCTTGATTCTGAATATTTTATTCTCACTTCAGAAGGACTATATTTATTGTATTCATACTGAAGAGACGTTTTCAGAAGAACTCGAAAACTTTTGCATTAAACTCGAATCTTAAACGTTGTGCTCCCCAGCTGTAGGGGATCCTTATCCTATATTATTTGACGGTGCCAATATAATAATATTCGGAAAATATAATGTACGATAATCTACTTCCAGGTTTATTAATATGACAACGATGTTTGAGAGTCATTTGCATTAGACATAGAAACAAATATGAGAATTTTGAGGTAGGTGTGTTAGAAAACGAGAAATAAAGTAAACGTAAAAATTACTTAATTTGAGAAAAGTAAAAATAAATCGATTATCAATAAGAGTATTGTTTTACTTTAATTTTTTAATTGCTCAGCACTTAATTTTATTTTTAACAATATTTTATCTTTATTTTATTTTATTCCTTACTCCTGACTGTAACACTAATGATTGTGATAGTCTCAATGATACTAACATTCTTCTAAAATAATCACTTCGTAAAATTAAAACTTTGTTACTACCATTATTACTATTTGTAGATGTTGGGTTTATTGCTTGGTGTGTGTGACCCTCAATAATTATAATCGAGATAAATGATGATTTCAATAACTGTATTTAGTCTTTTAATTTTATTTTTTGTTTCAGAAGTCAACTCGAATAAATATATATATTATAACTGTGACGTCAAAAAAATATAATACTATACTTTTGAAACTTTAGATTTTCAAAAAATATTTATAAAGTAACACTACCTTCACACATGGAGACATTTAAACTCATAATAAGTAAGACGAGTTATAAGCTCTAAATTATGTTAGATTTCAGTTCAAAATTAATCGATATTAAATACAATTGCTCAATAGATATATAAAGTGTGAAAGAGTAATACTCTAAAAACCAATTAATTTCTTTATATTTTCTCTTATTAAAGTGTGAAAGTTATTTTGGGTTTCACAGTTTCCTTTTTTTTTTCATTTCTTCCAAATCAAATGAATGAAGTTTCGTACAGTCTTTTTTTTTTCACATTATTTCTCACATATTAGAATGTTATCACTAAATGAAATTTGTATATTAATGCAATTGTGGGTATTTTTTTTTTATACTTTTAATTTTTGTCAACTTGAAGGAGTTTTCTGAAATAATTTGTGCTGGCATTTTTCTAACATCTCATACATAGAAAGAAAATCATTGAGACATTAAATTACATTTCACTAATTTGGTATCTTAACAAGATTAAATAACATGTTTATGTATTGAAATTAGTAACATAACCCGCTGAGCATGACTGATAATATTTTGCAACATTTTTTCTTACATTTTCTTATGTTCATGTATATATACATTTCATGATATTGAGCCCAAATTTTATTACGATGTTTTTTTTTTTTGAATTTGTTGAAACATCACAATTTGCTCCAAGAATATTAGGTAGCCATAACAAAACCTCTATCATTTACATACCTAAGGACAAAACATAGTTTAATTGGGAGAAATTTATCTAAGACCTTCAGTATAATTACTTTGTTTCTTAACATCAAAACTAAGAGGCCTATACTAATATTTGTTTAACAATTGCCAATAAATATAATAATTTTTGAACTTATATTAATGCATGAAAAAACAGTATAACTAACCTCAAACATGTAGATACATAATGCTTAAGATAAAAATGAAGTTATAATCAACTAGTTATTAAATTATATATAATTGATTTGTTTTCCAAAGTAACTATACTATTGTAATTTTGATTTTATTAAATTTTACAAATTTAAAACATGGGAATTTTTTAATTTAAGAAATCCTAAATATATTAAATTCAAGCAGTACTAACAGGTTAAAATCAATAAAGAAAATTGACATTTACAACTTATTTAAAAAATCACTTCAACAAAAATCACATTATATTACAATAAATGAAAAGGGTATATTTCAGACTAATTACACTAATATTTAGATTTATTAAATGCTTATCATTTATATGTACTTGTTAACTTTAAAAATCAGTCATTTTGCATCTTAAAACTAAGATACACGTATATTAAGTATAAGATAAATGCTTATAGAAAAAGTTAAAAAAAAATGCTTAGTTTTATTTAGAATACTAATGGAAAGATAAACTTTTTTCCTAATAACTTATATAAGATAAACACTAATATAAATGAATAATACAATGTTTGATTTTATAAAAGAAACAAATTTCATGATAACTCTTTCTGCAAAATCAGAGTGGTCCCCAAAATAAATAAATAAAAAAAACTCACAAAAATAAAAAAAATATTTATTCTATTTTTAATAAAGGGAAGATTATCCTGATCTGAGCACACCTGAGATATTTTATTTTCACTCTAATAAGGACAAATGATCAGAAAAATCGTAATTAAAATAATGAGGTGTTTTGGTCACGTGTCTAAATGCACAGTACGCATGTCTTTCTAGAAATAAACTGAGATGCAACAGCTTCTACGTGTTTAAAGAAATGCACGTCACTTCAAGTGTTTCATATGTGTGTCGAAACACAAACGAATCACGTGTTTAGACCACCCTTCGCCTACGTGGCACTCGCTGCCCGTCTCAGAGATCACTCAAAGCGAGGCATTTTTATTTTTATTTTTATTTTTTTTAATAAAATGGTCCGTTTTTATCTATACACAGCGTGTAGCAGATGCATTTCAGAAACATTTTTGAAGATTTAATTTAATTCTTAAATATAAAAAATATAGCATAGAAAATTATTTAATTTTTATAATTCAGTATCAATTACATAACCAAATTTCATATTGGACCGATGTTTAATTATCACGACACTATTTTTAGATATTAAAAAATGGAATACAAATTGGTTTTCTCTGAAACCAATTTCACACCTCGAGGTATCAGAACGATTTTTATTTATTTATTTTTAATTTTTGCTTCATTTGACATTGACATTATTAATGGTGTGAGTATTTTCGCTGTAGTGATAGTGAATCGATGTTGCCAAACTGCTTCGCGAGTTGGACGTGTCGAGTGTAGACAAAGCCTTGAAATATTGCGTCATGATGTGTGAGAATTCCAACCTAGGAAATAATATTTATTAATTCTGGACCAACTTATGTCCTTTTATTATTCTAATACTAAAAATAAAAATAAAAATAAATGTTTTTGTTTGCTGTAAAATGCTGAAGGTCTTGGCTCAACCCATACTACATTATGGTGTCAGAAGAGGTTCATCTTAATCAATCTCTTTGTGCTTTCTCCTTTTCTTAAAATGTACTAACATTGCATATGTAAATCACAAAAATTACGAAGAAAATTAATTAATTAATTCCTATGCAGTTGGTTGAATAAAGTGTGATGATTACAATCTTTCTAAAGTTTTTAATTTTTTATGAATAAAAAATAAAGTGTATAAGATTGCTTTGACAACAAATATACTGCGAAGTAGTTGCTTCTTGCCTTTTCTTTTTCTTTTTATAACGGCTGCACTCAGTGAAGTCTTCACTGCAAAGTCAACTGTAATTCTTTATTGAAAATGGTTACAGCTATACTTTTGGGGTACCTTAAACAAAATTTTCAATAAAACTAATAACAAAAACAAAAAATATGAACTGAATCAATTTTCATAAGTAAGAGGTAATTTGAGTCAACCTTTTCATCAACACTTTTAAGAGCAACAAATAAAAAAAATAGGTAAATTTCTTCATAAATAATGATGAACTAAACATACATTAACTTCGATAAATTAATTATATATAAACTAATTTAATTTATAAATAAATCAATTTATTTATTTTTAGTTTTTCTTCTAAAAACGTTACTTTTAAGTGTCTACTATTTAAACAAATTGTGTTGTTTAACTTTCTAAAGTTGTGAACAATTTGATTCTAACTTGTGATGTAAATTTGATTTATCGTTATCTAGTGCAAAAGATTAACCCAAATACATTATCTTATAAACTATACTTCTCTCATTTTGGGGTTATTGCATTAGATAATATATGTTAGTAATATTAGTTGCAGTTACCGAGTATCCTGTGCAATTAAGTGGCCTTACATATATATCAATAAGATTTGATTACAATTGATTGAAGAGCAGGGATAGAAATGGTCCAAAGTTTCTAATCATCAGAAACTTTCCACCTCACTCTGTCTCTTAGAGATGAGAAAAAAACGGTGGAAACAATGATGTTATGAAAATGAAGTTCAAAAACTTGTGCAATATAAAGAATATCCTTCTAGATTGTTACATCTTGGTCAACCAGGGGGAATAGTTAAAATGTTGATGACTTTGATCTAGAGAACCTGTAACAATGAACAGACCTCTGACTTTGTTTTGTTCTAAAAGTTTTGAATATTGCAGACACTTTGGAATAGTTTATCTGTTTTTCTTCTGACCTTGTTGTAAAAACTTAACACTAAGAACTATAACATATTTCAGAACCAAAGTTCTTTATGCTAGAGAAAATTGGAACTTAAGAGATGTAAAACACTTGTATGATATAGAACTGAATTGCTAGTCTCAACCACCTAGGCCTGCTTGTTGAATTTCTTTTACGGTAATAAGTTGGTGATTGAATTTAAACTGAGGAACAGTGAAGTGTGAAAAAAATAATGAGATGCATATGTGAGTCTCGAAACCCGCAATTGATGAAGAAGTAAACATTAAAGACTGCTTATCTCTTGGTTTGTGTTACTCCTTATCTAGTCCCTTCGATCCACCGCTAAGTTTGCTGTTAATGCTGTGGGGAAAAATATATTCCATAATATAACGGTCCTCTTTTGTGATGACAACCAACAAGTAATTGCGTTGTTCTATACTACATTTGCTATATTTACAGTTATGATGGAGTGTCACCAAACGACAAAAAAGGAAAATGCACTAGGTAGTGTAGGAGTATGAAGATGTAAAATTATAATTAAGGATGTGAAATGTCGACCAATTTCTGTAAACTCTTATCCGTGTCTCATTTGCTATGTGTGGTGTCACAGTCCATTGGATCTCTTTCACTGTTCACTGATTTCCAAGCCCTTTCCATAGCATGAAAGACGAACACCTGGGATTGTTTTGGTTACACGTCTGAATGCATCGTTGCTAATTTTCATGTGCGCAGTTTTGGAACCCCCGCAAGCACTTATCTTCAACCGTTTCGTTTCAATATGACACCGATCCCACACAATGGTAAATGACTTATCCGAATCCGAATTATCTATATACAGTCCATAAATCCCATTATCCATGCAACCGCATCCTCTCACCCACAACTTTAATTTTCTTTTACCTTTGCTCTATTTCTTTATTGTTTTTTTATTCTCCGTCCATCTTATCCATCAGAAAAATTCCTTCACAGATAAAAAAAATACTAAAAGAAAGTGTAAATTAAGTAATAATCTTAATTTATTTGGTGGTGTTTGCCACATGATCTTGAGATTGCAGTATGCCAGTAAAAGGGAAGGCCAAGTGTGAATAAGAGAAATCAACGTTGAGGCTCGTCGTGGACACGGTCTGTGTAGCTCACATTGCCAAGTTTCGTCTTGGGCCCACTTTGGGGCCACGTTTCATGAACTTGTAATCCCTTTTACACAGTATTTACTCCCTTGTTAGTATAAATAGGCTCATCAACCTCACTCCATCTTCAAGTCCTTGAGCTTATCTCTACTTTTGTGTCTCCCTCATCATCTCAATCCTACAAAGCCTAGCATGTCCACAATGCTAAAATCAGGCATGAAAATTGAGGAGAAAAAACTGAAGAAAACAGCACAGGCCAGCTCCAGAAAAGGGTGTATGAGAGGTAAAGGAGGTCCCGAGAATGCCAGTTGCACCTTCAAAGGTGTGAGACAGAGAACCTGGGGGAAATGGGTTGCTGAAATCCGTGAACCCAATCGTGGTGCTAGACTCTGGCTAGGGACATTTGAAACCTCTCAGGACGCTGCTTTGGCTTATGATGCTGCAGCACGTAAGCTTTACGGCCCTGATGCCAAACTCAATTTACCAGACCATCCTGTGCCCCCAGTGTCTCACTTTCCACCACCACCACCTCCTGTTATCAACACTCCAACTCCTGATATGGAGAATCTGCAACAGCCTCTGATGCAAAACAACCTAGACATTCCAACTTGTTCTAATTTCAATTTCAATCCTGCAGTTTCCATGGCTTCTCACGAAGTTGGACTCACTCCAATTTACACCAGTGATTGCATCGTGTCTCTTCCCTTGGACACCAATCCTAAGCCAATTGCAACCTACACAAAGCCTGAGGGGATTGAGGGAGAGTTTTCTCCATCTTGGGAGACAATGACCGAGACTTTACCTGTTTTTGATGATTCTATCTGGGCCGAAGCTGCTATGTCTCTAGATCTTCCTCTAATTGCAGCAGAGAATGCGATTTACACACCGGAGAACAACAATTTGGCGGCCGATGTGGATATGTGGGACCCTCAAACTCCATGGTGCATGTAATACCATCCCTTTGAGTCACATCTCATAAGGGCAAGGACAAGTAGCTACTATACCTTATAGTAGCTGCGATCTGGTCTTTTCTATATATATACAGTGTATAGAGGGGTAAAGAAATATATGTTACCACTGGTTTGGTAGCAAGATATAATATATATATATATATATACTACTACTACTACTACTATTATATATATTGTGTATGTGTCTTTTAAGTTACTACATATATGTATGTGAATATTACTTAAAGTGTTAGGGATGGTGACCTTGCCCTTTCGTCCTCTATAATCCCTATGTGGTGTCCTCTTGTGCCCTAGTACCAAATATGGTTTGATCTCAAATAATGTGTTTCGTTATGTCCTATTTTGTGTCCTATGTTTTCAATATCAATAAGTTAGGTTTTATCAAGTTGTTTTGTGCCCTCTCGTCCTGGTATTAATAAGTTGTTTAGGTTTTGTGCCCTATCGACCTGGTATTAATAAGTTGTTTAGGTTTTGTGCCCTATCCGGGGCGCTGGCCTTTGTTCAGCTTCTGTTTTGTTTAGGTTTTGGGCAGTTTTGTGCAGTGTATCCATCTGTGTGTTGAATAAGTACTATATCAATAGGTCTCGTTGGTTTTGCTCAGCGAGTGAGATATATGTAAACTGTAAGCAGGAGATCATGTTGCTTTTCTGCGGCCTGAGATATATGTAAGCAGTTTGTGTCTGTGACTTGTATGTCAATAAGTATTATATTAATGGATGGTGTTCGTTCTGTGCAAAGTGAGAAATGTTCCTAAGCAGCTTATGAGTTTTATGAGATTATGTGAGAGCAGCTTGTGACTTATGTGTCATAAAGTATGTATGCACTTTCTTATCTGCATAAATAATAAGATGTCTTATGCCAGATTATGTTTATCTGCATAAATCATGTGTTATGACAGTTCATATTTACTCTCTATGTTTAATTAGTTTATTAGAAAACTTTATTTTAATTTCACATATATGATTTGAAGCCTTTAGCTAATCAATCTGATGTCATTAAAGATTTCACTAAAATTTTAAGATGCTAAGTGTCCTGTCCTGTAAAGTTTGAAAATTATGAAAGAATTTTATCTCTTGACACAACCTTGAGAACTAAGTTATTGACTCAGTTTTTAACTATAATAACTTAAAGAAGGTGATTCATAGAGTCTTGTACTTTAAATTATTTGTAATCTTATAATACCAAACCAATAAACAGCTTGCCTAAAACACTATTGAACTAGAGATTAAAAAAAATGGTCTTTTCCCTCTCTGTTTAGATTAATCCCTTCACAGAAATGGACAGGGAAAGTGAGACGTTTTAATTTCCAGTTTCTGCAGGAAAACATGCTCCACTTTTGGAAGGTAATATGTTACAAACTCTTTTAGTCCTAGAAAAAAAATATAATTAATTACATTTTCTTACTTTGTTAATTATTAATATTTTATCATCGCGGTATACTGAAATTTAAAGATTTTTTGTCGTATTATACTATGTTAAATTTGTTTTTTTAAATGTCTTTTAAAAATGACACATAAAAATTATACTATCAGTAATCTTAAAAAAAAGGAGAGGATAATGTCAAGACCATGGTTGAAATGATATTTTTTCTCTTAGTTTAGTTCATTCTTCGATAGTATCGTCAAATATGCAACCAGAATAACCATCTATCTTATTTTTAAGATATACCATAGTTTTAATAAATATAAAAGAAGTGTTTTCTTAAGTAAATTTCATCTTTTCATATTATAAAAATCTTATTCTCAAATACTTGCATGATACAATAATTATTTTGCCATCATTTATAGTTTAGTAGATGAAAATAGAGTTAAACATAATGAGGATATTCAAATGATTGACTTATAAATAATAGAAATAATTGATTTTAAAAAAGATGCTAACGAAGAAATAAATCAATATCAAAAGACATTGTTGGAATCAAACTTCTAACAGTTTCACTTTCAATCCATATACATATATTTATTTGTAATTTTTATAAACCTATTAATTCTTTCGCAAATATATTACTTATTAGCCTTCCACAAGAGTTTGAGTAAGAAAAAAAAAATCCCAGCAGTCAGATAAAAAACTTTCTTTTAATTGTAAAAACAATATGGCAAATAAAATTTTATTCCTAGAGATTTCAGTGATAAATTTCCAATCAATAAGATTCTATAAGTTATGATTTATCGAGACACAATAATGGTGAGAGTTGTGATTTCAGAAACTCTTAAACTTATCAAATTTATCAAGATTTCTCTATTCAATTTTGCTTCTGGCTTTAGTGAAGTTTGATCTCTATCTTGTAAGTTGTTTTCTATTTAACAAATTTCTCCCACTTTTTTTCTAAAAATTTCTTAAAGTTAGATTTCTCAACCTCAAATTTGTTGAGCGTATTCAAATTGGTTGAACCCAAAACAGAGCTCCACTCTTAGATCTGTCACTCTTTTTAACTGATTTGGACTTCAGGTAAAGCTTCAAAACCTTATTTGTTAAAGTTCCAAATCACACTTGGATGTCTCCGATTTGCTCTATTCTTTAATTATTTTTAATTTTGCTTAAAATTTGGAATACAAATATTTTCTTAAGTATATAAAAATTATAAGTATTTATAGCTAACTAATACAAAAGTTAACTAATTTGCCTTAAATAAAAAAAAACTAAAAAAAATGCTAATTAACATAAATTCTAAATATTATCATTAAGATGTAACTTACTCTATAAATATAAGGATTAAATCAATTTATATTAACCAAACATAAAAATCATATATGAAATGGGCAGTTGTAAACGACAATTAAAATGTGAACAAAAAAAAGAGAGGGTAGTTTGTCATAGACTAATATGAATATTGGTATAAAATATATATATTTTTATCAGCATTGGTATAAAATAGTTATTTTGAGGTATGTCAATTTAAGTTAAAAATAAAAAGTCACATTATCAGTGATATACTTTTATCTTTGACGACGGGATTATTTTTTGTTGGTATTGGGGAACACAATACATATAGTAGGGTAATGTTTTACAGTTCAATGAATATTCTACATGGATGATTCTTCACAACTTATCAATGTATATATATATATATATATATATATATATATATATATATATATATATATATATATATATATATATATATATAACCTTTTGATATGAATATTATTCGTTAAAATATAGTTTAGCTTTTAAATATAAGAATTAAATAAAATTCTACTAATAATTAATAATATAAAATGATGTAAAAAGTACCTAAAATGAAGAGTTCAATAACAAGTTACCAAAAGATGGTTCAAGCAATTGGACTCACCAGGCTAATTTGTGGGCTGTTGGTTGAGCAGCCCGAAGCCCTTCGACTGGTGCTCCGACCTTGGAGAGGGAAAACCAACTTCTAGCAATCACAGCCCCAGCCGCAGCAAGCCCTAAATCCGTTCCTTCAGCTTCACGCGCCCTCACATCTCAACTTGAACTGGTTGATTTATAATCATATGGTATATAATTATTTCGATGTTTAATTTTCTGGGCAGTGTGGGACTTATGAAGGCGAAATCAGACTGAGTTAAGACGCACAGTAAATCCGTTGTTTCTGCATTCTCAACCAAAGCACTGAACTTTTTCAAAAAGTTTGACGCTGTGGTTGAAAATGAGAATTGGCAGCAGAAGTAGTATGATGGGTTGGGTTGTGGGAAGCCAAAAGGTTCTGATTTTGAATTTCGAATTGACAGTTAGCATGGAACTCAGTGATTTAAGAAAATTATTTCAATTACACGTTCCAGGGACTCAATTTCTGTTGTTCATTTGTTTCGACTATTTTGCCCTTCAATTGCTCTAATAACAACCTAATATCATCTTTTTCATATTTACTATTCAATTTTATACTCTCTTTAACTCCATTTTACATTGCAGTGCCTTTTTTTTCTTTACCGTTTTTCCTTTCTCTCTTTTATGCAATCATTATACTGTGCTTAATAATATATTGTTCGTGTTATGATAATAATTGCTAGATGCTATATCAGAATTTATAATCTGACTGTGAGACACAGCAAATTATGTTAATTTATATATTATATAAATTATACCTTTCTTCCTTTCAACTTTTGTTTAGGAATTTTGAAAAGTTTTGGAGTAAAAAAGAAGTATGCAGCATTTCATTCACAATATACATCTCTCTCCCTCCCTATATATATATATATATATATATATATATATATATATATATATATAATATTTTTAACACTATAATATAGTGGTGAAATATTTATTAATTTTATAAATAATTAATAATTAATTATTGAGTAATTTAGTTGACTGATTGAAATTCTGTAATTTGTGTCTCTTTTATGCACACAACTTTATGTCCTGTATTGGTTATTAAGCCAACATAATAATTATATAAAGAATATAATTTAAATGGTAGGTATTCTAATAAATTTCTTAGGGTAATGATATATGAGCAATTTGCTTTTGGGTTTTACAAGACTTACAACATTATCTTTCTATATTTCATATAAAAACATTTTCATTTTGAAATATTGAGTTTTTTTTTTCTTCATGAAATAATCATCAATTTAATATTTTCGTAAATTATAAGGTTTGATTGACTATAATAAATTCTATTCCAGTTGTATACTAAACAAGAATTATAACATAATTCTTTTATATTTATCTAAAATTAAACATTTCAAAAAACATTTTCAGATTGAAGTGTTTAATTTTTTTTCTATAAAATAAAAGATTATATGAAATAATTATTACATTTTGATTGTAAATTTAATATCTTCTTAAGTCATAAGGTTTGATTGACAATAATAAATTCTGTCTCAGTCTTATAATAAACAAGAATACTTCTCTAAAAAAAATTATCTTCATGTTAAAATCTTTAGTCTACTTCATAAAATATAAGATTATGTGAAATAGTTATTACAGTTTGATTGTTAACTTAATATTTTACTAAGTCATAAAGGCTTGATTAACAACAATAAATTCTGTTTTAGTCTTACAATAAACAAGACTTACAATCGTTTTGTACTTCTCTCAAGAAAAACATTTTCATGTTAAAATGTTTAGCCTTTTCCATAAAATATATAGGTGAAATAGTTATTACATTTTGATGTTAACTTAATATCTTCGAAATCATAAGACTTGATTGATAACAATAAACTATGTTTCAGTCTTACAATAAATTCTGTTTTAGTTTTACAATAAACAAGACTTACAATCGTTTTATACTTCTCTCAAGAAAAACATTTTCATGTTAAAATGTTTAGCCTTTTCCATAAAATATATAGGTGAAATAGTTATTACATTTTGATGTTAACTTAATATCTTCGAAATCATAAGACTTGATTGATAACAATAAACTATGTTTCAGTCTTACAATAAATTCTGTTTTAGTTTTACAATAAACAAGACTTACAATCGTTTTATACTTCTCTCAAGAAAAACATTTTCATGTTAAAATGTTTAGCCTTTTCCATAAAATATATAGGTGAAATAGTTATTACATTTTGATGTTAACTTAATATCTTCAAAATCATAAGACTTGATTGATAACAATAAACTATGTTTCAGTCTTACAATAAACTAGACTTACAATATAATCTTTTTATATTTCTCTCAAAAAAAACATCTTCATGTTAAAATGTTTAGTCTACTCCATAAATTATAAGATTATGTGAAATAGTTATTACAATTTGATTGTTAACTCAATATCTTCCCCAGTTATAAAGGCTTGATTGACAACAACAAACTCTGTTTTAGTCTTACAATAAACAACTTGCAATATAATCCTTTTATACTTCTCTAAAGAAAAACATCTTCATGTTAAAATGTTTAGTCTAGCCCATAAAATATAAGATTATGTGAAATAGTTATTACAGTTTTATTGTTAATTAACTTAATATTTTCCTCAATCATAAAGACTTGATTAACTGCAATAAACTCTATTTCAGTCTTACCATAAACAAGACTTATAACATAATCATTTTATACTTTTCTCAAGAAAAAACATCTTCATGTTAAAATGTTTAGCCTACACCATAAAGTATAAGATTATATAAAATAGTTATTACAGTTTGATTGTTAACTTAATATCTTCCTCAGTCATAAAAGCTTGATTGACAACATTAAACTCTGTTTCAGTCTTACAATAAACAAGACTTACAACATAATCATTTTATACTTCTATCCAGAAAACATCTCCATATGTTAAAATGTTTAGTCTTTTCCATAAAATATAAAATTATGTAAAATAGTTATTACATTTTGATGTTAACTTAATATCTTTGTAAGTCATAAGGCTTGATTGACAACACTTCTCTAAAAAACATCTTCATGTTAAAATATTTAGTGTATTCTATAAAATATAAGATCATGTGAAACAGTTATTATATTTTGATATTAATTTAATATATAATTATTGTTTAGTTTTGCCAAGTGTTAACATTTTTTAGATTACCAGGTATGAAGGTTCTTAGATATTATACTAATTTTTAAACTCAATTTATATAACTTTTGGTAGTAATTGTTATTGGAAGTCATTGAAGAAGGAAAAATCACTCATTCCAATACTATATATTTGTACACAAGAGCTTCCCAATTTGCATAGAGTTGACTATAGATCAATGCAATCTGATAAGAAAAATTCAAGTTATTAAATTAATGAAATATCATTATTGAAAAAAAGTATGTTCATATACACAAGATACATTAAATATTTATAAGTTACCAGAAGGTTTTTAAAACAAAAAATTGTTACCAAAAGCTGAGTAGGAAGACATAACAGTGATGTATGCTAGAGCTCTCTTGATAGGGTACCATATATAAGGATATAAGGTTTGAATGGTCTGGCTTCAACCTGCAGTTCTATAAAGAGAAAATTGTAAGTTTTATGGGATTCAAAATTGGATATTACTGAGACTAAGTTCATAATAGTTTAACCTTTTTGCTTTGTTCTTTATTTTCAATAACTTCCACAAGAAAAAAAGTGAATAATATTCAGAAGTCCGAAGTGAAAGTGTAATCAGAAAGAGGTTTTTCAGCAAAATATTTAAGTAGATAGTCAATTAGCCATAGGTACATAATCATAGTAACAAATTTTGAAGGCACAGCTAATTAATTTAGTTTAGGACATAAGCATATACCAGACAAGAAGTGTTAATTCCCTATGAGACCGAATTTATAGTATCATGAGCGCAAACAGGAGGAGGAGTTTTGAATCATAATATAAAAAAAAAGTGAAACTCGTTTTACACTTTTGTGCAAGATTGCGCGAGAAAAAAACAAATACAAATATGTAACAGTAAGTTAATTCTCCATTAGTTCAAAACATGTATAATCAGTAGAAAATAACTAATCATGAATAACAATTTTTCTATTGAGGTGACAACTAACAAATTCAAAACCTATTCAATTCTTAAAAATAGAAAATTAACTTTTATTTATTCAAAAAATGATTAACAATAAAATAAAAGCAACACTCCTAAACATATGACATCACTCCTAAACATATGACATCACGATTTACTTTTATAGGATCTTAAAATTATTTTCATGTAAAGATAGGAGTAATTTGCTCTTCAGTCTTATAATAAATAAACAAGACTAGCAATATAATCCTTTTATACTATTTTAAAAAGAACATCTTCATATTGAAATGTTTAGTTTTTTTTATAAAATATAAAATTATGTGAAATAATTATTATAGTTTGATTGTCAATTTAATATTTTCTTATGTGATAAGGCTTGATTGAAAATAACAAACTCTCTTTCAGTCTTACAATAAACAAAACTTACAAAGTAATCCTTTTATAATTCTTTCAAGAAAAACATCTTTATGTTAAAATTTTTAGTCTACTCTATGAAATATAAGATTATGTGAAATAGTTATTACAATTTGATTATTAACTTAATAACTTCCTAAGTCATAAAGACTTGAATGACAAAAATAAACTGTTTCAATTTTACAATAAATAAGATTTATAACATAATCATGTTATACTTCTCTCTAGAAAAACATATTCATGTTAAAATATTTATTCTATTGCATAAAATATAAGATTATGTGAAATAGTTATTATATTTTGTTAAAATCTGCCTAAGTCATAAGACTTGATTGACAACAATAAACTACGTTTCAGTCTTACAATAAACAAGACTTACATCATAATCCTTCTATACTTCTCTCAAGAAGAACATTTTTATATTAAAATGTTTAGTATACTCCATAAATTATAAGATTATGACATTTTGATGTTAACTTAATATCTTCGTAAGTCATAAGGGTTGATTGACAACAATAAACTCTGTTTCAGTCTTGCAATAAACTCTGTTTTAGTCTTACAATAAACAAGACTTACAACATAATCCTTTTATACTTCTCTCAAGAATAACATCTTCATGTTAAAATGTTTAGCCTACTCCATAAAATATAAGATTATGTGATATAATTATTACAGTTTGATTGTTAACTTAATATTTCATAAGTCATAAGGATTAATCAACCCTAATAAACTCTGTTTCAGTCTTATAATAAGAAAGACTTGATTAACAATAATAAACTCTGTTTCAATAGTAGACTAAACTATTTTCTTGTTTCTTTTTAAAAAATTCTATATCTAAGACTAAGCAATATTCTAAGTGTTTTTCATGTTCTCAATGCACCTTATCCAAACATATGGTAGAAAACCAACAATTTAAAATCCTTACTTTCCTTAGCATATTTTCTTTGATAAACGAAAACTCATCTTTATTTTGTTTAATCTCCGTTATGAGAAACTGAGTAACCTAAAAGACTTTCATCATTTTCATCATAAATCCATCAATTAAGACTACATTGTTTTTGACCACTAAAAGATCATCAATATAAAAAAAAACAATGATAGTGTCAACGCTAGAATGTATAATGTAAAGAATGAATTCAAATATGCTTTTCACAAAGATTATATTTAACCAATGATTGTCTATTTGTTGGGAATCCAAGTGAGTCTAAGTCCCACATTAGATAAAAATGAGAAAGTAGAGCAGTATATAAAGGTGAAAAAATTCATTACCTTAATGTTTGGAGTAAAGAGTGGTGTCAATATCTTATATAGTTGGCTCCAATGTTATTTCTGTTTGTGTAACCAATAGGGAATCTCCTCTCACCTATCATAATAAATAATGTTGTATCAAGACATGTCTTCTTCTTTCTTTCGAAATCCTTAAGGTTGCTCATAGATTTCTTTATGAAAAACCATTAAAAAAATTATATAATAATAATATGTTATGCAATCATGATAGTGTGTAATATATTGTTCGTGTTATGATAATAATTGCTAGATGCTATATTATCAGAATTTATAATCTGACTGTGAGACACAGCAAATTATGTTAATTTATATATTATTTAAGTAATACCATTCTTTCCTTTCAACTTTTGTTTAGGAACTTTGAAAAGTTTTGGAGTAAAAATATCAGTATGTAGAATTTTTAACACTATATTATAGCGGTGAAATATTTATTAATTTTATAAATAATTAATTATCGAGTAATTTAGTTGACTGATTGAAATTCTGTAATTTGTGCCTCTTTTATGCACAAAAATTTATGCCCCGTATTGGTTATTAAGCCAACATAATAACGATATAAATAATATAATTTAAATGGTAGGTATTTCAATAAATTTATTTTAGGGTAATGATATGTTAACCTTCTTTAAAAAAATACAACCACAACTTAATATATTAATATTTTCTTTATATTTTTTCATATTTTAATATATATATATATATATATATATATATATATATATATATATATATATAGAAACTTGAGAAAGTTAAATATTTCCTTAAAAGAGATGTTAGTTAGTCAAAAACAGAAATTTCAATTTTCAAAGATACATATAAGCTAAGAAGTAAAACTTCTGGTTAAACATAATCATATAACTAGAAGTTAAAACAGTCCTCTTAGAATATTGAACATTATAAGTTATACTAAAAAACTATTTATTTATCACCCCAATATTTACTTATTCTGTTTATATGATAAGTTAATTTATGCATAATCTAAAAACAATTATAAATTTTTTAGTCCTTGATGTTTGTAAATGACATTATTAATGAAAAAAATGATAACGTAAACAATTTCAGTTTACAAGAAAAATTTGTGATCAAATTTGAAACCAAAGACTTTGAAGATTTTAAGTATTTCCTTTAAAGAAATGTTATTTATTAAAAAACAGGAAATCTTCATTTTTCAAATAAACGTAAGAGTTCTTGTTAAACAGAATCATATAATTGAAAGTTAAAAGAGTAATCTTAAAATATTCAACATTACAAATTAATAGAAAAATTGTTTATTTATCACACATAAAATTCAATATTAGTTATCGTGATTACAAGTCAACTTATACATAACCTAAGTGAAAAACAATTCAAAAAATTATAAATTATTTAATCCTTGATAATTGGTGATCTAATTTGAAGGGAAAAACCTAAACATATGACACTTCTCCTTACTTTAATAACAGCAAATATTAAAATTTACTTTCAATAGGATCTTAAAATTGTTTTCCTATAAAAATATATAAGTAATTTATTTTTCAGTCTTACAATAAACAAGACTTACAATATTATCTTTCTATACTTCTCTAAAAAAACATTTTCATGATAAAATATTTAATTTTTCTTCTTCATAAAATAAAAGATTATATGAAATAGTTATTACAGTTTAATAGTTAATTTAATATCTTCATAAATCATAAGATTTATTGACAATTATAAATTTTATTTCAGTTTTATAATAAACAAGACTTATAACATAATTATCTTATATTTCTCTAAAAAATATCTTCAAGTTGAAATATTTAGTTTTTTTTTACATAAAATATAAGATTATTTTAAATAGTTATTACATTTTGATGGCCAACTTAATAGCTTTTTAAGTCATTAGGTTTGGTTGACAATAATAAACTCTGTTTCAGTCTTATAATAAACAAACTTTTAACATGATCCTTTTATACTTCTCTCAAAAAAAATATCTTCATGCTAAAATGTTTAGTTTACTCCATAAAATATAAGATAATGTGAAATAGTTATTATAGTTTGATTGTTAACTTAATATCTTTCTAAGTCATTCAACAATAAACTCTGTTTCAGTCTTACAATAAACAAGACTAACAACATAATCCTTTTACACATCTCTAAAAAAATACATCTTTATGTTAAAATGTTTATTCTTTTCCATAAAATATAAGATTATGTGAAATAGTTATTACATTTTGAGGTTAACTTAATATCTTCATAAATCATAAGGCTTGATTAATAGCAAAAAAACTATATTTCAGTCTTACAATAAACAAGACTTACAACATAATTCTTTTTTAATTATCTCAAGAAAAACATCTTCATGCTAAAATGTTTAATCCATTCCATAAAATATAAGATAGTGAAATAGTTATTAAAATTTGATTGTTAACTTAATAAGTCATAAAGGCTTGATTGACAGCAACAAACTCTGTTTCGTCTTACAATAAACAAGACTTATAATATAATCATTTTATACTTCTCTCAAGAAAAACATCTTCATGTTAAAATGTTTAGTTTTTTTCAATAAAATATAAGATTATGTGAAATAGTTATTAAATTTTGATGTTAACTTAATATCTTCGTAAGTCATTAGACTTGATTGACAATAATAAACTATGTTTCAGTCTTACAGTAAAATAGACTTACAACATAATCCTTTTATACTTCTCTCAAGAAAAACATCTTCATGTTAAATTGTTTAGTCTAGTCCATAAAATATAAGATTATGTGAAATAGTTATCAAAGTTTGACTGTTAACTTAATATCTTCCTAAGTCAAAAAGACTTGATTGACAACAATAAACTCTGTTTCAGTCTTACAATAATCAAGACTTCCAACATAATCATTTTATACTTCTCTGAAGAAAAACATTTTTATGTTAAAATGTTTAGCTTTTTTCCTTAAAATATAAGAATATGTGAAATAGTTATCACATTTTGATGTTAAGTTAATATCTTCATACGTCATAAGACTTGATTGACAACAATAAACTATGTTTCAGTCTTACAATAAACAAGACTTACAACATAAGTTTTAAACTTCTCTTAAGAAAAACATCTTTATGTTAAAATGTTTAGTAGACTCCATAAAATATAAGATTATGTGAAATATTTATTATAGTTTGATTGTTAACTTACTACCTTCCTAAGTCATAAAAATTTGATTCACACACATAAACTTTGTTTCAGTCTTATAATAAAAAGACTTACAACATAATCATTTTATATTTCTTTCAAGAAAAAACATCTTCATGTTAAAATGTTTAATTTGTTTCATAAAATATAAGATTATGTAAAATACTTATTACATTTTGATGTTAATTTAATATCTTCTTACGTCATGAGGCTTTATTGACAATCATGAACTATGTTTCATTCTTACAATAAACAAGACATAAAACATAATACTTTTATATTTCTTTCAAGAATAACATCTTCATGTTAAAATGTTTAGTTTACTCCATAAAATATTAGATTATGTTAAATAGTTATTACATTTTGATGTTAACTTAATATATGATTATTGTTTAGTTTTTCCAAGTTTAACATTTTTTACAATACCAGGTATGAGGATTCTTAGATATAATACTAATTTTTAAACTTAAATTATGTAACTTTTGGTAGTAACTGCTATTGGAAGTCATTCAGGAAGGAAAAATCACTCATTCCAGTACTATATACTTGTACAAAATAGCTTCTGAATTTCCTGAAAGTTAATTATAGTTCAATGCAATCTCATAGCAAAGAGTCAAGTTATTAATAAAAGATCATTATTCAAAGTATATTCATATACACAACACACATTAAATATTTATAAGTTATCAGCAGGTTTTAAAAACAAAAAATTGTTACCAAAAGCTGAGTAAGAAGACGTAACATTGATGTATGCTAAAGCTCTCTTGATAGGGTACCATATATAAGGTTTGAATGGTGTGGCTTCACCTTCAAGTCCTATAAAGAGAAAATTGTAAGTTTTATGGGATTCAAAATTGGATATTACTAAGACTAAGTTCATAATAATTTAACCTTTTTGTTTGGTTCTTTATTTCCAATAACTTCCACAAGAGAAAGAGTGAATAATATTCAGAAGTTCCAAGTGGAAGTGTAATGAGAAAGGGGTTTTTCAGCAAAATATTTAAGTAGATAGTCAATATTTGCCATAGGTACATAATCATAGGAACAAATTTCGAGAGCACATCTAATTAATTTAGTTAAGCACATAAGCATAAGTGTTAATTACCTATGAGACCCAATGTATACTGATCATAAGCACAAACAGAAAGAGGAGTTTTAAATCATAATAAAAGAAAGTGAAACTCGTTTTACAAATTTATACAGGTTTGCGAGAAAAGAACAAATAAAAATATGCAAATTCTCTGTTAGTTCAAAACATGTATAATCAATATAAAATAATTAATCATTAATAACAAAACTTCTATTGAGGTGACAACTATAACAAATTCAAAACCTGAAACCTATTCAATTTCTTAGAACCAGAAAATTAACTTTTATTCATTCAAAACATGAATCATTAACAATAAAATAAAAGCAACAATCCTAAACATATGAGACTTCTCCTTACTATAATAAAACAAAATATTAAAATTTATTTTTATCAGTGTCTTAAAGTTGTTTTTCCAACAGAGATATATGAGTAATTTGCTTTGCAGTCTTACAATAAAGAAGATTTACAATATTATCTTTTTATACTTTTCTAAAAAACAATTTTTTGTTGAAATAATTAGTTTTTTTTCCACATAAAATAAAAAATTTGTTAAATAGCTATTACAGTTTAATTGTCAATTTAATATCTTCATAAATCATAAGGCTTGATTAACCAAGATAAACTCTAATTCAGTCTTATAATAAAAAAGATTTATAACAATTCTTTTATATTTCTCTAAAAAAAACATCTTCAAGTTGAAATGTTTAGTTTTTTTCTCCACTAAATATAAGATTATATGAAATAGTTATTACATTTTGATTGTCAACTTAATATCTTCTTAAGTCATAAGGCTTGATTAGTAATAATAAATTCTGTTTCAGTCTTATAATAAATAAGATTTAAAACATGATCCTTTTATATCTCTCAAAAAACATATCTTCATGTTAAAATGTTTAGTCTACTCTAAAAAATATAAGATTATGTGAAATAATTATTACAGTTTGATTGTTAACCCTAAGTCATAAAGGCTTGATTGACAGTAATAAACTCTGTTTCAATCTTACAATAAACAAGACTTACAATATAATCCTTTTATACTTCTCTCAAGAAAAATATCTTCATGTTAAAATGTTTAGTATTTTCCATAAAATATATCATCATGTGCATTAGTTATTATATTTTGATGTTAACTTAATATCTTCGTAAGTTAGAAGGCTTGATTGACACCGATAGACTCTGTTTCCATCTTACCATAAATAAAACTTACAACATAATCCTTTTAAACTTCTCTCAAGAAAAAATATCTTACAATATAATCCTTTTATCTTCTCTCAAGAAAAACATCTTCATGTTAAAATGTTTAATTTTTTTCATAAAATATATCATTATGTGTAATAGTTATTACATTTTGATATTCACTTAATATCTTCGTAAGTCATAAGGCTTGATTGACATCAATAGACTCTATTTCAATCTTACCATAAACAAAACTTACAACATAATCCTTTTATACTTCTCTCAAGAAAAAATATATTCATGTTAAAATGTATAATCTACTCCATAAAATATAAGATTATGTGAAATAGTTATTACAGTTTGATTGTAAACTTAATATCTTTCTAAGTCATAAAGGCTTATTAATTGACAATAATAAAATCTGTTTCAGTCTTACAATAAAGAAGATTTACAACATAATCATTTTATACTTCTCTTAAGAAAAACATTTTCATGTTAAAATGTTTAGTCTTTTCCATAAAATATAAGATTGTGTTAAATAATTATTGCATTTTGATGTTAACTTAATATCTTTATAAGTCATAAGGCTTGATTGACACCAATAAACTATGTTTCAATCTTCCCATAAATAATTAAGACTTACAACATAATCCTTTTATAATTTTCTAAAGAAAAATATAAATGTTTAGTCAATTCTACAAAATATAAGATTATGTGAAATAGTTATTATAATTTGATTGTTAACTTAATATCTTTCTAAGTCATAAAGGCTTGATTGAGAGCAATAAATTTTATTTCAGTCTTACAATAAACAAGATTTACAACATAATCCTTTTATATTTCTCTCAAGAAAAGCATCTTCATGTTAAAATATTTAGTCTTTTTCATAAAATATAAGATTATGTGAAATAGTGATTATATTTTGATGTTAACTTATTATGTAAGTCATAAGGCTTGATTGACAACAATAAACTATGTTTTAGTCTTACAATGAAAGAGACTTATAACAATCTTTTTATATTTCTCTGAAGAAAAACATCTTCATTTTAAAATTATTAGTCTACTCCATAAAATATAAAATTATATGAAATAGTTATTATATTTCGATGTAACTTAATATATGATTATTGTTTAATTTTTTCAAGTTTAACAGTTTTTACATTACCAGGTACGAAGATTCTTATATAGAATACTAATTTTTAAACTCAAATTATGTAATTTTTGGTAGTAATTTTTATTGGAAATCCTTCCAGAAGGAAAAATCACTTATTCCAATACTAAATACTTGTACAAAATAGCTTTCCAATTTGCAGAGAGTTGCCTATAGATCAATGCAATCTGATAAGGAAAAGTCAAGTTATTAATGAAAGATCATTCATTATTCAAAAGTATATTCATATACACAACACACATTAAATATTTATAAGTTACCAGCAGGTTTTGAAAACAAAAAATTGTTACCAAAAGCTGAGTAAGAAGACATAACAGTGATGTATGCTATAGCTTTTTTGATAGAGTACAATATATAAGATTTGAATCTCGGGCTTCACCCTGCAGTCTTATACAGAGAAAATTGTAAGTTTGATGGGATTCAAAATTGGATATTAGTAAGACTAAGTTCATAATAGTTTAACCTTTTTGCTTTGTTCTTTATTTCCAATAACTTCCACTAGAGAAAGAGTGAATAATATTCAGAAGTTCCAAGTGGAAATGTAATCAGAGAGGGGTTTTTCAGCAAAATATTTAAGTAGATTGTCAATTAGCCATAGCAACATAATCATAGTAACAAAATTCGAAGGCACAGCTACTTCTAATTAATTTAGTTAAGCACATAAGCATTTACCAGAAAAGAAAGTGTTTATCACCTATGAGACCAAATGTATAGGAATCATGAGCGCAAACAGGAGGGGTTTTGAATCAATATAAAAGAAAGTGAAACTTGTTTTACAAATTTGTGCATATTTGCGCGAGAAAAAACAAATAGAAATATGTAACAGTATGTTAATTCTCTATTAGTTCAAAACATGTATAATCAATATAAAGTAACTAATCATTAATAACAAATTTTCTATTGAGGTGACAACTAACAAATCCAAAACCTGAAACTTATTCAATTTGTTAAAAATAGAAATTAACTTTTATTTATTCAAAACATGATTAACAATAAAATAAAATCGACAATCCTAATCATATTACATCAAGATTTATTTTTAGGACCTTAAAATTGTTTTCAGGTAAAAATATGAGTAATTTGTTCTTCAGTTTTATAATAAATAAACAAGACTTATGGTAGAATCCTTTTATACTTTCTTTAAAAGAATATCTTTATTATTCAAATGTTTAGTTTTCTTATACAAAAATATTATGTGATATAATTATCACAGTTTGATTATGAACTTAATATCTAAGCCCATAAGACTTGATTGAAAATAATAAAATTTATTTCAGTCTTACAATAAACAAGACTTATAACATAATCTTTTTATATTTTTTTCAAGACTTATAACATAATCCTTTTATATTTGTATGTTAAAATGTTTAGTCTATTCTATAAAATATAAGATTATGTGAAATAATTATTATAGCTTCATTGTTAACGAAATATCTTCTAAAGTCATAAAAGCTTTATTGACAACAATAAACTATGTTTCAGGTTTACAATAAATAAGACTTACAACATAATCATTTTATATTTCTCTCTAGGAAAATATCTTCATGTTAAAATATTTACTCTACTCCATAAAATATAAGATTATGTGAAATAGTTATTATTTTTTATGTTAACTTAATATATTTTTAAGTCATAAGGCTTTATGAACAACAATAAACCATGTTTCAGCTTTACACTAAATAAGACTTACAACATAATCCTTTTATACTTCTCTCAAAAAGAACATCTTCATGTTAAAAATGTTTAGTCTACTCCATAAAATATAAGATTATGTCAAATAGTTATTATATTTTGATGTTAACTTAATATCTTTATAAGTCATAAGGGTTTATTGACAACAATAAACTCTATTTCAGTCTTGTAATAAACTCTGTTTGGTCTTGTAATAAACTTTGTTTTAGTCTTTACAACATAATCCTTTTATACTTCTCTCAAGAAAACTATCTTCATGTTAAAATGTTTAGCTTACTCCATAAAATATAAGATTATGTGAAATAATTATTACAATTTGATTGTTAACTTAATATCTTTGTAAGTCATAAGGCTTAATTGACAACAATAAACTCTCTTTTAGTCTTACAATAAAAAAAGACTTACAACATAATCATTTTATACTTCTTTTAAGAAAAACATCTTCATATTAAAATGTTTAGTCTTTTCTATAAAATATAAGATTATCTGAAATAATTATTATAAACCATATGTTCGTAAGTCATAACTTTTGATTAACAGCAATAACCTTTGTTTCAACAGTAGATTGAACTATTATTTCTTGTTTATTTTAAAAAAGTTCTATATCTAAGACTAAGCAATATCCTAAGTGTTTTTCATGTTGTCAATGCAGCTTACCCTAACATGGTTGAGAACACCAACAATTTGAAATCCTTATTTTTCTCAAACTTGTCAAAAAGAATGTAAATATTTTATATCTAATCACTCTTCTAGCAATTTTTAAGTGTGTTTGGCTCGCAAAGAGTATGATCCAAGATAAAATAAATATGGCACTTAATTTGTCTGGTTTTCTTGTTGTAAGTACCTAATCAAACTAGTCAACTATGTCTCATCTACACTTTGCATATTCCTGCTAACTTTTATTCATAGCAGTACTCATTGACTTGCATTCTTTCATATATAAAACTTACTGAGAATTTTCTTAGCATATTTTATTTGATAAAAGAAAACTCATCTTAACTTTATTTAGTCTCCATTATGAGAAACTAAATAATCTAAAAGACTTTCATCATTGCAATCTTAAATTCATCAATTAAGATTACATTGTTTTCCACCACTAAAAGATCATCAATATAAAGAAAAACAATGATAGTGTCAACCCTAAAATGTATAATGTAAAGAATGGATTCAAAGGTTATATTTAACAAATGATTGTATATGTACCAAGTTTTTAGAGCTTATTTCAATACATAGAGTGTCTTCGTTAAAAAATAGACACACCTTCTTCTTTCTTTTGAAATTCTTAAGGTTGCTCAACATAGATTTCTTTATGCAAAAAACCATTAAAAAAATGTTTCAACTAATACAACGCAACAAATGTTTCTACGCAGTCTACCCCGAAATTTGAGCATAATCTTTAACCATAAGCCTTGCCTTATGTTTATTAATCCAGTTGCATTTAGCTTGATTTGAAACACTCTTAACCCAAACTGCCTTATATTATTTATTTTTTCTGATAACATGAAGCTCCTCCTCCTTCTAATCATCCACCGTCTTATTTTACTCAATCTTATTCTATTTGTTCTTTAGTAGTTGTGACAAATCAGAAAGTTTGATTGTTTTAAGGATTGATCTCTCTAGTCTCTTATTTTTCATTTTTCACAAATTGTACATCCCTTCTTATGATAATATTTCCTGTTTATTGTTGTGGCTGAAAAATTTTGCATCTCTTCAATATTGTATTATAGTCTACAAAGATTTCTTGTAATGTCTTCTTACCTAATTTATCACACGTATACGAGAAGAAAAATAAGGAAAGATTTTAAAAAAGTTTAAAGATGGTTTATATACATTCCAAACTTCAAAAGGTGTCAAAGTCTTCACTGTTTTTATATTAAGTTTATTCTGAAGAAAGAAGAAGACTGTAGTACTTTTAGCCTCAGCCTAAAAATTGTTTTGGTAGACTTTTTTTCCATCTTGATCAAATAAGGATCATGAATAATATGAAGTTAACAGAAATTTCGTTATTTAGAGGGCAGTTTGTTGAGGGAGGAAGAAAACAATTGTTGTCACCATCATCTCCATGTTTTTGCCGGCAGAGTATGCCATTCTATCATGTACAAGCGCAAATCAATAAACAAAGCAGACTCTTATCCAAATGTCTTACACACAATGCCAGATCTCTTCGAAATTTCCTTCACAGACAATTCATTTAATTCAAGGAGAGTACTACTCTACTACCCAACAAACTAGATCACAAGGCAATTAGCATTTGTTTACTTGAATTTATGCGAATTATGGTTTGCAGAGTTAATTACAAGACGATGTAGTTTTTATTTCTGAAAGAGGAGATGGAATTGGTGAGCAACAGTAGCTTCTTTGATGTGCATGGTAAGATTGCTGACAAGCGAACAACGGGAGGATGGAAGGCGTCATCCTTTATCATAGGTACTGCTGAGACATCATATTAATTATACTACGTTGTTCAGTGTTCCAAATTTTACCTCTGTGGGTGCAGTGTACGAGGTGATGGAGATGTGGGCGTTCTTCGCAATTGCAGCGAACATGATTCTTATTTGCCCAAGAAAAAACAAAAACAAATAAGTAGCAGTAAGTTAATTCTCTATTAGTTCAAAACATTACATGTATAATCAATATAAAATAACTAATCATTAATAACAAATTTTCTATTGAGATTACAAACCTGAAACCTATTCATTTTCTTAAAAATAAAAAAATTAACTTTTATTTAGTCAAAACATGATTAACAATAAAATAAAAGCAACACTCCTAAACATATGACATCACGACTTAGTCTTAGGATCTTAAAATTGTTTTCTTTATGTGAATAATTTACTTTACAGTATGACAATAAATAAACAAAACTTACAAAATAATCCTTTTATACTTAAAAAAACATTTTCATTTTGTTGAATGTTTAGTGTTTTTTTTTCTTCATAAAATAAAAAATTATGTGAAATAAGTATTACAATTTGATTGTCAACTTAATATTTTTGTAAGTCATATGATTTGATTGACAACAACAAACTCTGTTTCAGTCTTACAATAAATAAGACTTACAACATAATCATTTTATAATTCTTTCAAGAAAAAAAATTTATGTTAAAATGTTTAGTCTACTAAATTAAATTAAGATTCTATGAAATACTTATTACAGTTTGATTATTAACTTCATATCTTCATAACTCAACAGACTTGATTGCCAATAATAAACTATCTTTCAGTCTTACAATAAACCAGACTTACAACATAATCCTTTTATACTTCTCCAACGAAAAAATTTTCATGTTAAAATGTTTAGTTTACTCCATAAAATATAAGATTATGTGAAATAGTTATTACATTTTGATTGTGAACTTGATATCTTCATAAGTCACGAGGATTAATTGACATCAATAAACTCTGTTTCAGTCTCATAATAAACAAGACTTACAACATAATTCCTTTATACTTCTCTGAAGAAAAACATCTTCATGTTAAAATGTTAAGTATACTCCATAAAATATAAAATTATGTGAATTAGTTATTACAATTTGATTATTAACTTAATATCTTCTTAAGTCATAAGGCTTGATTGAGAACAATAAACTCTGTTTCAGTCTTACAATAAACAAGACTTACAACATAATCGTTTAATACTTTTCTCAAGAAAACTATCTTCGTGTTAAAATGTTTAGTCTACTCCATAAAATATAAGATTATGTGTGAAATAGTTATTACAGTTTGATTATTAACTTAATATCTTCATAATTGACAACAATAAACTTTGTTTCAATCTTACAATAAACAAGACTTACAACATAATTCTTTTATACTTCTCCCATGAAAAACATCTTCATGTTAAAATGCGTAGTCTACTCCATAAAATATAAGATTATGTGAAATAGTTATTACACATTGATTATCAACTTAATATTTTCGTGCTTGATTGACAACAATAAACTCTGTTTGAGTCTCACAATAAAAAAGACTTACAACATAATCCTTTTATACTTCTCTAAAATAAACATCTTTATGTTAAAATGTTTAGTCTATTCCATAAAATATTAGATTATGTGAAATAGTTATTACAGTTTGATTATTAACTTAATATTTTTGTACGTCATAAGGTTTGATTGACAACAATAAACTCTGTTTCAGTCTGTGAGAATACTTTAGGGAAAGGTTCACACAATGCTTTACCGATCGGCTCATGCCCCACCACTTCCGCTGCTAAACGTTCGGACGCCTCCGCCTGTACACGATCTGATCACCCGTCTGATCATTTGTATGTTCCACCGAACGGCTCTTGTCTCACCATCTCTAACCGTTCGGTGCGCTCGTTCGCCTCACTTCCTGACTGACCGTTAGGACAGTTTAGCTCTTTGTAACCATTACTCTAGAATATCCATCTGTTTGCTTTTACCGCCTTTTTACTTTATATAATTGTACTTTTTGCTTCTCCTTGGAATAATAATTCATTCATAATATTTTTCACAAGAAAGCTCTCAAGTGTGCTTCTCTCTCTCTGCTTTTGTAAGTTTGTATTAGTTTCTGTTTTGTCACGATGCACACAGAATGTTCATTGTATAGTTTACCCAGAATCTCCTTTGTAGCTGATTCATGATTACAATAAATAAGACTTACAAGATAATTCTTTTATATTTCTCTCAAGAAAAACATCTTTCATGTTATAATGTTTAGTATACTCTATAAAATATAAGATTATGTGAAATAGTTATTACAGTTTGATGTTAACTTAATATCGTCATATAAGTCATAAGACTTGATTGACAACAATAAATTTATTTCAGTCTTACAATAAACAAGACTTACAACATAATTCTTTTATAATTCTTTTATAATTCTCTCAAGAAAAACATCTTTATGTTAAAATGTTTAGTCTTTTTTATAAAACATAAGATTATGTGAAATAATTATTATTGTTTGATTGTTAATTTAATATCTTAATAAGTCATAAGGTTTGATTGACAATAATAAACTTTGTTTCAATAGTAGATTGAACTTTTATTTTTTATTTCTTTTAAAAAAATCTATATCTAAGACTAAGCAATATCCTAAGTGTTTTTCATGTTTTCAATGCACCTTACCCAAACATGGTAGAGAACACCAACAATTTGAAATCCTTACTTTTCTTAAACTTAATGTAAAAATAGGTTGTACATTTTTTTTTTATCTAATTACTTTTCTAGCAATTTTTAAGTGTCGCAAACAGCATGATCCAAGATAAAAAAAAAAATATTTATTACACTTAAGATGTTTGAAAAAAATATTTATTACACTTAAGATGTTTGGTCTTCTTGCTGTAAGGTACATCAGACATCTAATCAAACTCGTCAAGTATGTCTGATCTACACTTTCAATTGCATCTTTCCTAGTAAACTTTAATTCGAAGGAGTACTAATTGACTTGCATTTTTTCATATGAAACTTATTAAGAATTTTCTTAGCATATTTTCTTTGATAAACGAAAACTCATCTTAACTTTATTTAATCTCCATTATAAGAAACTAAGTAATCTAAAAGACTTTCATCATTTTCATCTTAAATTCATCAATTAAGATTACATTGTTTTCCACTACTAAAAGATCATCGATATAGAGAAAAACAATGATATATTGTCAACCCTGTATGATGTAAAGAATGGATTCAAATATGTTTTTTACAAAAGTTATATTAAACAAATGATTGTCTATTATGTTGTAACAAGTTCATAGAGCTTGTTTCAATACATAATACCTTTTTCTTCTGATAATATGAAGTTCCTCTTCCTTCTAATCATCCACCGTCTCATTTTTCTCAATTTTATTCTCTTTGTTCTTTAGTAGTTGTGATAAATCAGAAAAGTTTGATTGTTTTACAGATTGATCTCTCCAGTCTTTTATTTTTCATTTTTCACAAAGTGTACATCCCTTCTTATGATAATATTTCCTGTTTATTGTTGTGGCTGAAAAATTTTGCATGCCTTCAATATTGTATTATAGTCTACAAAGATTTCTTGTATTGTATTCTTATCTAATTTATCACACTTATACGAGAAGAAAAAATAAGGAAAGATTTTAAAAAAGTTTAAAGATGGTTTATATACATTCCAAACTTCAAAAGGTGTCAAAGTCTTCACTGTTTTTATATTAAGTTTATTCTGAAGAAAGAAGAAGACTGTAGTACTTTTCGCCTCAACCTAAAATTGTTTTGGTATACTTTTTTTTCATCTTGATCAAATATCATGATCAGAAAGTGAGGATCATGAATAATATGAAGTTAACAGAAAGTTTGTTATTGGACGGCAGTTTGTTAATTGGTGTCACCATCATCTCCATTTTGTTAAAGTTGAAGACTAAGTTGTTTTACAAAAAGTTAAGCTCTTTTTCATTATCTTACAAATAGTTTTACTTTTAAGACATATAATATAGAGTTAAACAAAAACAAAATTACTGATTACTACATGGATTGTACAGGAGAAAAAAAATTGATGTGTTTAATCATGCCGTGAATGATGCAGGGGATGATTTTGCTGACACTTTCGGTTTCCCAGGCAACTCTACAGCGACGATGCGGTTTTACGGAATGCGAAGTAGCAAGGAGAGGCCCAACCTTGTTCTAGACTATGCACTTGCACTCATTGCTTTGGGTACGGGTGGAATGAAGCCTTGCGTGTCCTCCTTGGGGGATCATCAATTCGATGATGGAGACCACAAAGAAGTTCTGATGAAGCCCTTGTTTTTCAAATGCTCATTTTTTGCCGTTAACGTCGGTGCCATCCTTGGAATTACGCTATTGGTTTACGCACAACAGGTTGCAGCGTTTCGTTGGGGTTTTGGACTATCCGCAGGCGCAGCCATTTGTTCTATCCTTATCCTAGTTGGTGGTAGCCCTTATTACCGTTTCAAAAGCCCAAAGGGAAGCCCTTTCCTTAGGTTTCTTCAGGTTGTGGTGGCCTCCACCTGGAATAATCTAAATGGGGTTCATCTTACAAATGATGAAACTCCTCTCTATGAGGTCCAAACTACGGAGTCTGATATCGTTAGCTCAACCAAGCTCCCTCACACCCCACAATATAGGTTTGTTGACATGAAAATGTTCTTTTTCATGCAGCAATGGCAAAGGTTCTACCTTGGTTGGGAGTATTAACTGAACCAATTGTTGTGCAGGTTTTTTGACAAAGCAGCAGTTATGGTAAATGCTGAAGACAAAAGCAACCGGTGGCGCATATGCACGGTGACACAAGTAGAAGAGTTCAAAACCTTCATTCGAGTCCTTCCGGTGTGGGCTTCCACCATCGCTCTCTCTCTGTCTTACGCTCAGCTCTTAACCTTCTTCCTAGGCCAAGCCAATGTCATGGACCGAACACTTGGTGACAGCTTCAAAATTCCCACAGGTTCTGTCCCTGTCTTCAGCGCTATCACTCTCATTCTCCTACCCATCTACGAGAAACTCATTGTCCCCTTTCTCCGCAACCTCACCGGCCACCACCGCGGCATCACATCGCTGCAGGGGATAGGCGTAGGGCTGTTCGTCTCGGTCTTCGCCACCGCTTCCGCGGCGTTGGTCGAAATGAAAAGACGTAACTACCCGTTGGAACCGTACAGCATGATGAGCGTGTTCTGGTTGCTCCCTCAGTTTTTGCTAATGGGCACTGCTGAAGTTTTCACGTACGTGGGGCAGTGGGAGTTTTTCTACGATGAAGCCACGGATGGCACAAGGAGCACTATCAGTGCGATGTGCCTTTGTGAGATTGGGATCGGGAGCTGGTTGAGCACTGCGCTGGTGAAGATAATTGAAGCTGCGAGTGGTGGACAATACAAAGGGTGGTTGAGGGACAACCTTAATGAGAGAAGGTTGGACTACTTTTACTGGGTTTTAACGGCTATTAATGGAGTCAATTTTTTGGTTTACTTGGTTGTGGCGCATAGTTTCAGAGGGAAAGGAGCACATGTTATGGATGAGGCTATGGCTGAATTCACTAATCCCCAATACTCACAACCATGAAGGGGAATTACCAAGTACAGTTTTCTGATCATTTATACTTTCATCTCTTTAATTTGCTGTTCTTACGTAATTTGCATGATCTGTATATGTAATCTCACAATTCTTTTCATGTATAATTTCTGAAACATCATAGTTTAACCAATCTTTACGTTACATTAATATCAACTATTTTTCCTGCTAATAATAACAGATTTTGCTTGGCAGGCAACTGAGAAATGGTTATTTTTCAAATGCTTGGGCCAAATGGTTTAACATATTTTTCATTGAATGGATAAATACTTTCACACTACATTTTTTATTGGTGATAAAACACATCTAATGTTACTACTACATTATTTTATAATTTATTATTGTGCCTAAATTTTATTAGAAATATTTTAGACATTCTTTTTATCTTCGAATTTTTAATATCCTCCATTTTGAAATTTCAAAAAAAGGAATATGTAAAGAAAAGAAAGGGTTGCAGGGAAAGAGGCCCCAAGCATGCTAAGTCTTCAGAGGGTTAACTCATGGGCCTTCTTAATAGCATATGCAAGCCCAACAAAAGTTTATTGATGGGCCCTATTAAATATTTAAAAGTAAAATATATTTTTAGATAATGTGTCGTCACTTTGTTTTAGAACTTCGAAACCATGTTAAGTTTGACAAAAAGAAAGAAAGAAATATTTTTAAAAAATTAGTTATCTTTTAAAGTTACACGTACTTTGTAATTGAATATATATATATATAAATATATATATATATATATATATATATATATATATATATATATATATATATATATATATTTTGTTACTATGGACTTATAGATGACCGATCGGGTAAGTGACATTGAAAAAAATCGTGCGGTTGACATGCCAAGAAAGCATCTCTTGATCGCTCGGTCTCGACAATCGTTAAGTAGAGTTAAGGCACAATTAATGTGAACACTGTTAAACAGTTAAGGTTTACATTAATGACCATTAAGAGGTAAATTAACTGGTCAGATTTCTTTAAACTCTATAAATAAGGGTTTAATTTCGAGGTAAACTCACTTTGACTCATTATTAAATTACTAAAGACGAGAAAAATTCTGACAGCGTCGAAGTATCTTTTACAGGTCACCCCCATAATGGAGAGACGTTCGGCAAAGACAGGAACGCTGCAGACGGTTATCCTCGTCCCATTTTAGCAAAAACATTTTGGCGTTCTTCGTAGGGCGCCAAAATGTTTCGATAGGGTTGAGATCCCTAACTCAAAGTATTCAAAGTTGTCCGCTCCATTATCCAGGTTGCGCTACTCTCTCTCTTCTCTTTCTTCTAGCCGCGGTAGAGGGTGCCTGCAGAAGACACTCCGACGTACAAGTGAATGACTTTGCATAATAATATCGTAATAAAGGTTAGTAATTAGAGTTAAATTACCTGTCTTTTCTATCAGACAAATATTTATAAATTATTATAATAAGTTTATCATTAGGTCTGACTCATTAATCACCAATAAATAACATTATTCATATTAATTGTCAATAAATGACAATTATTTTCGTTAACTTCCCATTAATTGCTCAGATTAATTTCCAGACCGATCGATCATTTTCTTGCTAAACGGTAAGTCACCCGGTTCTTTAGCTGACCGGGTGGTTCTATAGTACATTAAGAAAGAACAAAAACATATTTAACCTATTTATAAATTATAGGTTAAAACATGTGAAATCAAAGGACTTTAAAACAGCGGGTAGATGTGAAATAACATAGTGACTCACTGTAAATACTAGCTTGGCTCATAATTAATAATGATCTACTTCTTTATATAACTCTATCTTTCTTGATGAAATACCTTCCATAGTTACATGGTCTCGAGAGAGACATGATACTAAAGAAACATTTAATAACTATTAAAAAATATAATAAAACGGGATTTAGTAATGTATAACGGGTATGTACAATATTAATCACCCAAGAAAAGGAAAATATAAAATAAACCTATCATATTTTATAGTTGATGCGAAGGATTAAAGAAAAAAGATATGAGCTGTGATCTATAATATTATATATATATATATATATATATATATATATATATATATATATATATATATATATATTACATTCTACACAACATCGAACAAGTAAGTAAAAAGGATTTTATTTTCGTTTTCATTTTCTTTCTAGACTAAACATACCATGAGCAAGAGTAATAGTGGAATGTACTTTTAGCAATTATTCTCATAAAACTTTCTAATAACCCTTTTTTATAAGGATTTTTTATTTGAAATCATAGTTTAGACTATCTTCAATTTATTCAATTGGAGAATTGATAATTATAATACAATTTTCCCTTATAACAGCAAGTAAACAAAGTAGCCAGCCATCTAAGTTAGTGTGCTCAGTCAAAAGAGATATTGTATGAAAATATATTTGATCGAATGATGAGCACATAAAGTGAAGGGATGGGATTGCAAGCTTTCCTCAGAAAAGGAAAAGCATCGACGGGTAAATGATAAAGTCAATAAAGTAAACTTTCAAAAAAGGGAAATTGCTTGATATATATGATCATGGACATCTTAATGATTCAGACCCTATAAATAAATATGTTATTGGTGCACCTGGGGATCTGCTAAATAAACATAAGTGTCATTCCTGTACATAAATTACACCTAGAATTTTGTCAATTTGCCAGTGTCTTCACAGGAATTAACGATGAGATATTGGATTTTAGTCTCATGGATTCATCTTCCAAACACATTATTATCTAAAACTCCTTGCCTTCTCCTGCTTGTCACGTTTCTGTGTCTTCTCATGTGATGCAATAGACACATAATAGAGACAATGCAGAGTAGTGCTACTGTGCCAACATGATATACTAATTATTTGATGCAAACTTAATTAATTATCCATTTACGAACTTAATGAGAACACCTCAATTATTAATGTTAATTGAGTTGCTACAAATTGGAAAGTGAATGACGGACGGTCGGCCATTGGTACGCAGTGGATTTTAGTTATTTGTGCTTGGGATTATGCCAGCATGCACCTCACTAAAATGGTAATGGTGCTGCTAAACTTGCGCAATGATGAATAGAAGATATTGATTAAACCCGACCGAAATGATGATTCCGTTTGAGAGTGACTATTAATATATTATCATGGCTTATCGAATGTTGATGCTTGCTTAGGCTGCTTTTGAGACAAGGTGACGGAGAATATCTTGCATGACTTTCTTTCCGTCTCTGTCATGATCATCTCTAGCATTACCTTGGAGACAACCGAGCATAGAGCTGAAATTAAAAATCTGCTTTGGTAAATCAAACCATTAATTAACATATAAAGCATATGGGATTTCGGTCTTTGAGGCCACTTTTACGTGACATCCATCATTGTAATGATTCCCATGAAAAACCTCATTCTAAAAGTCCTAGAAAGAAAGCATGTGAATTAACCAAAAGAAAAGAAAGAAAAAAAGAAGATGAAAGGCCTTCGTACACACACAAGCTTCCTGACATAAAGTAGTAATAATGTATCACTGGTATCATTTTCTTCTTTTTCTTTTTCCTTTTTCCCTCCCAGAAAATGGTGCCCCAGCAGCACGAAGTCATGAATCTCTTGATCACACGTTCTCCGTAGATGAAGGGAGGAGAAGAGGCTGAGTGAGTGATGTTTTGGCATGGCTTGCGGATCTGATGCCACTGTGCTCTGGGGTGGACGTGATCGCAGCCTGTTCCCTTGCAAACTTTCTCTCTTCGTTTTTGCCCCACAACACAAAGTACAGTCCCACAACGATCAACACTGCTCCTATGATCCTACACCACAGATTCCACCCACACAACCACTCACAATCAAAATTATAATTCGCAATAAAGTAGTGTGTACATGCGTAAAAGATAAACCAAAAAGAGACACGGCACCTTCCATTCTATTAAAAATCTTAAACACTTTTTTAACCTCTAGACTGCGGAACACTAAAAGATGTTCCTTCGGATTCCTTAGCCTTTTCTAAGTCGAGTCAGTTTTCGACCAAGCTTCAACCTCAACGTACCTAAGCTCCAGCTTACTTGTAGTTTAGTGGGTTTTCGTTTGTCGTTTTCCAAGTGGTCCTTGTTAAGTCATTTTTCCATTCTTAAGCTATACACACACCCTATCTAAAAAGTAATTAAAATAAGAAAATGAAGAGCAGAGGCAATAGGACGAACCCTCCCAAGTAGAACTCTTCGCCTAAAGCAAGGGAAGCCATAATAGCGACAACGAGAGTTTGAACAGGTTGATACACTGCAACGAACACAGGGCCACCTCTGTCGACGCACCATGTCTGAACAGCGAAGGCAATTCCAGATGCCACCACTCCCTGCAATGCATAATCCAAATTTTTGTAACATTACAATTATCTTCACACGCCTACCCTCAATTACATCTCAACAATTATTGCACAAATATCATTCATCCTTTCACCACTCCATCCAATACAGACAACTATATTGCACAAAATTAAATTTAAATTTTCATATTAAAGCGACCAACTCTGTGCAGTTTTTGTAAAAAGAGGCTGGACCCACGTGGAGATACCTTTGCATGGTATTTAATTCTTTACACGCTTTACGTTTATTTAAAAGCAGAAAATTTATACAAAAAATAATTAATGGATTTGTAATTTTGAAAAGAGAAGTCTTTATGTAAAAGCTAAAGGACATAAAATGATAGACCGTTTATTTATGTAAGAATAAAGCGAATAAATACTTTTTATTAGAAAACTAAAACAGGTAAAAGTGAAGAAGAACATTTTAAAATGTCAAGTGGATGTTTTAAATAACAACATTACTTTGAAAAAAATAATTTTGATCATAATTCAAGTTTATAACTCTTACTTTGATGTGTAAGAATGACTTTTTTCATTCATTAAAATTTCTTTTCTTTATTGAAAAAAGTGAAGGCGTGCCTATATCAGAAGTGGGAAAAATATGGGAAGCCAGTGCTTGAATGAAAGTATTATATATATATATATATGGTGACTGACCGCATAGAAGATGGTGAAAACTTCTCCACCAGATTGGAAAATCCAAGCCTGAGCATCTCTTTCAACGATGAGAGCAATGACGAAGAATTGTATGAGGCCAAAGAAACATGTATAGGAAGTGAGAGAGAGGCGGGCAGGGTACTTCTTGATTACAGGTGCTTGCAACACAAGCCAACCAGACCAGGACAAGCAGTGTCCTATGAGATAGAGGCAGCCGAGGGTCCAGTTCTTTCCCTTTGCATCTCCCAGCGAGAGTGAGCCAAAGTCAATTACTGGGCTAGCGTTCAGTGGTGGAGTTGGGCTATATATTGTTGGACCCTTGTATAGGGTAATCACCGATGCCCCAGCCACACAGAATACCGTTCCCGCAACCTTCGCTATCCCATCCTTTCGATTCACCCGAACTTGCTCTATCCTGAAAATACAATATCATCTCATATACCTATGCAAACCCTGACTAAGCCTCACGCATGAATATTATATATTACAGTAAGTAACTGTTTCAATATCTAAGTATCTCTGTGTGGTGGCGGTGCAACAATTCATTAAGGGCTTGCCTGAATATGGCTGCCATCAGAAATGTAATGGCTGGGACAGAGTTTTGTATCGCTGATGCAAACGTTGGTGATGTGTTGTCCAAACCAAGCAAGTAGAAACCTTGGTTCGCAGTAATCCTGTGTAATGAAAAAAAGTATTATTATTATTAATGAAGCACAAGCCAGCGAATAATCTCTGCTTATATATAGATATGTAGATATAAAATTAATTGGACGTGATCTGAAAATTTTACATACCCGACAAGCGCCAGAAGAAAGAACTGTGAGAGGAAGTTTAAAGTAATGGCAGGCCTCTCCTTCCTGGACAAAGAATAAACAAACAGCTGCTGAGAGAGACAGATGATTGTAACTGGAAAGATTTGCAGAATATTTATATGTATATACTATATATGGGATTAATTAATTGTTTAGTTTTGTTATGTTATGATATGTTACGTTAGAGAAGGTAACAGTGACTAACTTTTCCAAGAAGTAGGCAAAAGGAAGGAGCAGGAATAAGGCAATAACGTTGCGGTAGACTGGGAAAACAAGTTTGCTAATGCCCATGTTAAGGGCAGCTCGAGAAACGACGTGGAATCCGGCGTAGCCAAACTGCAGGGCCAACATGGCCGCATGCAGCTGAACGCGTTCCGGGACGGAGCACCACATTCTGGTGGAAGAGGAGGCTGAGGCAGAATCAGCCATTGAAGAGTAAAGAAGTGATATAAATGAAGTAATAATAATTGAGAGCTAGGTAGGTGGTAGCTTAGCTTGGGTAGAAAGGGAGGGAAGTGGTGAAGGGGAGAGGGAAGAGTAAGGATATAAATATAGGGAGGAGAAGAAGTAGAGTGTAGAAGCAATGCGATTGGTGTGACCCACAATCAGCCTAAAAAGGCGTTGTGTCAACTGTTGTTAGCCTTAAAATGTTTTTGTTTGTCTCCCACATTCTTTGCTCCATTCCACCCTCTCCTTGGCTGACAAGACAACCCTCACCGCACTTGCTTTGAAATTAAACATGAAATTGAAAAGGAGGAAAAAGGAAGAGTGATCAGGGTGTGAGGTCAGATCAGGTGTGTGTGTGTGTTTGAGCTAGAGCCAGAAATTATGAGAGAGAGAAAGTGAAGTGAAAGAGATTAGTATGTATGAGTTTAAGAAATTAAGATGGTTGGGGTTTGACACCATGCGAATAATGATTATTGTTTGTTGAGGAATGAATAGCTGAGCCGCCATTGATAGATAGCGCGCACGAGTGGAGTGGAGGATGCCCCATGCGGTTGCCTAAGAACCCCACCACCACACTCCCCCACCCTTCAATAATACCTTTTTACAGGGAGTGTGCGTTTTATTATACCATGACCGCTCTAAAGGAAACTCTGCCATTATAAAATTCAGGAAGCCCTGCCATATGCATAAATATATGCAGAAATATTTTGCAGCTACTTCCTCCACTATACTCAAAAGGAAGATAATGAAGTGTTCCCACTCCCAAAGTTACCATAATATGCGGATTCGTTGTTCAAATCATCCCCTTAGCTTTAACAGACATAATGTCGCCCCTCCCACCCCTTTTAAAATCGCATACATCCCAAAAATACAGTATAAACTATACCATAAAATATTCTCATATTAACAATATTATAGTTCAGTTCTGAAAGTAAAGAGATACGTTCATGGTTGAACGGCCTTACAAAAATACTACAGACTTTAAGATTTACAAAACACAGTCTAGACCGAACGATTACCAAAACTACGCTTATACCTATCGGTTATACAAAATAAAACCCAACCTAATGACTGAACGGTCCTATGATTGCGCTTTCACTTCCACTTCTTCTAGAGTCTCTTCCAGTAGCTCTTCTCCTTCTGCTCACATCCATAGGAGGATCATTGCAACAAGAAAAGACAACCGAACGGACAATACAGACAAGACAGAAAAATAGGGTAAACTTATGTAATTTAATTAATTCAGTAAAACCTATACTTCACATGAATCTAACATATTTCAATATACAATCATGTAACATCAAATCATTCACTTCCAATCAAAATTACACGTCAAAGCATGCAATGACTGACCACTTTACTCTGACTGTCCGGACTGTATGAATTATGTGTAACTACGACGTTTTTGCACCTGGGTGATGTAATAGATGGGATGCCCTCAACAGCTGCCACCCGAGGTTAGTCCGTTCCGTCCAAGTTCACCTTATGGACTAGGACCTCTTGCCATTCTCACACATGACTTACTCCTCTCTACTTGAGAATGAGTAATCACAGAATATCAAGATAACCGCCAGCTAAGCATAACCACATTCATACTCTACCATTCAATAACCACTCATGAGATATTCCTCCCTGGAATACTCTTTCATTTCCATACCATTCCATTTATATTCCATAATACAATCAAACCGAACTAATAAACAGATCCCATCTGAAATCAAAACTGAACAATAACATTCCCCAAAGACAAGACCGAACGTTTTGAATACTTTCTAAACTAACACAGCTGAACACTTAGTGCAAGACCGAGCGGTCTTCCACTTATAGACCGTACAAGACCGAACGGTCCATTCTAGATAAGACTCATCATAAGTCGAACACTATTGATAGTATTTGGACGTTTACTTGCTACTCAACAGTCACTATAAAACAGTATTTTACTAGACCGAACTCCTAAGAATGTACCGAATACTAAATATTACATATAATTTAGACTTAACCGAAAATCATAATAACTATTGCTGGAACCTGAAAACTTAAACCGAACCCTACAAGATTTAACCGAATACTATTGACTTGAACTGAATACTCTTAGTTCAAGTAGAGTACACAATGGGGTATAATAAAAATACCGAGCGCTTGGTTAAAGACCAACCACTATAAAGACCGAGCGTTTGGTTCTAAACCGAGCACTACTGAGACTGAATGCTTGGTTCAAGACCGAGCACTACTGAAACCTAGCGCTTGGTTCAAGACCGAGCACTACTGAAATCGAGCGCTTGGTTCAAGACCGAGTACTATTGAACTTAAATCAAAATGAAGGAATATATATACAATTACACAACACTTATTTTCAATGAAGGATAAAGGTAACATCTACGACTGTAAGTACTATAGAATACATTAACTAAACTGTTTAGGAAGCCTAAAGAGGAAACTATACTTAGACCGAACGCTTACTTACCAGTATTCTAGGAGAAAACCAATCGGTCCTTAACTGAACTTCTCCACAGAAGAAGAATCCAGTACAGACCAAATACTCAAAGGAAAACCGAACGGTCAATAATGACTTTCGGTGACAACCACAGGATTATACAGAATTCTACATACATAAGAGCAAACCCTATATCAGCCAGTTCACATCATTTGTAACTCATACACTCATATATACAAAACATGCACTGAAAACAATACTTCATATTCATCCATGGATCAAACAAACATACAACCATTCAGAACAAGAAATCATAATCAAATTATATAAGCTTCCTTTACCTCTAAACGTAGCCGAACACTCACCGATGCAGGATATGTTTCACCACTACCAGTCTTATACACTTAGAGCTCACCGATTTAAAAACTAAACCAAATACAAGACCAGAATTTCTATCAGAATGAGATGATAAACTCATGCAACCAAAACTTGGCTTGCATGTGTCAGAAAACGAACGGTCTAAGACGAGAAGTAACTCACCAGCTTAAACCACAACTTGATCGGTGCAATGGAAAGCTCTTAACACCAGAAATACTCAGGCGTTGCCTGAATGATGGTCGGAAGAAGAAAAGGATGAGAATTCTTAGAGAGAAGATGGAGATTGTAGAGAGAAGGAGGAGAAAATGGAAGGTTCAGAAGATTGAAGATGAAGGATGCATGCAGAAAAGTGGCACGAAGTTTGAAATTTAGCCTTAAATACTACCGTCACTAAAATCGATCGGTCATTCAGCGCTGTACACCTGTCTTCCACTATCTGAAACTCTGATATCCTTCCACTGACACCTGACTTCCACTCACGAAATTTAAGGGTTCTGACAACCACACCCTCCAAAAATTATCACCCATTTTTCTAACATGTTATTTCCTCTTCTTATTTGCACCTCCTTAAATTTATGAAATCGTGAATGATATGCATGAAGTAGAAAAATAAAACATAGATAATGTACCATATTTGATTTAGGTATCCATTTTACTATTTTCATTTTTTTTAATTGTATCACTCAAATTATCTTTTATGCATTTGAATTTAGTAAATTATGTCACACCTTTCAAGGTCTAACTAAATAAAATAAAAACAAAAGAAAAAAAAACGCATAATTTTCTTATAGAATTTTATAAAATGACATTACTTTTGTTTTGTTTTTTTTCATTTTAATATTTTTTCTATAATTCCTCGCGACTTTGCTAAAAGTTTAATGGATAAGAAAATTTTATGAAAATTTAAAATGTTTATGATAAAGAATGAGAAAATTAAATTTTCATTAAAAAAATGGAAAAAATAATGATATAATGTATAATTAAACATTTGCACAATAAATAGAATTAACAGTAAATATTATACTGAAAACAAAAGTGTGTTGATGGAGGATATTATTAACTTTTAGAATGGAAAATGTTTTCTTTTTCACTACTTGCATCCGTTGACAATTCACTTTTAAAAGTATATTGATCGTTCAAAAAATTAACTATTGTATTTATAAAAAAATATTAAAAAAGAAAATAATAGATGTAAAATGTATGTAAAAATTTGTTAATAATACCTTTCATAATACGAGCAAATGTGAATTTGCCTAACGTTTGTTCCGCCAAGTATTTTCAAAATTTGTAAAATTAAAGTTATTTATATTTACGTGTTTTCATTATTAAAAAGGTTATTAACATAATATGATATAAAAATCTGCTTCTAGTTCAAGAAATACCAAACTAATATACATTCAATAAATTCAGTTTTTTCAATTCAAAATCTTAATTTTTCTTTTTTATACATTATTTATTTTCACTTAAACTTTTTGACTGTATACTTAAATATTATTTCCAGTTCCCGTTTTTTTAAGTATGAATCTCCAACTATTACAAACTCAAAAGTGGAGTTACGAGAATAGTTATTTAATTGGGAATTATTATTTTAACACCTAACAATTTTGTACACATATTTTATATTTATTATTTTACTTTTTAATTATTTTATAAATACAAAAATTAACTTTTAAAAAACTATAATACCTCTTTAAAAGTGGATTGTCAATTGGTATAAATGGTTTAAAAATACACTCTTCTATTTAATTATATAACATTTCCATCTACGGTGACAATTATTAAGTTCCATAAAGACCGATTCTTATATTATATAATCAAAATTATTTTAAGTACATTAATTAAATTTAAAGATGTAGATTGGTGAGCTGAGGAGATTTGATGTTTTAAAACAGAAAATAAAGAGAGTGATTGTGAATGTGTGATGACAGGCATGCTATTCTACTAATTGCATTATATGATAAAAGCTGTAGATGCAGCAAACTAAGAGGAACACTGATCCTGCCTCTGACTCACCCTGCACGGACCCAGTTGGGCTCGTAATTGCTTTTCCTTCAACTTCTTTCCTTTTCGATTCAATGATAGATTGATTTATTAGTGATAAAAATTTTAAAAATAAAAAGAATTATATGTTTAATTTTTTGGAAATATAAAATTAGTTTAAAGAATTTAAAAGAGATAAAAAGAGAAATTATAAATTTAATTTTCTCGTTAACTTAAGAAAGAAAAAAAATAAAGCTTTCATAACTACGCACCTTACACTTAAACTCATTTATTTTTTCTTTTTCTGCATCTCGCCTTTTCTTACATACTTTCTTTTAGGTAATAATGTGGTTTCATTCCTATCGTGTTTTCACTTTATAAAATACCTTAAAATTCTTAATATTTTAAAAACGGATTATCAAAGTATATTTGCTCTAAAAGGTAAATTTTGAAACTTCCTTGTTCCTTTTTCTGACGTGGGGAGCGATTCTCAGAAATTATGCATGTAACTTGCTGAAAGGATTGACACTGTGCTCGCACATAAAAAAAAAGATGTAACTTGCAAGAATTATTGATTTATAAAGTGTGACACCAACACTACATGTGCATAGGGAGTACACGTGGCAAACTATGCAAACAGTTGTGGTCCAAACCTCTGTAATTTTTTCTTTCCTTTTTAATCATTAATCAACCATAAGAGAATTGAATTAATCATAAATATTATCATAAATATAATTAATTCTAAACTTATTTGCTTATTAGTTAAGCTACATATTCTTTTGGAACAATTGAGCATCAATTAGGATATTTTTGAGTTGATATTTTTAGATTGATTATTCTATTCTATCACTTTGATTGATAAGTTAAAAAATGATTACTTTGATTGATAAGTTAAAAAATGATTGTAATTAATACTTAATCAATAATAATCACAAATCAATAAATTAATGTTAACTAAAATACGTTACAAAATTTATAAGTGTATTAAATCGTAGAAATATAAAGTGATATTGTTTCTCATATAAACTTGTGTTATTCAAAAAATTTATGTTTATTCACTAATTAAGGCTAAAAATTTTAATAAAATGAAAATGGTTTATGTGTATGAAATAAATTTAAAACCGAGATAACAAAAAAAATTATAAAATTACTATAGGGTAAAGATGGTACGGTGATTAAATTTTATACATGTAAAAAACACTAAACAATATAATTATAATTCTTACTTTAACATTCACATGTAATAAGTGTTAATGTCTTAAAGACTTATTAATAAGAACTCTAATGTTTTAAACTTTTTTTATTAAAAGTTTGCATTAAACATTAAATTTGAATGTTAAGAATAATTAATGATAAATTTTATTTTTAAATGTTCAATTGTTTTATTTTAGAATAGGTTCTTACATTTTGCTTTTACCAAAAAATGTGACTTTTTAAAAAGAATCAATTACTTTTATTAAAAGAATGTGAACTTTTAACACAAAATGTTAAAATAATTGATTCAAAAAAATTACTCAATATTTATAACATTTCACCAAAACCTATTAGTTACAAATTATTTATGTTTTAGAAAAGCTTTCATGACATGATAAAAATTATAAATTGATTAAATTTACATATATAAATTAAAAACATATTTAAAAGAAAACAATAGTTGCTCATAAGCATATAAATCAAGGTAAAATAAAATACAATGTTTGATCCAAAACTGCTCCTTTATAATGTTTAAGGATATGAATGAATGAAACCTCCTGTTGGCAGCAGCTCCAGAGTTATCTTCACGTCATTGGAATAAACGTTTACAGGTTATCTAATAATAATGTTTTCACTTTACAATTTTATCTAATAATATCGTTTACATTTACAAATCATTATAAAAAAAACTTCCATTTTACAAATTATTCTTAACTGATCATAAACACTATTTGACTAAAAATTTCTCATTTATTTTTTTATATTATTATTCTTAATAATCATTTTGACACCTTATTCTCACGTTTCAATTCTTTTTGCTTGTTGGTCTTCAACCCTCTCCCAAATCTCCTCATTTTGTCTTATTTATTCTATCATGACCAACTGACATCTTATTAACCACCACATTCATAAACTAATTTTATTTTATCAATAAACTCATTTTTTTTCTTATAACTATATATAACTTAAACATAAATTAGAAACAACTGAATAAATTAATAAACGTTTTTCTACAAATTAGTTTATAGAAAGATAGCTTCAAAAAAGTTCAGTATTAACACCACCTTAGAAAAAAAAAAACTTAAAAGTTTATAAAAAGATAGCTTCAAAAAGTTTATAAAAGTTCAAAAAAGAAAAGACTACTCCCAAAAAAAATTAACACCACCTTAGAAAAAAAAACTTAAAAAAAGGCAATAGAAGTAAGGGTTTCTCTTAATTATTTATTTTTAAATTACACTTGAGCTCAATATATTAATGATAAACTATCAGTAATTATCAACACTGATATTACTTGTTGAGTTATATGAAGAGAAATATGGGATATTTATCAATTTATTGTTGAGCTACATAAAATAATTTAATAAAACATTTCGATCTAAAACCCAAAAATAATAAGTTCTTGAGTTTTTTTCACATTTATTTTATTTACTATTGTTATGCAATATCATATTCTAACTGACACTATGAATATCAAAAAAGGAAAGAAGACGATATGGAAAAAGAATGCTAGAACACATCAATAACACTCGTGTTCTTCTCTACTAGTCAATTTTCTAAGTATAATTTTTATGTTTTGGTCCACTTGTAGATATAAAGTTTTGAAACTTGAATCAAATAAAGTTTGTTGGATTATCACTCTAAATTATGATTATTTATATAAACTTATATATTGATTTTTATTCTCGATAGTTTACCCTTCTTCTTGTATTATCATGCTATTTTATGTTATTTATACTTTCCATAGTATTGCGGGTTTAGGAAATATATTATAGATAATTGTGTCATGTTTACACTTGTATGTTTCATTTTGAGATAGTTGTGTTTTATGAACTCTTTATTACATTTATTTTTTAAATATCTTAGAATGATTAATTAATTATTTTAATTATATATACTAATTTACAATTATAAATTAGATATTTGTAGTTGCAGAATCTTATAATTAACATTTACATATTATTCATAAAATTATAATATATCATATAAATATTTTATATTTCTATATTATGCTTAATTATGTTTACATTAACGAAGTTAAATAAAATGTAAGTTTTGATTAAATTAATTTTTCCCATTTATCTGGATCAATAAATAGATAACTGAATATAATTAATCCCTATCTAAATAGTCAAAACTAAAAAAAATAGCCCTTGATTTTTTTAAAGCAGCTATGATCATTAAATAGTGTAATCTTTACTATGTACAGTTGCATGATCTAAAATTAAACATTTCCACATTGTTAAAAAAAAATTACCTAATATATCCTCATAAAAACTCTCTGAAGATATTTATTATATATTTGTTTTAGAAGTACAAAAGTTACCTTTTGAGTATTTTACTCCTATAAATAATTGTCAAATAATAATAACGGCCACGTAACTTTTTAATTTTAAAAGAAGTAAATACATGTTAACAAAGCTTTCAGCTAAAACGCATGCACATATATCATATTGATCTAAAATTCTATAAAATAAAATAAAATTAAAAAGCAATAATCGAACAATAGCAAGTTGTTGATATTTGTGTTTATTTTAAAAATAATATATGACCGTAACTTTGATGTATATACAAGATGTATCAGATGTTTTTACACTAATACCATTGTAGTAATATAAAGTTAAAGATAATAATTTTGAGAATAAATCATTCAATTAAAATTGATTAAATAAAGTAATAATTGATATAAATCATGTTGCATGTACATAAACGGAATATTCTTTACAAAACGTGTAACCAAAGTATATATTTTGTTGACGGAAATAAATAATTTTTCTTGAAGGGTAGTTTTATGTTTGGTTGTTAGAATTTCCTAAGCTAACAGAACTTTTGACTTTCCCTACAGAGTGGGTCATGCACCAATTATCTAAGATCCATTGCTCCCATAGACAAAAGTGTTGTAGCTATTGTAAAGCAAATAAAAAATATTATTACATTGAAGGTGGTTGCCACATTCCTAACCTTTGATGGCAACAAATTACAATTGAGGTTTCCTTTTAGGCTCTTCTGCTCACCATTCCCTTTCAAATCTCTATTGTGCACCTACAAATTAAGGTTCAGTGTTTGTGCCACTTTTTCCATCCATCTACCCTACAAACAACATTGTCACAATTTGTTATCGCTGAATTTTACGAAAAAGATGTAAAATAAAAGGTACGTTGGAAAGTTAAAATGCAGATGAGCTTATACAAGTAAGTATGATTAAAAAGTAAATTTTAAACGTAACTTAATTTTATGAAATCAATTTGTAAGATGCGATTTTCATTTATTTATATATTATAAATATATATTATTTTTAATCGATGTGAGACTTTTAATCAGTATAATATAATAATAAGAAAGTAGTGGAAGTTTGCATGAAAATGGGATATATGAGAAGAGAAGAAGTGGAAGTAAAAATTGCGAAATGGAAGATGACTAAACGTAAGTGAGCAATGAATGCAACCGTGGAAAGCACATTGATGAAGTTTGGTTGTGGTTGCGTCAAAGCTTTCTCTCACACACACAGCTTTCAACATCATGCATGTTGGGGCATAACAGAGCATGGAGAGGAATAGCCTCTCTCCCATCAATTCAACTCGTAATCGATTTTATTCCCTATTTTTCAACATTTTAATCATCAACGTTTTTCAATATCCATGCTATTTACAGTCAATGGATATTATGTGCTTCCTATAACATTATTATTGCCTTCTAATAATAATGTATTCTCGTTAATGGGCGGCATGCATGCACACCGTCGCTTTCATCATTACCTTCCAATAACTTATTAACCATATCATCTCCAAACTCCGTTAAACTCAATTAAATTATTTCTTCATCCCTTTCCATTATTAATTATTTATTTTTCTTCTTTTAAATATTTTTTTCTTTATTTCTTTTAAATATTTTTCGTTTTTTTATATATTAATGTTAGTGTCAGTTAGAACTTGATATTATATAAAAATAGTAAATTAAATAATATATGTGTGAAAACATTCTGAACCTATTATTTTTGGGTTTTATTGTGTCGGAAAGGTAGTATAAATTTCTTTATGTAATTAAATAGTCAATAATAAATATCTCTCCATATTTCCCCCTTCATATTATTCAACAAGTAGTGTTGATGATTAGTGATAATTTATAATTAAACAAGTAACATATTGACCAGCGGAATTGGATTTGGGAAAGATTATCACAATTGATATCCTTTGAGAATACAATTTAGGGATGGTTTACTTTGAGGAACCATTGAGTTTATTTAATATGAATGATTGGATTTCAGACATTTAACTAAGTTTGATTGAAAGGGTTTAAACAAGAATTTATCCACGTCTATCTTTACTAGTTCAAACTTTAATTTAATTTGTATTTATTCAAAGTTATAGTGGATAAAGGAATAACTAAGGAATTCATTTATTTTCAAATATAGATTTTCATCTAACTAATTCAAAACTCTGAAACTTTGACTGTGGAATTGTCTTTCAATGCGTCAGGTGAATAGATAAGCTTCTTGTTCTAACATATACTGAAGAAGATATAAAGTATCGGTCGTTGTAGTATAGTGGTGAGTATTCCCGCCTGTCACGCGGGTGACCCGGGTTCGATCCCCGGCAACGGCGACGGTTTTTTTAAACCATTTCTGCTTGCCTGGTGGTGGTTTAATGGGTTCGATCCCAGAAGACGTCTGGTCTTTTATTTTTAACCTATTAAAAAAAAACTGATTTAGTAGCTCAAATTCAATTTTGAAATTCCCCAAGTTTTGGAATTATTTATTCTCAAAATTATGATATTTAACTTTGACCATATTGACTGAAAGTTTATTAATTTAAAAGTATTTAATACAACTTCCGTATACATCAAAGTTACGGTAATATATTATTTTGAAAATATATACAAATATCAACAATTAGCTATTGTTTGATTATTGTTTTCTGCTTTTATTTTTTATAGAATTTTAGACCAATATGAAATATGTTCATGCATTTTACAAAATAGGTTTGTTAACATACATTGACTTCTTTTTCTAAAAAATAATAATATATCTATATCTTTACAATACAAAGAGAGTGTATACGAGGGCATATTAGGTAAGATCTTTTTTTTAACAATGTAAAGAATTTAAATTTAGATCACGCAACTATATATAAATAGTCAGGATTAAATATCGATCCCCACAACATGTGTTTGGATGATGCGTTCATTTTCTTCATTGCTTTTTAGTTTTGGAGTTTTGCGCGAAAAGGTTAAGCCATCTTCGTCAGGAACACCGTGCCTCTAACTTCCACTCTCAATCTTTCCCACTACCAACATTATTTATTAATAATATTATTATTATATATTGTTCAATTTTAATTAAAATATTCTCCACAATTTCAACATCGTTCAAAACTCGAATTAAGGTAATCTATATTTATAAATACTTTTGTGTCTTAATTTACCCAGACTTTTTTTAACAAAGCGTATAATTCAGAGAAATCACTAAAATGTAATTTTACTTGTGAAAAAACATAACAACTAATGGAGAAAAAGAATATCCATTCAAATTGCTCCTAAAATGTATTCGAATTTCAGTTGAAAATATATTCAGTTATTAGTTAATTGAAACATGAGTTAGTATTAATGTAAAAAAATGTTAATTATTTAATTTTAAATCATTCCATATTAATTTGAATTATTAAATATTTAAAAGTATTTAATATTTATTCTTTGATGATTAATAATAGTATTTTAGTTTTTTAAGTAACAAAAAGTATCCTATTTAAGCTAAAACAACTAAATTTTTAATTAATTTATATAAACAAAATATTTAAAAAATGAAATCAACAGAATTTAAATTTCAAATATTTTAAATTTCCTTAAAATTTTATGATTACTGACCTGAAAATTTAATTTGATATTTGTGAATATGATTAGCTAGCACTTCCACATTAACACGTGAAATAGGTTGTTTGTGTAATAAGCCCGTAACATAAAAAAAAGTGTAATGTGATGTGTTTTTGTGCTAATTATTTCCAAGTCTGCCTTTTTGACCATACAATCTTTCGCGATGATTACGGAAAGAGTTGAAATCATATTCTTCCATCTCAATATGACAAAACCCACTTTTTTCAAAAAAATCTCACTTTTTCCATATCTATTAACTGTTTTTCATAATGAGTTAAAACCCAACTATTATTAGTATATAGATAACGAGAGAGAACAATTGTAAAATTAGTAAATTAACTTTTTTTTATTAATTAGTTTCAAAATACATTTAAAGTAAAGGAAATCCTACTTTATCTTTTATATATCTAAATGGTGCTGTACTCTCACTTGGTATTAAGTTCAAACTGTTTGGTTATACAGATAGTTTTACTGAAGTTCGAACAAGCATATTAAAATTACATTGTTTTTTAATTATTATTTAGAGATAAAAGTGTTTGTAATTGAGAGTTTAGAAAGGTGAAATACTCACGACTCGAGTTAAATTTCATAGAATAAATAAATCTTTAAAAAGAAGTGAACAATTTTGAGTGTGATTAAACTTCACATTAAAGATTAGTTTTATAATCAGTCCAAAAACTAGAGTTTACAAAATACTTCAAAATTTCATCAAGCAATAAAACATCCTTATTGTGATGGTTAAAATCAACTTACTGTTGTAGCAAAAAAATATAGTAACTAAAGTGTTTCCAAGTTTGAGACTCAGCTAAAATGATGCAGAAAATGTCACGTAAATCATTACGTAAGTTAAAAGAGCATTATAAAATATATATTTGGTGTCGTTTTTTTTTTCTTGTAAAACCATCTTATTTTTCATACATTTTATTTTATTTTATTACCTTTCGTGATTTTTCTCCTCATTTATTTCTTCTCTAACAAATGGAGGCTTAGAAATGTGGCAACAGTGATGTTGAATAGAAGACAGTAAATTAAAAAAAATACACTAATTTGAAGTTTCCAAGTGATGCTCTAGTAAACATTAGTACTTTAAAGCATACTTATTTGTTAACAAAAAAAATTATTTTATGAATAAATTTATTTATTTTTATTATTATTATTGTGTTATTCATATTATAAAAATACAATTTATAAAATCATATATATCTGTGACTATCAATTCACACAAAAAAAACTATTAAAATTTATTAAAACATTAATTATTTTGTAAGACTTCAATGACTAATACATTTAACTACTCATTATATTCTAACAGTTAATACATTCAACATTAAATATTAATATTATTTCATCTTATATAAATATTTTTTTTTTAAATCTTGTACTCCTAATTTAAGGTTGAATGACATTTAACTACTCATTTTAAATATCTCTTAACAACATTAGATTTAAATTGAATTCTATCTTACCTCTACACTTTTTTCTGTGAACCAGAAACTGAAGATACACAACTTTTTTAAATAAAATCATTATCCCTGATCGACTTGTTTTTTTAATTCTTTTGAAATTTGCCTAGTGGCAAATTTGTCTACTAAAAAATCTCATAACATCATATTAAGGGATACTTATCTTTATTTTCTTTCTTTACCACTGTTATTAGAACAAGAATATCTTCCTTAGTTTTGTCTGGAGTTCAATGAATAAATGATGACTGATATTGGAAGATATTTTCTTATGCATGCAAAGAAATTTTATGAATGGGTAGGACAGCGACCATTGACAACATTGTTCAAAAATGACATTCCCCAATCAAAAACGGTTCTTCTCTCTTCTCTGTCTTTGTTTCTCTCTCTCATCGTTTATTAGGTTTCCCACGCTAGGAATCCCACGTTCATGGGAGTGAGAAATTAAAGTCCTGAAATTCCATTAAGCTGTTTGGTGGGACACTGAAACCCACACTCACCATGCAAGCTAGCTAAGCTAGGTCTACACCAAGTTGATCTTTGGCTTAATTCTGATGTGAAGATGGTATTGGAATCTTTGAAGACTGAAGAAAGTTTGCTCCAAAAATCTTCAAAGCTGACAAACAAGATTCCTAGTTGATTTTCCACGATTCGATAACATCCATGGTGGGGTGACCAATCGTCTTTCACACATTCAAAATTCCACTTCATCATCATGCATTCTAATAATATGCGTACTCATATATGCTGTATGCTTTTCACACCAGATACCACCTAAGCCTAATCTTCTCATTGCAACCATGCAAATTTCATCTTATCAACATGCTGGATCATGGCATGCACATAAACACTCATGAGATTATTGTCTCAATTTTATAAATCTCTACCATATTAATTAGTTACACAGATTTTTTTATTTTGGTTCCAACTGGGATTATTACAAGTCAATATTAAAAACTAAGTTTTTTTTGTTAAGTTGTAATTAGATTGTACATAATTTAACTGACTTATTTTTTATAAAAACTTCTTTTTAAGTTATACATAAATTAATAAGTGATAAAAATATTTTCTTCTAAAAGTATTTTTAGAAATTTTTCCTTAAACACTTCAGAGTTCATTTAAGTGATTTCGCCAACATATGTAACATCAATAACTAGAAAAAGTGTATTAATTTTTATGTGTGTGTATAAAATTACACAATTTCATGTCTAAATTCTTTCTTGTCTCTGATTTGTGAATGATTCTACACAATTTTAATTTGGAAAACTATATATACAATTTATAGAATTAGTCACAGAATTTGAAATTGGGTGTCATGGAGTTATATTTGCAGTAGAGAGACCAAATCCCGTGTAAAGTAAACTATGAGATTGTTATTTGAAATGAAAATTATCATATCTCTTTATTTTCCTTCTTAGTTATTGTGGTTTCTCTTTAATTAAAAACACATAACATCTAGTCAAACAAAAATAGAGGAAATAGACTATGAATTGACTGTGAAATGAAATTATTCTTGTTATTTTATTAGAACTAAGTTAGTTGACTTTTACAATAATTATTTTAAAATTTATACAAACAATAGTTACCACGTAAATTTTATTTCACACTAATAATTCCTAATCAATATCCTCATGTTTATTTGAAGTGATTATGGTATCTTCAATTTTTTGAGTGGATAAAAAAATTATATATATATATATATATTAGAACTACATAATAAATTATTTGAAATTTAATTCTAATGATAGTTAAATTTTATAATTAAAAAAAATTGATAGTTATTTTATTTTTGTAAAGATTAAACATAAAATATAAGTTTAATGTCTCAATAGGTCCCTATTTTTACCCAAAATTTCAAATAGGTCCCTTTCTTTTTCGACATCTCAATTGAGTCCTTATTTTTGTAAAATTGAATCAAATAGGACATTTCCGTCAAATTGAAATGACGCCATTAAGAAGGGTATGTTGGCAGTGTCAGCATACCCTCCTTCTTAACGACGTCATTTCAATTTGACGGAAATGTCCTATTTGATTCAATTTTACAAAAATAAACACTCAATTGAGATACCGAAAAAGAAAGGAATCTATTTGAAATTCTGAATAAAAATAAGGATCTGTTGACACATTAAACCTAAAATATATAATGGAGAATAAAGGTCACTTTAGGTTACTTAACAATTAAAAATTAACAAGATTCTAAACAATAATTCACATTATTTACAAAGCGAAACTTATAGGTACAAGCATTTATACTTAATAGTTTATTAAATAAAAAAAGAGTACTATTAAAATTAAAAGACAAGATAGAATTTACATTTACATTATATTAAAAATGAATTCAGCCCTGGTTTTTCTTTTCATTGTAAAACTTTGGACTGTTATGAGTTCAAAAACACCTCGTAATAGTCATATGCAATAACTGAATGAATTCCATCAAACTCAACCATACTTTAAACTAGAAAGATATCAAATAGCTGTCTAAATCTATATAATCAAAAATCAGAAAGGGATATGAAATCCTCATCGCATATAGATGTCCTTATACTGATTTAACCTCCAATGGCACTTAACTTTTTAATCCAATTTTCAACCATAAATGAATAATTGCCTGGAAGCATTCTTTTTTCTTTATCCTATTCAGAATATTCTCAATTTTTTTCGTGCGATTCCACATTCTTAAAGTTTCACTTTAGACCGACGATTTTCTTTTTTATCGGCAATCTTTGGTCAAATATGGGGCACACATTTTCAATAATTGAAGAGCCCATCATCTTAAACTGGTACAGACTTAGCATAAAATTACACTATCACTTCAACAAAAGGGGACCAAGATTTTTAAAAACTTTTTCATTTATCAGCTCCCATCAAGGAAATCATAGTGTTCCATACACCACACCATGTATCTTTCCTTTTGATAAAAATCAATATGGGGGCATAAATCAATTATCTGAAATAATGATAATAGGCTGTGGCTTACCTAATAAATTTTTCGCTCACAATAGATAAATTACCTCGCTAAAATATAGAATATCTAATATAGCATCTCTAATGCATACTAAATTTAAGACTTCAGTTTTACAAAAAGTAGAACTAGCGGGAGAGAGAAATTATACACTAACCAGGCAGCATATAATTATTTTTTCGGTTACTAAAATTCGTTTTTGAAGGTATACAGAACTGCTCTTTTGACAATTTATCGATAAAAAATACATTAGCTAAGTATCCTTCACACTTCAGATACACTGTTTGCTTGTTGTTTGACCTCCAAAGTTTCTTTCTTCGATCACCCTATTTACCCTAAACATGTTGACTCTTCTCAGCTAAGAGAAAGATACTAAATTTCGTTTATGGAGTTAGAATAATAGGCTGTAAAGAATAAAACACTCATTCAGCATTTGTATCTTCAACAGATTTCTTGTACTCAGGCTTCAGCTCATAAGTTCCTTGATTGGCACCTCTTTTATTATAAACACACAGTTCGTTCAGAATCTCTTTCAAGAATTGCTGCAAAAGAAAAAGTAACAACCATTCAGGAGCTTTCAAATATTGCTGCAAAAGAAAAGAGGGGCGCAGTGTATGGGGGACAGGCAGCAGAAAGTGTGTGCGTGCACGCGCTACAACGACAACAAAAAGTTAGGAACTCAAAAAAGAACAAAAAAGCATACGGCGGGTTGATCAGTCTCTTGGACAAGCTGTTTCAGGGCCCAGTTAGGCTGTCTTTCAAATAGCTTGAACATTATATCCTCCAGCTCTCCCCGATCTCTTCTTGTTCTCTTTGTATCAGATTGTTTAATTGGCTGCGTCTTTTTCTTGTCCTGTGAGAGTTTCATGAGCAATTAAAAAACCTCAGAATTTTTCCAGCAATACACAAGTTTGAGGGACCAAACTTTCCAGTGAATTTTCATCGAGATTGCATGAATCTATGGTATAATTATCTAATATATATTGCTTAAGATTTATGACTGGCACTATATCAAAATGCTTTTAAAGCCAAGATACTTGGCTGTTCTAATTATTAACTAACGTAAAACTTCCACTCTGCCAGAAATTTCATGCAGGCAAAAAATGATAGATAGAGAGTCAATTAAAAGAACGTTACTAACATGTCCAAGAGATTGTATTTTGTGCACATTATGTACCTTGGAATTGGATGAAACTAGACCAATCATTCCGGGCATTGGCCTCATTAGAACTCCTCGATCATTATCAATAACCTTCCAATTGAGTCGAGGGAACCAGAGAAAGAGAATCAATTATTTAATCAGACAGAACGCAAGAAATGTTATAGGATAATTAAATAATACACCTGAACAAAATACCTGTATTTGTCGATTTTTAATCATAGATCTGTTTGTCCTCTCACGGCACAATTTACCATATTCTTCAATGTTTTCTCCGTGGGGCTTCATATCAAACTTATGTTCTACTTTCCCTTCCATTGCAACCTTGCCACCTAAAGTAAAATATAAATCCTGTTACTTAACACAAGGAAGCTAAGTTCATTGTGACAACCAGGGAGAAAATACTCTGTATATAGAAGTATTTTTTCATCCATTTTAAATTATTAAATTATACTATCACAATTCACAGTTACCACTTGCCATGTCATAATAAAGCAAATTATTTATTATAGTCAATCTGGTGGGTTTCTTAATTCCATTTATAATGGTCATCATCCCCGTATGTGAAGAGATTTTCACCCCCTTTGGGTCCCCAACTGGTGGGTTTGTTTACAACAGGGGCTACCCAAATTCATATTTGCTCCTATCCATTAAATTTGAGCCTTGAAAGTGGCTTAATTTCTTAATTTCTTAATTCCACTTATAGAAGTCAATCTGGGTCAGTGGATGCATATCCCTCTCTATTAAATCTAAGTCATTTTACTAGGCAGAGAGCACTGACATAATTTCTTAATTTAATCGTAGCAATCGATCTTGATCAACAGCCAACTCCAATTCAGCCGCTAAGATGATATAACAGACCAATTCAGCCGCTACACTAAATAACAAATACTGAACAAACTAACATATTTATAAGATGCTAAACAATCAAGAAGTATCGTAAACTTAAGACATATTCAACATTAATACTTATAAGTCATATCTCAAAGACAAAATGATCATAGCTTGAAATCGCATTAATCCTCAATTACGCCACACAAAATGGTTATTTTATAAAGATGTCCGGAACATGTCATAGATAATTGCAACAGTCAACGAAGGATCTGTTACCTCAGTCCAGTACTTGAATTGCAAAAAAGCGGTCGCCAATGTAAAGAGACAATGATGTCACTTTTACTTGTGCTTTTGTACAATCAGCAATTGCAATCACACTCAATGATTCAATTTCGCAAGATCAAGGTAGGACTGCCAAGCCAGATAATAGAAGTGGAGTAATTGCCTATCTTTAACATTCTATAGTTTTGCCATTTAAGCATCACTATTTGGCACTATTGTTTTGACTATGATTATAATCTCCTTAGATAATGAAAATGACATGTTTCCCTTTTAAACTACAGTAACTATTTAAATTTCCTCTAAACATTTGCTGTGTTAATCTATGCTTACCCTAAATGCTATCTAGACTCTAAAGAAAACCCACATGAAACAAGATATACTCCCTAGTTTATATTAAACCCTTTCGACACCAAATATCAAATTAATTGTAAATTTTTAACAAAATGATAACAAAAAAGTACTATAAGCCAGCATCCTGCAGTGGTAGAGCTGGAACTGAACTTTCAAGTGGACCAGGTACAAAGCTATAACAATTTGTATTGTGAGAATGCTTAAAGAAATACCTTAGTAAGAGAAGTGAATTTATTATAAGTTTCCAACCAAATCCCAGATTTGATGAAAGTGAAGTAAGAAACAAAAAAGGAGTAAGAAAATGAACTTATAAATGGTAATTGAATCAGGACTCAAATAATGAATCAGAGGGATAATAATTGAACGGTAGATTGAAGATTAATAATAAAGCATCCCCTCGCATTCACAAACTAAGAAAACAAATTAAAGCACATATTCATCATCAATAACTAAAAAGATAAATCTAGGAGCATGACTTCTGTTAAAATATGTTATAATAGAATAATATTAATGTTCAAAATAAATACTATTAAAATTGCTACACATAATAGAATTTATAATACATACTCCGATATTAAATATTTGTATTTGAAAAACAATAAATTTTACAATGTTTTACATAGATTTTATGATAAAAGAAAGATGCGAAACTAACAGTTGTTGAAATAAAAAACTATCATCTCAATTAAATATGTTTTTATTTTACACTAGACGTTCAACAATATTTAAATATCTAGTGCAAAAATATAACAGTTAAAACTTATGGTCCAAAGTTGAAACACATCATATCTTGCAATTAAAACACAAAAGTAGTTAAAGTAAAAATAAATAGAATAAACTGTCATGTAGGATTAGGCTTGTGAAAACGGTCATCTCTCTTCCCTATTATCACACTAGATGCAAGTGCAGCCATGAGTAGAACAGAACTTATAACTGTGATGAAGTCAATTTATCCACTCTGGCTGCCCTTTTCAGTTCAAAAAGCACTGCTCAAGCCAGGCGTGATGGGCCTTGGAGGAGTGGCAAGGGGCCGCAACTACACTTAAGACCTCGTAGAACCTGTGCAAGAATCGTATTATTCTACTCCAAGTTGCAATATTTGCTATTCATGTCTGATTTATGGTGTGATCCAAGCATCAAAACAATTTGCTCATCAAATTATATAGCTGGAACAGTATTGAATTGAACATGGTATCTTTTATCATATATATATCAAGTTAGAGAATGAGAAACATTACAGGCTTCGAATGAACTCGTAAATAATTGGTACAAACTACAACTGTTATAAGAACAGTACTTACTATTGATGAATAAAAAACTACAACAGATATAAAACATAACTTGCCATTGATGAGTAAAAACTACAAATGGTATAAACCTGAGATTACGATTCTCACCTTGGCTAGTCTCAGAGAAAACACACATAGGAACAAAGTCCTTAAACATATTCAATGAATAAGTTTTTGGCATATTCACAGCTTCAGAGCCAGCCATCTCCATTGTAAACTGTCATGGTTAAGGAGCTATAAAATCAATATCTCACATGAAGACAAGCAACAAATATTCATCCAAAATTATTGCCTATAATGTCAAAAATCTAGAAGCAGAATCTGTATTCATCTTGCACAATCAATAATGTCATGTGGTGGAACTTATCATTAAGAAAAATTAAATGAATTTGCAAGTCATATTCCACATTTGGAATACCTCAAAAATTAATAGAATTCCTTTTAATTAAATGGGGCACTCCATCCGTTACTTAGAATATTTAAAACAGGTAACTTAATAAGGAAAAAAATTGTCTCTTATCACTAAAATCAAAGTAAACCCACTTAAATTCGTAGATTTTTAAGTATACATCACAGTTACCCAATAGCAGCAGTCTTTGATGATACAGGTGCATGATATATTACTGCATTAAACATATGGTATGCAAGGGGATACTTGGTTGGTACAGTAGGGCATGTTTTTGGTGAAACTCCTAGTTTACAAGCGGATAAGTTATATAGGCCCGCTCCCCAAAATCAAGCAGAAGTGCAAGAAAAATTATTTTCTGGTGAAATTGAGCAAATGTGCTTGGGATTGGTCAAGCTCACAAGTTCTACATGAAGTTTGTGAGCCCATTAAGGCTACCATTTCAGAGAAAAACCTCAACCTTTTACGCTGTTTTGAATTACAAAAAAGACAAGTTTCTGGAGTGTTAAGGCTCATGCGAAATCTGTTTCAAAGGTGCCTGTCCCACGCACGATTCTCTCTGTTCTTGGTTTTCATCCATAGGTCTGATCCAATTATCTCATCTTAGGATCTTGGGTTTGGGGCCTAAGTCAAATCTACAGCTGAAACACAATATTTGTCACAATTGCTGATGTGGCCAGTTTACTAGAGGAGGCAATGTAATTTAGGGAGAGAGCGTGACAGGGAGAAGGCATGAGAAGTGGGCAGAGAGAGTCATCTCTTATTTAAGGAGCATTAGCTCTAGGATTACAGGGGTCATCTTCTGAAATAGTTTGTTTTTTCCCAATCAATAATATTGTTGCGTTTCTATTGATTGTTCCTATCATCTTGTCACGTCTATATGCAGGTGTCATTCCCTTATCTCCTTTCAACAGTACTCACATCCCCATCAGTGATGAAAAGAAACAAAATAGGTTCCCACCAACCTGATGTCAAAGATCTACCCATTAGCAGTCTCAAATGCTCACTCCACCACCATGCATGGTCTAGCCAAGCTCCATACATCATTTTCCAGGAATTCGCAGGCAATGAACCACAAAGTGGAACAACCAAACCAATTCACACTACTCTAAGGAGAAACCAACTACCGTGGAAACATTCAATGAAAAAACATCCGCAATCAGAATTGCGGCCATAACACCATTAATGAGCTCTTCGCGACCACAATTCAAGGTTTTCCATCATATAGGATCACATAATAAACAAAACCCCAACCAAAATTCAAAACCGTGGTATCATAGATAGAACTCGTATCTAAAGGATTCAAGAAACAAATCGATTCCTATCTGATGACCTTCACAGCAAGTCAATTCCATGACTCCACAGTGTCTAGCACACTTCGCAGTCATTTATTGGTCAACCACAAAGTTGCTATTCATTGCATTTTTCCGAAATTGCGAACCACATAAGATTTTGACAATCTAAACGAAAGGCACGGTATCCAACTTAGACTCGATATCAATTTAAAGAGCATCGAATATGTGTGAATCTTTCCGGTAACAGGAGCAGAATTGGATAAAAGTAAGGGCGTAAAAAAAGAATAAGAAGGAGAACCTGAACTGCAGAGGGATCTTCTTCAGGGTGGAGAGGATCGAGGGAGAGGACGACCTTAGCGAGGGGTTGAGAAGGAGGATGAGTCTGCCATGACTTAGCCACCACCAAAGGGCATTTCATCAACCACACAGATCTCTCCGCCTTCAAAGTCTCCAAATTGGAGCTGCTACTCCCACTGTAACCATTCTCTTCATCCATCTCTCTCTCTCTCTCTTTCTTTCTCTCTCACTGTGCTTCCTCCAGGTACCAACGAAAACCACGCTCGTGTCTGGAAACCGACACCGCCCCAAGTCAATTATATTTGACCTCGAGCTCAACCCCTCGTATTGAAACTTTAGCATTTACATAGCCTCTTCTTGGGCCAAATACAATACTATAGATTTACTGGGCTTATTCTGCTTATATGTAAAGCTATTGGGCTGAATGTTAGCATAGCCTCTTATTGGGCCAAAAATAAAGTCATTCCAATCTGGGCTATTGCTTCCTGCACCCTGTCGTATTTCTTCCAACATCCTATTACTTCTCAAATTTATTTTCCGGAACACCATAAACATCTCCATAATTTTTTTCCCGGGAAGCAATCACCCTCTCCTATTATGGAAAAAGTTTTCCGGAAGCTTTTGTATGGTGAGAGAGAAATTTGATAGGGGTGTGGGAAGCAACACCCTCCAATCTAACGTATTCGCCCATAAACATCAAAGGTGAGTTGTTTTGTTAGCAGTTTCTTTGTGCAGTTCCATATTTTCTTCCTGTACCTCCATGTAATAAAAATTTTCAATTTTACTTTTTTTATTTTTAGTTTCAAAATGCATAATTCTTAAACATGCATAGTACATCCTCCAAAATATAAAAAATTATAGTCCAAATTATACGTTTTGGAATACAAAAATTGTATTTTAAAATATACAATCCAAAATATAATTTGTGTATTCCAAATTGTGAATTACGAAATACAAAATAAAAAGATGCATTATGAATTAGATAATTTGAATGTATTTTTAAGAATAGTGTGAATGGTGGAAAGAGAGTGATGCTAATAGTGAAACGAAGGTAACAAACAAATCGGGGAGAGCCAGTGAAAGAAAAAAAAGGGATGTGAGCGGAGGTGGAGGAAGAGGTGTCGTCATTCAAGGTGAAGGAAGAAGAAGGGGTACCGATAGAGACAGAGGACGAAGGACTAAAATGGAGTTCGAGGTGAGTAAAAAGGATACCGTTAGAGGTTGAGGAGGGAATAAACAGATGTTTTTAATATATATGAATATATTTATAATAAAGATACAAGTTATATATATATATATATATATATATATATATATATATATAATTTATTAATAAATCATTTGTATCTGAATGTAATATTACTTTAACTATTGATCATTTAAAAAATACATTAAAACCATGAGAGACAGTTGTTTTATTCTTATTAAATATTAGTCTGAGAGACGTCACAATTAATATTTAATGATGTTTCTTGTCTCAAAGTTTTGGGATAAAATACGGAGACATTTTGAGAAAAAAAAAACCTTTTATTATGAAATATTTGTAAAATATAAAAAAATTGTGTTATAAATTATACATCAACTGAAAACAAGACAAAAGCAAAGTCATTAAAGAGTTATGTAACTTTAATAAAAATAAATAAATATCACTTAAGTAGTCATAGAATTAAGCAACTTCTATTAAAAAATTTATTAAATCGAAATCGTTCTAACATTGAATCGAAATCGTGTTTGACATTGACAATTTCAATCTAAAATAAATTTATACTGAAATTATGTCATGGCTCGATGACTGTCTAAAAATAAATGAATTGAAATTGTACTTTGAATTAGCTACTTCAATGTTAATAAAGATAAAATTGTTTTGATTTCTCTTTTAAATCGTTTCAAAAAAATTTAATCTTTTCTACTTATTATGCCTTAAATATTTTTTTTCTTTGTTATTTAGGTATGACTTCCCTTTTTTCTTACTTAAAACCTCACATTTTTTACTTCTTTATTTTTTATAATTGTTTGCTTTTCTTATATTTATGTATAATTTTTTTTCATTTTTATTTATTTTAAGAATTTGATTATTAGGTTTTTTAAACCTTTTACAATCTTCTAAATTTGTATATAATTATATATTTTTTATATTGATGTATTTATTTTAATAAAATAATTTTTGTATAATATTTTATATGTTAAATTATTATTTTAATAACTTCATTAATAATTTTTTAAAACCTTTTATTAAGGAATACATATATAACTTTGAAAAATAAGGGTACAATAAAACAAAAAGAGAAAAAAAATAAAAAGATGTAAGATTTTCAAAAGTAAGAAAATAAAAAAATCAAAGTCATTATATAAAATTACAACTTCATATTTATTTATTTTTATTAATAATAAAGTTGTCAAGTATTATTTCACTTCAAGTCATAACATTACTTCAATGCAAATTCACTTTAAATTGAAGTCTAAAACCAAAGACGACTGTAGTGTAACTAATATTTAAGCAGTCGCTAATTCCTCGAATGACTTCAATTTAATATTTTTTTTTAATAAAAGTTGTTTAACTTTATAACGATTTTAGTGAGATTTTTTTGCATTAAAGTCGTATAGTCCTTTGTTTAAACTTAATTACATCTGATTAGTTAAATTTAGTATTCACAAAAATCTTTAACCCGTGCCACTTCAACATTGTTAAACAAATTTTGTTATTTTTCCACGACTTTGTAAAGTAAATAAATTATACATTTATTTAACAACTTATTCAAAACAAATCCTTAACCTTTTCGATAATTATTTTTAAACCAGACATAAATCCATAATTTTGAAACTAAATTAACCAAAATTCTTAAAAAAAAACGACATTTATCTTCAGTTTCGTCTTATTTATGTTGAAAATATCCGGCCAAGACGATAAGTGGGCCTGGAACTATGGGCTAAGAAGAAGCTTTTTCTAACCTCAATAATAGAGAAACACGTGTGGATATCGTATTGGTTACGTAGTTCACAATAATCAGGGAAGCGTGCATAAAGATTCCCCAAAGATCAAAATATCCATTGCTCTTTCTGAATTTTTTCATGTAATGGCGACTCCGTCACTCTCCCTCCTCTTCAGTCTTCTCCTTTTCTCTGCCACCTTAGCCATCGCCGAACGAATCGATGGTGAAGACGACCTTCTGATCCGTCAAGTGGTGCCGGACGCGGAGGAGCACCTGCTCAACGCCGAGCACCACTTCTCCGCCTTCAAGGCGAAGTTCGGCAGGACTTACGCCACGCAGGAGGAGCACGACCACCGCTTCCGCATCTTCAAGAATAACTTGCTCCGAGCGAAGTCGCACCAGAAGCTTGACCCCTCCGCCGTCCACGGCGTCACGAAGTTCTCCGATCTCACTCCGGCGGAGTTTCGCCGCCAGTTTCTGGGTTTGAAGCCGCTTCTTCTTCCCACCGACGCTCAGAAGGCTCCGATCCTTCCGACCAACGACCTCCCTAGCGATTTCGATTGGCGCGACCATGGAGCCGTTACTGGCGTCAAGAATCAAGGTTCTTGCGGGTCGTGTTGGTCGTTTAGCGCTGTGGGAGCGCTGGAAGGTGCTCATTTTCTTTCGACCGGTGAGCTCGTGAGTCTAAGCGAACAACAACTCGTGGATTGTGATCACGAGGTTAGTCTTTTTTATTTATAGAAAGTATTGTCTCTTCCTTTTGCTAATATGTCATTCATGCACTTGCATAGCAATTGATTTGACCACAGTTGTGATATATTGACGCATGATGCTCCGATCAGTGGAATCTTTTTATTTTTTTGAGAATTTAAACTCAAGTTGAATAGTTAGGTTGATGCTAAAAAGTAAAATTAACCACCTGTGACCTGGTTTGGATTTTGCAAAAACATCGTGCATTAATCATGTGCCTATAACTTTCTTAGTGTGACCCGGAAGAGCGTGGAGCATGTGACTCTGGTTGTAACGGTGGGTTGATGACCACTGCATTCGAGTACTCACTCAAGGCTGGAGGACTAATGCGAGAAAATGACTATCCTTACACCGGAAGAGACCGCGGCCCCTGCAAATTTGATAAGAGCAAAATCGCAGCATCTGTAGCTAATTTTAGCGTTGTTTCCCTTGACGAAGAACAAATTGCGGCTAATCTGGTGAAGAATGGTCCTCTTGCAGGTAGCTCTGTTTTTTTGCCTGACTCCCTTTTATTTATAATCATTTACCTCCAAGGAAATACTAAAATATCTCCAGGATAGTTTCAATCATTTGATCGTCCCACCAAGAATAAGATATGTTGAATCTCTGATTAGAGGAAACACTGACTTTTGCTTTCCATGGTACAGTTGGTATCAATGCAGTTTTTATGCAGACATATATTGGTGGCGTCTCATGCCCATACATCTGCGGGAAGCACCTGGATCATGGAGTTCTTCTGGTAGGCTATGGTGCTGGTGCTTATGCTCCAATTCGGCTTAAGGAAAAGCCTTTCTGGATCATAAAGAATTCATGGGGGGAAAGCTGGGGAGAAAACGGATATTACAAGATCTGCCGAGGTCACAATGTATGTGGGGTGGACTCGATGGTTTCAACTGTAGCTGCTATACATACTTCTAACAATTAAATATGGATGCCTAGACGTCGTAGCGGGCACCAGTATAGTGCGTATGTAAATAAGTTGGATGATGTCATGTTATGGAGGAGTAAACTACTAAGACAATGTTTATGATTTACTTTATTCTGCAATTCTCTGTGGGTTGTCTAGCTTCAAAACATTACCCACCGTGATCGATAGTTATTGTATGTAACCTCAATGTAATGAATTTGTGTCCCCATAATTAAAGTTGCCATATTCCTATGCCTTGTACACTATAAGAGAAATCTGCTATAGGAGAACAGATAAACTGGTGTCAGTTATAAGTTGTCTATTACAGTAATTTGACATATGTGGTCTGTAAACAGCAAGAACTAACGGGTCAAAACAATTCCTGGACTTAACTGTCTTTCTTCATGCTGGAAAGATAGGTTTTCAATTGTGTAGGGCCTGATTTTAATCATGTAGGATAGTTTTACATATACGACAAGTTAAGCTGTCGTATTTCTATCTATTTGGAAATCATCTAGCATTTCCAAACTTACAGCTCATCCTCATCATGTAAATAAAAACGAGAAGAACTTGTCATACCTCGTAGAATTTGTTCTGGAACTCCACCCATTGAAGTCTCAAAACATGCAAGAAAGCACTTAGAGTTTCCATTATGAATAACACAGAACAGTTGCACAGAAAACAAAAATGCCAACAATGAGAATAATAGTGTTATTATACCTTCTTTAATGGCCCGCCACTTTTCTATAACCCAACTAAAGAACGTAACCCAGACCAGAAGCAGAACTTTGTCATAGAAAAGACTTGACAGTTCCGAATAAGCTAAGCTTAAGCTGAACAAAACCAAAATACAAGGAAAAAATTATAATGAAAGGATACGATTTATTTAAAGTAGAACGGTTTACAATAAAGGGTTGAGCTAAAAGTGCCTTAAAAGTTGAGGAACATCAAATATGCACTAAATGCTTCTCTGATTAATTATCAAACAAGTGTTTCCCTTTCCCACAAATATCATCTTTTAGAAACAATTGAAGCATTGTCGGGTAATAAATAAAGAAGTATCTTCAAAAGAAAATTCAAACATTAATTCACCATATTTCCAATAATTTTCTTACCAGATAAATCTTTTTCTATTTTTACACCAGTCACTATTTATCTAAAATAAAATGGTATGAAAATCTTGTAGAACAAGTAGCTGCAACTAATGCGTGGACGACAATAAAACCGTATCAGTTTTTGTCAATTAACTACCCTGACTAGAATTTCCAAGCAACCAACCCTTGAAATGACAGAAAAGGGGCCCGATCCTGAAACTTGCTTACACAATAAAAAGGACAAGAAATTAGTGTCGAGGTTTCTTCATCAGAGCTAATGATAACTTTGTTATCAAATCAATAACACATACATGTGGACCTAACCAAGATATGTGGGCTTACTGACTGGTAAGTTACAAGATATAGGTTTTATACTGTCTTTTATGGTTTCGTCCATGATAAAATGCCTACATTTGCCTATCTATAAAAATCTAACCAAGGGGCGATGCATTCAATTCACGAAATTACTAGGCTGTGTACAATCAAAAGATGATGGTTTCACACTCCTTCAAAAACCAAGTAATTTTCGGAGGTTTCTTCCATTCTTAAGGCGATATCAGGATTCCAAAGCCCGTTGGACTTCATTCAAGTTCTTGCCATCCACGGGATGCAAGTTCATCAAAAGGCAATTTCCATGTCTATGTTGAATTTTGATTAATTGAAACAAAATTTTACAGACAAGAATCGAAGGCTTTCAACTACCAACCTGAGGGCCCGAAAACGTAGATACGAAGCTGTATTAGACACAGCTCCAAGCGCAAATTCGATTATATGTATGAGTTGGTGCACCAAAACCTCGCTGAAGTCAAACTCATCATGGTCACGGGGAACACTATGTGACTCTGATTCGACAGGATCATCCGTCTTGTATAGCAAAGAGTAAGATTAACCTTGATGCCTCTGAGGAAGAAAGGTAGTAAAAATTAGAATGTGATGTAATAAAAATGAGAAGAAAAGAAATAAAATCATAGTTTTGAGTGTACTTCTTGATGTTGCTTCTTCAGGAGAAACGGCTTCGGTGCTAGCATCCATGGTACAAAAAACAAGTGCCAAAAGTAGTAAGACAAGCTAACATCAATGAAACAGTGGACAGTTCATATTGAGAAGAGTTCCATCATCGTAATAACATAGCGTATACCAAAAGCCATTTCCATTAAGTCTCCAAGTTTCTGTCGTTATTAACAACATTGAACAAAATGATAGAGGCATAAAATAAAATAGGAGGAAATATTCGGATTGACTACAAAAAATCAATGACTTTGAGTTAAGTAGCTGACTGGAAAATTGTTTCTCTATGACTACAAGACACAAAGCAGCCAGTAGTAGGCATATGCCATGACCCTAGTCACCAGCAAAAAAAGGAATGGAAACGTGATAATTGCGTATACACCAGGATTTGCTTCGTGGTACTTGACGACTCTGTCAAGAAATAACGATTATTTTAGTTTCAGGTTGATTATCAATAGATCAAGAAGCAACAAAGAATCGGTTATTGGACTTTGATGACTTCATTACTGTGGCCAAACACTTCAGCAATATTAGATATTAATAGAAAGGCTAGCCAGACACACTCTAAAAGAAAACACAAATCCTAATTTAATTACATAAAATACATTTGTTACCGTTGTAAGGTCTGTAAAAATTGGAAACCTGTATCTTGGGATGTTGGCCAAAAGAGTTGATTATCTTATGCCAGTCCCCAGTTTTTCAGAAAGTATGCTCCACTATAAATTTAATATACATGATACATCATTGGAGTAGGAAAATGTTGGGTTAATATGATAATTTATAAATACGATATAAATTTCAATCTAATCGAGAATTTTTTTTTTGCATGATTTACGGGCCTGAGATTGATTTCTTATATAGGCTATAGCTGTCCACATATCCTGACAATAGAGAGATAAAAAACACTATTTCTATGTTGACCTACGAAAAACAAATCAATGTAAAATATGATAAATCTATAATTTAGACATGAGATCCATGGCAAGGAAAACAAAGAGGAAATCTTAATCGAGAATGAAGAAGAATGGAAAATATCGTGGACGTAGAGCAAGGTAGCATGCATGAGAAGGAATAAAATAAATAGTTGGATTGGTAAAGTAATTTTTTTTTTCACTTCTTATATTGTTAATGGGGTTTGCGAATAATCACCAAAGTTTCATTTTAATTTTGGGGGGCAGTGCATTTTTGGCGGGACTCATAATGCAATCATAAAGATAGGGGATAATCTCTTTATTTTAAGATATAAGTGATACTACCATATATATGTTAATTATGTACTTACCATATCTTGAAAAGTTACAACAATTATTATGTATAAATTATATAATTATCAGAGGAAGTACATGTTTGTGGAGACCTGAACTTGATATATGTGGTTCTAACACTTTTGCTGGGTTTAGTTTGGACATATGTGTGTGTTATAGTGATCAAGTTTTAATCTAAAAAACATATTTCTAAAATTCATTGATGGATTAAAATTTCTTCTTTGTATAGATTATGTCTCAAAAATTTATATTAATCCACAGATATTTTATGATCTGTACTGGTCATATTCCAAGTAGTGATTTCACTTTCTATATTTGTTCTCAGCTATAACAAAACAAATAAACAAACGAGTAAAGTTAGAGCGACCAAGAGGACCCGTATAACATACGCCATCACATTGGATTAAAACTATTGAATCTTTAGGCATGATTCTTTATGATTGAAAGAGCAAGTCAAATCAAAATTACCTGATGGGGATTTTTTTCAATGAGAGGAGAATGAAATTTGAAATTCTCATGCTGAGGGCTACATAAAGCACCCATAGGCATCTACTATTTCTTGAAAAGAATAAGTGAATTGTTTGTGCAAAAATAGGCAGGCTGTGATTCCTTTGTCCCTAAAACCTGAAATATCGCCTCAACTTGAGAACTGCTGCAATACTTTGTGAATCTGTCAAGTATTGAATAAATTAATTAGCTATGCCATCCATTAAAACCGGCGTTACGCGTATGCCTCAGCACAACACATCAGAAATTAAATCACAATTCCAGGACAGACCTGGTTTATTGCAAAAATAGGACATTTCTTTGTCGCATTCATACTTAGCATATTTAGAGTGTGATAGATGCATATTTCCTTCTTCATCAATAAGTTAAAATGCAAGAAAGGAAATTTAGCATTGGAATGAACATTAATTGCAGAAGCTTAGAAATAAAGCTGAAAAGGAAAACATGAAAAACAATGAAATACTTCATCTAAAATGAAACAAAACTGAAGGCTCCACTGCTCATAGTGATATCCAATTGTCTGCAATAGAGTGCTCCGGTGAAGCAATCCTGCATGGAGTCTTCAATTCTGCAAGTCTTCCTGAAACCTATCAAGTTCGTAATAATCAGCAATTAGTTTCTACATATCTAATTGCAAGATGCTCAAGACTTAAATTTAAGAATTTAAAGTAACCTTCTGCCCTGACAAAAGATCAAGAACAGAATGTTCAACCACAGCCTGTTTGACTGTCTGAGAAAAACGTTTCCCCCAGTAGCACGATAGAATTTTTTCGAATGTAACTGATTTTTCCCTCGAAACAAGTCCACCGATAAACCCCAGCTTAATTTGCTTTGTTGTCATCTTCTCCTGAGCATAAATTTTCTTAGCATCAGAAAGAGAACAAAACTCTAAATTAACAAATAGAAACTACAAAGCTGCAGCTAACCTGTTCCAATAATAATGGGCTGTCAATAGATCTTTCAGCAGTTATCTGAAATTCAAGCTTTTTCTGGTGAGCTACGGCATTAATTTTTTGCTGAATAGAAAAATTCGCCAACCTGAAATGATATATCAAAAAAGGCATTACCACTTGGACCTCTGTTTTCTTATCCAATCAAGGAGAGAAAAGAAAAGACCAAGCTATATGATCATATATGAATGCAACCATCCCGAGAAAAAGTTTGCTTCTGTACTAACTGTATGTGTACACTTCTATTTAAAGTTTAAACACAAGAAAGATCAACAGCAGAGTTAACCTAATCAGAAGCGATTATAGAATTTGTGGCAGTGAAGAACTTTGCAAATCATACCTTCTTTTGAACAAGTTTATACTCTGATGGCTCATTGTAAGCGTGTTTCAACTTCTCATTATTTGCGTTAATCTGAAGATCACGTTCAAGTTCTTCAAGTTTAACTAAGACAAACAAAAAAATAATCACCAGATACTGCGTTCTTGAACAGAAGAACCGGTGACAATTTTCAGAGCATAAAACGACCTCCAAACTTTTCAGATCAACATTATCCTCACCTGCCGGCCATGTTGAGGGTGATACACCTGCTTTCGCCATTTGTTCCTTAAACAACCGCAGCCTACGCGCCATTTCCTCACATATTTTAATCTTGATGATAAAATGATAAGTTTTTCCATTCAGAAAATCAAAATCAATTCTCTTAAATATGTTGCCACGAATTTTTTCACAACTGTTAAACGTACAAGGATATTGGGTATTTTAGTAACATTGATAATTTCCATTAGCCTACGATACCAAAATTAATAGTGTGGAGCTTAAAGTTTCCTGAAAGACATAATACTATCTACATTAAGCTGACAAAAAAAATTAAATAAATAGTTACCAATGTAAGAAACAAATAACATTCAGATAGATGAAGGCATCAAAACACAACGGAGAAAAGTGAATCAGAGCATCAAATGTCATAGCAATGTAGGTTTCAAAATTCAGTGTAAAAGAATCTAAAACAAGAGCAATGAGAACTGAAGAGGAGTCGCACGTCTTTGAATTGGAAAAGGCTGAGATCGCCGAGGTAAGAGATGGATCGATAAGCTGATTCGATTGGAATGAGCAATCGAACTATTTGCATGGGCTCTCTGACTGTAGCAGATCCATCGTTGGGAGAGAGCGACCTCGATTCACCGTTAGGACTTCTAAAAATGCACGAACACAAAATAAATTAACCAAACTGTGAGGCAAATGCTCTGGTTCTACAGAAAAAGAGTTCATTGGTAAATCAAATCTTGCCGCTATTTCCATCTCGCGGTTTCTAATGTTTTCTCAACTTCCCGCGCATACCAATAATATACATATATATATATATATATATACATATACATATATATATATAATTTATTATTAATGTTATCTTTATTAATGTATCATATTTTATTATCTCTTCTGTTTAGTTTTGCTCTAACCTATTTTAAAATCTTAGATTTGTTTATAACATTTATTTATTTTGTAAATGTTTTAGCCTTACTTTGTAAAATGTAGTATTCCAATTTTTAACAGCTTACTACGGTTTAAAATCAGAAGTTATAAAATTAATAAAATAAACATATTTATCACGATTTATAGCTATAATATTAATACATACACAAAAAAATAATTATAATAATAAATATATCTAAAAGAATTAAAAGTAATTATTGAACCATGAAGATTCTATGTAGTATCATTGTCCTCTAGTATAGATGCTTTAATACTTGAATTTCATCGACTAATATCAATAAAGTGATATCACAAAAAAGATAAAAAAAAAAAAAAGACCAAAATCAACCAAAGAGACAACATGACGAGCAATTGTTCAAAATAAAATTTTATAAACAATTAAATATATCACATATTAATTCAACATTAAAAACATTTTATAACTCTTATGTATATAGGGTTAAATATGTTTTTCGTCCCTTAATTATCACACGATTTTGGTTTTAGTTCCTACTCGAAACTTTGATGATTTTTAGTCCTTTTAGTTTTGAAACTATTATAATTAGTCCTAAAAATTAAACGGCGTTAAATATTTGTATGAGGTGGCTAACAGTGAGTCAGGTGTGTGTCACGTTTGGGGTTTCTCATCTCTTTCACACCCACCAATGTTCCCTCTCTGAGTCTCCATTTTCATCCAAGCCAGCAGCTACATTGGCAACTGCAAAAGCAGTGGTTTCACCAAGACCAAACCTAACAATGGCCGTCACCAAAAGCAGAATCAGAGACCCTTTTTTATATCCATATTCTCCACCATCCAACAAAAACCCAAATTCAAAATCTACTCTTTCCTTCAAACACAACCCCAACCCTATGTACATATAATCATTTGACTTTATAATCGTGTGATACTTAAAGGACGAAAAACATATTTAACCCTATGTACATATAATCATTTGACTTTATAATCATTTGACTTTATAATCATTTGACTTTATACTGAATTATCCAGATACATACTTTGACTAAATTTCACTAAAAGTGTACACTTGTAGTATCATTTATATTCTGCACAGATATAAACATGGGTTTATCAACCTACTACTTACAAGGTTAGTCTTTCATTCCTAAGACTCAAAAATCTAGGGTAACGACCTATTGTCATTCTCTTCCCCACCTCAATCATTTACACACGAGTTGAATAATTGGTAGAATATCAGGATACCTCATTTATAAAATCTGTTTGTCAATCACAGTCTTAGTTTTTCAATCAAACAAACAAAAAAGAAAAATCCTTAAAGAGAAGTAGGAGAATTCTAGAAAAATAATTTCTAAAAAAATGAAGTGTTTTAAAATAATAAAAATTATTTATAACAAAGCTATTTATATTAAAATCATCTTATATTAAAATAATTTATTCTTACTAATTTTCAATCATAGTCACTTATAAAGTATTACTTTATGAGTCTTTCATAACATATCATGTTTCTAATTAGTTTGAAAAAAGCTATAAAGCAAAATTTATATTATTAGGATATAAATATTATCGTAGAATAAGTGATCAATATGATACTTAATTAATATGCGTTATAGTTTCATTGTTGTCTAATTAATGTAAAAAAAAGGCGGTAAGAAATTTAAAGTGATTTATCATTAGCTTATATTAGTATAACATGTTTTGTTAGTCCAAGATTGACAACTTTGATCAAATTTTAGTAAGTGTTAGGTGTTAATTTATAATAAAACATGTTTATCTTGATTTAGAATACTCTATAATAGGACATATATTTTATCATGACATTATATGGTTTATGTTATATTTCAGTTTGAAAAATGTATTTTTAACAATTTTTTTCACAACCTTTTTATAACAATCTATGTGGTAATTCGTAATTAGTCCGTTTCAAATATATAAACCAAGAAAACAATGACACATAATCTATTGTCAAAAAGTTGTTAACATGTCATAGTTCAGTCAGTTTTCTATCTTTGCATGCTTATGTGTGTTTATAAGTAATTAGATTTCTAATTGATTTTATTCAAAATTACATAATGAGTGAAAATTCACTTACTTGAGTAGCAAGTTAAATGATTTGTTTTAATCTTAAAAAATTATTTTATATTTTAACAAGTCAAGTATACCAAATAGTTTCTAAAGGAATTTGAGTCATGTTATGCAATTAAAATTATTTATCAAGATCAATTACTGATAACATTTGATATTTCAAATTGGCAATTAACATGAAATTAACAACGTACAAAAATTTAAGATTTAAAAATAAGATAAAAGATCACTGGAATTGGTCTAAGACTAACATTATAGTAAAACATTCACATAAGAGTATATTGGTTTAATTCCTTCAAAAACAAGGTCTAAAATTATCTATTGAATTATTAATTCCTTAATTAATTCATTAATTAATTCATTAGATAATTTTGCATTAAATTCAGACGTTGAAAATGACCAAAAGCACAGGAGCTATTCCTAGCGTAATTACTTTTAGTTTCTTTTCTTACGTTTCTGGTTCTAAAAATACTTTCGAATACAAAAGAACTTTTAAAGAGAATAATACTTCCATATAATCAAAAGAACAAGAACAGAAACATATATTGCACAGAAAATTTACATTAATGTGTCGTCATACAACCAATTCCAATGAACAGAAAATTTAACCTATCTCAGACATCTCAAACGTACAACAATTTCTTGCAGAAAGTGAAGTCTTGATGTCTTGAAAGGTCTCCTGATCGTCTCCTGAGTTCTCCAGTATTTTCTTGGCTTTTTCGTGTGTCAGAAGATGGTTTATTGTCTTTCTGTCACGTCTTTTAAAGCCATTTAACTTCATTAATTTGCTCAGTGCACAGGTACTGGTACGCTATGCGAATTTCCTTTTTCTAGCGGTGCGAATTTTGGCTTTCACTCTGCAAAAATTGGTTGACAAACTCCAAATTATACACCCTTTCGTGTACAATAAGTTACATAACAATCTACTTCCTATTACAATTTTTCACTAAGTAATAACATGAATAATTATAAGATTGAGATCATTTATAAGTATAAAAACAACTTTTTTTTCACACTTATCAGTGAAAGTATATCTGCACAGGTGAGTGATAAATAATTTCACAAAAAAACTCTCACGTGGACACATCTAAATAAAAGTAGCACTGTACTAGAATCTATGGATCTGTAAATAAAGAAGATCCATAACAGTGTTTCTAATGAACTGTCTGATATGAGAATTCTCGTGCACATTAAATTAATATGGCATCAGGGAAATCAATTTCGAGTTGACAATTGTAAGACATGCATGCTATTCCTATCAAATATTTCCACTCTTCCAAGTGCCACAAATTTTCTCAATCTCAACAATGACACATTTTTCTAAAGACAGTTTATTATCATTGTTCTAAAGCTTCTTCAAGTAAATATTACATTGTGGAAGATTGGTTTCTTCCATTAGATATAATCCTATTAATATTTTTTTGTGTGACTGTCATCAATAATGTAAAGAATCCAATGGTTTTTCTTGTCATTAATCTTTGTCGAGAAATTTAATTGATCACTTTTGAAGAGATTTTATTTTGTCTCCATCAGTAGAGCTTGAATCTGAAACATTATTTAAGAGATTGAAAGTGAGTTGTAGTCATACCAATCAAATGAATCTGTATTTAGCAAATAAATGTATGTCCTTGAAGCAGTTGGTTGTGAATGAATTAATGTTGGAGCGAAAAATATTAATCCTGACATGCGCTTCCAATGCCCCAAAACGAAGTTCCGAATTTCGTGCATGCGTAATTTGGGGAAAGAAAATCGTTGCTGGCATGGTAGATGGAACTATTTATTCGATCAGAGCACTCAGGATTTGATCGTCTGAAAACGAAACGATAAAATTATAATGCTATTATAACTTAGCACTTTCGTTACACAGATTGTCGTCATTTCAACTAGGCTCCAATTTTTCAATTCTAACAATTTCTATTGCCCTTGCGTGATAAGTATTTTCAAAGTGAATGAAAATTTCAAAATAGCATCTTAAACTAGAAATTCATTAGTATTATCAATGCTTGAAAAAGCTTAAGAAATGCTCTACCAAAGACTTACAAATACAACACAAAGTGACGGACAAATTTCACAGACCCACCCATTCTGAGTAAACATAAGAAAGACCAAGCCTTTTGGAGTTATAGTGTTCAGTTGATCGATCATCAATCTTAGTAGACAACAACACATCACATATTTGGACATAGTATTTTGCTAACGAGGGTCTTGTAATGAATGCAATGTCATTGCACATCTCACTTTATATGTGCATGTGTGTCGTGTCCATTGCCCCTTATCAGAGTAATTTATCAGGCTTGAGTTATGTTATTGCTTGATGCTTCCGTATGAAGTTAACAGCAAAAATTAGCGTCTTGTATACCAATTCTTTTAGCAAAATCGGAATATTTAACGGTTTTATGGGCAACTTTTGTTTTTGTTTTCTTCTCTCTTTCTTTTCTATCGACGCATGTGGCCAACAGAAGTGACTAGACTTAGAGCTACAATTATAGATTTAACTCTTTTTATCTTTTTCCTGTCTGGCTTTTCCTCCAAAAAGCATGAAGTTTTAGTCAACTCAAGTAATCTTAATATAATCACAGAGACTATCCACAAAAGATAAGCAGAAATAACATTTTAAAGTTGATTTTGCCAATATAGATGACGGGATCGAGAATTAAAAGGGTACAACCATGCAACTTTATTTCAAACACCTTCTCCACAAGCATGATCAACACTGGTAAAAAGATCAAAAATTAGAAACTGGAGGGGCAATATATGACAGAAAAAGATGTTATTAATCTTAGATGAAAGAGAAAGAGACTGGTATGTCTCAATCAAGTGAAGGTTCTGTAGCACATGTTATGGGCCAGTTATTACAAAACTAGGGAAATTTTTTCTAGAGTTTCTGATTCTCCCTTGTGCACTAAAACAAGCAGTCTATTAAAGTATTGTTAGCCCTATCATATGGTATGTACCTTGACCTATTTCATTGGGCACTGTACACACTTATATGTATAAACATACATCACATGCACATACTTTTAGATGCATTAAACATTGAGCAAAAGAAGACATTTGCCAACTCAAGTCACATCCCTGGATCATGGATGTCTATTTCAGTGGATAAATTTTATTGTTTTTCAGCGATACAGTTGGAAAATGTTAGTTGTAATTCTTCATTCAGACGTAGTGTAGTTATATATGTGCATATTTCGATCGATTAAGGAGGAAAAAGGCATAGAAAGTGAGCCATCCAGTGTTTCGATCACTAGACTTCTGGAATGCTTAATTGCCAATTAGCTCGCAATGCATGGGTGGCAAGTTTCTCCCATAAATCGTTTAAATAAAAGAAATAAAAAGATGTAAAAGAGATAAAGAAAAAAAGAGGCTCTAAAATTCTATGCTAAACCACACACGAAACCTACTCATTCTATTTCGATCTGGCAAGCAAACGGATAAACGGGAAAAAGTGGCTTCGAGTTCAGCACCAACCAGAAAGCTCATTTAACATTAACCCAGAAAAAGAAAAATACTATAAAGAAATTAGAACATTCAGCAAAACACTACTTAACACAATGATGCACACATATCCAAATGCTGTCCGTGTCAAGCAAACACACCACAGCCCCACAGTCACGGTAAAATGAAAATGTATGTGCTCTAGAATTGAAAAGTGACAATGAGTTTACCAATAAAATTAAAATACCAATGAAAATCTGAATTGACATTCGGATGACACAAAACAACTATCCCCGGCCCATTTAATTTCATGCACTAGAATCATTGGCATAATCATTCTTTTAAGAATTATTAACTACTTTTCCTTCTAGCTTGCTAGCTACTTCAGCTTGCATCAAGTTCCATGGATGTACCGAGGAGCAACCATAATCAATAATTCCAAGCAGACTCAATTAATGACAAAAAATAAGAGAGAAAGAAAGACTCGGTTTCTTCAATTACTGTCCGCATAGATAGAGAAAGAGACGTCTTTAGGACCTTGGGGGATGGAAGAATTGTGTACCAGACATGAAAGCATTCAGCGAAGCGGGGTAAAGTGAAGGCTCAAATGGGTTGTTTCCACCGACTGTTGTGGCTGTGGCTGTGGCTGTGGCTGCGGCGGTTATTAAACCAAGATGTCGGGGTTCACCACCGGAGGAACCCTCAGTAACTGCACTGGTGTAAGAACTTTCAGGACCTTGATCGTAGAGAATTCCCTTGAAAACATGCCCTCCGATGTTGACAGAGGTTTGGTACGCGCACTGTTCATCTGAAGCGTCCACTGCGCTGACTCTCACACACCGAAACACCGCCGAAGTGCTCACTTCAGGTGGGAAATGCCCCAGCTCTAACCCTAAGTACAAAGAAATCACACATTAATTAAATCAAAGAATTAATCATCCAAAAAACAAAACTAAACCATACTAATTACTTGTGTGTGCCCTCTACTTTCCGCTATCATCACAAGAGGAAAAAAGGAAAAAAAAAAAAAAAAGTCTTGGCAAAGTCTCACATGGATGGAGCTCAAATAATTTCGTCAGTTTTACTTAGAAACAGTGATGGAATATGGAAAAAAGAAGAAAGAGAGGGGCGGAAAAAACAAGAGAAAAATGTGATGGGTGACCAAGGAGCGTCGTTGCATTTTCATACTTTCAGTCAAATACTATGGACTAGTCAGTTGTATCTAGTCATAGAATAAAAGACTACAATGAGTGTTACATCGAGATCTCAGTGCATCATCATCTGTGTGTAGTAGCGGTAGCAGACTAGTTCAAAAAGTTACAAGGTTGAAATCCATATCTCAAGAAAGTTACATTTATATACAGAAGAGAGACAATTAATTAAACCATTTTTTATTTATTTGAAGTGAGGATGATACTGTAATGTAATATGAAAGTTAACCTGCGATGGGTTGTGGAGCGGAGACGAGCTGAGTGTCTCTATGATATCGTTTGGGAATATTCTCTGGGCGAAATTGTTGTGGGCTCTGCAAGGAAGCGAGTTGTTGTTGTCGTTCGCGGCGTTTGGCTGCTGGAACCCAAGTGCTCTTAACGTGGGTTTGGCACTGAAACCCTCGGGTCTTACAGCAGGTCCTGCATCTGAGATGTGTACAATCTTTCTTGGCTTGGTTACCACAGTCCTGACAGTTCATGCCGCTGCTTCCTGCACCTCCGGACCTCATGACAGTTAATCCAAATCTCGTTGACTCATCAGACACACAGAGCGAAACCTCCTCCTCGTTCACGCTCGAGCAGTTCCTGCGACTAGGACCCACTCCAAACGCAAAGTAGTTGCTCAAGTTTTGGGGTGCAGCTTGGGGCTGATACGACTCTGGCCATATCTCGAACCCCTTGTTGTAGATCTCCTCGTTCCTGAACAACAATAGGTTATTCCTGTTGTTGTTGTGGATATTGTTATCTCCTTTTTCCACCTCTCCCTCTTCCTTGTTTTGTGGACCTCCCCTTCTAGTTCCACCTAGAGAGAAGAACCCGGCCATTTGTTGCACCCCAAAGCTGAAACGATTTTCTCCAATTCAGACACAATATCCATAGCAGAACCTTCGCCCAATCTTAAAATGTTTTACCCAAGATCGGGGCTACAGCTGTAAATTTTGGGTTAATTAAGGCTAACCTTGCACATACAAAAAAAAAAAAAAAACACTGCTAGGTTTGCTTACTGCTTACTACTAGTAATTTTTGACCCGATCGTTCTCTTTTCTTTCTCTTTTTTTTTTTTGTCTTATTCAGTCTTAGTATGTGGGTGTGATGTGTTGTGTGGTGGGGCGTCTGAAATATGATCTTCTCTGGGCTGGTTGAGTTTTTGCAGCTTTTGGGGGAAACTGTTTCTCACCAAAAAAAGAAAAAGACGTAAATTAAAGAAAACACAGGAATTATCAAATGAGTAAAGAAGAGAGGATTTGGAGTTGGTGAAACCGAATTCCCTTAGAAGCAATTATGGCACGGAATTAGAGCTTCTGCTACGCCGCCACGGTAACTGCACCCATCTACTCTACTGTATAAGTCTCATTTATGAATATCGTCTCACCAATCCCACACAATCTCTCTCTACCTCTTTGCTTTCTAGTTTAGACTTTAGACTGCTCTATCCTACGCTGCACAAGAGGAATTCAAGCCAGCTTTGTTTCCATGGTGTCTTGCCCTGTCTAACTGGGAGTGTGGTACTGTCATCTGATGAGAGTGTGTGTGTGAAAGAGAGAGAGAAGAGATAGGTGGTAGTGTGTCATGTGTGCGTGGAGGAACATGAAAATCTATCACTTAGCATTTCTCTACAGTTCTCTTTCAGTTTCAATAAATCTCGGCCGGGATGAGTGAACCACAACTGTGCTTTGACCATCCAACGGACACTACTACTCCACGTGTCATATCACCAGCTTTTGCTTATTCGTCCTTGCACCGGAAAACCCGCTGGTACTTTCTCTGACCGTCCCCATAAATTAAGATTTTTTTTCTCTTATTTTTAACGTCTCTGAAGCAATCTTCCCCATTGTGGAATACCAGTACTGTGCACCACTCAACCATCAACCATCAACATGCATCTACGTCCCTCCTTTCACCGCTCAATCTTTCACCCCTTACTATCCAACGGCTCTCATAACTCTTACCCTAGCATAAGTAGCCATATTTTCTAACTCTCAAGTCTTGTTCAATATCATAAAGGATATTTTAAAATGACAGTAAATATTTTTTATGAATTACACTTTCTTTCTCCAAAAATTACAATATAGATTTATTAATGGTGGTTATATATAAAAGATGTTTAATTTAATAAAGATATAAAAGGTAATAAATAGAAATAGAAGTATTGGAAAGGGAGTGTGGGGTAGGTGTTGGGAGTATTTATGAAATGGTTTACTACTCCTGCCGTGTTATCTGTCCCATGCCTCGTATTCCACCTCAAAATTCTTGGCATAATGATTATATGATTGACTCGCAATGTGGCATAATAATATGTTAATGGATGGAAAATTCATTGGAGGCAATAGAAAAAGAGTTTCTCCGTGAGAGGTCAACACCTGTGATGCAAAATTTGGCCAGACATGACCCAGGAAATACATCCCGTGTCGTCTACATGGAAATCGCACACGGGCCATTTCTCGCTAACAAGTGGGGTACTCCAATACTCTTCATTTTCACCAACTCAAAAAAGGAATTCTAGTTTTTTTTTTTCTTTTATCTCTCGCACGAAATCTTAAAAGTACTGACACTATTTCATATTTCTTATTACATTGTTTTAAACATTCGTACAATACTAGAATTTCATCATCGTATTATAGTGCATCTATGTGTATTTTGAATTCACATTGGTGATTACGAATTGATGAATCATAAAGAAAGAGTTAAATTGTTGACTTGGTGCAAAAATAAACTTAGTTTATACACATAATGGTTTTTGAGTTGAGAATGTAGTCAATAATCATGCACGTTTCCCTTATTTTGCGTGAGTTTGTTTTTCTCTCATGAATCGTATTTCTTACAGCGTGTGTAGCAAGTCGTTTAGTAGTATATAGTTTTTCTTTGTTTTTGTATTTTATTCAACAAGCGTAAGTAGTAGAATATGATTGTTGTTTGCTCGTGTTCCGAATTTATAGCAGCGAATACTGGAATATTAGTGCTGGATCAGACTCGGAAGACAACCAAACAAGTTTAGTGTGGGTTAAAGAGTAAAGCTCTATACTTAATATAGAAGTCATATTAAAAAAAAAAAAAACCAAAGACACGTTATTTTCCGTGAAAATTATAATTAAAAGTGAACTATTTTATTTCAAAAACAAATAAATTTGTATGGATTCTTTTCATTTATACTAACAATTAAAAGTGATTTCAGTTTATAAGTTTTAAATTACTTTTTTATGTCAATGAGAACTAAATCTAGGACACACATTGACTAAAGGGAAAGATTATAAGATGATCTTTATAAAATGTATTGGACCACCTTGAAAACCTATATATATAATACCGCAAAATTTATTCATTATAAATAAATAAAGAAAACAATAATTAAAGGAACTTAAAATTATAATTAGGGAACAAAATTTAAGGTGTTTTCAAAAGAATTTAACACAATAAATGTTAGATAGCAATTGCTATTGGAGTGGAGGAAATAAAAACAATTGGAACAACTTTAAATAATTTTTTTGAAATAAATGATAAAAGAGATTTACCATTACTAAAAAAAAATTGTTAGAAAATATAGAGGTTGATCATTAATAATATAAGTATTTCTTTTATGTAATTGTGATTTTTAATTTAGGCGAGTACAAAGTATTAATAATTTTTTTTATCATAGATTTCCAAAAGAAAACTTATATATATATATATATATATATATATATATATATATATAAGTTTTGAGCAGATTTTTATTCTACAAAAACTTCATCTTCAATTAATTTTGTATATCAACCTCTTTCTTCTTTTTTTCAAAGAACTATCGTTCTTTATTTCCCATTTTTTTCTAAATAGTAATTTCATGTTTTTTTATAAAATATTTCTGTGTATCTAATTCATAATTTTGAATTCATATTTCCATAATTTTTACCACTTTTTAATATTATCGTTGTCAATAAGTCAAAATTTCTTTAAAGAACTAATCTTTCCATGGTTTCGACAGTATTTTACTACACTTACCGCACACATAAATGCAAATGAAAAGTTAAACGGTAGACAAAAACAAATAAATTAGTCACATATAAGTAAATATATAAGCAAACCTAATTTAGTAAGTATTAAATGGAACGAGGTAAAATTTATTGTGTGGTGACATGGTAGTTTATTATAAAAAATCTTGTCGGTGTTTATCTCCCGTAAAATATACGTATCTAGAGCAAATATATATATATATATATATATATATATATATATATATATATATATATATATATATATATATATATATATATATATATATATATATATATATATATCAATAAACTTAATGTTAGAAAACCTTTTTGTACTAGCATTAATTAATTTTAATATATAGGAAAACAAATCCTAAAAGTACATAAGAAATTAATCCAGAAAAATTTAAAATTAATCCAAAATTCAACAATTTAAAAAACCTAAAGATTACCGATGAGATTCGATCCACAACCTGAACTTCCGCCCACAAAAAAGTACACAAATTAATTAATCTTTCATTCATCATTAACTGCATGAAGTTCTTAGTATCATTATTTTTAAAAATAATTGATTCTGAATTTATGTTCTCTATAATTCAGTTTGGAACTTAATTAATGGCTAGTTATATTTTGAAATTTGAAAAATGTGGCAGTATATTTAGAGTAGAATTTATAATCCTTTTTTATTCTTATTGCAATGTAGGCATTGTTTCTCTAGAACTAAATGGCTAAGGTATCAATGTTTAAAAAAATCATGTATATAAATTGAATTGTTTTTGTTAGAATTAGAGTGAAGCTTTGTGGGATGAGTTTTTGATAATACTGTAATTTTCCTTATTGATTTAAGGACGGATTACGAGTGGATATGATAAAAGATATTTGAAACCAAAATTTGAAGATATAATATATGTGAAATCTGAATATAACTTCATAAAAGATTAACATCACTATTTATAAAAAAAAATTAAAAAATAAGTTAATGAATCTTTAATTTATATGAAGCTTTACTTTCTATTTTTATGAAAGTTAAACTCATACATGAAATTCTAAACATCAAAACATTCAAATATCAATCAAGTAAGGAAATAAAATAATAGTAGAAAAGGGAGAGTTGGGTGCAGCGTGGAAAACAAAATGTAAAGGTGAATGATTCAGTGTCACGTGAAGAGGAACGTAATTAATTTAAGATAGGTAACAGGTAAATAATTGGGCTCAATAATATAACGGAACCAGGTAACAGAGCTAAGGACAGGACCTATGGGTCTTCAAAGTCTAACCTAAGCTAATATGGCTTTGACATGTTAAAAACTTTTATGAACAATTAACCAATGGCTACCAGATGCAAATGCTACTATTCTATCCTTCACATAACCAAACTTTTCAATTCTAAATTAATTTCTTATTTGGGGCCCGAGGAACCAAATCATTTTCCTTTAAATTCTCATCACTATTTTACTATTATTAGATACATTCAAATGATTCTCTCATGTCTTAATCCTTCATGGTCGACAACAGGACCGACAGCTCTGGATTAAGAAATGTGTCCCAAAATCAAACGGGTTGATTAAGCCTTGAATGAATGATTGATAATGAAGTTGTTGGCTAATGGTGTGAGAATTACAGAGATTAAGATATTGGGTGTGCCATGATTGTTGGAAACAGGAGACCTAAAGGCTTGAGAAGACGTAACCTTCTTTTTTTCTTCTCTTTTCTTCCGTTCCATTTCATCATTCGATTGTCGACCAATTCCAAAGTCTCTTCGCCCTGTCCCTAACTAAATTATTTACCTTCCTTAAGTACCCATCATTGCCCCTTCTGCCTTTTCTTTTAACCCATACCTTCCATTCAAATATACTTATTTCATTTCTTTTACGTTTTTAATACATATTTCTTTTAATATAACTATTTCTTTTATGTTTTTAATACGTATTATTAGTCCGGATTCAAATGTGAGTTGAACTTTCATTAAACAAAAACTAGAAAGTGAAACAACATATAAAAATGAATATTTATTAATTTATTATCTTAATATTTTAAATAAAGAGTGGAGATGATTAATCAAGTGCTGCATCTTAATGCATTTTGGGAAGAATCAGTTACTTTTGAGTTTGAATGACATTTCATTTTAATCATAACTCATCCGTTGATTTTTCAACATCAATCGGTTTAAACTTTTACTTAGTTTCACCTAAGCAGTTATAATTATCTTATGAAGATTTGTTTTTCTGTGATTTTTCTTAATCAAATTATTGTTTGTATGATTGAATTTAGATATCGTTGATGTTACATCTTTCTACTGAACTTATTCTTCTATACATCCAATATCTTTTTATACCATTATTTTATTCCATTCTATTACAATATGTTAAAAGACAAAAAAGAAAGTTACGTAGTTTTTAATTAAACTTATAAAAATGACTTAATTGTCAAAAAAAAAAAATAGTTGTTCACAATTTATGTACTTGTTTTAAATTAGACTTGACCACTGGATTTATTTTTTATATCAGTCAGTATAAAGTCTGAGTATTGCACTATTGTATAGTTTACACTTGTACCAACTTTAATTATTCTGTACAAGCATTTTTGTGAACGTTTTGAAATATTTATCAAACTATTAGACGGTCATTCTGGGTCATTTAATGACTATCCAGTAATGATTTCTTTACAAAAGGCATCCTTTTAATTTAGGTCAATCCCATCTAAAAGTGACATATTCTTGATGTGTCAACTCAAAATATTATTCATCTATCTTAAAATAAATATTAGGGGACCAAAATCAATTATTCCAAAGTTTAGAAGGACAAAGATAATAATACTTCTTTTATAGAATCTAAAACCGAATTTCACACATTAAAAAAATATTTTAAAATGTTACAAATATGAAAAATAATTATTTTATAAAATCAAATAAATTAAAACTCACTGATTTTACACATAGTAAAACACAATTATATCAACATACTTTATCTACTTGGGAATAAAAGGGTCCGAATCCTGTTCGGGTTCTAGATATCGCACTTTTCAGTGGACCTGTAGAATATTCGGGTCCTATAGTAAACGCATCTTTGGGCCTAACTGTTTTTCTTGAACCTTGGAGGTTTGAAAATGGATCCAATTCCATTCACGTGTTTTTTTACCATACGAAAAGTGTGTCTGCAAGTAGCAATTCCATTCTCTTTCAGAAACTTATTTTTTAGCATCCTTATTTATTATTCTTTACACATCATCTACGTTATTATCTACAGGTTTATATATATTTCCCCCCTTTTTTCTTCTCTATAAAAAAATAGCCGAATTTGATCAAAATTTCATTTTGTATATTTTATTTATTTTTTCCCATAAAACTTTACAATTTTTATATCGACAGTGTTTTCCATCAACACGATATTGTGCATGTTCGTCGGTAAATTATTGCAATATCGAATTCGTCCAAAGTATGTTACGAAGCTGCATTTTCGTGGTATTGATATTAGATGTGACTTTTTTAATGTTACTGAAATTACTTTTTAAAAGGCATACATACTTCAGAAGGTGATTTGAAGTACTTAATTAATACTTTATTATTTTTAAATTTATTTTATTAGGACTTTATCCTCACTTCCCTGTTTGTTGGAGAAAGTAAACACTCGACAAGATTCGTCGGCAAGAGAAACTAGGAAATGAGGTAAGCAGAATCGAGAATCACGTTCATGAAAGGGAATAGCAGAATAACAACAAGGACTTCGATGCTATAACATTGCAGCTTAATTTAGTGTTTGAATGGTATAAAATTAAATTAAATAATGAGAAAATTTAAACATGGTAATGTATTTCTCTTAAAAATAATAATTTATTAAAGAATCCACGAATATTCTCTTCTAGAAACCAAATTGAAGACACAGTATATCCCAATCTCATAAAGTTGAAAAAATAGTTGGACTTATGTTACATTTTGCAGCCCTTTAAAGTCTTCCTGATTGCTTGATTCATGAATCATGAGACACACCCGTGTACATTCATGCCTCGTGCAACAAGTGATAGCAGAAACATAAAATTCTGAGAACAACATTAAATATATACGAGAGAGAGAGAGACACACACATACATACTATAATGTATTATTGTCCAGCTACAACGTGCCAAAGCAACTGAAAAGGATCACCCTATTCCCTTGTTTGAATCAAAATAAACAAAAACAGAGCTTCTATAATTTATTTTTAAACTCCCACTTGCACATTCCTATGGCATGTTCTAATCTTACAAAACCCTTGCATTGCATGAATTCCCTCTCACAAAAACTCTTCTTCTACGAGTTCGACAACGAGGGCATGGCAACCCAAGGTTCGCCATTTCAGATTGAACTTGTGGTAGACACGACCATGACAACCTCAAACGTTTGTAGCCACAGCGACAGTTTCAGCAATCACCAACATTCAACCTCTTTCTCAAAGCTCCTAATGTCTGTTCTAACCAGATTCCATGCAGGCTACTTCAGAATAAGCCTTTCCCTCGGAAGCCAAGTATTACTGTGGAAGACGGTAATGACATCGGCACAAGACAAAACCACTCTACCGCACGTGCTTTCCACGCTTCCTTCAGTGGCTGTCTATGCACTCTGGTCTTTCTCCCTTTTCACTCTAGTGTTACTCTCCCTCCTCTACCTCCTAAGATGCTTTTTTTTCTTTAAGATGGTGAAGGTCGAGTTCTTGCACCCTGTGGGGGTTAACTACTTCTTCGCCCCCTGGATTTCGTGGCTTCTCTTGCTTGAATCAGCGCCGTTCGTGGCGCCCAAAACCACCTTGTACATGGTTCTGTGGTGGGTGTTTGCGGTGCCGGTGGTGGTGCTTGACGTGAAGATCTACGGACAGTGGTTGACGAAGGGGAAGAGGGTTTTATCCTCTGCGGCGGGGAATCCGACGAGCCAGGTGTCAGTGATAGGGAACTTGGTTGGAGCACAGGCTGCTGCGCACATGGGATGGAAAGAGTGTGCGTTGTGGTTGTTTTCGGTGGGGATGGTGCATTACGTGGTGCTGTTTGTTACGCTTTATCAGCGATTATCGGGTAGAGATGGGGTTCCAGTATTGTTAAGGCCAGTTTTGTTCTTGTTCATTGCAGCGCCTAGCGTAGCAAGCTTGGCTTGGGAATCCATTGTTGGAACCTTTGACACTGCTTCCAAGATGCTCTTCTTTCTATCCATTTTCCTATTCCTCTCACTGGTAAGATTAGTTCCTCTACGTGTGCTGTTCAAAAATTATTCTCCAAAAGAATTTGATAACTGACATTTTAATACACATTTCTTGGAAGACATTTACGATATGGTGTTTATATTATCGACAGATTAAAATATATTTTATCTTCTTTTGCAACCGTTGTTAGCATAAAAGTTAACATCCCATTCCATAATGATTGGATGAGTGTATAAATTTTATACTATATTTTATTTTATTTAACTTCTATCTTAGATTTTATTTGTAATTTTTGTGTCCTGGTATGTATAATTATATACTACTTTGTTAAATTGTTTAAAATAAATATAAAAATAAAATAAATCTGTCTTTTTTTGTCTCTTTTCTTTGCTAGTTTACGAGCTGTTTATAAGCTCGATAAAATGATAAAAAAAAATCCAAAACTGTGAATTATTTAATAAATATCTCGAATATCTCAGTTTCCCCCACTTTTTAATAGCAGTAGATTATAATGGATGATGGTATTTTTACATGAAAGAAGTTTTTACTCTCTTTTAATATTATCTTTCATTCCTTTTTTTCCTTTTTTTTAAATATTAAAAAAATATTTTTATTAAAATAATAATAATTTAACACACAAATATTTTTAAATTTATTTAACACTACCTTTTTATAAATTTGTTTACAAATATAAAAATTTATTTTTTTATAATTATTTTATCCATATAATATATATCAAATAAATATTAATTTGTATCGCCGTACTATCACTTTTGTGATGGATTATTAAATAAAATTTTGCAGTATGTGGGGATCTATCAATCCGATTCATCTTTCAAGTAAATGACAAAACTTCCAGCTAGATATTTAGTGATAGAGAGATTTATTCATTAAATAAATACCAAATAAAATTTGAATGTACTCATTCTCTTGTAGCCTGCGCATATGTTTTTATATGAAACAATTATATATTGATGATAATCAACATCCATAAGCAGATTTGCAGGCCAAACCTATTCTGGAGATCAATGAGAAGGTTCAACGTTGCATGGTGGGATTACTCATTTCCCATTACTGCACTTGCTCTTGTTTCAGCAGATTATGCAGAAGAAGTGAAAGGAACTTTTTCTCACATTCTAATGCTCTTTCTGTTGGCTCTTTCTGTTCTTGTCTCTCTTGCTCTCACCATGTTTACTCTTCTCAACTTTAACATGCTTCTAGTGGATATATATCCTTCCAAGCTTTCTCAGTCAATCCTTGTAATGTAATGTAACAAGCCCTATTAAAAATTAACACCACCTCTAACTTAAAATTTCTGGGTTCTGTTTTAAATATCATCTAACTTTATAATTTTCAATTATAAAACTTAAATTCACACTATAATGCCAACAATAAATAGGATTAAAATTAATCTTAATTTAATCACAATTTCCCATTTAAGATTAATATCTGACCGACTATATTGAAACATATCAATGATTGATAAAATATATGTATAAATTTTCATTACTTTAAACACTATTTTTCCTTTTTTCCTTTCTATATCTCAATTATATAAATTATTATACAAGTTTTAGATGAAATTTCTCTATATATGAGAGAGAAAAAAAAATCATTTTCATAATGTATAAATTAAAAACCAAACTTTAGAAAAATCAGTAAAAAATCATTATTTACATAACTTTATAAGTAATAATTTTAGTTAAGGAATAAAATTTTATTTTATTATTGTTTATATTTTTCTCTTTCAAAAATACTTAAATATCCTTCGAAGGATTTAAAAGAAAGTACAAAAGAAGATAGGATAATATGCAAAATGAAAAATAAAATAAAATAAACTACTCTAACTCCTGAAAAGGTTTATAAGGAAAGATACGTACATAACGATTATTTGTAAAATTACAATGATTATATATTTAATTTTTTATTAATAATCTTGCCTTTCAGATAAATAATTAAAAAAACTTAAATAATGAACTTAAAAAAATAATAATCTATCTTAAAATAAATATTAGAACCAAAATCAGTCAATTAAGATTTTAGAAAAATAAAGATAATTTTAATTTTATCGAACTTTGGAGACTCCTCCATATAGTTCCAAAGCTTTTTCCTGCTCCAACCTTTCTCATAATGCTAAAACACAAAGGGAATTTTTTTCTCTTTTTTATAATTATCTAATGCACTTTCATTTTTTTTCTTAACCTAACTCTAGTCTCTCTCCTTTCTTTTTTGTCTTTGTTCATTTTCACCCCACTCATGCACCATACTTTGTCTTGTTCATATCATTTTTAACTCTTCCTCAATAAATCGTTCTTATTTTGTTATATTTGATTATAAATGTTTGATATAGTTTGATGGAGACAAATGACTAATTTAAAGTTACGAAAACTGGAGAAATAGAACGAAGTTCTTTTATGGATTTCGAAATTTAATGGTTATTTATTAGTGTTTTAATTTTATTCAAAAACTTATCCATTATATTTCACCTTCAAGATTAAATTAGATATTACTAAAAAAAATACATAGCAATAAATATTTGTATTTAATTCTGATTATAATGCTATTAAATATAATATTTATTAAACTTAATAATTAAAATTTAAACTTATTAAATATATATTTTTTAAACTTATTAGATATTAAATATTTATTAAACTTATTAAATATATATATATATATATATTTATTATTTTATAAAAATATATCTTTTATTTTAAACAACTCAAATATTTTTAAGCAATTTAGAACTCATATAAGATTTATAATTAAAAAAACATTTACCAAAAACAGTTCATACACACGAAAAATATTTACTTTATGGAAATTTAAATTTAGTATAGTAAGAAGAAGATTTGTTAAAACTTTGAGATCAGTTTATACTTTAGAATATTTCACGGACTCACACAAAAATTAATTGAAATGTTATAATTTATCAAGTTCGCTCTATGTCTGATCTTAACACACTTTATATAGAAGTTTTGGAACTGAATTTTGTTTTAACTCATTCGTTTGATGAAGATGAAAAATAATTTATTTTAAGAGTGTGTTAAAATATTTTTATATAACATATATGTACCTTTTCACGGGTTTATCATTTATTTATTATTATACTGATTTACTTTAAACTCAATAAATAATAAATAACACTACACCTGTTAAGTTGTCAAAAAAAAATGTATGTAAACACTTGGAAACTTTATCTAGAACTCAAAACAATATTCTCCTCTACAAAGGTCAACAACACACAGCAAGACCCTTCTCATCAAGTTGAAACAAAAGTGGTACCTATGTTAGACTTTCGTGCCCTCAAGTCTTCCTGCAATTCTTCATTCATGAATCATGACACACTCGTGCGTTCATGCCTCGTGCAACAACATTGACAGTAGGAACACAAAATTGGAAGAACCATACTTTATATATATAAATATATGTATACTGTACTCCATTAGAATGTATTTGTTATCCAGCTACACAACGTGCCAAAACAACTGAAAAAGGATCACGTTATTCCTTTGTTTGAATCAAAATAAACAAAGACAAACCTTGTATAATCTGTTTTTATGCGCCCACTTGCACATTCCTATTGCTTATGTTCTAATCTAACCTTCCCCTACAAAACCCTTGCATTTGCACGAGGAATTCCCTGGTACGTCACAGAAATTCTTCTCTTTGCGAAAGTGTTGGACAACGTGGGCATGGCAACTCAAGGTTCCCGATCCCAGATTGAACTTGTAGTAGACACGACCACGACCACCTCAACCGTTTCCAACAGTTTTAGCAACTACCAACACTCAACCTCTTCCACAACGCTCCTAATCTCTGTTCTGACCAAGTTGCATGCAGGCTACTTCAGAATAAGCCTCTCCCTCGGAAGCCAAGCATTACTGTGGAAGACGATAATCACATCGGAAGAAGACACAACCACTCTACCGCACGTGCTTTCCACGCTTCCTTCAGCGGCTGTCTATGCACTCTGGTCTCTCTCCCTTTTCACTCTAGTGTTACTCTCCCTTCTATACCTCCTGAGGTGCTTTTTTTTCTTTAAAATGGTGAAGGCCGAGTTCTTGCACCCTGTAGGGGTTAACTACCTCTTCGCTCCCTGGATCTCGTGGCTTCTCTTGCTTGAATCAGCGCCGTTCGTGGCGCCCAAAACCGCCTTGTACTTTGTTCTGTGGTGGGTGTTTGCGGTCCCGATGATGGTGCTTGACGTGAAGATCTACGGGCAGTGGTTGACTAAGGGAAAGAGGGTTTTGTCCTCTGCGGCGGGGAACCCCACGAGCCAGTTGTCGGTGATAGGGAACTTGGTGGGGGCACAGGCTGCTGCGCACATGGGGTGGAAAGAGTGTGCGCTGTGGTTGTTTTCGGTGGGGATGGTGCATTACGTGGTGCTTTTTGTTACCCTTTATCAGCGATTATCGGGTAGAGATGGGGTTCCGGTGTTGTTAAGGCCAGTTTTGTTCTTGTTCATTGCAGCGCCTAGCGTAGCAAGCTTGGCTTGGGAATCCATTGTTGGAACCTTTGACACTGCTTCCAAGATGCTCTTTTTTCTTTCCCTCTTCCTCTTCACCTCACTGGTAAGATTAACCTATCTACTTGTTTGCGTTCAAAAATCAATTTTTGTACTGTAGAATTGGGTAATCCACATTGTAGGAGACACTCTGGTGATACATTAAAAATCAAAATAATTATATTTTTTCAACTTAAAATTTCAATACATATTATTAAATTACTAAAATGTGCTGTTATAAGTAGGCTTATTTCTTTGTAGCAGCAAGTGTCAAAATACTATGTTACAGATATTTACAATATAAATTTTATATTATCAAAAACTTAAAATATATTTGAATTTTTTTTGCAGCCGTTATTAGAATAAAAGTCAATATCCCATTTCATAACATTCGGATGAGTGTATAATAAAAGAATTGTACACTATATTTTCTTATTTAAATTCTACTAAAATGGCACGTGTAAATTTTATGTTTTGGTATGCATCGTCTTATACTAAGTTGTTAAATATTTTAAGAATAAAAATAAAAATAAAATAAAATGTGTCTTTTTATTTTAGTAATTGTCTCTTTTCTTGGGTAGTTTACGTTTGAAAGAAACAAAAGATGTGTTACGATCGAACTGCTTATAAATATGTCGAATCTCTTTGAGTACACCCAATTTTTAATAGCACATACAAATCCTAGAATTAGTACATGATGAAGTTGGTATATTTATTAGACTATGTGATTTCGGCTGTTTTAAAGTGTATGCGAATTCAATATCCCCTTATTTCTAATTTTTTGTCGTGGAAAACAGGAAAGGTGGTCGAACAATGGAGAACAAAAACATTGTATAATTTAAATAGTTGTTTTCATCCATGCAATGTTTTTCCCTTCCCCGAAATGAAAAACATAGAGGGGTATACTATTATAACAGTTTAGAATTAAACAAACTGTTGTAATCTGTCTCTCCGATTCATCCTTCAAGTAATGACATCTCATAGCTGGATATTTAGTGGTAGAGAGATTTATTTATTTACTAAATAAATACCAAATAGAAAAAAAGAAACAAGTGATATTGGTCAAAGTCAACATCCAAAAGGATTTCAATTTTCAACAGCGGTGATTTGATTGGATGAAACATAATTGGTGGTGTTGCCAGCTAATATTGAATGTTGTTTTAATTTTTCAAACAAATGAAAACGAATTTTTCTTTCAGAAGTAGACTGATAGAGGAAATGAAATATGAACGAAAATTCATTTAAAATGTATTGAGATGTTGTGTAGCCTGAATATATGGTTGATATATATAATTTATATGTTGAGGCAGATTTGCAGGCCAAAGCTGTTCAGAAGATCAATGAAAAGGTTCAACGTTGCATGGTGGGCTTACTCATTTCCCATTACTGTACTTGCTCTTGTTTCAACGGATTATGCAGAAGAAGTGAAAGGAACTTTTTCTCACATCCTAATGCTCCTTCTGTTGGCTCTTTCAGTTCTTGTCTCTTTTGCTCTCACCATGTTTACTCTCCTCAACTCTAACATGCTTCTACCGGATACATATATATAGCCATATCCTATTATTGCAACCTTCTTCCTTACTTAATCCATCCCATCATATCTAATGTAATTACATAACATACAAATACCACTCCAACCCTAAATATTTAAGATAATAGATGTGTGACTCTTGTTTGTTTTAACTTTGTTTTTTTTTATAATTAATGGAAGATTTAGATTCATCTACTCTTGCTGAATTAATATTCTAAATAAATTTAATGTACTGTATTCAAATAAGTACAAATTTAGAGAAATAAAAAAGAAATCATTATTAGAGAAATTCATAAGTTTATACAGTTTTAGTCAATGAATAAAAATGATTTCATTTTGTATTTTTCTCTTTCAAAAATACCGTTAACAAAGAATTAAAAAAGAAAGCACACAACGAGATAGAATAATGTTTAAAATTTAAAACAAAATACTCTTCTAAACTTTCTACATGAAATTCAGATAGATAGGAATATACTTAATATTTTATTAATAATTACGTTTTTTAGATAAAAAATTAAAACTACAAATTTTTTAAATAATAAATAAATTTGATTAATTTAAATTTTAATAATTTGTAAACTAATTTACGTTAATATATTATTATTTTAAAATATATATTTTATTTGTAAAATTTTATAATAATTTTAGTTTTATGTTAACTCTACTTTATATATATATTTTTAAATAAATTAATGTAAAAAAATCACTTTATTATATCAACCCATCAACTACAATATTTTCTCTTATTTCTCACATCACTTTCTAATCTCTTTCCCTCGTTCATATACCTACACTTTCTACTTCCATTCTTCTTTTGTTATATATTTTTCTTCAATTCAAATATGTCATAAATAAATCTTTCAAATGTGTCTCTTCTCTACAATCAAAATTTCCATACCCATCTTCATATACAATTTAACTTATGTCATACTACCATATTTAATTTTATTATTATGGGTGAAGTATATGAGAAGGGAAATGATATGTTTTGTCATCTCTCCTTAAAAAAACATAACTACTTGATATATTAATATTTTAATATTATTATACTGTTAAAATAGGTTGTAAAATGAATATATTTTGTTTTATTAGGCGTGTATGTATAACTTTTTATGTGAAAAATATAACTGATATCCGAAATTTGAACTGTGCTACCAGCTCGACCAACTACACAACCAACACAAGTTACTGCTACCTCTTACTGAGGAAGTTATAAATATAGACTGTTAATTTCTGCTTCATGTTATGTCAAAAATAGCCACACCTCTACCAGAGTTTAAGTTTTACCTCTCTGGTAAGCCAGAGAAAACAATTATTCACAGTCAACAAACTTCTCTCTGTTTTCTTTTTTTCTTTTTTTCTTAAACAATATATACGTTGCTTATCCCTTTGTCGAAACGCAAATTAAACACATATTTAAAAAGGGGAAACGGAAACGTAGAGCATTTGGAAGAAAAAATTGGATATATATGCATAAAATTGAGTACTGATATGCATTACTCGTATAATATACGTTTACATGTTCAGTTTCTTTGAACTAAAGATCACACCCTGTCAATCATATCAAACTAGCATGAAAAAAATAATAATAAATAGGAGTTTTCTATGCATACAAACAAAAGTAAAAAATTTTAATTAAAAATGGTGGATTTTCTTTAAAAAAAATATCAAAAGTAATGTTATTTAAAATACGAGACACGCAAGTCCAAGGAAAGGAGGAAGCGAATTCGCACAAGGAATAGTATCGACAAGGGTGTTGGCTAAATATAAAGACAGCCAAGTTCATCCTGTTGTCGAAGTTTTGATATTTTGTTGCAATACATTAATTATATCTTCTTTTTACCTAACTCTTTAATTCGAATTTAGATGAAAATATCTTTTTCGTTCATTTGTGGGATCAGGCAACGAAGGGTAGGTCCTTAGTTTATAATCAAGCTATGGAAACAGTTATAACCATTGAAGACCACTTATTTAAAATAATATATCTGTTCTAATCACACCCTGACCCATTTTTATTTAAACCAACAAAAAAAATGCTCATCTAATGATTTTTATTTCTCTATTGTCTTAATTATTTTTTTGTTCAATTAATGGTTTTGTTTTGTGATATTACTTTATATATATATATATATATATATATATATATATATATATATATATATATATATATATATATATATATCATGACAAAAGCCATACCTACTATTAGGTCTTATTAGTGGTTGGATTTGAAAAATTTAGGTCCAAAGTTACCAATTTGGCCCAAATTGACCAAACCATTTGAAGGTCAAATGCATGTTTGTTTGTTGGATGACTTTAAGCAGGTCCATGTTGGAACGTACTACGAAAAATTATTAGGTTACACGAGTGAAAGCCTCAAAAAGAATTGTTCGGTCAAACTTCAAAAAAAAGAAAAACTAAACTTTGAAAACTTAGTTTCTCGGCTTGTATATCTTGGTTCTTTTTAGCTAGATTATAGCATGTTTGATGTATGAAAAGCTAGGGGCATATGTGGAGGATATATTGGAATAGTTTTTGAAGGAAATCTCATATATTTGTCATGGAAAGGTTCACAAAAACATAAGTAAGAACAATGATGTTTATTAGGTTGACTTAGTAGTAAAATTGGACAAAAGAGTGGAAGAAATTGAGTTCAATTTTTTTTACTAATATTTACGAGTTATAAGGCCGATTCAATGAATTTGAAAAGAAACAAAAATTATAGGTTTAATTCTTTTTTTATTGACAAAATACTAATACAAATTATGAGATTTGATTTCTTATATATGTAAGAGTAAGTGCATAAGAACTTGGTTTGAATTGTGAATTTTTTTTTTCTTGAAGGTTTCTTGGATGATATGTGAGGTTAGGCGAAGGATAAAGTGGTTTCTTGAAGAAACTTGGTTAGGTGTAGTGAAAGGAGTTTACTAAAATATGCCTCTTGGATTTTATGTGGTTCTTGACAAGATTTAATTATGAAAAACTAAGAGAAAATATAAACAAAAGCACAAAAATAAAATGAAAAATGAAATTAATACTAACAATGGAAGATAGTGAATATGAGAAAAATAAATGCAATAAAGATAACGTTGAGTTATTAACATCATACTAAATGTGACCATGAACCTGTAGGGTCTCTTGAAATATTCTTTTGAATATTCTAAGAAAGACAAAGGGAATAAAATATCAAATAGGAAACCATAACTCCCACACAAAGAAAATAAAAAAAGTTATTAATTTTTTTTTCTATCATGCATTTATTCAAAGGCGATTCCTTATAAACATATATGATTTCCTTTGATAGGATAACAAAATCTATCTTAAATAAATAAATGACTTCATTTTACAAGTTAATATTTAGTGCCAGGACAAAATTAACGTGAAAAAATATAAAAAAAATAAATTTATCATTGTTTTAATGTTATCTATGATAAACTAATATTCTATCCTTTTAACAACTTAATAATCTCATTTTAATAAAATAATTTAACAAGTATGAGCACTCAAAGTGCAAAGTACTTAAGCTATTGAAGGAAAAGAAAAACATAAACTTATAAATCAAAAGTTCTGAAAGAGACTATACATGTGTTTACGCGTTTTAATGAGTTTTTATTTTTAAGTCTAAATCTTAATCTGAAGTTTCACATTGAAAAATATATAAGAATAAAAGGCATATATAAATACTTATTGATTTTGGTAATGTCTTAATAAAACTTCGAGTTAAATATGATATTGAATTCATTTCAATGGTTGATTCTTAGCATATTAATAAAAAAAATGACATTATATTTTCTCTTACATATCAGGAATAAATATTATGAAAAATAAATTAATGTTCAGTATAGATTTTGTGGAAGTCTTGTATCGAAAGTCATTCCAACCATATATGAAAATTGAAAGTTTTGTTTTTAATGTAAAGTTAAATATATATGTTTTTTTTTTTAATTTGAACTAACAATGGTATAATTTATCAAAAACAGTACTCGTTAATAATGAAACTTTAAAGAGAATATTTAATATGGAAGAAACGTAAATTAAAGAATAAAAGTGTCAATAAATGGAACAAATATAAACGATAAGAAGGACAAACCTAATGCTTATGTTTATAAAAGTCAGCATAAATTTATTTATATTAATTGTAAATAAATAATAGAAAATAATGTTAATAAAAAGCCACTGATTACAAAAATATAGAAACAAATATAAAAGTTTAATGAATGTTCAATATAAGAATATAAATTTTTTTATTTTAAGATTAAGCTTTTGTATTATTATTTATAAGCACTTATTATACTTCTCTCCGTTACAAAATTACTAACCTAAAGTTAAATTGAGTTCTTGCAATCCACTATCAAGTCATGAGTTGTTCTGACATGATTGTTCTATTCTTCTTTAAAATGGTATTTATGTCTTTCAAAATAATTTTACTCGAATTGAACGACTATCATGAAATTAGGCGACAAAGCCCTAATAGTTATAAAAATTTAGTAAAAAGAGATGAGAGCGTTTATGAAATCTTTAAGAGGGAACAAATTAGAACTTAAAAATTGGATAGGTTAATAACTTATTTTTTTTAACAACTTTTTTACGATAAAATGTTACTGTTTCAATGTTCGTATATTTGAACGGATCAACTACTAAAAAAGTTATAAAAAAAAAATGTTAAAAAAACATTTTCTTTTTAAAAATTTGTGTTGAGAGAATTGGAAATGACAAGACCAGAAGGCCTGGATGAACAACGTTAACTTTTTTCCAAATTAGTGGGGCGTGACAAGGTAAAGCTTTTGAATGTTTGAACTTTAAATCGGTCATTCACTTTCATTTAACACCTAAACCTAGCTACGAGTAACACAACAGGGGTACATATAACTATATATATCAATGTGAGGAGAAATCTGTATAATCTCAAGGATATAGCGTTGCGTTCAACGCCGGAGGCAACAGTTAACACGTAACACGGAACTCGCTTCTTATGGAAATCACAGTTTTTAATGGCATCACTCACAGCGTTTGTTTGCTTCAGATAGGAGCCATTCAGACGGCGGAAACTCAGATTATAATTAAGTGGTTTTAATGATGCGACATTCTTAAAAATATCATGCTGTCATCTTACGTTAAGAGTGTTTGAAACGGAAGTGTATAATGAAAGAGTTGCCCTAAGAATGAAGCATGGTGAATGATGGTTAACGGTTGGGTGACGGAGAGAGACGGAAAGTAAGGGTCCCCAGTGGGCACATGGGAGCGGCGTTGACGATGAAACGAGAAAGAGCATAGGACGTTTATGACAAAGCCTGCAATAGCTTTCGTTAATTTGGCAAAGAGGTGTCCCATTTGAGGCAATGCATCTCCCCCCACCTTCCCTTTGTATTTCCCTTTCCCTCATTAACTCATTATCCTATTCCTGTTCCTATTATCACTCAGAATTCCCAGAAGAAGCAGATAGAAAGGAACAGAAGCATAAGCATAAGGAAGCAGAAGCAGATACAGCAACAACAGCTATGGCTCGTGGAAAGATCCAGATCAAGAGGATAGAGAACACCACCAACCGCCAAGTCACTTACTCCAAACGACGCAATGGCCTTTTCAAGAAGGCCAACGAGCTCACCGTTCTCTGCGATGCCAAGGTTTCTATTATTATGTTCTCCAGCACTGGCAAACTCCACGAGTACATTAGCCCCTCCACCTCGTACGTGTTCGCATTCTCTTCTCTTCTCTTCTCTTCAATTCAATTCCCAAACAAACCCTACCTACCTACCTATCTATCTATCTATCTTCTCTCTCGTGTCCTTTTCTTTTCCAGAACAAAACACTTCTTTGATCAATACCAGATGACCCTAGGAGTTGATCTCTGGAACTCTCACTACGAGGTTCTTTTCTCTCTCCTCTCTCTCTCTTTCTCTCTTTCTCTCTTTCTCTCTATTCTTCAGATTTACTTTCTTCTTCTTCCCCAGAATATGCAGGAGAACTTGAAGAAACTCAAAGAGGTCAATAAGAATCTTCGCAAGGAGATTAGGTATAACTTTCGCTCCATGTTTTTCTTCTGGATCTATATGCGTGTGCACGTGTTTTGTATTTTTACTACTGTTGTTGCTCATGGCTTAGGCAGAGGATGGGAGATTGCCTGATCGATCTGAATATGGAAGATCTCAAGCTCCTGGAGGATGAAATGGACAAGGCCGCCAAGATTGTTCGTGAGCGTAAGGTGAAATTACTTTTCCCTTTTTCTCTCACAGCTTAATTAATGTATGCATGTGTCTTAATTGAAAACTTTCTAGTGTCGGGTAGCTATCTATATATAGATAGGTAGATACATATCAGGAGGCACAGATTTGAGACTGCTAGCTATTTTGGCATCAGTTTTTTCCGGGATATAGTTCTTTGGTGAAATTTCATACAAAAATATAGATTTAGTTCCTAATTTAATTCTTAAATTTTATCATGTTTTTGGTTTACCCTTATTAAAATGAAGATCACAGAACTTGAGATTATTATACTTAGTTATTCTAACTGTGATCATACCGATCTCGATGCATTGGATTACATCAAAATTCTTCAGCCAAGATTAAAAATTAATGAAGGAAATGATTTGATAGTTAGGTTAGGATTTCATATTTAACTCTAACACCGAGTCGTCCAAAAATACCATTTTTAATAAGATAATTAGTTCCATATGTGAAATAAAAGTCTTAAATACCTCTTGGGAAAAAAAATTAGTGACGAGGTAACTAGGTATTAAGGGATCATTTTTATTAAGGAAATGTAAGTTTATATGTTTTAACCTTGAAGCGAATAGTGTTTTAAACTCTTAAGCAGAACTGGCTAATTCTTTCCCAACTTTGCTTAAAAATCCTTGGTAGGAAGGGAGCCCTCTGCTATTTGAAGACAAGAGTAATTTTTAAAAAATGTTTATTAATAAAATTTCATATTTCTTTTAACTTGTTCATTAATTTTTGAAATCCACCAAACAATTTCAGTTGGTATATATATTTTTTAGTGTATATGTAATTTAAGAGTGTACATAGGAACAAAGCCTATTTACGATGTGTGTACAGTAATGATTAATTAGTTGTCCAATATTGAATTGGTTTGAGATATCTTTCTGCTGAACTTTGGGGACCCCTTTGTTCTTTTGGATTCATTGCCTGTGACACAATTTTCGGATCTGAGCAAAACCACATGAGCACACGACATCATTGGAAACTGTATATTTTCAATCAAAAACATGTGAAGTTATTATACAAAATTTGCTTCTTTTCTGGGTAGAAGTTCTTTCTATTGGTGAAGGCGGGTTATGTGTGTTCCTTTTCCAGTTCACTTGTTAATCTGGAGCTAGCTGGAGCTGCTCAATATTTAGTTTGAACATATATATGCTCTGGATGACTGAATTTTAATCTGCTTGTTTTTCCAAAATAATATTTTTTTCATAAAAAATGTGGTATGAAATTTTGTGGAAAAAGTCATGCCATAACAAGGAATTGAAAATATACCCACCACTAATTCTTTAAAAAAATTAAGTACAGTCTTCCAAAAAATCATTTTTTCCAATAATTAATTTCGTAATATTTTTTTTAATTTTTATTTCATTAATAGAGTTTCCTTCCTTTAGATTACTTGTTAAATTTTGTTTTCATGCATGAAAACGTAACTCCTTTCAAAAAACTTTCTCAGGCTTATAAAACTTATTTTCAATTATTATCTATTTATCCATACAAAGACACAAAAGATTATTAGACAGTTTTAGATACCTTCTTTTCCACATATTTTTTTTCTTAAATCTAAAAACTAAATATATATTACTTTAGATGGAATGAAACACTGGTATTATCTCCGAAAGTTATTTGCACCAAGCAAGTAATATTGCTGTTTACTGAAGTTAAACTGTTGAATATGATTGAAATGGAAACACTTTAATTAAGACGAGTGAGAAATTTGATTACAAAACATGTACACAGGAACATAATTTGGTTGTTTTTAAAAGGAAAACAGTGGTTGTGGTCCTGTTTGAAGATTTCGAAATTACCATATCTTACCATGCTAACGAGTTCCTTAAATTGTGACAACTGTTGACAGTATAAAGTGATAACAAACCAGATTGACACCCAAAGGAAGAAGGTAAAGTAGTGAACATATTTCGTTAATACTGTTTTCTTTCGTGCTTGCTTCACTCATATTGACATTTCTGATTTTTTTTTTTAGTTTAATAACGAGAAAGAAGTGCACAACAGACTCTTGCGTGACTTGGTATGTATTTTAACACACTTTTGTTCTTGATTTCAGTATACCTCATGCTTCCTAACTTATATAAAAACACACAAAGTGAAACAACAATTGTAGTCTTATATTAATTTCTTTATTGCTGCTTACAATGTCCTTCTTTGCGCATTTTCACCTCAATCAATTTTCAGTTTTCTTGTATACACATCAGACTAATATTTCTTCGTATATAGACCTTGTTTCTCTTATTGATCCTGATCTTTATGTTAAGACTTTGGTATGAGCTTGGAAGTTACTTTGTCTGATTAATAACTTTTGGTGTATTGAAGGATGCAAGAGCAGAAGATCCACGTTTTGCATTGATAGAGAATGCAGGAGGAGAGTACGATTCTGTGATCGGGTTCTCAAATTTAGGTCCACGCATGTTTGCCTTGAGCCTACAGCCAAGCCATCCTAGTGCTCATAGCGGACCAACCTCTGATCTCACCACTTACCCCTTACTTTTCTAGTATGCATCGGAAATACCACCTTTTCTCTCAGTTTTCAATAAGTAATAGCCCTTAAGTTCTAAGTTCTGTTCCCTCAAACTTTACTTATATATCACCAAAACAATCTCACCAATCTTCTGTATGTTTCAATTAATTTGCAACTCATCGTCAACTATTACTTCTACTGCTATTTACCCTAATCATACCTGATAAACTATTATCTCTATGTTACTTACTACTGTTTACCCTAATCACAGAAATGTGTCCTCCTTTCATCACAGAATGTTGAGTATGATTATTCATAGATATAATAGTCAGTTACATCTCAGTGTTTGAAAGATTAGTCAAATCATTATTGATTTCCCGATAAAAAAAAAATACTTGTCCTGATTTTTTATGTTACTGACACTTATGTATATATCTTCTAATTTTAAACTAGGAATCAACTTTCTTTTTTTTTAATAAAATAACCAATGGATTTGTTCTACTTTTTACAAGACAAATGTTTTTTTCATACTTCTAATAGAATGACAAATTCGTCTTCCATATGTTTTTAATCTTATTTTATGTTAAAAAAACATAATGTTCAGAAGTTAATTAAAATTATGGAAATTGAAACTTAAAATTTTAAATATGAAAATACATTTTTATAAATAAAAACTTCACTCATTTAATTATGGAAAAATTATATCCGTGTTTCTTGAGTTTTTTGTTAAATGATTTCATACTTTTTCTAGTTCTAAAACAGTAATTTTAAGCCCTTAAATTATTAATATAATAATATTTATATTTTTTATTTGATTTATATTTATACTTGTATTTTTTTATAACATACTTATACTTGTAATAATGAAAATCATATTTAAATATAATAACAAGTAATGAAATTAATCACATATATTATAACTATTTGTTCATTTATATGAAATATAAATATTCTATATTTTAGAAGACAAATTATAATTAAAGTATAACTTTTTCCGATGATGTTAAAAGATATTGCTTAAATTATTCATTTTTTTAATATTTTTATATTTTTTAAAAATTGAGTATTTTTTTTATTTAAGATTCTCAATATGTTGTTTTTACTGAAGTATTCAAGAAATAAATGCTTCTCTATTAAAAATATGAAAAAGATGAATATTATTTTCTTACAAATATTAAAAGATAAATATTTTTTAAAATGTTGATAGAATCTAATTTGTTATTTTATTAGATTTTTGGGAAGCTGCGTGTAGTATGAATAACCTAATATATTTATAGTTACTAAAGTATATTTTATAGTATTTTTATATAAAAAAACAAATATATTAAATAAGTTCCACTTGAAGTACAAAAAGAAAAATAAAATCACCAATATAACTTTTCTTTCCATATAACATTGAAAAACATAACATTATATATCAATCTCATCTAAACAGTGAAAAAGTATTAAATAAAAATTCTATAAGTGATAATTAATAAGTAGATGAAGAAAACATACAATTCTTATATTATGATCATACATAAAGCATGCACTTAGTATATATATGAAGTTATATGTACACACTAATAGATACTGAAAATTTTCAAAGATAAAAACTTACATGACAGAACAAATTTTAATTCTATGGTTGCTTTTTTCTCACAATTAATTTAAACATCTTTATCTATTCACACAATTAATGTGATTATTGTAAATAAGAAAAATAAAATAGACAATGAGTTTTTGTCAATATATGCCTTTCACGTCGAATTCAAGGCTGACATCATATCAAGAGACTTTAAATTGACGTCGAATTTAAAAAATTCGACCTTATGTTAATTAATGTCAAATTTTGTCAATATACAACCTTAATCAATTTTTTTTTTGTTTTTTTAATTAATTGTGATCCTTTGTAATCTTTTTTTACAACTCTACGATGACCTGAAAAACAACAAATTTCAGATTTTGGTATTTTATAAAGTACGAACTATGAATGTGCAGTGTAGTATCAACAACAAACAACAAATAAGTTCAACCAAACAACAACAACAACAACAAAAAAGTTCAACCAAACAACAACAACAAACAAATTCAATCAAACAACAACAACAAACTAGTTTAACAAATAAGTTCTTCAAAACGAAAACGAAAACTAACCTTCAAAAGGTGGGTTCGTCGGAATAAAGTGTTGTCACCCTTGCGAGAGAAAGCAGAATGTGCCTATGGAGGACAATAACACAAAAATAATCGATCAAAACAAACGAAAATCATATCTAAAGTGGTTAATTAACATGCATTTGTATCAAATGAAAGAAAGATTACATGTGATGGTCGTCAAACTTCGTTCGAGAAAAATTTAAGCAGAGAAAATGGTCTCGCGCGCTAAGACAACATGAATGAATTTTCAATCTCTTGCTCAATTTTTTATTGAATTCACTAACCTTTTGACGTTTAACGCTATGACATTCGACGTTTTATAACCTTTTGACATCTAATTCTAGTGCATTTGACGTCATATGTAAGTATATTTTCATCTTCGAGTCAAACATTTTTGCAAAATTTATCCAATAGGACGGTAGACTTCTCAATTCGACGTCTTATAACAAATTGACACCGAATTACAGTTCTAAACGACGTCTAATAATTACATTTGTTTTTGTACTAGTGTTTCTTCTATCACACTTTGTTCTACCTGAGATTTATTAGAACATTAGGATAACTCCTAATATTGAATCATCTTAGTGTCAGAGCTCTCAACTTGTCACTCAGCAAATTAAGATGAAAGAAGAATTAAACTTTAAACCTAAATCAACATTATAAAATTGGCTTGTAAGGTAAAATTTGCACCTACTTATATACTCTAAATTTGTCTTATCTATAATCAATGTGGGACTTCCGACACACTCGCTTCATGTTAAGGTATATACATATCGTGCATTGGACTAGACATTAATGGATGGTCCGGTAGCGACCCGATGGTGGGATGAAACAATATGTCCACCAAACAACAAATTTCGTTAGGATATGTTCTAACAATGACTCTGATAACAAGTTAAGAAGTGAAGTTTAAGTCCAACTCAACCTCACAAAATCAACTAGTAAGGTGAGATTTGCACTCACTTATATACTTTAAATTGACTTCCAACAGTTTCAGACTTGTAAAGAAAGTGATACTCAATGGTACAAAGCCACCGCTCAGATGATCAAATTGGTATCACTGACTTATTGCTTAGTTTAAAAACAATTTAAAATGTCAGATTGCCTATTAATTTGCTCAAATGATCACATCCCCAATTTCTCAACTTAAGATTAATTTAGACATGATCAAGCAACATACAACAATCAAACACAATAGAATGTCAACATGTTCAACTACTGATTTCAGCAACTCAGACATGCAAGTTCAAATTATCAAAGTAGAAAAACTTTAAAATAAGGTAATTAGTTTACCTTATATAATAGATGACCAAACCACTTTTAAAAGTCTTAAACTATTCCAAACACACAGGAAGTTCTCTTTTGGTCCTACAAACCACAAAAACATAATCAGAATACACCATTAAGACCACTAATCAATATATAATCTTATAGAAGACTCAAACGTCACATGCAACCACAACAAGCAAACATATAAAGGAAGAACAAAATAAAGGAACAAAAACTAACTTACTTTATTTGAGAAATTGATTGGTCAAAATTAAAAAGTTTGTCACCATAATCAATCTTAGGGTCTTGATTCTTCAACCAAACGAAAATGAACAGAAGATGAGAACTCCTAATTAAAAATAAGAGAATTGTAATAAAATTGATTATGAATAGATGATGGGTTTTAAAATAACGAAACTCATTCATAGCAAAACTATTTATATTAAAACATTTTAATATTAAAATAATAAAGTCTCATTCATTTTAAACCATTACTACTTCTAAAACATCATTTTCTAAATTTTTACAATATATATTTTAATATAAATATATATTAAACTAAAATTAATATAAATATTAAATTATATTAATTTAAACTTACTAAGAGTATATATTAAAAAATTATTATTATTATTTTTGAAGTAAAGAATTAATATTTAATATAAACCAACTTTGAAGTAATTTAAGAAAAGAATTAATATTTTATTAATTTTTTTACATGTATTAAGAGCAACGATTAATATATTCCACTTATTAAAATAATATTACTAAATTTAAATTATTTTTTAATAATAAAATACTTTTACCTTTTATAAATATAAAGATGTAATTAAGTTGGAGATAAATTAAGAAAAAATTAATATTCCATCAAAACCTAATAAATTGAATCAATTTCGTTTGCATTGATTTCAGAGTGAAAAGTTCAAATGAAACGTATAAATAATGTAGTATTTTGTGACGATAACCGAAAGTAATTTATAAATTTTAAATTTTATGATGAAAACTTAAAAGCTTAGCCGAAAAAGGACAAGTGAAAAAGAAATCCCGGTGAATCGTAACAAACAAACGCGGTTTCTTTCTTGCGCCTTAAAAGGCTAAAACCCTTGTATTCTACAGTCTTGAGCGTTGCACGAAAAGTGTGACACACACATAGCAGAGGGGTTTTGGGTTCGGAGTGAGACAGACACAAACACTCCCAAGACGAGCCGGAGACGAAGGCGGAGACGGTGTTGAGCAACTATGGGAGCTCTGGCTACATTAGCCCCTTGGATTCCCGAGGACGATCTTTTGCTCAAGAACGCCGTTGAGGTTTTCCGTTTCTCCTTCTATTCGCTTTCAATTTCCGATTTATATCCGTTTCCTTTCTCTTTCCTCTCTCATTCTCTTGTATTCTGCTACTTTTTTCCACAATCACTTCTCTCTAATTTCAATTTAAACCCTCTCTCTTGCTTATACATTTTTGTTGCCTGTATACCAATACACTCACAATTTCTCTTACAAACAATAATACTAATCGTATGTAAACCAAACCATGGAATTGGAGCCTGCATTGTTTTTTTTTAAAATAAAAATAAAAAGTTAGTTCCGAGAGAAAAGTTGCAAAGAAATAGATCTATATGTTGTTCTGGTTTTCATTTTGGAGAATAGTCTGCTATTCTTGTTTTGGTGTTTACATTAATGTTTAGCTTTTAATTTGTAGGCGGGTGCTTCACTAGAGTCACTTGCCAAAGGTGCAGTGCAATTTTCTCGAAAATATAGTATCAGAGAGATACAAGATAGGTGGTATTCTCTCCTCTATGATCCTGTCATTTCTGCAGAAGCTTCTGCGGGTATGACAAACTTTGAGCTTTCAGCTTCGCCTCTCCCATCGAAGTTTTACAGGTTTGGACATTCCAAGGAACATAAAGTTGTTTCAGCTAAGAGAAAGTCTGGAAGTGTTCGCAATTTGTATTATGCAAGGTGCAAAAGAATTCGAAATAGCATGTTAACTTCCATGGACTTGAGTTTTCTAGTGGATCCGGGAAATAGTAATTATGCAGAGCATGAACTTCACCCCTTATCTGGAACCTGCGTGCCTGAAGGTGGAACTTTAAATCTCCCTGTTCAGTATGATTTTCCTCCTGAAAATGTGATGGATGATAACGTGGTTTCTGATGGAGTTACTGCCAGTGTGTTTTTCCCTGGAGTTGAAAGGGCAGTTGAAGAGAATTTTCCTGCCAAGCTAAATAATGTACTTAAGGAAGAACCTCATTTTATTGGAGACAACGTGCCTTTGGATGAAGCTGTTGAGGAATTGGATGTTCCTGGAGAATTGACTATTGATGGGTGGATTGGTGACGATAATTTAGAGAGAATACCTTTGCCCACATTAGATGACATCAACAATGACCCTGGAAATATGTGTCCTGATTTTGATGAAAAATGTGCATTTGATTCTGAGTTAGAGTGCGGAACTTCATTTAACTTGGCTTCACTTCCTGAAATACCAGTCTGGAGTACAGATGAGGGCATCAAAGAGTCTGATATGCCATGCGATGGTTTTAATGATTCGATTGCTTGTGGGGGTGCTTATTTGGAAGAACTGTCCAATTCTCTCCTCAACTTTAGTAGTGAGGAAGAGCTCTTTCTGATGGATGTTGATGGAGAAGAAGGGATTGACAAATCTTACTTGGATGGTTTGAGTTCGCTCCTACTAAATTCTACAAATGATGTTAATCCAAGTCAAGTCCCTAAAAAGGATGAAGCAGAGCTGCAAGTCCCTAAAACAGATGGAACAGAGTCGTTAATGGCCTCACAGGCACATGTTCTAAATCATTCAGTTTCATGTCACAAAGAGTTAGAAGACAACCAAGGGTCAACCTCTAGTGGTGTACAAGTAGTTCACAAATTAGAGTTCCAAATGCCATCTCCTCCCTTGGCTGAAGATTCCCTCTTTCATGAACTAATTAACGAAGTTCCTTCCTGTTCCCTAAACACTGAGGAACAAGAAATTCCAGATAATGAAGACGTTTTCCTACCGTTTGATGTGCCTCCTGTCATATTTCCCCCTTCATCTAAATTGATTTTTAAAGCATCCAAGAAACCAATTTCGTCATCTGTTCAGGATTATGGATTTAATAGGCATAGAGCTAACGGAAGAGGCAAAGTTCTGATGCATGTAGAGAAGAAAATCCGTGTAGAATCTCAATCATCTTCTCAGATGATGGGATCACCTTGCTTCCTGGTACCTGATGGTGGTTCTAAGGTAAAATGCGAGTTGCCTGCTAATCACGCATCACACATAGTATCTACGAGTTCTGTTACTGTTTCTGGTGGCTTAGGTGGAAATGGTGCTGCAAACACTACAATTGCTCCTCTGCATGCAAATAAAAAGGAAGAAGCTACCAATGCTGACTTGGCAAAGGATCAATGCAATCATATGGCAAATCCTTTCATTAAGAAATCAGCAGGTAGTTCGAATGACTTACAAAATAATCCCCAATTTCATGGTTCTAGCATGAAGAATGAACAAGATATAGGTTTGTCACTTCAAGATCACCAGTTGAAATGTGCTGAAGTTGGATCCTCAGATGTTCTTGACTCAGAGCTGGTGGCAGACCCTCTAACACTAGATGAGGAAGAGCATGATATAGACAGCGACGATGAGCTTCCTTCTTATTCTGACGTAGAAGCAATGGTAAGCTGTATTGCACCACTCTATCTGTCAACACTTAGCCTTTCAATACTCATTCTCTGACTTACTCATTCTTCCCTCCTACAGGTACTTGATATGGATTTGGATCCTGATGATCATCAGGATTCTTGTTATAGTGAGGAAGGTATTACACGGCCATAATTTTTTTTTTCTGTATTCTGTTATTTGTTATTCTTATTTTCTTTTTATTTGGAAAAGAGATATGGAGAACATACCTGAAGTAAAGTGATAGCCTAACTCAATGCTATTAGAGCATGCATCAGTTACTTGGGTTGTTGACAGCTTCTAAGGGATTCTATATGGTTTGCTCATATTTTTACATGTCTTTACAAATTGCTAAGTGAAGATAAAATGAGAGGCGTTTTGGGGAGAGGGGGTTGAGGCGTTTTTTTCCAAGATGTTACAATCCTTTAATGCTCTTTCTAATGATTTCCAGTTCGTTCTTGAAGTAATAATGGATCTGCTAGTCAGTTGAATAATATAAGGAATTTGTTTAACCTTATCAAATATGTCCATAATTTCTCCATGCGTTTGTTTTTGTATATTTGGCTTGATCATCATATATAACCATCAGATGTGCTTGTGGAACTTGTTGAGTATTGTTTTGATTCTTTTTTATTACAAAATTCACAGTAACATCAATGATAGCATACTAATTTTTCTCTGTTGTTACAACCATCTACTTTCTTTCAGTATAGCCTAACTATATATATCTTCTGATTACACTTCAGTATCAAGATATCAACATGTGGAAAGTAAGCGAGCTATCATGAGGCTGGAACAGGGTGCCCATTCTTGTATTCAGAGAGCCATTAATGCACATGGAGCATTTGCCATCTTATATGGTCGCCACTCAAAGCATTATATTAAGAAACCCGAGGTATATGAGCCTGTAAACTGCTTGCTTGGTCAACTTGTCATTTGAGAGATCTTTTTCATTGATTCCTTTTCAAACACTCAAAGCATAATGAGATTTTTTTCTTTTTTTTACTAGAAAAAAATTCTCACATGCATTGTATGTGGTTTATGCCGATATTCGGTTTAGTTCAGATTGTGCTCCTGAGTTCAGGCGGCAATATGCTTATAAATTGAGTGAGTTTTGTGATGAAAGTCAAAGAATGGAGGAAGTAGTAGTAGTAGTTTCGGACAGACTTATTCTGCAATTATAAGCATAGATGTGCTATGAAGTAGCCAGTCATTGGGATAATGTTTTTTGATATTTAAGAAGGCTCAATTCATCCTGCAGGTTCTACTTGGTCGAGCGACGGAAGGTTTTCCTGTGGACATTGACTTGAGCAAAGGAGGGTATAGCAATTCAATATCTCGACGTCAGGTTAGCTACATTTACGTATTTATACTTGAATGTCATGGCTGCCGCAACCTTTTTACTGTATTTGATATATGTTGATAAAAATATGCAGAATATACATTTCATTTTAAATTCAGAAAAGGTTGTTTACATCATAAAATAAGCTATTCTGTACTAGTAACCTCAACGTACCTTTTCTCCTAATTTTAGCTTCAAAGAAAATCAATGCCATGCTGGAACTTAATGGAGGAAGAATTGTGATTGAATATAATTTATGATAGAGTATGAAGGATTTATGTAATGCTTTAATGTATCCGAGTTATTCATCTAGTCTTAAGGGGCGTACTGTTTCATCCAGTCATGCTGTAATGATAATTTTACTTATGATGTGATGTTGACATGATGTAAATTCAGATAGTAGGGATGCAGAATTATAAATTTTTTCATGTATAGTTTAAGATATTATAAGTTCAGCGTAGACAGTTAGGTGTAGTCTTCGCTACCTGATAAGGTTGACTTTAATTTATTATGTTTTACCGTTGCTAACTTATAGGCAATTATAAAGATGGATAAAGAGGGATCATTCTACATAAAAAACTTCGGCAAGAGTTCAATCCTGGTAAATAGCAAAGAAGTGCACACTGGTCAGTCTCAAAGACTGCATACTAATTATCTAATTGAGGTATGATCATATGGCTCCTATCATTTCCTATACTTCTCTTTTAAATACTGTCATTTCTTATCCAGCTGAGTTCTCACCTCCTGGTATTCCTTGTGCACTCGGAATTGAATTATGTTCCAAAGAAAAATTAGTATTCCTACATATCATATTCAGTCCCCCATCATCATGGTATCGGTATATCCTTATATTTCTCTTCCTGCCTTCTTTTTAGCATTCAACCCGGTATCAATAATAGGGGTCTATCACTGTCCTTATTGGTTAAGTTTTGTTGTTTTCATCTTTGTTTGTTCTTATGTTCTTGCGCATGTGTTGTTGAATCCTTCTGATTTAGTGCTGCTAGAATAATAGTCGTTTCATGCCAAGTATCCCAGATAATGCCTAACGTCCCAGTTTCTGTACTTTGTATTACAACATCTATATTTTGTTTAAGCAGCAGGGAAGTGTTTAGCTTTTCCAGAATTTAATTGTGGGAGCTCGGTATGCTGGACAGTTAGATGTTGTCTTCACTACTAAATGTTTTCTTCTATTTATTAGTTGAATTAAACACGTATAATCATGGCTTTGTTTGTACCTTTTACTTCAATGCCACCGTATATCCTTAATAAGGGTATAAAATGATTGAATTTATATCTAAGCTGGACGTAGAATTTTTTGGGGGAAGTAGGGTTGGCTGTGTTCAAAACTTAAAAGATGTTGTTTGGATTACCTGTGTTAGTAGGAAACGTGAATTCTTCGTAGCGTTTCTTCAGTTAACTTCCCACAAGTCTCTAAATCAGTGGTCTGTTTTGTAGGTAAGGGGCATACCTTTGATATTTGAGATAAATCAAAATCGTGTCAAGCGGTACCTGGATCACATTTCTGACAATTCACAAACCTTTTAGTGTTGATTGTAAATGAAGCAAGAGGTCCACTAACACAGAAGGTGCTTATTTTTACTGCACTTTCTGATTTTTGATAAATGGTAAGCAATGTCATTGCATTTATTGGTGAATTCGTGTTTCTCCCAGAATGAATTTCTTTTGCCCGCAATAGCCGCAATAGTATAGATCACTCAACCCAAAGTTCTGTTATATTACATGCTAAATTTATCCAACCCTGAAAGTGAAAACTAAATCTCATGACCACCCTGCATTCATTTTGTAAGGTCAAGAAGACTCATGCTCTATTTTTGCCCCCGTTTCATTGGATATATAATCTTTGAAACAACAATTCTATTCATTTATTTATTACGGGTTACCCTTGAACCTTTCTTTCTTACTTCACTGACCTGTGAAGTATAACCAACGATCGGTTATTTCAAAAAATAGCATTTTGAATTTGGGTGGACTTGGACAAGTAATAAAAGTATTATTTCATTTAAATATCATGGACCTTGTCATTTGTTTATTATTCATATCTGATTTTACTTTGACATTCGTTGTTAAATATGATTGCAGGTTTATGGTTATTTTAACAAGCTTTTATTGAAGAATTAAAAACTCGAATAAATAAACTAAAATAAATTGTCAAGTTAAAATTAATTTATACTCAAGTTAAAATTAAAAGTTTATTTCTTTTATAACTTACATAAATTAATTCAAAATGTATCAAAAAGTAGTTATTTTGTTTTTCTGTTTTAAAGGAGATTGAAACATGGGAACAAAACGCTCCAAATGTGATTTTTCAATTTAATTGATTTTTTAAGAATTATTAAATTTGAATAAAGAATAATTATCACTTACGGATCAGTGGTAATATTACGAATTATACGTCATATTTAGAGAGGGTTCCCCGTATAGTCTAATTAGTAATGTCTAGGTAGTGCTACAGATAGAGATTTTAGTTTTACAACTAAGTGCGTGTAATTCTCGCTGCTTTTTAGTTAAAGGGAAGCAAATTATTACGAGTTATTCTCTTCTTCCGTGCAATTATATTTCATTGTCGAAATTCTTTAATTTTTAATATTATTTATATTTGAATTGTTATTTAATTTGTGTTTGATTTTTAAATCTTTATACTCAAGTAACTGTTATATATATTTAAAGAAATATTGAACTTAAGTTGAATGTCATTTGTATTGGGATTGAAATAGGAATTATATCTAATAAGATTTTAATAAAGGCTACTTTAGTAAAAATTATAAAAATAAACTTTACAGGCACAAGAAAGTTCAACTGTAGGCAATCATAAAACTGTTTAATCCCTAATGTCTTAACTTGTTTTTTACCATAAAAACGTGATAAGAAAAAAAAAAGAACAGCTGCAAATATGTATAAAGAAAAACTTAATCTCGCCTTTATTGTCTTATTGAACTTTATTTGTAAGATCATAAATTTATAAACTAAAATGTGTTTCTCTAAATTTTTTACCATGCAGCATTGTCAATATCATTCGTCCTATGCGAAATATTTTTATTTTTTCTAAAACGTATTAATAAAAAGAAGTGTTTTTACTTCAAAAAGTATTTTGAGTATCTATACTTTTACCGTTACAAATTTAATATTAACTCATGTATCTTCAAACCAATTAATTAATCTCTAAATTCTCTCTCTCTTTCTCTATCTCTCTATGTATAACTCGTGGCTGGAAGAAAATCATAAATATTGAATTTAAGGATGAGAAAGAATTATTTTTATAAATTGAAAAATTAATTTATTGAATTAAAAATATACAGAATAAAGTCAAATTTGAAGAAATTTTAGAAATTAATTTGTTTTTCTTTTAGAAAGTGAGAAAGAAGTTGTGTATGTAAACTTGGCGCTTTTTTGAAAGCTTTACCAATAAAAGTTTTCGTTTTATTACCGAAACTTCCATTAGTTGTATATATAAAATCACTCGTCACATGGACTGTCAATATTTTTTTTTCTTTATCCAGATTAATGGTATGCACGTATGTTATAACTTACGTAATATAATAAGCCTCCTTGTGTACGACTTTTTTCAGCAAAGAGTATTTCCTATGTTAAGTTTTGTGTTTATTATAATTATTTAAATTAATCTGAAGTTGGAAACAAATCATCACAGTGAAAAGTTATTTTAAACAACATGATATAAATCAATAACTTGTTTTAAAAGAATGATTTTCTTTCCACTCCTATATAAATGATTATTTTATTAAAAAAATAGGTGTAAAGTAGATATTTTTAATGATTAGTGGTGATAAAATATGATTTCCTATCGAATTCCCATGTTCTTCCCAGCAAATAGCAGTGAATAAAGAGATGAAAAGACGAAATATTAGAATATTAAGTATATTCCTGGTTAGGACTAAAGATCCACCAAATAAGGGGTTATGGGCGAAGATGTTGGATCGGGTTCATCTTCCAACCACCCATTTCCATAATCCATATAAATTAGAATTGTATTATTATCTTGACACCCAACAAAATTTCACATACGTTTTATATCTATTATTTTATTTTTTATTATTTTTTCTTTTTTAATAAAAAGTAATTTTTTTTAATAACCAAAATACTCATATAAATAAATTATCAAGTGGTATAAAAGAACATCTCCCTTTCATCAATATTCTAACACTTGTGAATGTTTCTAAAAAATAGACAGGTTCCTGTCAGACTCCCAACTCCTAACACTCCTAATCATGGATCTCGATCCTTACTACACTTTCGATGTAATCGTTTCATGAATATTTGAGTTTTTCTTTACAATTTACAGTAACATTATTAGGGTTATGATTAGTTATTATTTCTCAGATATTATATGCTTTAGAGTTCAAACTTTTAGTATGACTTTATTCTTAAAAAACTACTCAAAAGATTAAGTAAAAAATATATATTTAAATGATATTTAACTCTATAAACTTAGTTCTAATTTTAATAAGAAATGCTTGTATTGATTGTTTATAAGTATCAGTAATAATATTTAATTTTTAAAGAGGTTGTGAATATATATATATATATATATATATATATATATATATATATATATATATATATATATATATATATATATATATATATATATATTAAGAAAAACACATTTTTTTTTAAATTTTAGAAGAAACGGCTTCTAGTAAAGTAAAAAAATAAACTAAAAATTATCAACCTCAATTATCACTTATTATTAAAAATAATGAGTAATATTATTGAGGATTTTGAAGACACATAATTAGTAGTTAAAATTAGATTATGAATATAATTGGAATGAGTTAGAATTTGTCCCACACATGAGACCCTTAAACAGGTGGGTGATGTGAAACATAAGATGGCATCATAATAATTAAGAAAGGATGAATCTCTAAAACTACCTTCGAAAATAAAATATCGATTCCTAAGACTTTTTGTTTCCCCGACAAATATGGAACGAGAATCCATTCACAACATCATTCAGGATTCTCTTCTTTCTAAAATGGTAGTAATTACGTTTGACCAACGAACGTACAGATAGAGATTATGATATTGTATTAGATTCAGGGAAAATACAAAGATAAAAAACTACAACACAATATTATCTTTATTCTTCTTTTCAATTCAATTTTTTTTCCTACTTTCTCTCCCATTTTCAGGTACGTTAAGATTTTATAAACCTATATTTTTATACTCTAATAACAAATTTGAAGACTGCTTTTACTCTCTTTTAAAAATAAATTGAAGTCGTCACTGTAATTGATAAAAAACTTGAAAACATGTGAATTTGTGTAGCTTTTCTTTCAGGGTCGTAAAAGTACTTTTACGATCTAATCAGGATCAAGATTAAAAATTGTTCTAAATTGCTATTTAGTATGACTTATTGGTATGATTAAATAAATTATGTAGTCGGTAGAGAGCGAAAGGAATTATAAAAAATTTACAGCAACATATCCGCGCGTATTCAAACCCAAGTTATATATTTTATTAATACACGTGAATTAAATGCGTGTCTCTTCATAATATTTGTAGATTATAATATAATTAAGTTTTTAACTTATGATTATCTTTTAATTATTTTTTGGTCTAACTAACATTTTACAAAAATCATTTTGTTCTAACTTAGATTTGAAGCATCTATTTTTAGACATATAACAAGATCTTTATAGTGACTTAAATTTTCTTGATGATTATAATCAAATATTTCTTTGTTCAAAGAGATAATATCAGCTTGCAAAAGACTTTTTAATGCTCAAATCACTAAGAGAGCTTTAGGATCTATATAAATGTATGAGTAAGTAAAAAAAATTGTGTATTTCTTGGTACAATAACATGTGTATTTATAGGTTCAGTAATGTTTGTTATAAAAGTTGATAATATAAAAAGTATATCAAATATAACAACTTATCACGTATATGATAATTGACAAAAAAATAAAAACAATATGATACCTTATCTAGTATACTAAATATTTTGAAAATATATGATATTAAGAAAGATCATAACAAAATTAAACTACATTTGATCATATATTGTTAATATATCAATATCACATGAGTTACTATCACATGCATATCTAATGTTAGTCAAATGTTAACATTTAAGTAATGAAACATATAATTTAAGTTATGATTTGTAACATAAACTATATATGTTAAGATAATTTTTTTCTCATTTGAATTAAGTGAAAACTTGAGTGATAGAAGGTTTAGACGTTAAGATGTGAGGATGGCATATAAAGTTTCCTTAACATGTTACCAAGTAACTACACATCATCATTTAAATAATGATGTAATTACTTAAGCGATGAGATGAGAGTGTGCTTAGAATTTTGGAAATTGTTCAAATATACAATGAGTTAAGTAAGTAGATTTGTAACCACTCAAATATGACAAATAAAAAAATAAACATATTATTGGTTTCAATTGAATTTGAGTTATAATAGATGAAAACATATCAATAATAATAGATTTTATCGATAAAAATAAAAATTGAATTACAATTTTATTAATTAATACCTGAACCGATATTAATATCATTATTATTTTCTAAATAAAAGTAAACATAAGTTTTACATTTAGTCTTATTTAATATTATATATATATAGTTAGTACAATAAGCATATAGGTCTTAGTTGTATGTACATAATATGCGAGTATAATATGTTTTTCATAGCGTTGTATGTCATCTACATCATTTTCAGTTATAAAGGATAAAAGAAATACACGGCGGCTTCATTATCAAATCCGAATCTAACTGTAGTGAGATAATTTGACAATTAATCATAAAAAAAAAGAAGAAGGATGACTTCACGGTTTTTTTCTCGACGCAACTTCAAGTTTTAGTTAAATGAGGCACGACGGGATGTTAATTTAATTAACTACTGATGATATTTGTTCATTTATACAATAAAAATTATTTAGTAGTCTAATAGGACTACTTAATCTGACCACATAAAATAAAGTTCATAAATGATAAATAACTACTATAATTGTTTTTTTATATTTACATGTTACTAAAAGTAGTAAATGATTGCATTTTTTATTTATCCAAATAAAAACAGACAATAGAAATTAATAATTCACGGTATTAAGTGATATGATAGGGAATAGAACACGTGTTTGTGGCCAAGAGAGATATTTAGTCGCTTGAATTCGCATTAACCGAGTCAATATTTTGTAAGAACGTGAAACATGATACCCTAACTCGCGTTGCTCGCTCGCTGATTTGACTCGTCTCGATTGTATTTAACTTAGCCGTGGACGACCGAGTGTTCATCTCCTTCATTTCATTTCAATTCAAATCAAAACCTCATTTCTGTTAATCTAAATAATAACAATATGAAGATCCAGTGTGATGTCTGTAACGAACACCAGGCTTCTTTATTCTGCACCGCCGATGAAGCCGCCATCTGCGACGACTGCGACCACCGTGTCCACCACGCCAACAAGCTCGCCTCCAAACACCACCGCTTCTCTCTCACCCACCCCTCTGCTAAGCATTTTCCTCTCTGTGATATTTGCCAGGTACATCAACTAATAACAATTATATGTTAATTACTATAATTATTACATCGATATTGTTACTCATTATTACATGGTTTAGTTTGAGTTAACGAGTTTGCGTTGTGGTGTAGGAGAAAAGAGCTTTTGTGTTTTGTCAGCAAGATAGAGCAATTCTGTGCAAAGAGTGTGACGTGTCCATTCATTCTGTCAACGAACTCACCAAGAACCATAGCAGGTTTCTTCTCACCGGGATCAAGTTTTCTACTTCCGCCATACCTTATTCTTCTTCTTCTTCTTCATCATCATCATCATCAGCAGCAGCCAAGAAAAACCCTGTTCTCGATACTTCACTCCCACCTTCCAATCCTCCTTCAACACCCTCACGGCCTAAGCCTGGAGGAAACTTGCAAACAAATCAAGAACCTGGTTTTACTGGTAGCAGCATATCAGAGTACCTGATAAACACTATCCCAGGCATGAAGTTCGAAGATTTTCTCGATTCCCATTCAACCTTTGATTGCTCTAAGGTTAGTTTGTTCTGCTTCCAACCTTCCATCAATTAATTGCCGACCATATTTAGTAATAAAAATGTTTCTTTTTTATTTTACAATTGTTGGGGCAACTGATGTTGGTTTTATTGGATCTGCGATTAACACGTTGATGTTGAATATCAGAATGGTGATGAGATGTTGTCGGTGTTTGGTGAGGGAAACATGGTTTCGTTCTCCTCTGGTGGGATCTGGGTTCCTCAAGCGCCACCTTCTGCTGTTGCATACTGGGAACAGATGGGTGAGCAGAATGGGTACAGAGAGGGAAGGAAAGGTAGCGTCAGATCAAGTTTGGGCGATGATAATAATTTCGTAGTTCCTCAGATGAGTCCTCCCAGCAACGTTTCGAAGAAATCCAGGTTTCTTTGGTAGAAATCCAAGTTCGTGTGGCTTCGTGTGACTTGAATTTCTCTCCCCTTGCTTTATACTATAAATTTGTTTTGTTTCCTTCTTTATAATCCTCAACTACACTCTGCTAGCTGCTCCTCTCTTGAGTTATCTACATATTACTGTATCTCTTCTAAATTGTAAATACCAACGTTTCGGCAGAGCTCTCTGGGTTCAAAGTTGGAATTTTTTCCTGTTTCTGCTGCATGTTAGAAAACAACCAAGCTTTTAAAATTAGAAGTAAACGCTTATCGGATCTGGAGAAGAGTCTTAAATACATTACTCTGTTAAACATTATGAGAAATAGACTACACCACTATTATCTGGTGACAAAGATAACTTTGGTCTATGCAAAAATAGAAAGATGAAGAGTTTGTTTCCTCCATGGTCTCTAAATTAAAGAGCATCTCTTATTATTAGATATTAGGAGTTTTTTCTAAAAAAATATTTTCAAAATATACTTCAAGTGATATATATATATATATATGATGATAAAAATTGTTTAAAATACAAGTTAACTATTCCTCACAATTAAAAATATTATCTCAATAAATACTATTATACATCATAATTAAGTCTAAATAAGAAATCTAAAATAGTAAATTATTTAGAATTGTTTGATATTTGTTTCTTGGAACAGAGACAACAATTGAACTGAAAATTACTTTAAAATAGTAAAAATAGTAAGATATTTGTTTCTTTGACATTTGTTTCACATCTTCGAACGATAAAAACTGCTCATAAATGGTTCCGTTAGAGACAGACGTCCCTGAAACTTGGAAACCTAAGACTACGATGAAATCGTTGAACTTTTCGTTAAGGATAATGTGAAACTAATTCTGAAAAAAGGAAAATGTTTTATCAATAAATTTTTTAATAATTATTTTATAATTATTAATGTGATAATTTGTGATTGATTGAATTTAAAGGTACGAATTAATAAAATAGTGACATATAATTTATTATAAAAAAAAATTATTAAGAAGAATTGTTAACCCGTCGTAGTCCTGAGAAAAATAACCAATAGATATCATATCAAATTCAGTTCAATTTGGAATTACAAGTTCACCAGAGATCCGAGAATTCCACTTGCCTTAAATATTCACACCGCGTAAACAAAAGGACAACAGACTCAGGCGATATTATTTTTACTCGCTTTTACATATCAATTTTTGAAAATAATTTTTAATCTTAAAAAATGATTACTTATATATTTTGCATTTATTTTATTTAGCATATCTTTGTTGCGACATTGAAAGAGATGTAAAAGAAAATGAAAACAGAATATTGAATATTGGAGGCAGAGGAACTTTTCCAACATTTTAATATATTGAGAAGAAAGTTTAATGAATACACACGATACCTAAGTTCAAGCGTATAAGAAATTCACACCATTTTTAACTTAAAATTTAAAGTCAATAGATTTGTAGGTTTTTATCTTGATCATCCTCGTAATTTTCATTTTCGTATTGATTTGTTATTGTTGTGAGGTTTGGCTTAGACAATAAACCACACGACAGGAGTAGGTAAAACAGTTTGCGATGAAAAAACAGGATTGGTTATATCATGAACACTGCCCTATAATTTATCATCACGCTGTCAACAATTATTGTTCATGTTTGATTGGCCAACAAAGTATCAAATCTTGTCAAATCTCCTTCCCTACAAAACTAGTGGCTCCATAAAATAAAATATAAACAAATACATTATTTCAAATTGCACTGTCATATATAAATATTTTAAATTTGGAACAACACTTGTTACAGTTCGACTGAGTCATATATACGAAAAAAGATCTGCTTGGAAATTGTTTATGGCTATACTAAGAAAGTGACATTAAGAAAATGTAATAGAAAAGATAAAAGTTATAGGAAAATCCGAAGACATCCAATCTACTTTAGGGAAAAGATTTAAAAGAAGGGCTAATGGTGGTACCTTCCTAATTTTTAAATGGTCAATTTTCATCACTCCTTCGCATGATCCACCAAATACCACATTATAGTATTTAATTTCTAAATATACATTTTAAAATAAACCCCACCTTTACAATTTACTTTTTCAGAAATAAAGATTGTTAAAAACTTTATATTAATATTAAAATATTGAATAAATAGAATTTTGATAACATCAAAAAGTTATTCAACAGTAAAGAGTATTTGATAAGTGTATTCCGGTAATTAACCATTTGAAGACTTAATTCACGAATTAAAAGTTCAAAATAACAACCGCAAGATCTAAGTAATTATTATTGTATTTTTTAAAATAGTTTATGTATTATTTGTTTTACCAGAAAGAAACAAACTTAAAACATTTTTTTTTCTTGGAAAAAGTTATTCAAAGTGAAAGAGAGAGAATGACAACTATGACCTTCAAAAGAAAAAGGTACAATACAATTCACATATAATGAGTTAGATGATATTTTCTTGAATTTCATAAGATAATAAAGTAATAAAATAAAATTAGGTGAATTGGTGAACCAATCCGGCTCACCACGGGTTAACCCAAATGAACCGAGTTTAAATAAACCGGGTTTAAAATTGACCTGCATAAAAAAAATACATTTTTTTAAACTCAACCTAACTCAAACTTGTAATGAGTCGGATTGGCTTGTAGATTATAACTCTATTTTTGTATTTGAAGTTGTTTCGAGTATATTCATACGTTTTTGTACCACTAATATATTTTAAAAGTTGAGATCATCGTTGAATTGATCTAAGACGCATTCAAAATCTATTCGTCAAATAAGAAGTTTAAACCATAATATAATAACATATTTTATAAATTTTCAACATTCAAAATAAAAGAATAAAATAGAATATATTGTTTTGGTTTAAATTTCAATAATAATAACAATATTATTTAATAAACAACAAGTTTCTCTTAAAATGCATTTTACATTATTTTAAAGAACTAATAGAAAAATAAAATAAATAAATAAAATTAGAATAATACGTTAACACACTTTAAAACTGATTTTCTCTTATTTTTAACCGTTCATAGGTTGAATAAAATAAATTTTATTATTATTATTATTATTTTGTTATTATTGTTATTTTTATTTTTGTTATTATTATTATTTTTTTCGTGATTGTTATTATTGTTAAGTAAGTTTTTAGTTTGTCCTTAAAATTAAAATTAGTTTATTTAGAAATTTTGGTCTAATTTTGTAAAATTTTGAAAAGAAATTAATTTTAATTTCAATTAAAAATTAAGATACTACATATTTAAACTTTATTATTATTATTATTATATTATAATTATAATTATAATAATAATAATTATTATTGTTATTATAATAATAATAATATTGTTGTTATTATTATTAATTATGGAAGCATCAAAATTCATGGAAATTGATTATTGAAAGAACCAAATAATGGGAATCGATTCCCTCACTTCATATGCACCCGCAAAATCAATTCCATCTACACACGTGCATTCACAAAAATCGATTCCCTTTTCTATTTTTTATTTATCTAAAGAAATTCAATAAATGTTCAAATGTTTTTATTTTTTAAATAAGTGTGTCTTCATTTAAAATTTTTTTTAAGTAAACATCCCATTCATGAACATATAATCGATTCCATCCCCACACATAATCCATAGTCCATTGTCCCACATTTTCAACCTCTTCACCATCATCACAAACCATGTTTATGCAGAACCTCTTTCACAATTTCAGAGGTAAATTTTTAGTATAATTCTAATTTTATTCCCTATATATTTTTAAGTTCTCATAAATTTTAAAAATAATTTTTTATATCGTTTATTAACAATATGACAATATAAATAACGTTTTGCTCATAATGACGAAACTTAAATATACAATTTTTTTCTCAGTTATATATATATATATATATATATATATATATATAGTTTTGATGTTATGAGTAACTAAAGGTTGACATTTTACGTGTTGACTAAACTTTTGACATTATTGAGCACACGTTTCATTTCTAAATATTAATATAACATTATTTTCTAAATACATTAATATACACATATATAAATTATTTCATCACACTAATCAAACTAATTATACTCTTTTCATTTATTTCTCTTTATTTTTTTTCTATTAATTCAATTAACTACTTGGCATATTTTTCCTTTCCTTCTATTTTTTTTGTCACTCCCTTTCCATTCAAACAAACCATTATAATTATGTATTGGTAAATGAATGCATCTTTTATTGAAAAAGAAAAAGCCTAATAACTATTTTTTTTTCAGATAAAAGAAAAAAAGGTAAAGATTCCGGTTGTACAATACTATAAGAAAAGTCTCTAATATCCTAACGTGGTTGCTGACTTTACTTTGTCTTAATTAATCATGGATAGTGTGTATGGGCATGCCAACTATAATCAATAAAAAAAAAACAGGTCTTCAATATATGTAGTGGCAGGAGTATTCTTTACCCAATACAATCAAACAATCTTTGTAGGATATATATTATAAGTATTCTTCCTAAACTTTTTAAAATTTAAAAACCTATGTCCTCACCCTAGGTCACTCACCACAAACTTCAAAAAATTCCTTACTAATAAATAGCACTAATATTTGTGAAAGAACGAAAGAAAACCAAACACAAATTTTAATTAAATATGTTTTTAAGGCTTGTTAATTTATGATATTTATGCGGAAATGTTTCAAACGAGGTTTAAATGTATGTTTAAAATGTGTTTGATTCGTCATAAAAATTTAATACAATTAAATTAAAAAAAACTATATATATTTATTTTTAAAATTTGAAAATCTCAAAATTTAAAATGAAAATAAATTTTAATTTTACAATCAAAATTAATAAAATAAAAAAATATTTAATCTAATTATATAAAATATATACTTACTGGATTATATTGTTACTTGAACTTGATTCATTACTCTACTGGTACCTTCTTTTTGTAGGACTATATATAATAAGTACATTATTCAACAAATGTTAATATTTTTAAAATTTGTTTTTTATTTGTAATTTTTTTTAAAAATTAGAATCTTAAAAGTTGAGAAATTTACTGCTTATTCTGTTTTGATCTTTGGTTAAATCCATCGCAAATGTTTCTTCTATAAATAGTTATTCAAATCATTTATTATTTTTCCATGCTGGATTGTGTACCACGTTGATGGCTATTATTAAGAGTTTGTTGACATAGTTTTACGGCAGGAGGATCCGGCGACAGTGAAGGAGATGTTTAGCAGCAAGAGAGAACATCATAAGATCATGTTGATGTCGCTGTCAATCCTTGAGATTTGTGAGTTCAGAAACTATCCGCAGATTGTGAAGGGACAACAAGATCAAACACAACTTTGCCTAACAAGACCAATTCGCATGGAATGAGTAAAGCCAAGTGGTTTAATGACTATCACACGTGAGTTAACCAAAGCCTCACACAAAAAAAGTAAAGAACTTTCATTTTGTTTTAAAATAATTAAAACAATTTGGAAATTAAAATGAAATTTGCTAAATAGTATCATATTTATGGCCATACTCCAAATAAAGTTATTTAGAAAAGTTAAAATATTCATAGAAAAATGGTCATTATATGAAAAGAAAATGAGACACGGGAAATAAAAAATGTATATATTTATAAGTGATAAGAGAAAAAATGTGTAACCTGGTAAGAGAAAACGGGTTTGGTGTCTAGGTTTGGTGGCAATGAGCCTTACAGAAATTGTGACAATCATAGAAACAAGGTCCTCCACAATGAAGGGGGCATTCCAACCTCATTCCCCAGCATCGTGTTCTTCCCTTGCATTCTGCATATTCTCCCAACCTATACTCTTCCTCCTCATACACCTCTTTCTTCTTCGCTTTGTAATCATGCCCCTTCCTTCTACCATGCCCCCTACATCTCCACCCACTACCTCCATCACCACCACCACCTTCTCCTCCTCCACCACCCCAACCGCCTCCTCCTCCTCCTCCTCCACCTCCACCTCCACCTCCCCATCCACCACCTCCTCCACCACCACCTCCCCCTCCTCCACCCCCACCACCACCCCATCCTCCTCCTCCTCCTCCACCGCCTCCGCCTCCTCCATAATACAAGCTGTTCTCGACGTGAACTTTATCATTACTGTCGTATGAACTGTCGTGTTCTCCTTTTAGTTCTGCATTTATCCCTTGATTAGGGAACGTTACAAATGTCGCATTGTTGTGATCATGACTTGAAGCGTTTCCATTTTTCATATCGTCACATCTAAGCCCAACAATTGTTATCAACAGTGCAAGGATTAGACAGAGGACCCGAGAACTTGTTCTCGAGGTCTCCATCTTCCACTTCACAAACTACGCAAAACAAAATTTTGTACTACACATAAACCACAATATGACTTATATAAAGGAGCGTATGGTTGTGACAATTTTATTAGGATGTTGGATCAACAACTCAACACTGTGGGACCCCACTAACGTTGTAGTACCTCGAAAGCAGCGAAACCCGCTTGTCCCCAAACCTCTCCCACTAACGCTGCACACTGGATCCCCTTTGCCTTGTTGCTTTCCAATAATGGACTCCCACCATAATATTCTATTTAGTATGGAAAAAATTAATGTTTAATAAATTGAAAATAATTCATGTAACAATTATTAAATGTAATGTTGTAATATTCCTTAAAGTTAATTAAAGCTATGCATCATCAATGCTCTGTTAAGTATGTCTGTGTATATATATTATTTAGTTACGACTAAATGCTTGGCCTTTAAGCCTACGATTTCATAGAGCGAATCATAAAGCATAGCTTAATGGGAAAGTTGGGTTGCTGTGTATACCATCCACACCAGATATGTAATTCAAAATACAACCTTCCGCCATACACGTGAACACCGATACAAACTAAAAAATATCGATACCTTATTATAGTATTCAGGTATATCATAAATAAATGAAATGATGATATAAGCTTGAAATGAACGTCATAAACATTTGGTCCTACACTTTGCTTTAAATAAGAAACTGAGGATCATTGAGACTCAAAATGCACAGAAATCTTGACCATTCCATTTCAAGTCTCGAGCACCAATGTAATTTGGCTTAGCTACATCATGTTGGGGAAAACTAATTATTTTCCAAAATCTTCGCCTATATATCTATATTATTAATTTATTCTCAACACATATTTAAATGTTTAATTTTTTATTTTTTAAAGTCTCCACGTAACATGAAGATCGGTATTAATTAAAGACTATGATAGTCTTCCACTACCTAATAAACAACTATATTTTAGATTAAGATGCAAGCACTAATCTGTTGAATAAACAATATATATATTGCTTGTCTCCTTTCACAATAGATTAATTAGCTTGGGCAGTGTGTCAATCAAACCTGTAATGGTAAGCTTTTGTTGTCTGTTTTCTTTTGTTTACTTCCCGCCGCGATGGACAATAATGCACTGCCAGAGAGTGCTCTCCATCTGCAGCTATTTACGCATTTTTTTGTCAATTAGTGAGCAAATAGTTACCACTAATAATTTAAACGAAGCTATTTATGTCTTATTGTCCATGTAATTTTTATGTAAATATAGACATGGAAACATATTTTCAATCTTTCTTTCCACCACACCATAAAAAAAAGCACAAACTTTCTTATCCAACGTTACATCTTTAAATAGCGTTTGACCAATTTTTTAAACTTAAGTCTTAATTTAAAGTTATTTAACAATATAGAAATTTATGTTAAAATTTTCTAAGTAATATAAAGTTCTTAAATCTTGAGAATAGGATAAATAAAAAGAAAAAGTCAAAAACTTAATCATTGTAGCTTTTTGGTGAAAATATAATTCATAGTTTTTGTACATAAACAATATAGTAGACAGCTAAGACACAGGTTGTAGTTACAATTAAATGTTCTTCAGTAGCTTGTATATAAAGCTTCATTATACACTATTCCAGGTCCTAGCCACATTTTGGTAGTTTATGGTTCAGGTGTGGCCTTCCTTATAGTCTGTTTCCAAAAACTGCCAAAAAAGAAGTAAGCGTATTGCATGTGTCTATAATAGATAAAGCATAAACCTTCTATAAGATGTGTCACATTCTGAAAACAGCACAACAGTTGTCCAATTGAAGTTCCTCCAGTATCTTCTGTGTCATCTGAAGGTAGGAAGAGTGACCTTCTATAAGATGTGTCACATCGACCTGCAAAGCAACAAAAAGAAAAAATGGCACCTTCAAGCAATAAATCCTTGCAAATAAATAGTTGCATTGAGCATAAAATGGAAAATAGCTTACATTCTCAATGCCATGAACATCAACAGATTGGATTCCAGCTAATCCTTTAGAGAGTAAACTGTGCATTCAAAAAAAGATCGGAAATAAATATACGACCTTGTGGTCTTTGACTAGTGTGATTTGTAGCACGTCAAAAATTGATGGAAATCATGTATTTCCTTCCGGTTAGCACATACCTGGCACGGAAAGTTACACCTAACGTCCAGTCATTGGAAGAGTATGCATTCACAAACCTTCCGGCCACCATCTGCATGGTGGCACCATCATTAAATGCTAAACAATAAAAGTTCATGGATGGAATAATAAGAAAAATTGTTGAGAAGTTTTAGGTACCTTTCTAGCCTTCTCCCAGCTTTCGTCCGAAATTGAGATAGGTGCTCCAAGCAAAACAACCCTTTCCACTATTCCAGCTGCATAAGACAGCACGGTATGAAGAAATTATAAAGCAAACAATATGAATTTCCAATACACATGGGGGATTCCAGATTACCATTGTCTCCTTCGGAGTGAGCCAAAAATTGAAGACATTTGAAAATAACGCGGGCTCCCAGTGAAAAACCTACTAGTGTCACAGGCCTGGATCATACATAGAAAGCTACCAAATATATTACAATGAGGCAACACTATTTTCAACCTTTTGCAATTTAGATGGTGTCACCTGTTTCCTTGCAAGCCTGCCAACAGCACTTCAGAAAACACCTTACCAGCCTTGTCTGATCTGCTCCAATAAAGACAAACCGAGGCTAAATATAATGTAAAAAAAATTAAATGGTCATAATATATATGGCTCACAACAAGATACTTGTCTCCCACGGTTTATACTTCCCACGACGTTAAAATTGTTTATAGTTGCCACGACGAAGACAAATTTGACATAATGGCAACTGAAACATTGATGTCCACAACCCAATTAACAAATTTGAATTCGGATTCATACGTATCAAAGTGTAGATGTATGCAATCTTTGCTACTTTAAAAAACCATCATAGCTTTACTAAATGGATACTACGTACCAAGAAAGGCACTTACCTGTCCACTGCAATTGCCCATTTGCTGTCAATAACATCAAATGTGGTAAGTAAAGCTGTTGGCCATGCTAGGGCTGTAACTAGTGAGCTTAATACTGTCATCATGGCACCATCTTTCATCAACCGAATCGCAATCTCTACAATATTATTAATCACCGAAACCTTAAGTTTGATGTCAAATCTATTTAATCATAACTCGAACATATAAAGGGGATTCAGAGAAACTACGTGAAGTAAGCCAGTCCCGGACGGCTGTGCTCAGTGCAATCAAATTTTTAGACTCATATTGGAGCACGTACCTATACGCACAGGTTGTTAGTATAAAATATTAGAAATACTAAGAATGTAAATTCAGGAAGAGGGTGTTTGATTCCATCAGAATCATATAACATTCAGTAAAATTAATAATTCATCAGAAGAAAGTTATTTACTGAAGAGGAGCACATAAGTTCTTACAAGACTTGTGAGTATTTACATAGCCTTCCCTAGTAGGTACGCGCTTTTATGAAAATAACCAATTAAAGATTGGGAATGAAGTTTTAGGAAGAAAAAAAATAAGCAAAAAACGATGAAAAAACTTGACCAAATTATCAAATAGTGTGAGAGAAATTTTGAAGTAATTGACTTCTGCTTGGCCCACAAAAAAAAATGTATTAAAGGTGTATCTCAAGAAAAACAAAGCCACAAAGAGGAATCAAAGATAAACCTGCTTTTGACCACAGAAGAGCACATTGTAGAGGATATTTTTTTCATACCTCTCCATGTTATCATTGAGACCTTCCCAAGGTTCTACGAAATCTTTCTCCTTAAATACTTGCCCAGAAATGGAGATTCTAACTGCTAGGTGCTGAAAATTGAAAATAGAGGTTTCGCTTCAAATTTCAACAATCATATTAGGGTATTTCACAATTAACTTCAATAAGATCCTCCTGGGTTCATCAAGTCAAGCACAATACAGAGTGCCTCCTAATGAACCTACCAAGTGTTCCTGATCCAGCCAACCCTGAAACTCCTAACTGTCAGAAGTAATCAGTATAATGTGATGACATTTTGGAACTTACTCCTTGATTAGTGCCTCCAACACTTTTTAACTCAAATTCATCTAGACTTCCAATTCTTGTTGCCATCTTACTACCAGTAAGGCCAGCTCCAGCAGCTGGATTACAAAAGAAGCAAGTCACTTAGCATTAATCCATGTACATTGAAAAACTAGAAAAGTCCCTTTTGCCTCAAATAATATAGGTTGGACGTATATTTTTAGTTGTTCGATGTTGAATGATTTCACAACGTATATAAACCAAATTTAGTTTTTACACCTCCAAATGATGCAGCCACAGCCACAGATCCAGCAGCAGATCCTGTAGCAGTTGCGGCAGCTGCAAATCCACTAGCTCCGATGGCAGGAACAAGACCTCCTAGCGCAGGAGCCAAAGCACCCAATCCATGGGCAATTGCCGGGGCAGCCAAGCCTGTCAAAGCATTTCAATGATTAAAATATTGCTATTATCTCACCTTACTTTGAGTTAGAAATGCAGTATCGGATACATGCCACCAGTTACAGCCATTAAGGCTCCTCCAGTTACAGCAGCTGCTCCTATGATACTTCCACGCTTCCATTTATCCAGGCTAGTTTCTGAACCTACAGATTCTTCTTCCTTAGCACCTTCTTTACTCGCTGAATTTATTATAGAAAAAGCAACCATAGCCTCCATTGCTTCCTGCAAAATATCACGAAGAAGGTAGACTTTCAGAGATTCGGAGCTGCCGGAAAACCAGCAAAGCATTGAGACATTCGAACATATACATCACATTATTAAAGAAAGAACTTTGTTTTGTGAAATTCACACATCACAAACATAACATACAAGATTCACATGTCACAAACGTAACATACAAATTATAATACCATATGGTGTTTGAAATGCAGGCTAATGTTCCAAGCACACAGACCATTTCAATCCATTCGACACCAAGCCATACAGAAAGCAACCGCAGAGCCACACGGTGACGAGCATCGTAGCCCTGCCTTGACTTGTCAGTGTCTGCCACACAAGCCGCAACTAGTGTGTACAGAACTGACACTTTCTTCTGGTAACCAATAAGGGTTGCCTCCTCTAAAGATTGTTCAAACGTTGCGATTTCTAGTGTACCAGAAGCTTTTTTCTTTTCAGACAGCATAGCTGAGCTCTCCATACTGTCACACATATCATCTTGGTTCCCAGTTTTCTGCCCACTTGGACAATGGGTAGTAGAAGTATCATTCAAGCTCAAAGCCGAGGCATCAACAGCTTTGGTCAACTCAGCTTCTTTCTTTGATTCACCACCTTCCTCTGACAGTAATGTCAACAACTGGAATGAAGCAACCATCATTTTATTGTTATATTTTAATTTTAACAAGAAAGAAAAGAAGCGATAAGTAAGCCATGAAACATTTCTAATCCACAATATAGAAAATGAAAATGAAGGGAATGAACAACATACAGATCCAAGGTGATGTCTGAATTGAGAAGAGGAACAGGCAGTTTCCTTTATGCCCTGCCAGGAGTCCTCATCCACTTCAAGGAACCTGACAATTTTTATCATCATATTGTTATTACGAGTTTAATCCTGATACCACTCACACTTCTAATACGATATTTGGTAATTATTAAAAAAATCAATCATCATACACATAAATGCCAACAACCTATAATTTGATCAAACTATAACTTTTTAAAACTCTCCCTCGATTCTAATTAAGATGAATTCTTATAAATGGGTTCTTAATTTAATTCCAACAAGTATAGAAAGAAACTCGTAACAGAACAAAACAGAATTAAAGATTATATATATATCAAGAACAACCTGATAAGTTTAAGTTTTAAGAAGAATCAGAATTGACAAATAGAATAACCTATATATTCAATTATCATCTTACAACACAGAATCAAGACCCGTATATTACAACATTGATTTCCTTGTGTTTATTTATGAATACCTAAAAATTGGGCCGAGCAAATGAGAGTTCTGGTTAAACCAGACTTCCGGGTCTTGAGTTTGAGAGTCGAGAGAAGTAGCCTTTGTTAGACGAATCTGAGAGTGGTGAAGTGCGAGAGCGAACAGAGAAGCTGCTGTGTGTCTACAAGTAGGTGACAAGATCGAGGTTCTTTCTTTCATCGTTTAAAACCAATGGATACCAAGGCGTGAATTGAACTGAAATGTGGATGCAATAATTACAATCTATCGTCTCCCTACTACTTCAAACACAAGAAAAAGAAACATGCAGTTTTTTTTAGATCAAAATGTAGACCTCACTGTTGCGATTTCCTTCACTTTTTCAAACTTCAGAATCGCTTCTGGCTTAGACGAATGAATGATAGGAAGGTGCTATTTCCTCTCGCACTAGCGGGAAACCATGTTGCTCGCCGTAACTGGAGCACGCTATCACCACCCGAAGGAAGGGCCCTCCTCTATTTCATTTTTCTTAAAAAATTATAATTTTTTTATTTTAAAAATAGTTTCTTTATAATTCTATTAAAATGACAATTATATTCTTTATCATTCTAATTACCACATTCATCTTTTTCGAGGGAAATTAGCTCTTAAATTAGAAGTTCTTAATTCCAAAAAAAAAGAAACTTTTCCGTTATCTAATTCAATCTACATATACTCTTACACAGTCACATTACACAGATAACATCATATTATAGTTTCCACACTAAAAAATAAGTAATAATTTATTTTGAACAGTAGAATTTTGAGAAAACAAAGAGATTCTGAAGATAACGATGACTATATACATGATGCATCATGGTAATTTCTGTTTATGTTGCGGATGAGGAATGGGAGCACCGTGACCTATTCCCCAATAACCAGTAGAAGGGTTCCAAATACCATAATCGTCTGCATCATAAAATCCATCACCTTCATCCATGTCATTGAGCTGTTCCGGTGTTGAAGATGATGATATCAGTGTTGTTGAGGACGTAGATATTATTGCATACATTCCTATCGTCACAACCACTACTATCTTAATCAACTTCAACAATATTTTAGAGGTCATGATTTTCGTTTGAATCATTGTTCTGTCCCACACAATTTCACTCATTTAACTGCTAAATGTAGTTTTTGCGTCACTCTAACAAAGTCTCATATTATAATGCTAATTTCTATCTGCGATAATTATAATTTTTAGTTCACGATTTTTCTTCTATTTTTTCTATTCTATTTGTTTTCTTAAAACTATATATCATATATTATAGGCATTATAATGTTATAGTAAAATTGTTATTTACATTAAAAAATTATGTGTATTTTAGATTTTTATACATATTCAAATTCAGGGATAATATTTTTTTACCTTTTTTTTATAGTTTTTCTATCATTTTCGTGTAGTTTATACATTTGTGTTTACTCAAATGCATTCTGACTTTCTTTTCTGCTTTTCTCGTTCATTTTCATGTTTTCTTTTACTCGTACAAATAAATAAATGTTAAAACTTCATGTTATCGATTAAATAATACTAAAACCTTAAAAAATCTGAATCCAATACTAACATATTACTATCATGTTCAAATGTAACATATATAAAAGAAATTACAAGATCTTAAGACAAATATTATTTGTTTGTCTTAAAATAGATGCTATAAATTAATAATAATAACTTCAATTTATTTAAGAGTGAGATAAAATAAACATACTTAGATTAAAATAAAAACATATATAAGGGGCTCAAAATATACTTAAATTTTTTAGAAACTATTATCCCTTGACAAAATTCTTTTGCTCACACTAAATGAATGATATATCATGATTCTTACATGTTCTTGCTATCCTTGCATGCTCGTGGTAGTAATCAGCTTATGAATAACTAATATGTTTAATATGTTTTTTGGATGTTAGGGAGTAAATGCAACAACTAATATGCTTTCTGATTTAGTGAGGAAGCTTGATGATTATTTTGAGAGTTAAAGTTGTAAAACATTCACATGCACTCCAATTTAAAAATAACATAATTATATTCAAACTACATGGTAAGGGTGAAATGAAAAAAAAAAGAAGTATCTGTGGTGTAATAATGCGAATAATTTAACATTTTAATAAATTGTACGAAATTATTAAATTATAAGTATTAGCTATATTAAATACATATAAAATTAAGATTAGGTCGCGTTGTCTTTATTGATGTATTTTGACAATTTAAATAATAATAATAATTGATGTAAAATAAGGTTGATTAAAATTGAAAACCTTAAAATTTCACTTTATCTTAAAATGTAAAATATATCCACGTGATATAAAATAAATAAGTGTTTGATTTGTCAAGAGAAGTGACATGTCGTAATATACTCTTAAGATAATTTTAATTTAATAAGAACTCAACTTTATAATTCAAGAGTGATAGTTATATCCTTGTAAATATTAATAAAAGCTGCGGTTTTTTCAGTAGATACGGTATAACAAACTATTTTTTATGTAAGACGTATTAAAATAATTATTGTGGAATAGAAGTATTAAATTATTATAATGTTATTTTTTATTTAGTTATCTGATATCTAAGTTATCTTCAAATAATTGTGTGATTATAATGTAAAATTGATTAGGTTGGGCCAATAAAAGTGGCTCATGGAGTTCTTAATTCAGAATAATAGATTTGCAAGTTAATTATTTGATTTTATTTCTTACGAAGTCATTTTAGTTTATTAATGATAAAAGTTAATAAAACGTATATTATAAATAATATAATATCATTTTTTGGTAATAGAAAGCAATTAAAATCAATTAAAATCCCCATAACTTACACGAAGAGAAACAGTGTAGGGACTGAGGAGTGTTCTCTCTTTCTCTACGTGCGACGACGGAAGGCGGTCTGTAGACGGCGGGTGATTCAGAAGAAGGAAAGAACCAGTGCGGGGCAACAGAAGAAGAGTGAAACCCTAATCTCTAATCAGTAAGTTTTCTTCACTCTCGCACACCAAACCACCATTGTTTAGAGTTTTAAAAAATCTTCTCTTGGAACTCGCCAATTCGATTGCAAAATCGCGAGTTTAGCCGAGTTCAACTATTCTACCGACTTTATATCAAAATTGAGCTTGTTTATGAGTTGGCTTATGTGTAGAAACGTAAACTCGTACTAGTTAACGAGTTAACTCGCAAGATAATCATGAGTTAAACTATTAAAACAATTACTCACAGAAACAGAACTGAAAATTGGAAATTACTGAATGCTTATGAAACTGAAACAAAAATCTAGGATTAATTACTACTAAAATTTTAACAGAATTGAAAGAGATAGGGTAAGAAAGATAGAACCAGGAAAGAACTGCAGCTATTAATACGTGGATGATGTGAGAACTGATATTAGTGCAGCAGACATGCTGCTTAGTAAAAAAAAATAATTAGATTTTCCAGCATCGATTTCACACCTTCTTCAATGAAATCTGCACCATTCAGTGAGCATTTGCAATCATCAAGGTTTATCAATTATTCATGTATGAATGAAGCTTATTTGTGATATTCACAAGGATGAATTTTATTGTGTGTTAAGTGGAAAAACTAAAAAAAATGTTCAGCACACCGAAATTTACGTCCAAATCAACTTATTACAAAGAAAATTTCCTAAGTTCATGATATACACAATGGACTTTGAACTTCAGCATGTAATCTTCAATTTGTTCCAGACTCTGGGTTCACCAATGGTTGAGCTGGAAGAGCACTTGATCTTTGTTGTACCAGTTCATTCACAGTTGAAGCTAGCTGTCCTATTTGAGTCTGCAAATCCTGGATAGTTGCTTCGATGGAGGGATCAATTCTGCTGTTTTGTTGTTGTGCCACGTATCCTTGTGGCCTATCAAAAGCTGAGTATTAGGTGTAGGCTTAGGTACAGCTATGGTATTCTGGAAATACTGTGCGTGTGGTAGAGATGGATCTGCTGGAATGTAGTTTTGGTTAGGGATCCATCTCGGGTTGCCTTGCTGCTGATTCCCCTGCTGATTCTGGAAAATTCCAGCCACTAGTTGTGCATCCAAATTGGCTACATCTTGCAGCTGTGGGCGTTGGTCCGTGAAATGGTCATCTGCAGCACATAATCCGCAATGTTTAACTACACCATTAACCTACTGATTCAAGGCCATCTGCCCCATCATTGTAATTGTTGAATATAGTAAAAAACTATATATGGGATTAATCTCTCTTGTGTTGAATATACACATATGGTCCTCTGTTTATAATAGAAGAAATATGGGCTAAGCCTAAAATACAAATAAGAAATAATAACAAACAAACTAAAGATAAAAGATAAATATAAAATAAAGATAATATATCTAACACTCCCCCTCAAGCTAGTGCATACAAATCGTATGTACCAAGCTTGTTACTAATATAATCCATAAAGACTTAGTGAAAATATATGTTTTTGCACTCGAGTGACACCAAATTGCTAATGATTTGCAAGACGAGATAAAAGACGAAATACCAACACAAAAGGCTCCCCCTGAGCAACAAATTTGGGAGGTTGCTCCATGTAAATCTCTTCTTGCAAATCATCGTTGAGGAATGCCACCAGTGGATAAAGAGGTAATTGTTGGAAAGCCACCACGGGTATAAATAAACTAACAAAAATCATCTTTTTTCATGGGAAAAAAACATATATGAACGGGTCAAACGCAATGGTGACGAAAGAGAGGCCAGAAAAGACAGTAGCGGAAGAAGCTATGGATGAACAGGAGAGAGAAACTATAAAAATAAAAGATTCTCCAATCAAGGCACCTGAAAAAGGAAAAAGAGCAACCTCGATGCTCCAGATAGCGGCCTGAGAGGAGACGGGACGTGCAACAACACACGATGAATGTGATCTCGACGCTCTAAATTATTACTAGACATGTCACCATGCACGACGGAAAAGGAAGCAAATCCATATCTTCAAAAGACCCTGAGAGCGCGTAGGAGCTTCGATGAAGGCGTCGTTAATGACATGGTGGTTGCCTGACCGAGACGATCAAAACCATGTGATCATCGATAGAAACTTGAACTCCGACAATAGCGGTAGACGACAGCGCCGCCGCCGGTAGTATATGGCTCCACCGCTCGTAGCAGTATATGGCGCCACCGCCAGCAGCGGTGGATGTAGTGACAGAGACACCAGTAACTTTTTTCTCAAAATAACTTGGCTCTAGATACCATGTTGAATATAGTGAAAAACTATATATGGGATTAATCTCCCTTGTGTTGAATATACACATATGGTCCTCTATTTATAATAGAAGAAATATGGACTAAGCCTAAACTACAAATAAGAAATAATAACAAACAAACTAAAGATAAAAGATAAATATAAAATAAAGATAATATATCTAACAGTAATCAATTCCAAAGTTTTGTTGCCTATCTTCATATTATCTTCAGTCAACAAATTTTGTCCTTGAATAGCATTTACTTCAAGCTCATGAACTCCCCTGATGGTACTTCCCCTAATGATGAACTGCTGGCTGTTTTCAGCTATGTTAGAAATCAAGTAACGGCCTGCAGCTGGTGTCTTATCCATGAACACCCCTCCACTAGCAGCATCAAGCAAATTCCTGTCAGCCAAGGTCAATCCTTCGCAAAAGTATTGTAGTAAGAGCTGTTCACTAATTTGATGATTAGGACAGGTTGCACACAACTTGTTAAAACGTTCCTAATACTCCGAGAGGCTCTCTCCTTGTGATTGCTTAATTCCACTGATTTCCTTTCTAAGATGCTGTCCTAGATGTTGGAAAGAGCTTCTCCGGAAATTTTCTCTTCATTTCTACCCATCCAGCTATGGGCTTTAGTTGAGAGAACAACAATGTTTTGGCTGCATTACATAGAGAGAAGGGAAATTCGTTCATTCGAACCACTTCTTCAGAAATGTTGGCCGGTTTCATGGTTGAGCATACAATGATGAACTCCATCGGGTGTTTATGCAGATCCTCTCCAATCATTCCATGAAACTTTGGTAATGATTGAATCAGTCCAGATCTCAATTCGAAGCTAGCTGCTCCTTTATTCTGAGGAATCTGAATACACAAGGGTTGGTAACGAATATCCTATTGGCAAGCTCCTTCAATGTTCTTTCCTGCTGTCAAGCCATCTCCTCACAGCTATCAATTCTTGTTTCAGAAGGTGCAGTGAACTCTAAGTTCCTCTGATTCAGCTTAGCCTTTTTCAACAATCGCAAAGTTCTGTCAATCTCAGCGTCAAATTGGAACAATAGACCTGATTTCGACCTTGTCATGCATTCTTAAGCTCAAAATAAACTGGTTAGCTCACACAAAAATACAGAGCAGCAGCAAAAAGAGAAAAATCATCATTTCTAAAATTTATAATCTTCAAACACACAACACTAACTCAAAAATCACTCAAATTTTTCTGTCAATCTCAGCGTCAAATTGGAACAATTGACCTGATTTCGACCTTGTCATGCATTCTTGAGCTCAAAATAAACTGGTTAGCTCACACAAAAATACAGAGCAGCAGTAAAAAGAGAAAAATCATCATTTCTAAAATTTATAATCTTCAAACACACAACACACTAACTCAAAAATCACTCAAATTTTGCCTCTCCCCAGCAATGACGCCATTTGATAAACTCTTTTGTCACTAAGAATTTATGCAACATCGATTTCCTCACTTCTATAGTATGGTGTGAAACCAAAGATCAATCCTAGGAGAGACAAACTTGCTTTTTGCCTTTGAGTGTGTGCGTATGCAAATTGGAGGAAATCTAATTATACTAATCTAAACAAACTAAAATCAACCTAAAAAGAATACAAATCGTGTTAAGAGAACCTAAATGTAACTCTGATTAAATTCTTAAGTCAGAAAAACTAAGAAAACTATGAACTAGGTGTACTCAACTTCAACTTTCCTAAATGCACTAGAATGGAGTTTTTCACAATGTAGCTATCCTAACCTAACCTATATGCTTAAATTAACTCAATTACACTACTTAAACTAGATACAAACCTATATGTCCAAGGAATGATTGAAGTCTTATAAGAATATCTAGTGATTTTGTGAGAGGAAACGAGTTATTTAATATTTTGCTGGGTATAGTATTTGTCTTATAATTACCTATTTCCAGAAATATCATTCCGGAATATCTTGTTCCTGAGTACTTAACATTCTTCATCAAAACAAATGCAACAATTTTCGTTCCCTGACAATTTTAGGCAACTTATTTGCTTTGGAATAGATGGAGGCCAAATTTTTTCGCTTTCTCAAGATTGTGGGTGTTGGATACAAAGCCAGAGCTGAAGCTGCAGGTCGTCTATTGTATCTCAAATTGGGGTACAGCCATGAGGTGGAATTAGCTGTCCCTCCTGCTGTCCGAGTTTTTTGCTTCAAGAACAATGTAATTTGCTGTACAGGAATTGACAAACAAAGAGTGCACCAGTTTGCAGCCACTGTTCGGACCTGTAAGCCTCCTGAAGTTTACAAAGGCAAGGGTATAATGTATGTTGATGAAGTTATCAAGAAAAAACAAGGAAAGAAGTCTAAATAGTCATATAATCTTTAGGTGATTTCGTGAAGTCTAGACTGAGATGTACATTGGCTACACTCTGTCTGCACAAATTGCTATGATTAGCTCTAGCCTTCAAACAATTTTAGTGTTGGAATCCTTGAACATTATGGTAATCATTTATTTGCTTTGAAATAACTATAATTTCTTGTTTCAGTAGGATTGATATGTACTTTTAGAGTTTATCTTACTTTGCTGAGACATTTTGTCTAAGAATATAATATTATTTTGAAAGGCTCGTTTTCTTTTCTTCCTTCTGATGGTTAAAATTATTATAGGATGGCTCGTCTTAATTTTAACCTCACCTCTTTCCCATTTTCCTCTACACAAAGTTTTATTTTGCTTTATTTTTTATAATTAAAAGCTCTCTTGTCCAAATTTTTACCCATGATTTATAACTACAATTTTATTTTAGATCTGTGCGCATTGTAACGGTTTATTTTGATGTTAACAACGTGGTTAAATGCCTATATTGTGCTCTAGGCTTTTAATGTAAAGAAGCTTGTTGTGCTGGACGAATCCACCATAGAAATAATCTGTAAGGAATCTGAATGATCTTTTCAATTTTGTTATCCCACATAGAGGCTGCATTATTTTCGCCTGAGAAAACAAAGAGATTCTGAAGATAGCGATGACTATATACATCATGGTGATTTCTGTTTATGTTGTTGAGGAATGGGAGCACCCTGGCCTATTCACCAATTACGTCTGCATCATAAAATCCATCACCTTCATTCATGTCACTAAGATGTTCCGGTGTTGAAGATGGTGATATCAGTGTTGTTGAGGATGTGGATATTGTCGCATACATTCCTATCGTCACAACCACTACTATCTTAATCAACTTCAACAATACTTTTGAGGTCATGATGATTTTCGTTTGAATCATTGTTCTGTCCCACACAATTCCACTCATTTAACTGTTAAATGTAGTTTTTGCGTCACTCATTTAACCTCATTATAATGCTAATTTCTATCTACCATAATTATAGTTCACGATTTTTCTTCTATTTTTTCTATTCTATTTTTTTCTTAAAACTATATATCATATATTATAGGCACTATAATGTTATAGTAAAATTGTTATTTACATTATAATAGGATAATATGATGAGATAAAAATATGATCAAGACACAAAATTATGATATATACCTTTTCGTAGTGTCGTTCATTTTGACGGACGAGACATGAAATTTAATGAAGAGACACAATATTAATGAAATCTGAATTTAACACAGAATTGATATCATTCTCAATCCAAAATATTAAGATAATTGATTAATGTGTTTTCATTATTGATGTTTTACTTTTTCATTTATATTCAATGTAAAACTTAGATTCACTTGAATTCTTGACAATTTGAGCTAAGTAAATATTTTACTCAGTAAAATTATTTGACAAAAAAATTGAGAGAAAATTTAAATCTTCAATTTTAATTGTTTTTCAATTTTAAAAAAGAAAGGAGAAAAGATATCCAAATATATTTTTTTCAATAATTTATTTCATAAAATATGTTAATTAATTTTAATATACAACCAAAATAAATATTAACGTATTTATTAAAGATTGAGAGTGCGGAATTAAAATAACATTCCATAAGATGAGTTATAAAAGAACTACTTTATTGACTGCTTGATAGATAAAATATGACGTAAACAATTGTGTATATATTGTATACTATAGATTGAGAATAATATTGTATGCATAGATTGGGATAGTACTGGTATTTGTTGGTTTATGAGGTAAAGAAAGATAAATTATTTTCTTACAACTTAACAAGTACTTGATAATCCATTTTTAAGGGTATATATCATTTTTGAAAAAATTATTTATTAGAAAAAGATAAAAGTAAAATAATTAATATAAAATGGGCATAAAAATTTGTATATCAGGGCAAGTAAAAGAATTGTTAATTTAAGTAAGATTATTAATTAACGTTTAAGATCAACTTAACTCGTTTTCGTATAATAAGTTATGTATGGATTATGGAGTCTCTAACAAAAATATATATAAAAAAAAGGGAAAATTAGTGGCACGTGTCAGAGAGGGGGTGACATTGACACGTGAAGATGAGTAAGATTTTGATCGAGGGTCAAAATAGTGAATGAACTTGAAAATTTTAGCGGGGTTAACGTAACTGTTTTATGTCTGGCAGGTGGGTGCGGAATCCAGAAGCGTGGAAAAGAACACAACGGTTTTGCCATCCATTACCAAACCTGTTCTGCTGTCTCTCTTCCTCCTCTCCGTTCTCTCTTTCTCTGGTCACCGCCGGTGACAAGGATGCAGAGAATGGTAATTCTGTTTATTTCATCATCCACATTTTTGTATTAATTGAATACAATCAATTGTTGATTTGCTTCCCAGACATTTCATTATTGCGTGGTTTCGTCTTTCTATCTGTAGGGTTGAGACGCTGTGTTTAGGAGTGCTAAGTGCGTTTCTCGTGGATGGTGAAGACGAGAGACAGACCGTCCATGGCGGACGCCAGAGAGGAGCGGGGGAACTTTGCACTTTCAAATGCTGAGGAAGAGAGGATCTTCGTTTCGATCAGAGTAAGACCTTTGAACGAGAGAGAAAGAGCGAGGCACGATGTGTCTGATTGGGAATGTGTTTCTACCAACACCATCAAATTCAAGAACAACGGCCATGCAGAGCAGCGTCCTCTGTCAATGGATACATATACCTTTGGTGAGAAACATGAAGCTGCTACTTCTTCCATGTCCATGTGTAGCCTATACTGACATCATTAGGCTTCACGTGAATCGTTATAATTTATGGATTTTTGAATTTTTTTTTTCACAATTTGATATCTCAGTTTTCCGGGTATTTGTAATCTCTGTCACAATATTATTATTTAATCTGATGGTGTATTGGAAACAGACAGGGTGTTTGGGGAAAAGTGCAGTACAAAGCAGGTGTATGAAGAAGGGATTAAGGACGTTGCCCTTTCTGTAGTTAGGGGTGTCAACTGTGAGTAATCTTCTTCATGTCTGATGATTCCTGATTGTGTAATGTGTTTATTGCTGTATTGGCTGGTGGTTTCTTTTTTCCTTTTAAGGGGTTTCTCATTGGTGAAATGTAATCAGCTAGCATTTTCGCTTACGGGCAAACAAGTAGTGGAAAGACGCACACAATGACCGGCATTACTGAATATGCAGTAAGGGACATATATGAATACATAGAGAAGGTATAGAACAATTCAAATCCTGGTCTCATCTTGCAATGAAATGGATAGTGTTGTTCTTCGATAGCTGCCGAAAGGTTGACATCTCTTGTTACGTTTCAGCATAAAGACAGAGAATTTGTAGTCAAATTCTCTTCCATGGAGATCTATAATGAAGCTGTTAGAGATCTTCTCAATGCAGGTTCTACTTCACTGAGAATTCTAGACGATCCAGAGGTAAGTTGGGTGGTATAATTTGATTGCTCTGTTGAAGAGTTCCTTGCTTAGTTCTTTTGAATGATTGAGAATATATGCGCCTCAAACAGAAAGGGACAGTTGTGGAGAAACTTACGGAAGAGACACTGATAGATAGGGGACAGTTACAGCGACTCCTTTCGATATGTGCAGGTATTGGGTGCTCAATTACTATATTGTTTTACGATTTACAGCTTTATAGGCTTTCCGGTGCTCTACTTCAAGCCATATATGCGTGTGTTCTTGCAGCTGAAAGGACAACGGAAGAGACAGCGATGAACGAAGCTAGCTCCAGATCTCACCAAATTATTCGATTGGTATTTCTTTTATCGTTAAATTGCTTAGTAATTGAGATAATTATTCTCATTTTATTCCTAAATTTTCTCAAAATGATTATTCCTGCAGACAGTTGAAAGTAATCCTCGTGATTATGCAGACGTCGCAAGATCTGGAGCTCTATTCGCCAGTGTGGTATGATCTTTGTCCTATCCCACATATATTATTGTAGGATTGTCTCTGTCTGTTAATTGACTCGTAGATGAAATGAACAAGATTTGGTTTCTTTTGTACAGAATTTTGTTGATCTAGCAGGAAGTGAACGTGCTGCTCAAACATTGTCAGCTGGTACAAGATTGAGAGAAGGTAGCCACATAAATCGTAGTTTACTGAGCCTTGGAACTGTAATCCGTAAACTAAGGTATAATTTACTCCTACGTACTAATTTAAAATTTGGGTAATTATACCTAATTGCTTTAATAAATTAGGTGATATATGATAGGTGATATAGCTCAACATGATTAGTCCGAAAAATGACCACATAAAGTATGTACCAAGATCCATCAGATTAAACTAAAGGCACGATATCTAGATTCTTATATCTTTGAATGTGGTCACTGGTTTGATGATGATTATGTACATGGATCCGATCCATGAAGTCCGGCCCGTGGACAATGTTCTAATGAATCACTCTTTATGGAAAAAAGAAAAACAGTAGACGGTATCTCATAAAGCAATCATTGTACTTGAGGTCACTCTCCCATCTTTTTGGGACATGAACACCGTGATAATAGAGATTTCCAAAGGAAAAAGAGAAAAGAATTTATATGATCAGTGATCCAGTCTGATAGTAGAGATATAGGGAAAAATAAAACAGTTACTCTAATTTTATATTTTATTGCTTCTTATTCTCTTTAAGTTTGTTCGCCATGCAAAGACAGGATCTTGATACAGTTCATTGAAACTGCTGCTTAAATATGCTTATTCAAATAAACGAAAAATTAAAAGAATTAAATAGTTAGTTTTTATATAAAAAACAATGCGTCTCCCGAATTTATTTCAAAAATGTTATGACTGAAATATATCTAAATTTTTAATTTGTCTATTTTGTTGAATACCTGGTCTCAAGTTGGACATTGTAAACTTAATTCAATTTGCGTAAATAATCTATTAGTTTGGGCATGACTAATTTTTTTTTAGTATAGAAGGATATATTAGCTTAATAAAAATATCGGATGAGGACTAAAATATATTGGTAGAAGCTAAACTTGATCAACGAATCACTTGACTTAAAATCTATAAGTATTTGTTTTGATTCATCTTTTGACTTGGATATTCCTGGCCAACGTTTTTATCAATGAAAGTTCTCTTATTTTAAAGTTCCTTCTATCTTTTTTTTCTTCACTTTGTTAATTCATCAATTGCATTTTTTAGTATAAAACCCTAAATACTAAAATATTTATTGTATGCAGCAAGGGAAGAAATGAACACGTACCTTACAGAGACTCTAAGCTTACTCGCATTTTACAGAACTCCTTAGGTGGCAATGCCAGAACAGCGATCGTTTGTACCATTAGTCCTGCAAGGAGCCATAGTGAGCAATCAAGAAATACTCTGCTTTTCGCTGGTTGCGCAAAACAGGTGACTACTAATGCTCGGGTCAATCAAGTGACGTCAGACAAGGTTTTGGTAAAACAACTGCAAAAGGAATTGGCCAGATTGGAGAACGAGTTAAGGAACTCCACCCCAAATACCATCTTACTCAAGGAGAAAGAACTCCAAATTCAAAAGGTGAGGGCAGATTCAATAAGTTGAGTTCTTTTGTTTTAATCTGTTAGTTTGGTTGCGGGTCATTTATATCGTTTTAATATTTTTAGTTTTTTTTTCAATTTAAAATAAGTATCTTTCTTAAATTTTCAAATTAATATTAATCTTTTATTCTTTAAAACTTGAAAAAAAAATTAATCTTTTTTGTCCAGACGTCTTGTACGTACCTAAACACGTAATTATAGTAAATACTTAACCAAAAATATTTATTATACACGTTAAAAATATATAACAATATTTAAAAGAAGATTAAAATGATATATTTTAAATTACAAAATTAAAAAACTAATTTAAATTTATAGAACCAAAAAAAATTATATACGAAGTATATTCAATTGAATTATATTTTCCAGCAAGTTGAATATTATACTTTTTGTAGGTTAAAGATAATTTATTCCATGGTTTTGCTGGGACAAAAAATAAATAGCCTGAACGCCTACGTCATGACCATTTCTTTCAGCTATGACCATAATAAGAGTAGTTTCATTATTTATATATATATATGAGAAAATTGATGGATATGATTCATAAATTAATTGTTTAAATTTCTGGTATATATGATGGTTTGGCCAAGGAATCTGATAATTGATGTTTATCATTATTATTATTTACTGTGAAATAATTTTACATCAATACGTCACTTAGGTTATGTTAAAATTTTGTTGTAGAGCGTTACATTTTTTATAATTTTTATTCAGTTTATCCTGTTTTACTCACATGATTCGAAAGCATGCAGATGGAACAAGTGATCAGTGAGTTGACTCGGGAACGTGATCTCTTTCAGTCTTCTGCTCAAAATAAGCTTCAGTCTGCTGAAAAAGATCAACCTCTAAGAGTAGGCAAACATTCAGCCTCTGAATTGTCAGGAGCTAATAATTTCCTTCGCAGGATGGACAGCGCATCTGAGAATCTTGACATAACAACAACCAGTTTACAGCATACTGGAAATTCTGATGACGACTTTCTCTTGGATGGCAGTTCTCCAACGTTTGTTGGGCCTGATCCGTGTCAGGGTTGGGAGGAGATGGCCAGCAGAGCTGCTGAACCTGAAGATGACTGCAAGGAAGTTCCATGTATTGAAGTAAAAGAAGTGGAAACAGACCATAAAATAGATGTTAAATCATCCTCAGGGAATGAGCAGTTAAATCCTGCTGTCGTAGATAATACTAACAACCTTATTGTGGACCTCCTAAAGGAACCCAGTGGGTCTTCTACTCAAATAGATAAGGTGGATCAGGAATCTTCAAAACATCCTCACATAAGTAATTTGCAGCAGAAACCTGCCACACCTCAACTCAAGGAGCCGGAAAAGGTATCCGGCACATTCCCAACTGAGGTTGAAAGGGAAAGCTCTAATTATAGTTCGGTTTGCTATGAGGACAAGCTACCCGAATCAAAGTTCCAAGCCACAGAAAGAAAGTCTTCCAGAGAAAGATCTTCAATTCAAGAGAGGAAGGCTTCAGTTGAAGACGTAGAATCCCTTTGGGATTCTGATGCGGAGGATACTTCCAGCGTCCTCAATTTTGTTGTAGGAATGAACGAAAGGGCTAGGCAAAAGCCACTGGACGAGGGCATGGATGATATTATGGTAAGCACCAGACGCACCCACTAACACATACTCTAATGCTGTCTGTCCATTTTGCTATACTACTCCAATAATTCTAAATTTTATTTTATTTATCAGGTACGAGCAAGAACATCTGGAACCGATAAACGTGTGAACAGAGTCAGAGGTGTCAGTTTCAGCGGAACTCCGGCGCCTTGGAATTTTGAGACGCAACTGAGAGATACAATTCAACTTTGGGATGCATGTAATATACCCTTGGTACATAGGTCCTATTTTTTTCTTCTCATCAAAGGCGAAATTTCGGATGCAGTGTACTTTGATGTAGAGCTCAGACGTTTGTCTTTCTTAAAGGACACGTTTTTTAGCGCAACAAACAGTACAGGACATGGTTCGGATGTCACACCTAATTCAAGGTAAAATATTTTTGTTTGATAAGAGTTTAAACATGCAATTCGCATTTATCTTTGCCAATATTATCAATCAGATTGGTTGATTCTCATTGTGACAGGGCACTCCCCTGCATGTGACTTATTTTTGTTGATGCAAGACATTGTGTCTATGTAGTCTTCACATTTTTTGAGATGAAATTTTATAATTTTTTTCTTCTTAGTGGAATGTTTAAAGGACTAGTTAGATCATAGATGTTGAGAATTAATTCGAAGCAAATACATCACAATGGGGATTATATAGTAAAACTGGATATTATTAACATACTCATGCTTGTGTAAGTGCTAAAAAGATACTGAAAATATGAAGCTCTTAATCATCCCATGTGAAACTTTACATCAATAGTACTGTAAAAATATTTGTCATAATATTTCATTTTGTTTTTGTCCTTTTTACTGACCAGTTTGATGGCACTGAATCGTGAGAGGAAAATGCTAAGCAAGCAAGTGCATAAGAAGTTTTCGTGGAAGGAAAGAAACGAAGTTTACGTGAAGTGGGGTGTGGACTTGAAATCTAAGCACAGAAGTGTACAGTTGGCATGGTGCTTGTGGACGAATACAGAAGATTTGAACCACGTAAGGGAAAGTGCAGCACTTGTTGCGAAGCTGGTTGGTTTTATAAACTCGGGTGAGGCCTCAAGGAAAATATTTGGATTAAGCTTCTTATCCCGCTGGAAGCCCTAGGAATCCCATACTCCCAAGGACACATCATCTCAATTTTTTGTTCAGCCTTTTCTTTCCTTCTTCCCACTGACATCTGAGAAAACCATGAATAGTGGGATACCAAAAAAAAAAAAGAAATATCATTTGTAAGAAATCCCGATGATCTTCAGCAAGAGAAATTGAAATGATACCAATAATATTTATGGAAAAAAGAAAAAGGAAAATACAGAGACAGAAATGAAAAATGAGATACCATGGAAAGAGGTGAAAAATTATTGTTGTATAAAGTTTATAATTTTTTGTAGTTACATAAGTTGTTATTTAATGTTAATGTATAAATATGGAATAATTCTACAAAAATTATAAAATATTTCTATTCATCTTATTTACCAAATAAAATAAGTTCATAATACTTTCAAAATTATAGCCAACTCTCTACTCTTTACACGCATCAGTTTTTCCTTTTCGTATTTTTTTCCTTATAACATTAAGAAGTTCTTCTTTCTTTTATAGGATACAATATCTTGTGGTTATATCAATTATGTAACATTTAGCTAAATTTTTCTCCTAGATATAATCTAATTGATATAGAATATAATCAGACACAAAATTATAAAATATATTTACGATTTTTCATTTATTTTATTACAAAAAATTTAGACATTCTATAAAATATAACGAAGGAGGGACAACAAAATATACACTATAATACACATATATAGAAAATTCTTCAACTTTAAAAATCACGAAGTTTTCGTTCACTCAAGACTTGTTATTTTGTACTAATATATATATATATATATATATATATATATATATATATATATATATATATATATATATATATAAAACAATATATAAAAACATATGATAATGTTATTGGCTTATTTTTTAGAGAGGAACCAATTTTTAGATTAGCATGTTTTATGTCTTTCATAATTTCATTAATCAATTACTCATTCAAAGAACATTTTTGTCTTAAGGATCAACATAAAAAAATCACATATGTTTCTCATTAATCTACATTAATTATCAACATCAATTCCAACTACTCTATCTAACTAGTTAATTCAAATCTCAATCCAAATTGGTTGAAACAACAAATTGTTCACCTTATAAACTAACCTAATAACATAAAAAATTCTCAATCATCAAAAATCAATTACTAAGTATCAACCCACAAGGTTCCAACAACATGCAACTCGAAGTAGCTCAAACAACACAATAAATAGAAACTTTGCTTCTGAAAAACTAATGTATTCAATGAACTCGTAAAACTCTACACCTATCATGCTTGCTACCAAATCTTCCATTGATATTGACCATTGTTGTCAAATCAAGTTATGACAAGTTTAACCCTACTAACTTCCTAAGTATGATCATATTTCATATCATATGGTCTCCATCTAGAGCTTCCTTCGACTGATACCACATAGATGTGGTACTCTATATGAGTTAGACATTAGTTGAGTCAGGATAATCTCAATCCCAATTTTCTTTCAATACACTTTGACACGTTACACAATAGTATTTTTCCATAAAAAATAACTATTATGACTCAACCACACATAACTACTTCAAGCAAGGTTTTAAAATAATTATTTATAATATTTGTATTTAGAGTTCCCGCCCAGCACCACTGTCTTAGAAATAACTAATTTGACTATTAATTCCATACAAAATTTCACAAACATTCCTTATTAACAACTATAACCCAATATACTACAATTACAAAATATGAAAGGTAAAGAATAACTACATACCACTTTATAAATCACTTCTAATAAGAAAATTTTTCACAAACTACCGCCCATAGCCACAAAGAGTCAATGATTCATTGTCATGATTGTTCTAGTGGTACTTAATAATTAGGGTTTGATACCAAATGATGGTATAAGCTCATCTAAGATATATGACTTAAGCAAGGTGGAGACTTCCAAATGGGTTGGTAGTTGCGTAAGTTTGATGGTGGTGGAAATATTTTGCATATATAATGGGTTTTATGTGGTGAAAGAGTGGCTCATCTTCCCAGATATATGACTCAAACAGAAGGGATGGAGCTACAGTGGTGTTTGGTGTGCTCTCAAGAGAGGTTTGGTCAACTCAAGAAGAATGGTGACTAGAGAAACCTAGAAGTTGTAACATTGGTGACCTAAGTTGAAAGGTATAACACAAATTTGACAACATAACAATACTCAATTCAAAGGTAAATTTATATGGCATCATAAATATTCTTGAATTATCAAAGCCTTTTTTATGGAGGAAAATAGGTCCAGTTTTTGTTGCTCATTTTCTCTTCCTAGCTTAGTCAAAATCTTTCACTTTTTCATATTTGTCTTCTTCATACAATGTTTGACTTGAATTTTTGTGGTTTTGATGATTTGTTATTTTTTGGATTTATTTTTAAGATGTCATGAAGTCTTAAATAATTTATTTTCATACCTTTATAAGGTCGACTTAGGTACAATTATAGTGGCATACCTCAAAATATAGAAAGAACATTTATGCAACTAAAAAATTATCTTTAACATGTTATTATATCTCATGTTTCATAAACACAATTATAACAAATTCTAATTAAAATAAATGTTCAAAGGATAAAAATCAATTAAAAATCCAAGATTAAAGGTTAAATGAGGGTATAAATATACACTTGGATTTAAGAAACAACAAATTACTCTACTGATAAGGAATAGAAATGTGAACTCACTTTAGAGAAATTGACTTTGAGTTCTTATAGAATTTTTAAACTATAACTAAATAAGAAATTTGGGAGAAAAAATAAAATTTTTGTAGAGAACTAAAAGTTGGAGAGAAGAATGAAGCTTTTGAAAAATAAGAATTTTGGATTATCACAAGTTCTCCCGTAAATTATATTATAATGGAATGGTGACATTTAAATTATTATGTTTTTAACTAGAAAAAAAAATATTTCAACAAATAATTATAAATTTTGGCATAATAATAATGTTTGAACCAATAATTTCACTTTCTTTGTTTTCTCTTTATAACCAATATATCATAAACTTATTTTGTTGTAGCCGCTTTGGATATTCTTCTAAAAATATCTGTATCATCATTGTGCATTAGTGTCTTTGAGTTGTCTTTCATTCTTCGGTGAGATTATTTACTAATTATTGAAATATGAGCTTTCACCACTTCTATTTCTTGTAAATTTAATATAGTAGTTATTTTCATCTTCTAATAAGGACATGCTAATATAACAACTGTACTTATTGTGTTCACAACTAAAATGGGTTGATTGATATTACAATGCTGGCTACCCTCTACACCCATTTATGATACAAGTCTCCAATAACCAACTCCCTCTATTTGGTGGGTGAACCATGAAGCCCCTTCCTTTAAGTTCAATGTAAAGAAAATCAATCACTTGTATTAAATTTTACTAATCCTTTAATTCTTTTAAAATAATCTAATCAAATGTCAGAATTAAGATTAGAATATTTAGAAAATTATCATTAAAAAGTAAAAGTAATTACAAATATATTCATAGTGTTTGTTTTGTTTATAAAAGAGACGCGGTCCAAAGATTTTGAAGGTAAGGATATGTCTGCTCATGGAATTGTATGGACTGCACTATAATGTTGTTTTATTTGTCTGAGTTCTTCTCTCTTATATTTGGAGGATACATAATAAAGTCAACCCACCAACTTCTTACAAAACCATACTCCTTTCCTTTATTGAAAAAGGGTCCAAATTATTTTTTATTTAAATGTGAACTACACAAACTATCATCATTTAAAAAACAGTTTTGTGCATTAAATGATAACATATCAAATAGCAAATGTAGCCCTAAAAATGTTGAATGGTTAGTTAGGGTTTGAAATTACTCTTGTGTGGATCTTTGAAGTGAATGTGATGTTGTACCTTTTTTAATTACCTAACACACAATACAAAAGAAAACTACCATAAAAGGTTTGATAGCAAAGTGAGGTTGATAATTTCTCCTGAAATTAATGAAGAATGGATAATAGTATATGCATTCTTCTTTATGAAGAGATACCTTTCTCTTAATGTAGTATATGCATTCTCATAATAAAAAAAAGTTTGGTAATGTTTGCTTCTTCCTTCTATCTTCATCAATTTCATATTTCCATCTATCATATACTCTCTTCAACATACTCTGCTTATTTTATAAAATGAACATAAATTTAACCCATTCATTTTACACTGATTTATATAATTTCCATTAAACAGAACATGGACTCACTGCTTTTTAATTTAATATTCAAAAATTGAAATTTAAAGACACATAGTTAATCATTCTTTATTGCTGGAAAATGTATTTTTTTAGTAAGTGTAACTCATCTTTTATTGACTTTTTTTTAAACACACCTACTAGTGTTTGCTAAACAAAAGTTGGAAATTTTTTGTAAAGGAACAAGAAGAAACATTTCATGAAAAGAAATTAAAAAATTAATGTTTTTAAGAGGTTAGTTGTAGCAACTTTTAACTATTCTCATTTATTATTTTAAACACAAGATTCAGGAATACATTGTTTTAAGAACTTTTAATTTATTTTTTAGGTTTAAAAATGTTATTTTACCTTTTCAAATTTAATCCCAACACTAAATGTGAAACGTAGAAAAAAAAAGTTGTTCATATAAATTTTTTTTATTAGTTAAAATAAAATCAATTTATAATATATAAATGAATATTTTACAAATTAGTTTTGTAAAATTAAAATTATTTTAAAATTATCTTTTAATATGATGTTAAAGTTATGAATTTGAATTGTTTTATCGAAATTTATTATTTATTAAATTTATTATTTCATTTATCAATATCTTATTTCACACACTAAATTTTAATAACTTAGATGAACTTAACTATTTAAATATTTTTTAATAAATAATTTTTGTTTCTGCATTTTTATATTTCAATAATAGACAATACTTCTTTCATAAGTATTCATCAGATATAAAAAAAATAAACCGTGGCAAGAAAAGTAAAATTTACTAATAAATTTATTATACATTGACAAGTTAAACTTTTAAAAACAATAAGATATTATGAAAATTATTTATCTTAATCAATACACATTATTTATATCTTAATCAAAATTTAAATAGTAACAATATTAGCTAAATTTAAATGCTTTTATTTCAGAATAACAATAGCAGAAATAAAAACTAGTAGTATGTTCGAAATTAAAAACAAAGGAGATAGACAGTTGAAGTTTATATTACATGAGAACAAACCTTAAATCATAGTATAAAATTGTAATTTTAATTTACATTTACTATTAAATAAAGTAAACTTAAGTGATGATTATTCCAAATGATAAGAAAATATAAGTAAAATACAAAATTATTTTGTAAATCCTATAGTTTTCATTTTACTAAACTCAGCTCTTTAGATCAAGTTTATGTTTTACATCTTGTTGATGAAAAATACAATTAGGAGGAAAACCTCAAGTTTTCAAAATATTAGTCAACAACAATTTGATTATTCGTATTAATAACAAAATTATCTAAAAATTTGTTTCATAATTTATTTATAAAAAAAAAGAAACATAGTATATAATCCTTCACACGAAACCGTGTTGCATAGAAGCTAATAAAATCCTGTACCTCCTACTATGTCATTCTTTCATTCATGATATTGAATGTTAATTCATATCTTCACGATACCATTTCTATTTTGGTACTCTCCATCACCATTCATAATATTAAATGTTATTCACATCACAACTACTCATGCCTATAATTAACCAGTTTCAAAGTTTTAAATTAATGCACAAATCTGAATAAATAATTAACCAGTTTCAAGTTTTAAATTAATACACAAATCTGAATAAATTGATGTATTTTATTTAGTTTGAATGCATTTATCACGTTATCAAATATCCGGTCTTATTATAGTTTTTTTATCAATGAAAATATTTTTAATTAAAGACAAGTGATAATCATTAATGTACTTTTAACAATTTTTATTATCCAATTACTTAAAACAAACTAAATAGTTTAAAAACAGTATATACTTAAAAAGCACTTTAATTTTTGTTTTCATATATCCAAAAATGGAATAAATATACTTAACCTATACATTATCATTTATCAAAACTCATGACTTTTAAGATTTAATTTATTACATTAAAAAAAATCATTTTAGAAAAAATGTCTCTATTGTAGCTCTAGTAATTAGTTTTTAAATAACTATATTACCTAGTGGTTAAAATAATATTAAGACAGTAGAAGTGACGTTCCTTCAACCTATATTAATCATTACTAGCTAGCTTTAAAATATTCTGTGGATTACATCTATAGAAAACAAATACAATAATTCATACAGGTTTTTAAGTTAAAAATAGTAGTTATGTGATATCTATTTCAAATTATCGAAATCAGATTCTTTAACTTTTTAACTAGTATGTCTATAAAAGAAATTATTGACTAATTAGTAAAAGAAGTACTATAACTTACATCGATATCATAAATTATAAATACTCATATAAAGTAACGTTGGATAACATTTCCCGTAAATTTTTAAAAAGTTTACATCTTTTCCAATTAAAAATTAACGGCAATACATTATGAATGTATTAAGTTGTTTTATTTTCAAAACAAAACATTGAAAGTAAATATTTTGAATAAAATAAGATTATGATATATATCATTTAGAATGTGTGATATGAATAAGTGAAAGCATTGAGTCCGAGGTGAGGTGCAGAAAACAGCTAACAAACAGTAACAGGGTAAGGTAAGAGTAGGAGTGAGCGTGGACCACACCACACACCATGGTTCCAAAAAACCCTTCAAATCAAACCATTTAAGGAATAAAATAGCAATGGCGACCAAAGCCATCCATAACATAACTTAAAGCCTTGTCATTTGCGGGAAACATGGCTAGCTAACAAACGCTCCTCTCTCTATTTTCCAAACTCCAAAGTACACAGAAACACAACACAGCACTACCAAACAAACAAATGCTGTCAGCCCCTGAACCTAAAAACTCACTTTAACCTCTCACAATCACCACCATCACCACCACCACAATTCCAATAATAACATCAACACCTTCTCCAACAACACACACCTCCAAATGGCAACAACGGTCACATTTTTCACCCTCAGACTCGTCGCTTTCTTCGCCGTCTTAACCATAACCATAACCATAACCACTGCGCAGAACACCACTGCTTCGGAGATTCAAGCCTTAACAGCATTCAAGCGCAACCTCCATGACCCTCTGGGTTCCCTCGACGGTTGGGACTCTTCCACACCCTCTGCACCCTGTGACTGGCGCGGCATTGTCTGTCTCAACAACCGAGTTCACTACCTCCGTCTTCCCCGTCTCCAGCTCGCCGGTGAACTCTCTCCCTCCCTCTCCAATCTCCTCCAACTCCGTAAACTCAGCCTCCACTCCAACAATCTCAACTCCTCCATCCCTCCCTCCCTCTCTCAATGCCTCTTCCTACGCGCAGTTTACCTCCACAACAACCGCCTCTCCGGTCACCTTCCTCGACAGCTTCTCAACCTCACCAACCTACAAATTCTTAACCTTGCGCACAATCTATTCACCGGAGAAATCCCGGACCAGCTTTCCATCTCCCTACGTTTTTTAGACCTATCTGATAATGCCTTCTCCGGCGATATTCCGGCTAATTTCTCATCAAAATCTCAGCTTCAACTCATGAATCTCTCTTACAACAGGTTGAGTGGAGGAATTCCTGGTTCACTGGGAAAGTTGCAAAATCTGCAATTTCTTTGGTTAGACTCTAACCATATTCATGGAACTTTTCCGTCTGCCATTGCCAACTGTTCCTCTCTAGTTCACCTTAGTGCAGAGGACAATGTTCTGACCGGACTTCTTCCTCTTACTTTAGTAACCATACCAAAACTTCAGGTACTTTCACTTTCAGGGAACCAACTTTCCGGTTTGGTTCCCAAGTCCTTTTTCTGCAACAGTCACCTACAAAGCTTGAATCTTGGTTTCAATTCCTTTACGGGGTTTTCTGCACCTCAAAGTGAAGAATGCAATAGTATTTTAAAAATTTTGGATGTTCAAGAAAATCACATTGCTCCCACAAGATTTCCCTCTTGGTTGACCCGGACTACAAAATCGTTGAAGGTGCTTCAGCTCTCGGGAAATTTCTTTACTGGTTCTCTCCCTGTTGATATTGGTAACTTTTTAGCTTTGGAAGAGCTTAGAGTCGCAAATAATTTGTTATCCGGTGGTATTCCGCCTAGCATTGTGAATTGTAGGTTGTTAAAGGTTTTTGATCTTGAGGGGAACCGTTTCTCTGGGTTAATTCCTGAATTTCTCGGGGATATGAGAAACCTAAAGGAGTTTTCTCTTGCCTGTAACCTTTTTACCGGTTCGATTCCTTCTAGTTTTGGAACACTTTCTGCACTAGAGACGCTTAATTTGAGTGACAATAGGTTGACGGGTGTGGTGCCTAAGGAGATCATGAAACTGGGGAACGTGACTGAATTGAATCTCAGTAATAACGAGTTTTCGGGTCAACTTTGGTCAAATATTGGGGACATGACGGGTTTGCAAGTTCTTAATTTGAGTCGATGTGGGTTTTCAGGAAGGGTTCCTGCTTCGTTGGGGAATTTAATGAGACTAACGGTTCTGGACTTGAGCAAGCAGAACCTCTCGGGTGAGTTGCCCCTTGAGGTTTTTGGGTTACCTAGTCTGCAAGTTGTGGCACTTCAAGAGAACCGTTTGAGTGGTAAAGTTCCTGAGGGGTTCAGCAGCATAGTTAGTCTGCGATATCTTAATCTCAGCTCTAATGAATATGTTGGTGACATTCCAATGACTTACGGGTTCCTCAGTTCTTTAACTATTCTCTCTCTGTCTCACAATAGTGTTTCTGGTGAGATACCGCCAGAGATTGGTGGTTGTTCGCAACTTGAAGTATTACAGCTGCAGTCAAATTTTCTACAGGGTAACATTCCTGGTGACATCTCTCGGCTATCTCATTTAAAGGAGCTTAATTTGAGGCACAATAGGTTGAAAGGTGATATCCCAGATGAGATATCAGAGTGTTCTGCCTTGAGTTCACTCTTGTTGGATGGTAATCACTTCACGGGTCGCATTCCCGGTTCCTTGTCAAAACTGTCTAATTTGACCGTGTTGAACCTTTCTTCAAATCTTTTGAATGGGGAAATTCCCGTTGAACTGTCAAGCATTTCTGGTTTGGAGTATTTAAACGTGTCTAGTAATAATCTTGAGGGTGAGATTCCATACGTGCTTGGTGCCAGATTCAATAACCCTTCCGTGTTTGCAATGAACCAAGGTTTGTGCGGGAAGCCCTTGCAGAGGGAATGTGCAAAGGTGAGAAGGAGAAAGAAGAGAAGGCTAATAATGTTGATAGGCGTGGGAGTGGCTGGCTTGTGCCTTTTGGCGTTGTGTTGTTGTGGGTATGTTTACAGCCTCTTGAGGTGGCGGAAGAAGCTTCGAGAAGGGGTGACGGGTGAGAAGAAACGGAGCCCCTCAACAAGTGCAGGTAGTAGAGGGAGCGGTGAAAACGGAGGACCAAAGCTAGTGATGTTTAACAACAAGATCACGTACGCGGAGACATTGGAAGCAACGAGAAACTTCGATGAAGAGAACGTGTTAAGCAGGGGAAGATATGGCCTCGTGTTCAAAGCCTCCTTCCAAGATGGAATGGTTCTCTCCATTCGTCGCTTCGTTGATGGGTTCTTAGACGAGGCTAACTTCCGCAAGGAAGCAGAATCACTGGGCAAAGTGAAGCATCGAAACTTGACAGTTCTTCGTGGTTACTATGCGGGTCCACCAGATGTGAGACTTCTTGTGTATGACTACATGCCCAATGGAAACCTTGGCACACTGCTTCAAGAGGCGTCTCAGCAAGATGGCCATGTGCTGAATTGGCCAATGCGTCACCTCATTGCACTGGGAATTGCTCGAGGGCTAGCTTTCTTGCACTCGGTACCAATAGTTCATGGTGATGTGAAGCCTCAAAATGTTCTTTTTGATGCGGATTTTGAAGCCCATTTGTCTGAATTTGGATTGGAGCGGTTGACAGTGGCAGCAGCGGCAGAAGCATCGTCGTCGTCGACTCCAGTAGGGACATTGGGGTATGTTTCAGCAGAAGCTGTATCGAGTGGGGTGGCGACAAAGGAGAGTGATGTTTATAGCTTTGGGATAGTGTTGTTGGAGATACTAACGGGGAAGAAACCGGTGATGTTCACGGAGGATGAGGACATAGTGAAGTGGGTGAAGAAGCAGTTACAAAGGGGCCAAATATCGGAGTTGTTGGAGCCAGGGTTGCTTGAGCTAGACCCAGAGTCATCGGAATGGGAAGAGTTTTTGTTGGGTGTGAAAGTGGGTCTCCTCTGCACAGCAACGGATCCTCTTGATCGACCGTCAATGTCGGACGTTGCTTTCATGCTACAAGGTTGCCGGGTCGGACCGGAAATCCCGTCATCGGCCGATCCCACAACACTACCTTCTCCTGCTTGATTTTTTTATTTTATTTTATTGTTGATGAAATTGTATCGTTACTTTTCTGAATTGAATTAAATTATCCAAATTTTGGAGGGGGTCCGTCCATATGGTTGAGTTCTTTAATCATCTTTTCTCGGTCCTGTTATTATTACTGCTGTTGGCTGCGCCAAAAGAAGAATTCGTGTGGCTTTGACGAACGGCGCCGTTTTCATGTGGTCAAATTACGCTTACCACGAAATTGCTTGTGCGAGAGATGGACCAAATGATTCCCGCCAAAAGAAGTAGCTCCATGATGGCCGTCGCACAAAGCCATGTGCCCACGTGTCGAGTCAGGAACATCCAGGAAAGTTACCGTTATAATGACATGGAGCTTCAAATGGATCAGACAGACGCATTGAAAAAGGGGAATAAGACGTTTGAATATGTCGGGTTTCAGATTTTTCCTTTCATTCTACATTTATTTTTATTAACTTTTAACTTTATAACGAAAAGGTTGGGGAACGAAAAGATTTCATAAAGAAAAACTTAAGTGCAAAGATTTTATTTTAGTTTTGAATGTTTTGTAATAAATCAAATGGAGTAACGAGTTAGGAGTCAGAACAGCACATACACGTTGTGCTCCCAAAAATGTTTGGGATAACATTTTAGTGGAGCGGCATCACTAACAATTTGTGTTTTCGAGCTTCTCTCGCATGGTTGATTTCATTGCCTTCCAACCATATCACAAGTTGAATAGAATTATTATCCTTCGGTTCACAGAATCATTTGAGCTATACGGACTTAAGTGATCTAAACTGTTTCAATATGATTATATTAATATTTTTGTTACAAATGGCGTGATTTTTTCGTGTATTTTGTTATTGTAACATGTACTAATACTTTTTAAACATAATTATATCGTTCATTATTAAATATGTACGTGTGCTTTGTTATTTTGAGTAGTGAGCTGGGGAAAGAGGTTATAGTTTTATTTTTTGTTCTGAAGTATATATCTGCAGAGGACAAATCCAGATAGAAATGATGACAAGAACTGCTAAGTGGGGTCCATGGTAACATTTTTAACGTCACCATGGTTTTATATATTGGTGAAAAATAGACTAAATACTAATTCGATTGCGAGGTATTCTTCGCAGAAGGTGGACCCTCCGAGTGCGTTGTCGCAACCTCACTAATTTTGTGAAGCCATTATATATTGGCACGAAAAATGTCATGTATGTTGAGGGGCCCAGTTAAAGGAATCCAATTCCGAGGCACAGACAGTTGAATTGGAAAAGACGGTAAGATGTTACGTTGTTTGTTTGTGTGATAAAATAAATACGATGTAGGTTTGCCTTGCATTGTAGTGCATGGTCGAAAGGAAAACAAAAACATGCGTTGATGTTAAATTCATTTCAACATGTAAGAAAGAAGGATGGCCCACAACGCAAAACCCGGAATTTAAAAGCTCATGCACTTCTGCACCTGCCAGACTCAGTCACTCGGCGTATTTAGTGCAGTAAACGATGGGTCCTTTTCACTTTTCCCTTCTATGACAGTCCACGGCAGAGATGCGAGTGAATAGTACAGGGAAAGCATGTGACAGCCATTGTTTATGACATTTTCTTTTTAATTTAAATGAACTCAATTATCATCTCAGTAGGAGTTTAAAATACATCCATCCAGTACTGGTTAAACAACTGCCTCAGTCGCTGCTTAAACTTGTATAGTTGTTTTCGCACCTGAAAGCAGTGCTGCAGTTCCAATCCTTTCTTGATTGGGACACCTTTTCACTACAACCAGAGTTGGAGAAAAACCGAAAAAGGGTAAAAAGTTGTAACCTATAAACCAGAGTCAGCAACGACTCAATACTGAGTGTGAGGGTCAACCAATAAATCAGAAGATATTTTATTTTCTCTCATGAAAAATATTTGCTCATATTACAATAATTCCTAAATTTGCCTTCACAGAATATATCTATCGAATGGGTAAAGAAGCTTTGAATGGAACAAATATCAGTAAAGAAATTTCTTCTACAAATAGTTTCTTTTTTTTTTCTTTTGTTGAAGTTGTAATTATAAATTGGTCTCTGTAAATTCTAGTTCAGTGAAACTATACATGCACATATAGGAGGGATTGGCACTAAGACCTACACTATGCAAAGGTTAACCCTTTAGGAAGAGATTCGTTGTCTGAATCAGGAATAAAAAATCTTCGACAAGCATAAAAAACAGCTGAATGGAAGGCAGTTGGGTTGTCAATGAACACAAAGTGCCCGGCCTGCAACAAGTAATTATTATTTTTGGTTAGAATAATAAAAAAAAGTTAAATATATTTTTATTCCTTTTGCATATAGGGTGGCATTCTTTTTAATCTCTAAAAAAAAATCATGTCGTCATAATCTCATTTATAAAATGCATCAGATTATTCTTGACGGGAATTCGTCTCTTATTTTAGTCGCTTTGTTATCATGCATGACATATTTTCATAAAATAATATGATCTTTTTTGAAGGATTACAAGTGAACATTTCATAATTTGAAAGGATTAAAACCATATTTAATCTCATTAAAAATAACTCTGCATCAGGAGAAACGTGAAAAAAGATATACCCGAGGAACCCTGATGATTTCGCATGGAACCTTCATATGCTTACGAGCTTCTTGGGCACCCTGATAATTCATCCAGTCTTCGAAACCATATATGAAAGTGGTGGACACCTTCCACTCGGAGGCACTGCAAGACCAAAGCGATGGAGGATAAACACAGGCTTTAACTTATTCCACTCCACTAATTTATTGATCCACCTTCCATTCATTCCAGAATATATATTTTACATTCAGGAACGTGAGAGGTGAACCAAAAAAATACTGTGATGGAGGAAAAAGCAAAAATAAATCTTCTGGATTAGAAAAAAAAAAAAGTGGATGCAGGAAAAAATACCAATATATAAAACATAGCACACGAAGTCAAGAAAGGTGGAGGCTCAAGTAAACGAATATCCAGGTAAAGCCTTAACGAGAATTCCACTAAAGCCCACATATGGCATTGACATTAAAATTTACTATATTCATCTAAATCTGCGAAGCGAGAAAGTTGAAGTTTGCCTCATGATCTCTCTATGAACAAATTTCTTTGTAATGTTTTAGTAAATAGACACCTAGAAATTTTTTTTCATTCTAATCCATCTATACAATTAATCTTCTTCGCAAATAGTTCCCTATATCAAATTAGAGTTAAATTATTTTATGTGGAATAATCATTCATTAATCGTTATCTTTTTCTTTTTTGTTACAATCCATTTTTTATGAATAAAAGTAAACAAGTATAAATTTAGAAAAAATAGAAACAATAAAAAAGTCCAATTGGATTTTTAATTTTTAATTTTATTATATTTTAATGTTGGGAAATGATTTATAAATTATCAATAATAAATGACAGAGGTTTTAAATAAATCAATTGTTAGATTTCTTCTTTGTTAGTAGTTTATCTCTTTAATAATTAGTACAAGAGACTACTTACTAAAGGGTAAGTTTTTACGGAATTAATTGAGATGAGTATCTTTAAGTATATAGATGCGTATCTTTAAGTACACAGCTGAGTATCTTTAAGTAGTTTATTCACAAACTTCTTATGGTGGATATGACAGTTGAATAGGAGTGAAAGTTGTAATTGAGATTCTGCATAACCTTAATATTAGTTAATATTTATTTAAATTGCTCGTGATATCTGGAAGGTAGTTGGTGATATATTTAATACATTCATATTTGAACTGCAGTGGTGGTTCTAACGTCTGCTAAGATTTTGGAATGTAACACACAAGAGTTCAAGGAAGCACTTGAAATCACACCAATATATGGGATGCATAACATTAAACGTAGGGCACCTATATCCAGTAGAATATATGTATTAATTTTTCTTGATTGATTAGCTGGTGGAATATATATTGTACACACTTAAGATAATTACTGCTGTACCGAGTGGCAGAATTGTTTTTTGCATCTCCTAATTTGGTTGTATTTCTGTTTTACAGGCTCTTAGTTACACCTTGTGCTTGGCTTTTTGCCTGTCCTTTTAATATAAGTCACTTAGTTTCAAAAAAGAATTGAGATGAAACTAAAATTGATGTTTATGCACAGAAACAAATATAACTAAAGGATTAATTGGGGAAAAAATCAAAATTTAAGAAATTTGTTTGCAAAGAGAGTAAATTTCAAGGATTAATTAGATCAGAACTCAAATTGAAGGTGTCTATTTGCATAAAAGAGTTAGGATAATGATACTTTGATAACATCATTTTAACAATATTTTAACATCATCTGCGTGTCATTCTGTGATTGGTCCAAAATTATTCCACAATCAATAATAATAATTATAAACACCAACATGAATCAATCACAGAATGACACGTAGATGATGTTAAAATGTTGTCAAAAAAATATTGTCAAAGTGTCATTATCCAAAGAGTTAAGTACACTTTTTCAAATGTCTGTCAAGAGTCCACCCATCCTTGGACGATACTGACTTTAAGATGACTCACGCAGTGTTTTTCAACTAAAAATTTGTTTCAGAAATCATTGTAATGTATATGCTGATTTTGTATTATAAATAAAAAATTATTCTAATTATGACATGTGATTGTTGAACTTCAGTTAACGGAAGACTACATCAGAAATCTGAATACATTTTTATACGATAACAAAGTAAGAACGAATCAATTGAAGACAAATTGTAATTTAGCAATAGGAAAGATAATAATCACCAAACCTGAGAAGAAGGGGCATCCTAGCAAATGCTCCAAATGAAAAAATATATTTTAAGCACAGCTCCCCACTAGCTTTGGCCGCCAGTGTGTGGTAAACATAATCTTTAATGCACAGAAAGACTAAAATTAGAATGCGCTCTTACATCTATACCATATTTCAATGAATTATCTTGCAATACCTGTCAGCAATGTTGATTCCTCTTCTGTTAGTATTTCCCCAGTAGAATGTGTACCAAACCTAGCACTTGTATACTTGCGGACTATGTTGGGACCCCAAGGACCTAAACCTCTGCCAAATATATATAAGAAGAATATTAAACAAAGACAACTTAATAAAATCAAATGTTCAACTTGGCAAAAACTAATGGTATGTTGGTATTGACAAATGATGATTCTATTGCAATGCTTTATTGTATGGAATATGCGTTCTCATGTTTGTTGACATGACTCATTCCACAGAACTGTGTTTCGCCATTCCTCTGCAAAGAGGTTGGGTTGGTGATTCCATAATAACTCATGGAACGAGATTCAATTTCTTTTCCAAAAATATTCTCATTTTTTAAACTATGACTAAATTGTCACCCTTTATTATAGTTTACCTTTTATAAAATCTCATTTTATTTTTAACCAAACTTTTGTGTCTAAATTAATTTTAAATATTCATGTAAAAAAATTAAAGAATAATGATTATATATAGCAATGTTGTTTGAATGGAATTGTGTAAATGAATGAAAAATGTCATGAAAAATGAATGAAGTATTTTATCCAGGACATGTGTATATACTCAATCATTTTCCTACAAAATAATATATTCTCTAGTTTTTGGAAAATGATTCTCTATTAAAATTATGAAAAAAAAAATGAATTCAAACACTATATAGTACAAGTGTTGATCCTCCGCTCTAGTAAGTGTGTTTATACAATTGGATTTTCAATCCTGCATTTATTCCATGTACCAGACAATTGAATTGCTCGGAAAGTTATTCCATTTAAAAAACGAACAAATTGTATATCGGGAACGATCATTTTAACCAACTTCATTCTATTCCTATTCTGTATATTTGTCATTTATTGTACCAATTGACATAAACATACCAAGTCTCAAACAAAACTAGTGAATTAAAGATAAACCATATTGCTTGATTTATAGATTGAATGTTAGATGTGGCATACAGAAAATACAAATTTCTCCGTTCAAGCAGAATCAACCCCTTGTCACCAAAGCTTGTTTCACCCAAAGCACTTACAGATAAGATAACAGAGACCGAGTAGTTTTACCTGACAAGTTTTTGAGGTGTAAAATTAGATTCCCATAGATGGTTCAAAACTGCTCCCTTCCATGTTGCTCGAAACCTTGTAATCCGCTCAGATTTTGCATCTGATTCTGATGAAAATCCAGCAGATCCAACCAGAATCAAGTGTTGTACATGCTCAGGGTGCTATATTAAAATGATTACAACGTGCATCAGAACAATCAACAAAATAAAATAAAACGTCACACTACTTAGTATTTTAATGCCGTGCAATGTAGGAAGAGATTCACCTTGAGCGCATATTTAGCAGCAACATAACCACCAAAAGAATGTCCAAGTAGTATAAAATTGCTCAAATTTTTGGCTTTTCTCCATTCCTCAAAAGAATCAATGAACCATGCCTCAGTTTCTGCACGATCAACAACCAATTATGATTTCTAAGAAGCTGCCACAGTAGCGACTTCCAAGTTGAGCAACATTGTAAAACTTCACCGTTAAAATTTCAAACCAGCTATATCATTGTATTCTTAACATGACTCTTAACTAACCTTCAGTGCTTTTGCAAGTAAAATCAGGTCTGCTTGATGCACCCCAGCTGCAAAATAAGTTTCAAAATTGGGAATGAGAAAAAGGCACGATCATATGCACATGGCAAATTAGAACGCCAAAGTTTGACACTGCTTCTCCCGTCAATTACCATAGTAAACAAAAGGAACCCATCTCGAAGGTTCAACAGCAACGACTTATTAAAGGGCTCAAATAAGATAGATAAATGAGCACCCATCTTTTTATGATATATCCAATCCACTTATCCTTTCCCAGAACAAAATGGAGCACAAGACCAGAAAAGCAGTTTGAGACAGCAATAAAATGCGGCCACATTAGGAAGAAGAAGAGCATAACTCACTCACCCAAGTTGATCAACAGCAATGACTCTAAATCGATAGGCAAGCACATCAAAATTGCGAAAAAAGAACCCCTGGGAAGCAGCATAACCATGAATCATCACAAGCGTAGGAGCATCAGGTTTACTGTCAAATGTGACGCTGTGAATAAACCGCGGCTCGCTACTAGCTGAACGGAACCATCTCACTTTGGAGCCAGGAGGACCAGAACCTATGTTAACGTGCTCTTGAACATAACCGGTTCTGCCAACCCAAACAACCAATTACCACCGTAAATTAATAGTCAAACGCACATAAAAACCCCATTGTATAAATAAAGGATTTTCAATTTTAACATAAAAAATCCCCGAAAATTTTTGGGGCGAATACATTTGAAATTTAGGGTTTAGAATTAGTTACTTGACGACGGAGAGAAGGCGCTTCTCGGCAGCGATGATATCATCGACGGAAGTGGGAATCCAACGAGGCCAGAACCTGGAGCTTCTCGACGTTTTCAACGTTGATCCGACGTCGTTTTCTCTAATCGTTTCCGACATTATTAAGAATCTCCGGTGCTATTCCTTCTAAATTAATTAGAAGATGAAGTTATGAACGGTGGTAGATTGCGGAGTACGCAATACCAAAACAGGAAAAAACAACAAGAAAGTGATTTAGACGCGGAATCAATCGATGGAATTGTAATCAATCGGTTGAAATGATCGTTATCATTGAAAAAAAAGACTTTGAATGCGAATTGAGAAGGCAATGGAATAAAACTATTTATGAGGTAGCAAAATATGGAAACAAGATACCGCAGGAACTGCTTACGCGAGCAGTGACGCGCATCCATGATCATGGTGCATGCTGTAAACACAAACACGCTATCCTTTTGACTTCGATTCAAAGAACAAAAAATCTTCCCACAAGGTCAAGATTTTATTCAATGTCAAGGCTGTGTTGATTTACTGTTAAAAAGAGACTCTGAAAGACTGATTTGCGAGTAAACATAGCTTATTAGAAGGAAAGAAAATTTTACAATATTATCCCCCTTTTAATCAGCGTACAACGTAAAAGAGGGAAATTAGTTCTAAAATATTATAACTGATTTGGTGGATGATGAATAAAAACAAATCACTTTTGGAACCGATTATGAAAAATCATAGAATTGATTCTGGTAAACATGAAAATCGATTCCATACACATATTTTGATATAATCGGTTTTCTTAGTATTATCAAAATCTATTTAATTTGTTCGAAGTCTTACTTATGTTTTATTGTTTTGTGGTTTTATTTTATTTTTCGTGTTGTTTAATCCATGATCTATTTTCCTAGTTTTAAAATGTGATTTTATTTTATTTTTCGTGTTGTTTAATAATCCATGATATATTTTCCTAGCTTTAAAAATATACATTTTGTTTTCTAAAATGTAAAATAAAAATTATTTGTTATTTAAATTTTACAAAATAAAAATTCTCCTATTATTATTTCTTTGAATGGTAAAATTTTAGTGGAGCAACTTTCATCACGCTAAATTTTATTTTCTTATAATTTCAACAAATAATACATTCCTTCAAAAAAAATTTCGCAGGTTCTGTTTTTCCAAGCACAAGGTGTTCTTCTCCCCCATTCAAGTTTTAAAAAATAACACTCTTTTCTCTTCCTGCATCCTGTTACAACGAACACCACCAACTTTGGTTTATTACTTTTTCTCCTACACCGAGCATCCCCATTATGCTTTGGACTTGTGATTCTTGCATTCATGGATGTTCAAGCTTCTCTCATCTCGTCTTCAATTCAATGGTGGTTTTGGAAGTGGTTTTCCTGCATAAAAACGCAGTAAAGGGAGACTATTTTTGTCTGTATTAAAGCTGAACAATATTTTCTCACAAATCTCGTGTATACATGTGAATGCTTGTCACTAATATCATCGACCTCAAATCGCTTTAAAACCCCTTAAATAAACAGCCGACTTATTGCCAAATCCGTTTTCACGTTTCAACTCTGTGGCACTCGGAAACAAAGAGTGTTCTGGATTGAAAGATGAATTTGGAATAATAAATTTGAATGGAGTTGAAGGAAAAATAAAATTAATATGAAGGCCCTGTTCACATTAGATGATTTACTGTTTACGAGAATTACAACGGAATGATTTGAGAGATTATTCGTGTTTATTTTTAGGGATTAGCGAGAAAGTGTTTATTTTTAGGGATTAGCGAGAAAGAATTTGAGATGATACGCGGGATTGATATTTTTTTTTATCTCGTTTATATGCTTATATTTGAGCTGATTCATTGAGAAATGTCGTTCTTACCCTCAGCCTTTTGTCAAATGTCACCTTTTATTTCAAATAACCCATGACAATGAAGTTATTATCTTTTTGATATTTGGAGGTGGTAACAGTGTTTGGAGGTTGGAGATGAAGAAGAATGGAGGTTGAAGAAGAAGATGATTGACGTTGAGGATGAACAAGACGAAGTAGAGAGGAGGTTCAACGTGAAAAAGATGAAGAAGAAACGTTAAAGAAACTTTCTGGATTGATTCAAGCAGTGATTCAAGTGTTGGTTTATTCGGTTCCACCAAAAGATATTCGGTTCCAGCTCGTAGAAGATGTATAGAAGTGGAGATTATATTCGGTTCCATCATGTTTTGTGTTGCAGCATATTCGATTCCAGCTGCTGGGATTCAGTTTCCTTGAGAATTGCTTCAACATCTCGTATTCGATTACAAGGCTGAATGTAACCGAATACACTGCTTCGTACTTGAGAAGTTGCTCCTTTGAGCCTCTCACCAGAATTTCAGTACCAAAATTTCACCTGACACTAATGGGATATAATTGTATGTTACGTTTGTGTCGATGGGAGGTAGAAAATTCCAGCTTTGCGGATTGGCTCAGTATATAAATCCCTTTGGGGTAACCATCAACTACTCAATAACTGCATCTATCAGTATGGTGTAAGTTTCCACATGAAGTTTTGACTTCAAAGATTGTGTGAGAGACTATTTTTTTAATATGTTATTCTTTGATATTTGTTGAAAATTGATTAGGGTAGTGAAGAGGTCGAACTGTTTTCACAAACATAAACATGGAGACAAGTGCTACATAAATAACTATCCTTTCATGATCGTGTTTGCCTGCATCCAAATTGTTCTTAGCCAAATACCAAACTTCCATAAACTCTCTTGACCTCTGTTGTTGCAGTTGTTATGTCTTAAATATATATACTTTTTAATGATTGTATTACTGAAAATAAATATGAATTAACTTCTATCTTTAAAATGTTAATAAACTAAATTACTTAATATCAATATAGCTTTATAAAAAATATGTTACATATTATGTTGATGAGTTTTGATTCTATTTATTAATAAAAACATGAGTATTATGAACCCACCCTAGTATTATTTCTAACACATTAAGAATTACTTAAAATTACAAAATTAAAAAAGCTATATAAATAAATTAAAAAATTACATTTAAAAATAAATTCATTTTACTAAATTAATTTTTAAAATTAATTTTAATAATTAATATTAATTTTTTATTCTTTATAAATATTTTTACAATTAAATATAATATTAACAATTATAATTTTATATTACTTTAATAATTACAAGCATTTTGGTAATCTTTAATTTCTACCAATTAAATTTTTTTTTTATCTATCACATCAATCAAATCCTTCACTAGTTTTTATAAATTTTATTTTTATATTTACTCCCATTTATCTCTAAATCTATTCAAATAAACAACAATTAATTCTCATTCAAATATTCTCAAATTTATCCTATCAGTCTCTCCCAATTTTTTTTTTCTCTAAGTAAACACGCAGATAATGTGAGTTGAATGAGTTTATAATAAAAATATATTAAAGGTTGTGTATATAATAATTTTGTTTTAATAGTTCAATAGATAAAAATAAAAAATTATTATTTTGCCTTAATTATAAAAGTAGTTTAATATCTTTTCTTCTCCTTGACCAATTCAAACAGACTGTTCTCCTTCACTCTCAAATTTCTTCGTATACTCCTCCCGCGCACACCGCCGTGGCAATCGCGGTCTCCAGCCTCGGGGGCGGGCTCCAAATCTGCTGTCGTCGCTGGCGGGCCTTGACTTTTAGCGGCAACGACTTCGCCATGGCCACTTGCGCATTTTCTTCTCCTCCGCCCTAGCCCAGTGGCCATTTCCTCTCACCGCCAGACCCAGAAGAGAGCATCTTCTTTCTCCCCCAAAGTTCCGGCGAGACTCCAACGGGCCTTGACCATCAACGGCGTCAACGAGAACCGCCGCGCGTCAGCCGCTAGCCATTCCTCCTCCGCACGAGCTCGCCGCAAGCTCTCCGTCGTTGGAGCCCTCATCTTCTTGCCGCTCTGCGACGTCGGAACCCTAGGCCGTCCGCCGCTGCCATCTCCGGTGAGATTTAATCACACTATCTTCACCCTCTTCTCTGCCACGTTTCTATGTGTGCGCGTATCAGCTTTTTCCCTCCTTTCTCTGTTTTGTTTCTTTCTCGATTTGGATTCGTTCCGGGGGTGATTGGGGCTGATTGGGGGCATTCTAATGGGTTGTTGCTACCAAATAGAGAGATGGTGAAGCTGATAATTCCTCACGACGATTGGCATCATTCCTGAACTTTGTCCAATTGTGTTTAATTACTTGAGACGATTGTGTAATTTGTTGGATTGTTTGATGATTTATTTGATTGCGAAATTCGTTTGTTTACTTTGATGATTTGAGTTGCTGCTGAGTGATGTTGAAGAGGTTGAGTTCGGGGTGGGGTTTATCTGCACAGGTTATTTAAAATATGACTGTGATGGCCTGCAACCTAATTGGCGAGTTCATTCTGTCTTTGAGTGTTTAAAGAGGCCTATTTTCTCAAATGTGGAAAAGGCAATTTGTCGTAAGTTGACAGCTAAGGTCGATGCTTGTAGTTTTTGGGTTCATATGCATTTCGCAATTAATGATTATTGGGTCATCATTAACATTAATGAAATTCATGCCACTCGGGCTACCGGAATCAAAGAAAAGCAATTGTAGTCCAGTGCTTTCTTTATGCATGAATGGAGCTCACATTATTATATTATTCAATTAATGCTTTTGGAACATACTTAAGCTTGCATGTCAGGCCAAAGCATTTGATGTATTTGGTTTCTTTTTGGTTCTATATTTATATAATGTGTCCAGTTTTAAGCTTAGTTTTGAGTTTGCAGTTTAATAAGTCACGGATAGCTTTTGATTTGGAACTACTTCCCCAATTTTTTTATATATTAAATTGTGGTAATATAGGTTCGCTTGCATCGCTTTATATCTGTTTTTTTAAAGAAATTAATTGATAATTTTTTTTTCTTTTTTTGGGTATCGTATGGTGGTCCGTGTCATTTGGTACCTTTCAAAAATAAGTGTTGATACATGTATGATTGCCCACATCCTCTTGTATTCAATACTTCTTTTTTTAAAAATATTTTCCTTGCTTCTTTTGGATGTCTATGACTGTTCGTCTCATCTGATATCTTTCCAAATAATGGCTTGAGTATTTGTACGACCCCTTGTGTCATTTCAGTACCCAGTGTCTATTTTTCAAGAATATAAAATATAAAAAATATAAACGCTTCAGTACTCGCTCGAACAACTCTATTTAGATCTATGTAAAAACTGATTTTCCATTATAAAAGAAAATATTAATCTCAAAATCTTAAAAGAAATATGTTTGTTTCTTTTATACTTCTTTTTCTTGTTATTTTAGTGGAAAAATAAATATTTCAGAAAATCACATCATTTTTGTATATTTAGTTAAAGGTACTTAATCGACTTTCGGACTCAAAATATGGTTTATAGACCATGTTTTATCTTTACGATTTTTTATAGGTTTCTAGAACAGTGGCAACTCTAAACTCTCTATATTCAAAATTATTCTCTGATTTGACTTCCTTGTGATTTCTGCTGTGACAATGGAGAAAAAATCAATCCAGCTTTCGTTGATAATGTGTATTTTGCTCTTGTGAATGTGCTGGCTACTAGTAACTTGAGAAACAGAACTTTGAAAGTGAATTGTTTTGAATTTGTGTGAAAGTGCCGAGTTTAAAACATTGGTTATGATTCAGTGATTTACAGGATAGAAATCTGAAATTAGAACATCGTAAAACCTGTTCGATGACAGCTAAGGAAATTCAATTTTTTTACTTGACAAGTCAATATAGGTGAGCTGGATAGCCTACTGTCAGTTCAGTTCAAGTGGATCATAAAGAAGAACAAAGAATGAGTAGAAGACCACCTCCTGATCCCGTGGCAGTGCTAAGAGGCCATCGAGCTTCGGTCACAGACATTTCTTTTCATCCCTTTAAGCCGATATTATTCTCCGGGTATTCATTGCAATTGTTTGTCGTTTTTTGTTTTATGGGCATTACTCTGGTACACATTTTTTCCCTGGGTATGGGACATTGGCATCCAATATCTATCAAGCATTTCTTTGGCTGCTAGTTACTTTTATAATAGTTTTTAACACTAAAAGTAAAATCTGTGTTCAATAAATGATGAGTTGCCTTGGATGCCATACCCATCGGTGTGCCACAAGAACTCCCTGATTTAGTTGGTTGCGTATACAATTAGTTTCACTTAATAATTAGTTGCATTATCGTCTTCTTGCTTGCAGTTCTGCTGATGGTGAAGTCCGAATTTGGGATACCCTTCAACATCGAACTGTGTCATCTGCATGGTGCTTAGTTCTATAATTTTTTGGCATTCATATTTGTGAAGAATATCGTTGATTTTCATAAATATGATCCATGGTACAAATTAATTTTATACTGCAGGTTACATAGTGCTGCACATGGTATTGTTGCTGTTGCTTGTGCTTCTTCCCTCGGAACCAATAAATTTGCCAGGTGCATCCTTTTCTACTTGATCTCCCCCGGTTCTGTTTTAATATCCAAGTATATTCTTGCTTTATCAATATTCATTATTCTGTATATGTGTAGCCAGGGTAGGGATGGAACTGTAAAAGTTTGGGAATTTGATGATGCCGGTTTGTCAAGGTGTTGTAGTTCAACTTCTACAAATGTCTTATCCGTTTAGTTTTGAAAGGATAGCTTGTGTTTTTGTGATACAAGCTATGGAAATGTTCTTGTTATCACCTTACCTTCTGTTTTGCTGCACTCCAAACACAGGATCCCATCACTTACAATCAAGACAAACAGTTACCACTTTTGCAAATTTTCCGTGATGAAGAATGATTCTGTTGGGTCAACAGAAGGGAAAGAATTAGAAGATTGCAACAGAAGAGACCCAGGAGGAATGTCTGATAGAGAAATTCTGGAGGTTAAAAGGGACGAGGCTTACACCAATCAAAGTTGTTCTAAAAGCTTTGGAGGTTTGTTTGTTGAATTCTATATTTAACGTTTATGAAGTTTTGAAACTTCTGACAGATTTTCCGTTCTGAATTTAGAATTCCCTCATTCTTTTACAATATTAACAAGGCATCAATGAAATGTGGTGATTTCAATACTATAACCTAAAGGTAAAGGATTAGGCAATCTTGTGTTGGCATGATGGTTTTGGAATGATAGAATTTTATCATCTAGCTAGTGTTGTTTTTATCTTTTGCAACCCTAAGCATCAGCATGCATACCCTGGCTACTTCTGTGAAACTTGTTGGGAATGACTTGCACATTTTACAAAATTTAGGAAAAAACAGTATTTGAGCTTGCAAGAAGTTATGTGATTTATTACTGCCACTGTTATTTTTCTCTTAGACACATAAAATAATATGGTTTAACATCATCCTAAAATTTTCAGACCTATATTGTTTGGTTCAACTTATTTTTAAGAAATAATTGCTTACTTTTTTAGTTTGAAGAAAAAAAAAAACATTTTTCCAAAATTAATCTTAACTAAACATGCACTCAGTACACTTTTGCTTGTGTGCATGATAATAGATATTTGAAATTTAATAATTCCACTGTCAAATTTTGTATATTTTTAAAAAGCTGCAAAGGCCATTGCACTTCTGGAGATACTGCCTTGGTGGACTAAAGTGTTTATGCTTTATATTACTGAAAGATACTGTGATATTATACAACTGCGATTGATGAAATCTCGTTGTATTCACAGAAAATACATATAGTGGAGGGCTACAATATGTGGCTTTGTCAGGGGAGAACTCTTCAGAGGTAGACGTACCTTTCTCATGTAAAACTTAATTTATTCTTTTAGATATATTTCATTGTCAAATTATGAACGAACCCCTATGCTCATCTATTCAATCATTTTTAAAGGTCGAAATTTGGGATCTCAAGTCAGCTCAAAAAATTGTACAACTCCCTTCAAGCAATCCCAGTAACCCTTCAAGTGTTAGCAACAGAGGTAGAGATTTGTTTTGGGTCTATATTGAGGTTCAACTTTACCATCAATCTTTTAAAATTCTCATTTCTCAGGATACCTGGTGCTTTCATGATGCTTACATATTTTTTTCCATATCAACTCCTCCCTTCTTTTAAACATTCTGTTGCTTATAATTTATGAAAGTACTTTCACTGAATCATCACAGCTGCTTCTTGTCAGGGATGTGCATGGCACTTCAATTGTTTTTATCATCGGAATCACAAGGATTTTTAAATGTCTTGGCTGGGTATAGTCTCAATCCTCTTTTCTCCCACCCTCCCTCTCTCAGACCTGTAAGTGTATTATGTTAAGCATATCAAGTGAAAAGGTGTCCTTTCAGTGCAGAGAGCAAAACACGATCCTTGGATCAAGTATTATGGTATAGGGTTAGAACACAATAGTCTGTGACTTTTCTGTTTCAGTGGTCATGTTCCCCAAGTTCTGATACTGGCCATCCTCGTGAGATTGAATGGTCAATGTTTGTTCCTTTGGATCTCTTGGAGGTTATATGATGTGAGACTGATTATTATGAAAAGTGAAATGAACCAATGTTGACCATTAAATATTACATGGATGACCAATATTAGAAGTTATTTAGGTGTCACATAATTACTATAAACTTGATGTTCTCTTGACTGTTCATGTTTATTCAAAGATTTTCTCCTCTAACTCTTAATTAAAAACACCCATAGTGGGTGTACTTCATATGTGTTTTTGAATATAAGAGTATTGACTAGTCTCATCCTATACCCCCAATGTAGATATGAAGATGGTTCCATGCTTTGGTGGGATATACGGAATCCTAAAGTTCCAGTAACTTCTGTAAAATTTCATTCTGAGCCAGGTGTGGAAATTAGCTTTCTCAGATTTCATTTTATCTTTTGATACAAATTTGATAACAACTGATTAATTTTTTAGTTCTGAGCATCTGTATTGACGGGTCTTGCAAAGCGGGTATCTCGGGAGCAGCGGATGACAAAATTATAATGTACAGCCTGGATCATTCTTCGGTAACATCCTTTTACTTTTATTTTCTTCTACTGAAACTTCTTGCTCATAAAAGTTGTTGTTAATTGTTATCATTCCAACTTCATGTTGATAAGAAGAAAAATCTTAAGAATGAATCTGTTATGCTTCTTGCAGTTAGTATAATCTGTAGATACTGCTTATGTTAGTGTTTATGTTTCAATTATCAGTTTATTTTGTTTTTTTGATTTTCTGACTCTGGCTTCCACTGACTCCGAGAAGACAGCACTTACCTCCACCCAGCCATAACAAGTTTTTCAAACCCAATCAGCATGTGAACAAAATGTGTAATAATGATTCTGGTTTAGAGTACACATCGGACAGCTCCAGTCAGAATCCTCGTGAGGAATATTTCTCCTAAAGAAGTGATCCCTAGTTGGTAACCTGTTTCAGATCATCCTTTATGTAAAAAAGCTTACCTTTGGTGGTACCTTAGCCTCCCATACTTCTTTGTAAACTACGTCTTACCGAGTTATTACCTGTTCCCTTGTATAACTAAGTAAGCAGACTTCACCATATACTCCCCACACGTCAGCCTTCCACTTCCACTCGTCTTGAACTTTTGTTTTAATTTTCACCACCCTACTTTTGGTGTTCTCCAACTCAATTAAACAATCCTTCTCCCGCTCAAATAGCTCTCTTCTCCATTTGAACTTCCAACTCCAGGTTCCTTCTTCCGAGGTCCCCATGTCGTTAACACTATATCCAATTTTTGTTCTGGCGGTATAAATAACCACACATCCAATATGCCCCGTTTCAGCTTCTTTGTATTTTTTCTTATATAAATCATGGTGACTGTAGGGTACTTGTGTAGTTAAGAAAGAAATCAGTTTGGAACGACCAGGCATATCAGGCATCTCAATTCGACCTGATGGAAAAATTGCTGCAACTGCTGGCTGGGATCACAGGTATCCTATCTAAATGACCGACATATGTGACTATCAGTTGGAGAAATTCCTTTATATAAACTAGAAAATTTATTATGCATTGCACAAGCGTTTTTAAATGAGTTAGTATCTGTGTACCAGGTGTAATGCTTAGTCAAATAATACGAACTTTTATAAAATGCAAATTTATTGTATTCAACCGTTGAATTCAATGCCTTCATTGATTAGATTATGTATAGAAAATTTTATACAATTTTGAATTATTTAAAAGCTTCTCACATCACTTAATTCTAATGAATAATATATTTAAAAATATCTAATTTTCATTATTAGACCATATCTATAAACATTTCAATTATTTCAACTATTAGATGGATTGAATTTGCATTCTACTCCAAAAACAGTTATGTAAGTTGCAATTTGACTATGTTGACAAGTAGTATAAATGGCTCCTCACAAAATTCATAAAGACATTTACTCCTGGTCATGTACAAATCTTTTTATCAAAATTAGTAAGATATAACTATTTTCGTCACCTCATATGAAGGCTTCACTACCTACTAATGTTTCTCCAATTTTTTAAATTTTCGTGACCTACACAACTGGCTCTGTTAAACTTTTATCTCAAACCAAATATTCAATATTTCAAGAGCTAACTATAAAGAAATCACTCTCCCGCCTGTTGTGTATTTCTATTCATTTCAATGTTGACAAACAAATCAATCATCTATGCATATCTATGAATAATATAAATTAAATTAATATAAGCATTTAATATTTCTGTTGTATAACATTGCAGTGGTGCTATGTTTTCACTGGTGTTAATGAAGATATTAATAAGAGAAATAATAAAAATGTTAGTTTATTAGATAAGAAAAAATATAGAGATATATTACAATTTTGAAATTGAAGAGAAAACCATGCGAGTTATGTTAACCAAGTCATGTAGTCTGTGTTTTCTAATTCAATATAGTATGTAAAAATTTATGTAATAATTTATAATAAGAGATGTAAAAAACATAATGCTAGACTTTTCACGAAGTCTTCTAACAGATTAAGAGAGGAAAATAGGAGGGTATTTACTCTCAAGAACCAAGATTCAAATTTAATATATATACATATATATATATATATATATATATATGTATATATATGTATGTATATATTGATTATGATTTGGCATAAATCAAAATGAGCAGTTCATTTCTTTTGCTCTGCACCACTGGTATCTTTCCTGGAAGGTGATCTATTTAGAACCCATTTTTTTTCATATATACACACAAGTTTAAACAAGAGACCGTGTTCAAATGCAACTCCTCATTGGTGGTACTCGTGCTGCTGTTTGATATCTCTGTTATCTTTATGTTAGGGTGAGGATATATAATTACCGCAAGGGAAATGCTTTAGCTATTTTGAAGTATCACCATGGCACAGTAAGTCACTGTTTCTTATATCTGTGTGTGACAATCTAAAGAATCTTATTGACATGAAAAACGACATTTTCATTTTGGCAATTCATAATTTGACTGACTGTTTTTGTCTGACATTGCAGTGCAACGCTGTAACTTATTCCTCTGATTGTAAACTTATGGCCTCTGCATCGGAAGACACAACCGTGGGGCTATGGGAATTGTATCCTCCTCGAATATGATAGGAATTCACTCAATGTTCTTGGTAGTTCTACAATATAACTTTATTATCAATGGTTAAGTAATTTTGTGCTAAAAATATTTCCTTCTAGGTTTGCACCTGGTATACCCTTAAAATAGAAGCGTATGTTTTTCTTTCTGAAGAGATTATTTAGCGTTAATGAATTTAAGTATTCTTCTTTGGTATGTATATTTTTCCCTTTGTATATTTTGTATAAATATTAGCAGAGAATTTTTTTTTTTCATGTTTTTATTTCTTTTCAATAGGTACCCTTCTACTTTACCGATGTCTTTTGAATTAGTTTCATTGTAAAGACATGGTTCATGATATTTATTTGACTTAATATCATCTTTCTTATTGGATTAATTTTAATTTATTTTTTATTATATAAGGTTCCTATGTTTTTTAAATATACTAGATGTGTTCCATTCCATTGTATCAACATTAATAACATTCTTCTTATTTTGTTTTTGGGATTGAACAATGATTCTATTGGTAAATAATAGGTCGATATTAATGTTAATTTAGTGAAAAATATCACGTTGAGTTAAAATTAAATAAAACAAAATATTGAATCATTATTACAAACACAATAAATGTTATTAAGTATATTTCTTTTAATGAAATTTGAATGACTATTTTTTTTATTTTTCATTTTATAGAATTAGTTAATACTAGATTGAAAAAATTGCATCAGTTTTATCATTTTCTTTATATGGACTCTTATTAAAACTTTCGCATGCATTTAAATTTATAGTCTTCTTAAATCTTATATATTTTTAAAATGCAATTTCAATTACAAAACATTGTTAGGGAATTGAAGAACTTGTACTTGCAATTGTAGGTAAAATTTACAATGAATACTATATTGATATTTCTAATAGATATCTGCATATAATGTTTATGAGTATTTTAGACTTTTGTATGTTCACGGATGAATATGGGTGATATTTCACAAATGTTACTTGTTAATAATTATTAATAAATTTTATTTAAAATATTTTAAGAAAAGACAAATGATAAAATAAATTTATTAATGAGAAAAATGATGGTTTATAACTTAATCTTACATATATTTATATTTTTATTTAGAGCTATGGATTTTTAAAAAAAATAGTTCTTTATAATTTATATAATTTAAATTTATTTTTTCAGAAAAATTAATTTTTTTTGTATTAATATTTTAATATGTAATTTATTTTTATTATATTTTAAAATAAAAAATTTATCTTGTTTATATTTTAAAGATTTATTTTTAAATAATTTAATTTTAAATTAAAAACAAAACAAAAGTTCATAGGTATAGAAAAAAATTTCCATTATTCTACCAAGTAAAAAGAAAAAAATAAATAATAGAGTGATTTGTTTTAGATAAGACCGATAAGCAAAGAAGACTGTATTGTCTCCACCTGTCGTGATCTTAGTAGTGTAGTGTGTGTTTCTTCATCATTGTTCTTGTGGTTTACATAAACGAATTCAATTTCTTTTTTGTTACGGTTGACGAAGAAATCTATTCTTTGACTTGGCAAAGTGTCCATGTGAGAAAGTCTGACATACATTATGTTCATTTATTTCCAAGCATTAATCACCAATACGATAAATCCAATAAATAAATCTCTTCTCAAACTCCAATGAAACCTATGTTTTTATATGAGATCCAAAGTAATCTCAGATAACAAATTTAGACGTTAATGCAATTATCCTCGTTCCATCATTTCCATTTAATCTTCTTCAAATCAATATGCCACTCATCCCATCTTTATCGAACACTTCCAAAACTATTAATTACGTGATTCCACCTAAATCAAATCCCAAGATTTGACGGTAAGGAATAAAACATATCACTGTTTCTATCATCCACATTTACCAAAAAAATAAAAAAGAACATAACAAATGCTTTGGTTTCTAAAGTCAAAATATTTTGAGAATTAATTATCGTGTTTCTAATTACCTTGTGAATGAAATTGTTATTTGTTATTATTTTAGGTTTACTTTTATGCTTCTTTTAAAGGTATGTTTAGATATAAGTTTAAAGTGTTTTTAAGAATTTCTTCTTCTTCTTTTTTAATTCTTGACACTTTATATTAGCCTCACGATTTATTCATATTTAGAAGTGATATTATAAGGGTACGAACTTAGATCACTTGATTAAAAGTTACATATTGCTACTGCTGTACCAATCAATGTTGGTTTGGATTTAGTTGCGTTTCCATATGTATCACATGGAAAAAAGAAATGAATTTTTTATTAGCAAAAGGATGATGAAACATAAAATTAAATGTATGGGGTATAGTCTATAAAATTTATGCAGTAAAAAGAAATTCACTAGCAAGGTAGGAATATAAATGAAACTAATCGAGTTGAGGTATAAAAGTCAAGCTTCATTTATAAAAAAACGAAAAAAAAAACATAGAAACTTGTAGGTTGGTATTTTTACAAGTTAATTGAAATAATTTACAAAAGTAAATTAAAATAAGTTTTTGTATGAAATTGTTTTGCTTAATCAAGTTAACTTTTTAAGCTAATTAAGAAATTTACAACTTTTTTAAATGTTTCGTCTAACACACTTTCGCAGATTAATTAATATAAGATTCTTTAAAATTAATTAACGATATTAAATTTAAGTCTTGATATATTATTAGGTTAAATATATTTATATTTCTTAAATTTTAAAACAAAATTAAAATTCATTTATATTTTTGTCACAATTTTTAAAAAATGAATGAATATAATATTGTAACATAACTGCTCTAAGAAATTAATAAATATTTGAAATTTAAATTTTATCAAGATTTGAAATAATAACAAATTTCAATTTCGCTTTAAATTTTAGGAACTAAACACATTTAACTATTAGAATAAAAATATACGAAAGAGTTTTATCGTTCACAACAATAAAATTATTTTTAGGATGACAATTGTGAATGCGACTGAGGGTTTGATGATGTCATATTTAAAATAAAAATTCATTTTTATCTTAAACTTAATAAAGAGGACTTTTTTTTTCTTTTATTGTTTTGAATATTAATTAAATAATTATTTTACAACAAATAAATATCACAAAAAAGAATCATATTCTTATGTATTAAATGTCAAAATAATACGTTCTTCTCCATATCAAATATAAAAAAGAAAAATTATAATGATATTAAATAACAATTGGATAAAATTAAAATTATTATTTAAAAGAGTCAAAATAATCACATTTATGATTTAAAAACAAGTTATAAAACTCATAACCGAAGAATAATTTATATAAGTTTTTTATGTTATTTATTAAATCAAAAGATATTTTAGCAATTTAACACAAGAGCAAGTATGATACGAAATGAGAGAAATATATACATATTTATTCATGTTTTCACACTCAATTTAAAAATACAGATATTATTAACATTAAAAAAATTCTTAAATAATTATCAGTTTTAGTGACTAAAAATAATTAATTAAAATAGTTATCTATTTATAAATTAAAAATTATTATCTAAAACAATTTCTATTATAAACAAAAAATTATAATTAATTTTTAAAATAATAACTAAAATATCCCAATTAATCTATCTCTAAACATATTTTTATATTAACACTCATACCGAATTATCAAAATCAAGAAATTTTTTAATAATATTTATGAAAACGTGCTCATTTGTTTGCGAGTAATAAAGAATGGTAAGACAAATTAGAATCGAGTTTTTGTTTACATCCTTTTTTATTTCAAAATTTTAATAAGATAATTTTGTAAACCTAATTGAGATCTGTCTGTTTGAATCAAGACCACTTTAACCCAATTGGTTTATCTAAATCATACTTTTACATTATATTTTAGTATTCATGATATATTAGAGTAAACATAATCAGAACAAAATATTTATGTAGACAGTAATTATATTACAAGCAGGTAATTTTAAAAAAAAAACTTATTTTTTAAAAGAACATATGAAATGATACTAAATTAAAGTAATCTAAAATAAGTGGAATTTGTTCTTAAAGAAAAAGTTGTATTAGAAAGTGGGTTTTTTTAGGGTAAGGTAAGTTTTGCACCTCAATTATATATTATAAATTGGTCTTATCTCTAGTCAATGTGAAACTTTTAAGAAAATAAATTTTTAAGTCTAACTCAACTCCATAAAACCGGCTTGTAAAATAAGGTTTGTACTTTATTTATATATTATAAACTGATATTATTTTTACTCGATGTGAGACTTCCAACAAGCTAGTTCCAAGTTATTTAAACCTGTCAATTTTGCTTTGGGTAAAGTAGTTGATATAAAAATAATTAAAATAGGTTAAAATAGTGTGTTATAGAAGTAGATGAGTGAGACTGATTCCATAAACATGTGGAAAAAAAGTTGTAAAGAAAGGGATTCTCCAGCAACTACTTACTGTCTTCTTCTCATAAATTCCAAATCGGAAGAAAGTAGCGTATGGTTTTGCTACCTAAACCACCAAAGAACTACCTTTTCTATTTCTTTTCACAAACACAACAACATGCATTGCTATTCTCTTCTTCTTCATTTATTCAAACTCATCCAAAATTTTACCATTATTATTATTATTTAATACGCTCAAATGTTTAAGATTAAGACAGCACAACCACATTTAAATGCACATTTTATCGTCTTCTAATTTATGTGCTCAAGTGTCTAACTTTATCCTTTTTCTTTTTATGTCACCAAATTCCAAACTATGATCTTCATATTGTTTTAGCTAATCAGGCATATTTTCTTTTCGATGTTGATACTGTCCACCTAATTCTACGCTCTATTTTATTCTTCTTTAAATATGAATAAATACTTCTTCTTTAAATAAGAGTAAAATTAAAGAACGACTTCACGTGATATCCTTCAAGAGTAACTTAAGAAGCATAAAAGAATATTTTTGTCACCTCCTAAATATTATTATCAATTTAATAATCATTCGTCATATACGAAATATACCTGGATTTATAAAGTACTTTTTACACCTTTCAATTTCTTTTTTTAACATCACAGAGAGAGTTTATAAATGAATTTTCTTTTAGGTCATCAATTAAATTAGTAATATTTAAATCAGGTGAAGTTTTCATCATTCTTATCTTCCTTTCAAAATAACAATTTATATTCATTCTCATTTTATATTTAATGAATATAAATTTTTTATTCCATTTTCATCCTAATATAAATATTCGTATTCATACTCATTTTTTTTACAGTTTTAATATCAATTAATAAAAATATCAAATGAGAATTTAATATATCATCAAACAAAATTGTATAACTAAAAGTATGATAAAATAAAAAATATTTTGAAAATCTAAAAATAATTTTAAAGTATTAAACTAGTTGAACAATTAAGAGATAACGAAAATTGTTTGAACGAAATAAAAATTAAAGATAAAAATAAACAAAGAAGATAAATATTTTTATATTACCTAATAAATTAAAAATTTACTAAATTAAACACTCGACATTAAAACTCAAATATTTTTATATAGAAAAATAAACAATAAATAAAAATAATAAAAAGGAAATAGAAATAAACGCATTCGACTATATTTTGTAGTAATTTAAAATTCTTGTACTCCCCTTTGTTTTTTTAACAAAATTTGTGTAAGACAGTTTTTCAGCATATTATGTTATTAAACAAGCTTAAGTTTGAAGTAGATGAAGTCCTTATTTTAGGCTTCCAAAAAAAGTCTTAATATAAGTTTAAATAATAAATGTTTTAAGCCTTCAAGAAAAGAATGTCTCAAATTTGTTAGTACTGATTGTTTAACCTATGGAAAAAAATACCTAAAAATACTTGAAACATAAATTTTAAATAAAATTATGATACATTTTAATATAATTTTTTATTAATAAAAAAATCACGTTCTTAAATTTGTTTTAGACATTTCAAACTTTTAATTGCTTCCTAAATAAGTTCAATTTATAAATATAACATATGAAGGTAGAAAAGATCTTTAAATAGTTTATAAGGTGGATATTTTTCATACCATATTTCTTTCAATATGAAATATACTCAAATATTTATAAATATCAGTATAAGTTTATATCTAATTCAATTTTAAAAAATCTATTTTATAAATTAAGATTTGCATATATTTAGTGGTATAATTACCTAGAGAGTGAATAAGATAGACTATAAATGGTCCATATACCATTTTAGAAAATGGATATATATTTAGATCAATTTTACAAAATTATTTTATAAAATAAATTTTGTATCTTAGTTGTATTCCATAATTTAATTTTATTTATAATTAACGTTGGATTTCCAACACCGAGTTTTGTTCGGTAAAAAGCAAATTACAAAAGACACCTCAAGTGTCCCAACCCATATAACTCATATATAAAAACAAGCTAAAAATAAAACATATAAGGAGTGTTGTTATTTTCTATTGTGCCTAAAAGTCACACAAACTCAATAACCATAATTTTCCATTGAAAAAAATGAAAGATCAAATAATTCGTTCAAATTAAGATTCCTGTCTACAATAGTATGTATCTAGCTCTTAATTGTATTCGGTAATACTATTATGATACAACTATTGGATCTTTGCAATATCACATGGTGTATCATATGTATTGGATAACATATTTTGAATCTAGCATAGTTGTCATGTACTTGTCATTACTCAATGGTAGAGACAAACAACTATGGAACTTGTAAGAGGTATAGTAGTCTTAGCCTTCCAACCCCCTCGTTTTGAGGTTTCTCTCAAAGAAAAAGAGTAAGAGCCTCTCTTGTTGGTAATTAAAAATGTACCATTGTTTTAAACTATATTTTTTGTGATGGATAAAAAATGAATTGTTTCTACTGAAATGGGACGAGGATAACCGCATCTTAGGATCCTGCGTGCCAAACGTCCTTCCTACCTTACTCAACCGATCGGTGAGCATCCTTGTTCATTGCTCCAGAATATGGAACACTAAATGAGGGTTGACCTGCAGAAGACACTCCAATGCTCAAGTCAAAAATAAAGTCAAAAGTGAGTGTATCTCAAATTTAAACCCTTATTTATAGAGTTTAAAGGAATCTGACCAATTAATTTATCTCTTAATATTCATTAATGCAGATCTTAACTGTCTGTCAGTAGTCGTTGTCTCATTAATTGCGTCTCAACAGTTGTCAAGACCGAGCCGTAATGAGATGCTTTCTTGGCATGTCAACCGCTCGATCCTTTTCATTCTCTGAATCACCAACCTCGATCGGTCGAGTCTAAACCTATACTAACAAATTATAATAACTTTGTATATATATTAAACATTAAAAGTATGTTTAATTTGATTATATTATTTTAACTTCTCAAAATTAACTATAGGAGACAAGTAATAAAGAGAGGGAGGCATGACTCAAATTATTCTAAATGTTTTACTAATCAAAGTATTTATAATTAACCTTTTACTACATTTTTTTGCCAATATAATTTAATCATATAAAATATAGGTATTTCATCGACATGAGTATACTGTATCATTTAGAGAATAAATCTTTTTCAATACAACATATGTTTCATATTTACAAAAAATAAAAACTAAAACCTCACTGCTTAAAAAAGAGTAGCTCAATCTTCTTGAATTTCTAACAAAGATATGGTTGTTAATTATTATTGTATTATATGATCTTCTGTTAGCTAGAATCAAACACTTTCACATGTTAAGAACCTGGTCGATTAGGAAGCATGAACTGAGCGATCTCATAAGTCAAAACTTAAACATGGTTTAGAGCTAAAGATAGTTATATTAAATCAAAACATGATCATTCAAAAGTTCGATTGTAATTAGACCGACACTAATTTAAAACTTATTACAAAATTTATAAATACAAGTTTGAGGTATTGTTGTAGGTTGATTACATTTAAGACACATTTATTGTTGAACTATTGAATACATAATGATTTTAGTATCAAAATATCTTGTGCAGGTAACCTCCAAGTTTGACCAAACGACTACCAGAGTGAAATGAATAACGATTTTGTACCTTTTACAAGGAAGTGAAGCGAAAGTAAAAAAAACAAAACAGTTGACATCAATCCCACAAACTGAAACAATTAGTATTTGAGTAAATTTCACATAAATTGAAAAATGTATGAATGAATAATACAGCTTACAAAAATTACCCAAGATGATGCAATTGTTTCAATTGTATATAATAAGTGGGTTGTGTGTTTAATCATGACATTTCTAACATAGTTAATCAATTAAATGTTAACATGATTTTGAAACTGTTGCCACAATATTATAAATTATGATTTTACTCTATGTAACCTTAATTGTTAAGAAATTTAGAAGCTGGTCGAGAAAAGCAATTGGAAATTGGAGAAATGGGTTATGAAGTAGTTGAGTATAACCATAATGATAAAGGTTTAATCTAATAGCATGTCATTCACAGAAAAAGAAATAATGGATTGAATTGCAACGTGAAAGGAGGAATAAATGAGTTAGTGTAGATGCAGATGGAGAAGGAAAAGAAAAAGTAAAATCATCTACCAAACCATTTATTCTCACACCTATAAACATTAAATTCGCTCCTCCATGTCTTTGGCCAGCCACTGATTAACAACAAAACATATATATTATGTGTTTTGTTTTTTAGAAGAAAACAAACTGAAGACCACCGACGAAAAAGAACATTTGATGTAAAAAATGAGGGAAAAAAAAAGTGCAAACGAGTTGAAGAATGTTCGTCGCTAGTGACATAGTGAGAGAGAAAACGATTTGTGTGTCTGTCATGTCATGTACGTGTAGAAGACATGGTATATGGTTGTCTCCTACGCCCACCATTGGGCGCGTTGGACCCTGTTCCACTCTTCGTCAAACCACGGTTGATGTTTCGTAATTTATTAGCTTAAATATGTTTTTAGTCTCTTAAGTATCACATAATTTTGGTTTTAGTTTCTACTTGAAACTTTGATGATTTTTAGTTTTCATAGTTTTGAAACTCTTATTATTAGTCCATAAAATTGGACGACGTTAACTTTTAGTAGATGTGGCTAACGGCCAGCACACGTGTGATGCCACCTTTTTTGACTACTTTTAATTGACGTGGCAGTAAAGGTGTGGTGGTCGGTCGGTCTGGTGGGTGGTCGGCCACAATGTTTGGTGGTCGGTCGGCCTGGTGGGTTCTATTACAATAAACAAAACAATGCAATAGAAGCGAACTATATAAAAGACCGAACGATGTTGGGCAAAGACCAAACGGTTATGGAGACGGGTGGAGTTCAATATATGAAAGACCGAATGGTGTTAGGCAAAGACCGAAGGTGTTGGGCAAAGACCGAACGGTTATAGTGACAGGTGGAGTGCAATATATGAAAGACCAAACGGTGTTGAGAAAAGACCGAACGATTATGGGCAAAGACCACCATGCCGACCACCAGACCGAGTGGTCGACCACCCACCAGGCCGACCGACCACCACACCTTTACTGTCACGTCAATTAAAAGTAATCAGGTGACATGACACGTGGGCTGACCGTTAGCCACGTCAAACAAAAGTTAATGACATCTAATTTTAAGGACTAATAGTAAGAGTTTCAAAACTATGAGAACTAAAAACCATCAAAGTTTCGAGTAGGGACTAAAACCAAAATCGTGTAATACTTAAGAGATGAAAAACATATTTAACCCTAATTCATTTATCTCCTTACTTGTATGAAACTCCCTTTAAAAAAATAATTATACTTTAACAATATTTCTTTTTTACAATATTTTAACATTATTTACGTGTGATTGGTCCAAAATTAATTCACAATTAATAATAATAATTGTAAACACCAACATAGACCAATCACAGAATAACATGTAGATGATGTTAAAATATTGTCAAAAATTATTGTCAAAAGTATCGTTATTCTTAAAAAGAAGTGTAGAATTATATACTTTATGTGTCCGCAATTTCATACCGTTTATGGCTCCAATTCTACTTTTTTTACGCAACTTTCTAACACCATATATTAGGTTTTTGTGTTTGGTTTATTATTATCTAATAATAAAAATCACGTACGATTTAATAAAAAAAACTACATCGTTTAATAATATACAGAAATAATAGCATGTAAAAGTAACTAAGATATCACATAACAATAACAATCACATAACCCAATTAATAAAAGAAATAAATAAACAATAATAACTTAATTGAAAAATATAAGACTTCTTATTACTAAATAGATTAAAAAAAGGAATAAAAAAAATTAAAAAATTTAAATTTATTATAAACTTCAAATATAATTAAGTTTTTATTAAAGTATTTATATTTTGTTCAGTTTAAAATAGATATAATAAATTCTGATAGCTTTTTATATTTAATAATGAAAAATATCCATACGTGAAATAATGGATTAGTTAATTTTTATTTTAACCATATGTATTAAATAAAAACATAATAAATAGTTAAAATTCATTTAACATAATCTTTATAACTAATTGTATGGTATTTATAAAAAAAGGTTTCGGGCGTCACAAAAAAGTTGAACTTATAACTAATTGTTAATGTAAAAAGTATTTTTCTAATTTTAACCAAACAAAGAGATACTTTTAACTTTTTTTCACAAAATCTGAAAAGTAATGAGTTTTGTATGCATTTTTATAATCACTTTTAAAAGATAAATTGCCTAACATGCCATTGTTGTCCCAGCATTGAACAGAAGGGATCTAAGACTTTGCTTTCTGCTTTCGTTTACGTTTCAAACCAAACAAAAAAAGTTTATAAGATGTTCTCAAAAGTCCTTTTCAATTGCTTACTATGGTTCTCACTATTATTGCTTCTCATGAAAAAGTAATTACCATATCCAACTATTACAAACATAGGTTTTCAGTCTTCGCTTCCAGATGCGTTTACATTTCAAACCAAATTAATAAATATTAATAATTAAAAAAATGAAAGTAATTTGTATTAAATAATAATCAGTCGTATACTTCACTTTATTTAAATTGTAAAATAAGTGTCCCGATAGAAAATAAAGTATAGTAGTGAAATTAGTTTAGATATTTGATGATATATTTTTCTAATCTTGAAGTATAAAATAATTTTATCCCTAGCTATATAGTTAAACTCTTGTTTAAATCGTAATATATTAATGTTTTTTAATACATATAATTTTATAAGATAAAGTCTTATTTGAATATTTAACCTTGATGTGTAGGACAATGATTAAATATACTAATTTACTTTAACAGCACTAAATGTGGTAAAAACAAGAAAAGATGGAAGAGAAAACAGGGAGAAAAAAAGAGAGTATAAAGCTATGCTTTTTACTTATATGATTAATGGTACGATCGATGAGAAAAGGAAAGAGAAAACTGAACCCCAATAAATGTTTATTGTTTTTATACTAAATAAATAAACAAAGGGAACAAAATTAATACCAGAACTGTTGTAGACCATAGTTTTCTTCCTGGCTTTTCTGCCCCCTTTCAACAAAATGAAAAGAAAAACATTGCCTCTGATGTAATCATCATCCTACCATTGAATGATACGTTATTTTTTTTTTATTTTAAAATGGTGGAATTTTATCATCAATTTATTGATTTGAGTAAATTCTATAAAATTATAGATTGAAGTAAATAGTCATTGTTTGACAATTTCGGTCTAAATAAATCATCATTCAATTATTGAATTTAGCATCAATTTTTTCTACAATAAAGTCATCATTTCAAAATGATTTTTTTCAATTAGTAGTTATTTTAATAACATTTTTCTTTTTATTTTTTATTTTTTATTATATATGTTGCCATACTAATCATAAATAAATAAAATAATTTATATTATTTGTAAAATATTACTATTTATATTTTCTTAATTAAGATAGTATTGCTTTTCAAATAAGGTTTAGATACTTAATTATTTTCAAAAGGCACTAAACTATTTTTTATATATAAATTTTGGATATTTTTTTATTTGGACTCAGACTGATTATTTCACTATAATAATTTTTTTGTAAAATTAAAATTGAAATTAATTATAGTATACACCTTAAATTATATTTTTCCTTTTCAAAATATATAACAATAAGGTGTATTTAATATTTTAAAATCTAAAATAATTAAAATTATTGTATAAAGTAATTATTAATGTTTTACATTAAGATGAATCATGCCAATAATTAAACTTATTACTGTATCTTATTAATTTTTTATTTAAAACTAATTGAAACATGTGTATATGCTTTGCCTTTTATCATGCTAAAAGAAGAAGAAAACTTGGTGCAATATAAATCAATTATGCTATAATCTATAAACTTAACATTGATAGAAAGTAATGTATATGAGACTCATTGCTCATATAGATAATTACCCTAATTATATAATCTACTTAAGTCGAACATATAAAGAATATAAAATTTATCATCTAAACAATGGCGAAGTACATCTTAAAAATAATTAAATATCTAGATCTTATTTTTTTTAATATAATACTATTACAAATAAAAATAAAAATTATAAAATTTCAATTAACAGCATAAATAATTTGATTGTATATATCTATAATAACTAGTTTATACGTATATAATTAATAAAAGATACAAAAAATAATTATTAGAGTAACTACCCTCTTAGAAAAGAAAAGTCGTTATCATATTAATGACTTTAATGTAAAATAAAAGTCAAAGTTATCCATTCAATGTCTATTCATGTAATTTTTATTTTTTAAATTTTATTTACATCGATAAATTTATGTTAACGTAGGTTGTCTTAATTTTAACATTTTCCTTTTATAGATTCTAATATATGGCGTTATTTTAATAGAAAAATGTTATAAGAAGTTCAATATTCTCTTTTAAAAGTAATTTCTTAACAATTATTCTTATTTAAATAATAAAAAAAATGCATCAGTATAATAAAGTGAGTGCTTGAGTAGTTATTATTTTTAAATCGTTTTTTTCCCTGTAATATATATTTCAATTAGGGTTTTGTTTATTGTTGATATTTTTAAAGTTAAAAAAAAATCTCATCGCATGATAATCTAAAATTTTGTAAGAAATGATCATAAAATTCAGATTTAATTCTTACCCTAAATTACACATTAAAAGAATCTGGATGTGTGTCTTTGGGAGGGTAAACGAGACATGCTGTACGAGAATTATCTTTACAAAAATTACTTCCATGAATTTCAAAACTCAGGTTTTCACAAGTAATAAGTTTGTTGGGACCCATTCATTGTCTAATATGAGATTACATTTTAATAGGCGGCTAGTTAGCTTGTTACAGTTGTCTTCAAATTTGTCAAATGAAGCTTTAATGGTGAACGATGTTCCAAGAAATTCATCTTTATTTTTCAACTTCATAAATCACGATAACTTATGTTCTTAATCACCTCAGATTTTTTAAATCACGTTGTTTCCTCTAATAGAAATACAATACAACTGTTCATGATACACACACGCTTAACTTTCTTATATTAAATGTGGAAAACAATAATGTTAAAAGTGCTCTTTTGAATCTAAATAATCATACGACTTAAATACTCTCTAATAATTTTTTTTTTTACTTATGACTTAAAAAAATGTAACTGCGAAAAAGTTAACGAGCAATATCATGTGTTGTATAAAAACGTATATTTTGGTGGTTGTTTGAGACATTACGTCTGATTCATGCATTCTATGCAAGAATGAACACCGATGAATGGAAAGAAACATAAGTATCATTGAAGAAAACTAAAACTAAAGCGCACTGGTAAGTCCTACTATTTAACTCCCTCTCCTCTCCATCCAAACATAGTTCTTTATTGTTGAATTTAGTTTTTATTTTTGCAAGGCTTTTACATTTTTGATATTCTCTGATTCATAAACTTTCTACCTTTGACTAAAATTAAAATTATTTTTATTCAAATGGTTATATGTTTTGATATATTAGTTTTAGTTAAATTTAAAATTAATTAATTACTATAATTCAGGTAAGGAAATTAATAAATTATTAATATATCAATTCTGACCAGATTTAACTCCCCTGTCAGAATTGGCAACTTTTTACAGTTCATTTTGGACTAGAGATATGTTTGGCCATGATTGTATAGGTTAATACTTTTGCCTTCTTAGAGTTTCATTTTACTTCCACTACTTGTCCAAACACAACGTTCAGGAGTGGCAATAAAAGCTCAACCAAATCAGCCATGGCAAACTGCAGCTACCGGTCTTTTCACCAACCTCTTCTTCAAAACCCAAAACAAAAATCAAATTTTTATACATCTAACATAAAGAAGATCATGTACCAAAACAAATAAAGAAATTAAAGGACGTTGAAACCAAACAAATCTAAGTGATTTTGAGCGTGCAAAAGAGACTCGAGCAGAAAGAGAGCAGACATCAGTATCCCCACGCGTTGGCTTGCGTGTGGGATAAGTATTTTCCAGATTCTCTATCATTCACCTTCAACTCTTGGTATCAGAAGTATTTAAAGCCCTTAGCAGCCAGGCTATACTGCACTGCACCTCATCTCACCCCACCACTTTATCACTCTTCACCATTCTCCAAGCCGCCAAACCCACACCAATGATCCCTTCACTCTCTCTCCATATTATTCCTCTTCTCGTTCTTCACATCCTCGTCCTAGCACCGCCGTCGCCGGCGGAAGCCCGCAATGGACAGTGGCAGCTCCTCCAAGAAAACGTTGGCATTGTCGGCATGCACATGCAGCTCCTCCACAACGACCGAGTCATCATACTAGACCGTACTGACTTTGGATTCTCCAACATAACCCTCCCCGACGGTAGATGCCGCAAAAACCCAAATGAGATGGTCGTCAAAACCGACTGCACCGCACATTCCATCGAATACGACGTCGCAGCCAACAAATTCCGCGCCCTCTTCGTCCAAACCAACGTCTGGTGCTCCTCCGGTTCGGTTTCCCCCGACGGAACACTAGTCCAAACCGGTGGCTTCAACGACGGAGATCGTGCAGTCAGAACCTTCACCCCGTGCCACACGTGCGACTGGCTTGAAGTTAACAATGGACTATCAGCTCGAAGATGGTACGCCACCAACCACATCTTGCCAGATGGACGACAAATAATAATCGGCGGTAGAAGACAATTCAACTACGAGTTTTACCCCAAGACACAAACCACGGCTAAGAACGCTTACAGTTTACCTTTTCTCGTTCAAACAAACGACGCCTCGGCGGAAAATAATCTCTACCCCTTTGTTTTCTTAAACGTCGATGGCAATCTTTTCATCTTCTCAAACAACCGCGCTATCTTATTCGATTACAATAAGAACCGTGTCGTCAGAACCTACCCTCAAATACCCGGTGGAGACCCACGGTGCTATCCCAGTACCGGTTCCGCCGTTTTGCTTCCGTTGAAGAATCTTCGAGTATCCAATCTGGAAGCCGAGGTTTTTATCTGCGGTGGAGCCCCGAGAGGGGCTTATCCGGATACTCTATCGGGTCGGTTTACCGGGGCGTTGAAAACGTGTGCTAGGATTAAAATAACCGACCCGAACCCGAGTTGGGTGATGGAAACCATGCCAGGTGCGAGAGTCATGAGTGACATGGTTTTACTCCCAAGCGGCGACGTTTTAATCATTAATGGAGCTTCAGTAGGGACGGCGGGCTGGGAATTGGGTCGGGACCCGGTATTGAGTCCATTTCTATATAAACCGAATAATCCGATCGGGTCGAGATTTGAGGTCCAAAACCCGTCAGATATTCCACGAATGTACCATGCCAGTGCCATTGTGCTTCGTGATGGTCGCGTTCTTGTGTCTGGGAGCAATCCTCACACGTGTTACAATTTCACCAACGTAATGTTCCCAACGGAATTACGGTTGGAAGCGTTCTCTCCTTCTTATCTTGAGCCCGGATTCTCTGTCCTGCGTCCCACAATAGTGTCCCCTTCGTCCCAAACAATGGTGAAGTACGGTGAGACATTGAAGGTTGGATTTGAGGTGACCGCGAGTTTGTCTAAGGATTCGGTGTCGGTTACGATGTTGGCGCCGCCTTTTGCAACGCACTCCTTCTCCATGAATCAGAGGTTGTTGGTTTTGGAGGCGCAAGATTTGAGCAAGGTTGGGAACTCGACTTACGAGGTGGAAGTTACGGCCCCGGGTTCCGGTGTTCTTGCACCGCCGGGTTTCTATCTGCTATTTGTGGTACATCAAGAAATTCCAAGCCACGGTATATGGGTTCGGATGGTGTGAATTTTACTCACTGGCTGCTGAGACCAAGAACATATTTCCTTCATATTCTTATTATTTGTGTTCTCTTCTTTAATTGAAGTTATTTGTTTTTGTGAATGGCAGTTTCAGAACAGATTTGTTGGTGAGCATTTATTAACTGTAAGATATGGGGAGATAAGAGAGTCAAATAAAATTATTTACATTCTTCTTGGATTTTTCTTTTCGTTTCTTACACATATTATGGCATCCCTTCATTTAAGAAGCTGGAAAGAAAATTTTCAAAGTTTCTTTTTTTATCCATTAAAACAATACTTTTCTTATCTATTTATTTCTTTCATCCCTTTTTTCTTCTTCTTTATTTAACTCTCAATACAAATACAAAAATCACGATAATTTAATTTTGAAACACTTACGCTAAAAAAGTTTGTCGTGGAAATCAGTTCAATGTGGATTAATATTCAATATAATTATTATAAAAGGATTTTTTTTTATCTGTATGAAGATCCATAATTTGAAAAGTGGGTTTATTTTAACAAAGTGGCATTTTCTTTATGTTTTAAATCTTATTTAAGAGTTCTTTAACCTCTCGTTTCTTTTAAAAGTACAATTTGTTATCTTGTTCAATTGAGTTTTAACATTTTAAAACCAAACTATCAAGAGTTTAAAAAGTATTTGATGCAATATAAATTATTTGCCATAAATATAAATATTCTTTGTATATTGAAAATTAGTTATTTAATGTGTATTATTAATTATAATATAACTTATTTAGTAAAAGATAATAATTTATTACAAATTTTAATTATGAAGAATAAACATTTATTCTATGAAGTACACGTATACTAAACTACTAGTTACTAATATTTTAGTTATTACAATATGTTCCATACGACTAAAACAGTAAAATGACAATAGATAAATGCTTTTAAGCACTCAAATTACATTATAATTACAATTCATACTGTCATCTTAAAAAAAAAGAAAACTCTTCAAGAAAAGTATTGTGTATTGTGAAACCTAAATTGAAAGTGGAAGAATAATAAAGGGAGCGTGAAGAAAAGTATGGCAATAGTCTCATGCTTTCTGTTAAAAAAATATAAAAAAATGCAGCTAAATTAAAGTGCATTGTATTGTTTAAACAAATGCTAGCTAGTACAGATTATAGAACTTAGTGACGAAGGAATGCATAAAACTATATAATTTTATGGATTAAGCAGATACAACATATAAAATTTCCACCCAATTACGAAAAGTAAATTGATCAACTGCTGTGAAAAATCAATAATCAAAGTTAGTTAACGTAACAAGATTTATAAAAAAAAATGTAAATTGAAGGAAAATTTGCAAAAAAATATATTATATGAGACTTGCAAAACCTTTTGTATTGGGCTTGTCCTGACCAGCAAAGCAAAATGTGACACTTCACAAGGTAGTGCTGTAGCATATACATGCGTGAGAAATTTAGTTCAAATGCATCAATGCCATTTAATATTGTATGGTCGTTTTCATCCTTCAAATATAGGAATCTATTTGTGTTTCTTTTCTACATGTGCAACTAACTTCAAAAATAAACTTTTTAATTGTTACACATAAATTGTTATCACTTTAGTTTCTAAACATATATTACTTTTCTTAATTAAGTAGCCTTCTTAATTAGAAATCGTCATTTTTTAATCTCTCTCCATTATCTATGAAATCATTTCTTTATTACTTTTCTAACATTTTCTATAGTCTCTATTAGACACCAATAGATTTGTATATACATATTTTTCTTAACTTTTAACAAGAAAACCAGTCAATTCTTTTGAAGTAATTAAAGAGATTAAAACATATTTTTCTGAATAATTAAACCAATTATCATTTTTTAAAAGTAATTAAAGAGTTAAAAAATATATTTTGGAAATATTAACAATTAAGGTATTGCACTGTTGATTTTTAAATTCAATAGCTTTTTTGACGACATTTTGAATCTAAAATCTGTCTCCACTTATTCTCGAAGTCAAAACTACACTTATAAAGTATTAAATTCATTTAAGACAGATAAAATTTCATATACTTTGATTTAAGAATCAAATTATTGTCTGTGTGTATATGAAATGAATATTCATCAATATTCATGGTTTATATAATATCATGATGTCTCCACTTTTTAACAATTAATATCCATAACTCTTTTATAGTATTATTTTTAACTGAGACTAAAAATATTATTTATTTACAAGTATACAATAATGAATATTCATCCAACACATAATACAAGATAATCATAACAGTTGTTTGTTTTTTATATTATATGATTAATTATAATAACTTTAAAAATTATATTCAAAATATTTTTCATTTAATTAGAGGCATAAAAACATTATAAATAAGCAATTAAACCAGAATATTTAAAAAGTTAAAAGTTTGGAATGAAATAGTTGTTAACAAGTGATTTTTAAATCTAACTCAACTCCACACAAATTTTGTGTGATTGAGTTAGACTTAAAATCGACTTCTTAACATGAAATCAGGTTAGAGTTTGTCCTAACGATATTTATTGTTTATTGTATATTGTTTCATCTATTATCGGGTCGCTACCGGACTATTCATTAATGTTTAATCTCACACTCAATATGTATATACCTCGATATGAGGAATTTTTTTGAAAGTCTCACATCGATTAGAGATAAAACAAATTTAGAGTATATAAGTGGATGCAAATCTCACCTTACAAACCAATTTTTTGTGAAATTGAATAAGGTTTAAAGTTCTTCTTTTCTTTTTTGATTTGACTCTTGTTACTATGGGCTTGTAGCTGACCGATCGGGTAACTAGCAAAATAATGAAAAGGAACCGTGCGGTTGACATGTCACGCAAGCACAGTTTGACCACTCGGTCTTAACAATTGTGGAGCAAAGTTAAGGCATAATTAATGTGACAACGGCTATTGTTAAATAGTTAAGTTGTGCATTAATAACCATTAAGAGGTAAATTAATTGGTCAGATTCGTTTGGTTTAATTTTGAGGTAACAAAAGACTTAGAGAGAAAATTTCTGACTTGAGCATAAGAGTATCTTCTGCAGGTCACCCCATACACCGATCGGTCACACAGTACAAGAAGTCAGAAGAATGTTCGGCACAGTGGAGCATCACTCAGGCAACTTTCTCATCCCATTTCACATAAACAACTCTTATTAAGATATATATCAATATTATCAAAATATCCCATTTGACTCAAAATTAAGATACATGTCATTTGATTAGTTATATATATATATATATATATATATATATATATATATATATATATATATATATATATATATATATATTTATTGACCTAACGACATAATTTTAAATTTGAAATACTTTTAAAAAGATATTATATAATAATTTAATATTTTAAAAAACACATGTTTAACATAATTTAGTTTATTTTAAAATTATTTTTTGCTGGTATTAATAAGAAACTAGTACTCAAATGAGATTTATATTAAATTATTAATATTTTAATTAAATTTCTTATCTCATTTAAGTTTTTAAAGTACAAATTTTGTTTTTTTTCTCTTATTATTGTTATTTATATAATATATTATTGTATTAGGAAAAGATTTATGATTCCTTCATGATAGTATTGGGCTCTCTAGTATCCAATTCTTTTTTGTTTAATTGAGATTGACACTTCCTTCAAAAAAATAAAAATGTTATATTGGTTTTATATTAAAGTATGCAGTTTAATACTTTAAATTAATATCATCAAAGTAATTTATATTTACATGGTTTGAGACATGCAGGTATGAGTATATATATAAGAAATACGAGTTTTACATTTCCCATTCATTCTTAAGTTAAAATATATATTTTAATTCACTTAGTTCATAAATATTGTTACGACATCTTTGTAAGATTTTAAATATATATTTTATTAAATTATTTTAACATACCAATTTATTCTTCGCTCACTTTTTATTTTAATACAAATTATTAAAAATAAATGGAAATGATGTCATGATATTATTTAAGAAGGTAAGATAATATTTAAGAAGGTAAGCACGGGACAACTGTTATATGTAAAGATGTTACTAATCTGTATATGCATGGAATATTTTAAAAAAAATATTATTACTTTTTTAACAATATAAAATTTAAAAATATCTTTTAACCCATACATATATTATTGTCATCATTTATTAATTTTGGATACAATTTTGAAACAATTTTATTTAATAATGTAAACTTAACATAAATACATAAGTAAATTCATTATTCAAAGTGTTATACATTTATAAACATAGGATTAAATATGTTTATGATCTTTTAAATTTTAGTAAAAATTAAAATTAGTCCTTTTTAAACTTAACAAAATTAAGTTAAAATAATTAAATTCATATATTTATAAAATTAAAAGATAAATTGGACAATTTTTTTGAAAAAGAACTAATTTTCAATTTTGACTAAAAATTAAGGAACAAAAAACCTATAAATATATTATCATTACATTAATATTAATTTAATAATATACACTAATTAAATATTAAATTAATAATATACACTAATTAAATATTGAATTAAAAATATACACTAATTAAATATTATCTTAATTATCATGCTCAATTCTATTTTATTTACATTTCGTCATTTTTTTCTTATATTAAAATTAGTTTATTTTAAATTTATCTTTAATGTTATAATAAGAAATTTAAAAGAGTAACTGTTTGTTGAAAATAATAATATTTGAAAATGGTGTGAATGAAGTTAGTTCAAGATGGCATAAAACCTGACATTAGCAAAGATTCGTATTGGAAACCTCATAAGCTTCAACAAACATCAAGAATGGCTTCATTGGCTTCTGGATTTTCTGCAAAACGCGGTTTATCAGTGTGTCGGATCATATTGTTATGTTCAATCAACTCTGAATTCTTCTTCATGGGGCCATTGTTTCTAGTTAGGAGTTTTGACTAATCAACCCCCAGCAATACCACTGTATGTCATTATTTTTGAAAGTTGATTTATTTATATTAATAAGATTAAATTATTAATTTTTAAAAAAATGAGAATTTCACTGAGTTATTTTTATGGCAAACTATACCATTCACGAGAAATAAAATTTATATTTTTATATGTAGCATAATCTCTTTTTACAATGATTCAAAATTCAACATGCTCAGACATTAAAATATCTTAATAAGGCGTAAAGTAAAATATTTCTGGCAGGTTTCAGGGAGGATGAGGTGAACTAGAAAAGTGAAATTAATTACAATTAGTTCGATTAGACAAGATATAGAGAATGCTATTACCATCATTAATCAAATCTGTAAATTTCATCCTTTAAACTTAATCAACATGCATTTTTAAATATCTTACAAAACAATCATTCTTAGAAAACATTTAAAAATATTCAGATTTTTATAAAAACAATTAATGGAGAAACATTACAGGTATTAATTAAAATTATCTGAATTAAAAAATGTTAACGACTACTTTTCAAATAAAAAATAAATTATACAAGTATATATAGACAACGATGTGTTTATTTGTTTTTGAAAATTTAAGGTGTATTAATAAACCTTACACGATGCACCAAAATAAGAGTGTTGTGAAACATAATACCCTTGCCAGTTTGAATACTGGAAATGAATGCATAGTGCACGCATATATAGAAGAGAGCAGTGCTGCAAATGCAGCAGTATTTAAGGACTACCATTGCATGCAACCACACTCATTGCACCTCAGCTTCAAAGCATTAACTCAAATACCACCTTCCAACAACACGTTCTGCTGTAATGGCTACACATTACCTTCTTCTTCTACCTACCATCTTCTTCCACCTTCTTCTGCTGTTCTCCCTTACCCTTCCCTTCCCCTCCCAAGCTACCAATGCCCAATGGCAGATACTCCAAAAATCCATAGGCATCGTCGCTATGCACATGCAGCTCCTCAACAATGACCGTGTCATCATCTTCGACCGCACTGACTTCGGCTTTTCCAACCTCACTCTCCCCAACGGCGTCTGTCGCCACGATCACTCAGAAATGGTTACCAAAACAGACTGCACCGCTCACTCCATCGAATACGACGTCGCATCCAACACCTTCCGCGCCCTCTTCGTCCAAACAGACGTCTGGTGCTCCTCCGCCAGCGCCGTCGCCGACGGTAGCCTCATCCAAACCGGCGGGTACAACGACGGCGAACGCAAAATAAGGTCCTTCACTCCATGCGAAACAGGTGAGGACTGTGAGTGGCAAGAAACCAACAACGCCCTCGCAGTAAGAAGATGGTACTCCACCAATCACTATTTGCCAGATGGACGACAAATTATAATCGGAGGGAGAAGACAATTCAACTACGAGTTTCATCCTAAGCGAAAAACAGAAGAGAATAACAAACCCTACGAGTTACCGTTTTTGCTTCAGACTCATGATAAGGGTGGGGAAAATAATCTTTATCCGTTTGTTGTTTTAAACGTGGACGGAAATCTTTTTATTTTCGCCAACAACCGTGCGATTTTGTTTGATTACCAGAACGACGTCGTTGTGAGAACGTACCCCGAGATACCCGGGGGAGACCCTAGGTGTTATCCTAGTACCGGTTCAGCGGTGTTGCTACCACTGAAGAATTTGGAAGCGGCGAGGGTGGAAGCTGAGGTTTTGGTCTGCGGTGGGGCCCGCAGAGGGGCTTTTCAGCTTGTGTCCAAGGGTGTTTTCTCCAAAGCGATGGATTCTTGCGCGCGGATTAAGATCACGGATCCCAATGCCACGTGGGTGGTGGAGACCATGCCAATGGGGCGGGTGATGAATGACATGGTCATGCTCCCCAACCGCGACGTTTTGATCATAAACGGAGCTCAATCTGGAACAGCGGGGTGGGGGAATGCAGAGAATCCGGCTCTTCAACCGGTTATTTATAGAACCAACGGTTCGGGTGGGTCGCGGTTCGTGTTGCAACCCGCTTCGGATATTCCGAGGATGTATCATTCGACGGCCGTTCTGGTTCGTGATGGAAGAGTGATCGTAGGTGGGAGCAATCCTCACGAGAAATACGTGTTCTCTAATGTGTCATATCCTACGGAGTTGAGTTTGGAAGCTTTTTCTCCTTACTATCTGGACTCTCAGTTTGGGGCTGTACGTCCCATTATTGTAGAGCCTTGTTCTTACGTGAAGTTGATGTATGGCGAGAAATTGAAGATGAGTATTAAGGTGAATGGAACCCTGGTGCCTGAGTTATTGTCCGTGTCGATGTTAGCGCCGCCTTTTAACACGCACTCTTTTTCCATGAGTCAGAGGTTGTTGGTGTTGTCGATGGGTGAAGTTAAGGTGAGAGGAAATTCAAGTTGTGAATTTGAGGTGACGGCGCCAGGTTCAGCTGTTCTTGCACCACCCACGTTTTATATGCTATTTGTGGTTCATGGAGACATTCCCAGCGAGGGAATTTGGATCCAGATGCAATGATTTCTTCTTTCTTTTTTCTAGCTACTGAGAATAATTCATTCTGCCTCACCGATTGTGTAATTTAGTTTCAATTTGTTTGAAAATCATTATTTTTGTTTATCTTTGAGAAATGGATGAAATTCGTGTTTGTAATATGAAAGAATGTCCATGAGGTTTGTTTGAAATTATAGCTTAAAAAGTTTCAAATCTTCTTTTAACATTTTTTATAATTATTTTAAATTGGTAAAATAAAATAACTGCACCTAACTATGTAACGTAGCCTAAGATTGTGTGTAATTTTTTTTATTAAATAAGGTAATCAAAAGTGAAAAATAAACTCGATAAAAAACCTTTTGGTTGATTATGGTTTTAAAGTGATAATGTATCAATCAAAATAAAAACATATGTAAGCAGATAAAAATAAAAACTAAATTCTTACATGATATCTAGACCGAAGGGTTAGCATCCAACCGATCGATTTATCTACTGTAGTAGCGCTCGTCAATTTTTTTGTAGCAGCGCTCGTCAACTCTCCTGTCTTGTCAACAAAACCAAGTTAAATGATGTTGGGCCACAACGCTCGTCATCCAGGTCAAACCAGGTTAAAAGGTGTTGGATCACAATTGGGCCATCATTTGAGTTATTGAACTAATAATCCAGCAGAAGATAAAATAATCAAGGATATTTAATTAAAGATATTCATAAAGTTGTTTATGAGCAACCGACCGAATTTTAAGGTAAATCTGTTTAAGGTAAGTCTGTTTATATTTTATTAGGCTTGTGATAACCTATACATACAGAGCCAAGGCTAAAAGCCAAGTACGTTCTACTCACACTCAACTCGTACTCATATTCTCAAATACTCAAATAGTGATAATCATTCACTAAACATTCAATTAAGAGCCAAAACTCTTCAAATCACACGTCTAACTTGAGCGTTGGAGTGCCTTTTGCAAGTACCTCCCCCCTCTACTGGTGAAGGAGAGCAAACGGTGCGAACCAAAGGAGCGCGAACAACCCATCGAAGGACGAGCGTGCGGTTTATATTGCAGGAAAGCGAGCGACAAAGTCATCCAAAAGCGGCAAAGTCACGTCAGAAATATTTATTAGGGGTCCAATGACGTACTCACCACTTAGCCAAATATGGCATCAAGTGCTCAACCGTACAACAGCTCGACCATTCGACCTCAGTGGTATTCAGCCGTTCGGCTTCACAGGTGACAGGACCATGTAGACCACTCGGCCAAGAGAAGTGCAAGAACCGAGAGGTAAATCCCTTTCGCCAGAAAGTTGAAGTCAAAGACCGAGAGGTAAATCCCTCTCGCCAGAAAGTTGAAGTCAAAGACTGAGAAGTAAATCCCTCTCGGTCGAGAGGTAAATCCCTCTCGCTAGAAAGTTCAAGACAAAGACCAAGAGGTAAATCCCTCTCGGTCGAGAGGTAAATCCCTCTCGTCAACAATATGAAGTCAAAGACCGAGAGGTAAATCCCTCTCGCCAACAATCTGAAATCAGAGACCGAGAGGTAAATTCCTCTCGGCCGAGAGGTAAACCCCTCTCGTCAGCTAGAAAGCTGATAACAAAGACCGAGAGATAAATCTCTCTCGGCCGAGAGGTAAATTCCTCTCAACCAGAAGGCTGAAAATAAAGACCAAGAGAAGATTGGCATGGCCCCTGCACAAGGACCACCACGTTGAACGTCACTCTGAAGTCCTATAGTTAACCCGTCCATAAAACCGAATGGTTAACTCGGACTTGGGGGGCATTATGTATAGTATGATATTTAGACCGAACGGTTAGCATCCGAGACCGATTGATCTATCTACTGTAGCAGCACTCGTCAACTCTCTTGTAGCAGCACTCGTCAACTCTCTTGTAGCAGCACTCGTCAACTCTCTTGTAGTAGCGCTCGTCAACTCTCTTGTAGCAGCGCTCATCAACAAAACCAAGTTAAATGATGTTAGGCCACAACGCTCGTCATCCAGGTCAAACCAGGTTAAAAGGTGTTGGACCACAATTAAGTCAACATTTGAGTTATTGGACTAATAATCCAGCAGAAGATAAAATAATAAGGGATATCTGATTAAAGATATTCATAAAGTTTTTTATGAGCAACCAACCAAATTTTAATGTAAATCTGTTTAAGGTAACTCTGTTTATATTTTATTAGGCTTGTGATAACCTATAAATAAGGGCCAAGGCTAAAAGCCAGGTATGTTCCACTTACGTTCAACTCACACTTCATGACACCCAAACATTCAATGGTGATAACCCTTCACTAAATACTCAACTAAGAACCAAGGTTCTTCAAATTCATGCCTAACTTGAGCGTCGGAGTATCTTTCGCAGGTACCTCCCCCTGGAGCAAGAAGGCAACCGAACGGTCAAGACTGACGTGACTGAACGACCTGGACGGAAGTCATCCGAACGACTTAAACAGAAGAAAGACAAACAGCTCAGACGATCTCAACTTTTGAAAGGAAGAAAGACACGTCAGAAAAGATTAGTCTCTCAATCCCCTAAAATCCTAGCGAAACATTACCCTTTTTTTCTATAAATAAATTTAAGTTCTATAAATTTTTAAGCAATTATGTTACTATAGTTTTTTTTTTTAAAATCTATTTAAGTATAACATGTCACGAAACATTTAAAGTTCCTTATAAAAATAAATTATATTTGAAAAAAAAATCTCAAACACATTCAAGAGATTATACCGTAGAGAAAATTTTAAATTAATAGAAAAAGAGAGTTGAAATTTTCAACATTAATTAAAAATACTTAATTTGATAAATTAAAAAGAAACATTAATGATTTATAAATTTTTAATAACTTGCAAAATCTGACAAATCTAAATTTTATTACTTCTTCTTAAATTTGAGAATAATCTGACTTATGATTAAAATTAATATAAAATAAAATTTAATTGATATTATTGGTAGTATTAATACTATTATTGTTAGTTTTAGTATTATTATTATTATTATTATTATTATCATGTCAATATTGTTATAGTAATAATAATAATAATAATAATTATTATTATTATTGATTTTATTATTCTAATTATTTTTATTAATATAATTATTGTTACTATTATTATTATTAATTATTTACAAGGTTTAATAATAATAATAATAATAATTATTAATTATTTTTCAATATTAATTTAACAATTAACATTAATAATGTTATTGTGTTGTTATTATTAATATTATTATTATTATTAATTATTCACAAGGTTGAATTATAATTATTAATTATTTTTCAATAGTTTAAATTCTACCGTTAACATCATTACTATTGATGATGATGTTATTATTATTATTATTATTATTATTATTATTATTATTATTATTATTATTATTATTATTATTATTATTAAAAAAGAAGTAGGACACATTGATGTAAAAGTTATGAATAAAGATGTATATTTTCTTTCTTAATCTCTTTATTTAACGAAGGAATAAAAATCTTAGGATCTTTCTTAAATCGATTTTCTCAAATCGGCTTGAATTCCTTGAAACAAAAATATGCACATTCTCTCTTCCTTGCGAAGAGTTCATCAGTTAACGCAAAAAGAAGATAAGAGTTTCATTTTAGATTTTAGATTTTAGATTATAGATTATATATATGATGACTTTATTGTTATTATTACGTCCCTATAAAATGTTATTACATAAAGAATGATTGTCATCACTGAAAACGATTGAGGCGAATTTGGAAGAACTGAAAGCATCGAAATTAGTTATATAATCCAAAAATTTAAAGATTAATAAAATTGTATTATTAATTAAATATTTTACATTGAAAGTTATTATTGTTGTTGTAGCAATGGTGATGATATTATAGAGAAGTAAATGAATATTCTTTACGGTAATTCAGATTAACAGATTTAAAGTATTATGATTTTATATTTAAATTTAACTATTTTTCTATATTTAATCACATTTTGTTTTAATCTTTTGCTAACCCGGTGTAGTTTTATCATTTTGCACAATTGAGAAACTAACTTTACAAATTGATGGTTGTACTTTTATAATTCTTTAAATAAACCCAAACACAGTAAGCCTAACACGAATAAGCTTTTACTTTGACTATTTACCTCATCTTTTACCTGTATCTCTTTTGTTCTATTAGCACTCACAAAAATCGGATATGAAAATTCTGTAAAAAAAAAAAAGAAAATGATCGGATTTTAAAATTTGATAAATTAAAAAAAACATGTAATGAGGTTTCAAATTTTGATAATTTAATTTCAAAATTTAATTTCTAAAAATCCAAAATCAAATTTTGAAATTTGACAAATTCAAAATTGATTACTAAATTTGATTTATGAAAATCCAAAATAAAATTTCAAAATTTCAGAAATTTCAGAAATGGATTTCCAAATCCAAAAAAGCACAACACTAGATTTCGAAATTTGAAAAACCCAAAGTCAAATTTCGAAATGCAATTCGTAAAAATCCAGATCAGAATTTCAAAATTCAGGTAAATTTTAAAACTAAATTTTGAAATCTTTGAAATACAAAAATTAGATTTCAAAATCCAATTTCTGAAAATGTAAAATTAGATTTTGAAATCCAGTAAAACCAGAATCAGATTTCAAAATCAGAGAAAATTCAGAACCGTATTTTGAAATTCATGAAAATACAGAACTAGATTTTGAAATATAAAAAAATCCAACACCAAATTTCAAAATCTAGTTTCTAAAAATTCAGAACTAGATTTTAAAATTCAGAACTAGATTTTAAAATCCAGAAAAATTAAAAATTGAATTTCGATATTCAAAAAAATCCACAATCAAGTTTTAAATTTTGAAATATTCAGAACTAGATTTTAAAATCCAAAAAATTAAAAAATTAAAGAAATTCTGAAACCAAATTTTGAAATCTATAACATACATATAATTGGTAGGGTTATAAAAGAAGAATGTGGGGTGCATAAAGAAAGCCCCAAGTGTTGACATGTATAATGAAAAACAGGAAAAGGGAAATTAGGCCACGCATGTTGTTGTAAAATGTTCAAAGGAACAGTCTTGCGCAAAACTTTCTGAAATGTAAGAAAACTGCTAAAACCAACTCATTGAAATATATTTTATTATGTATTTGAACTTTAGTTTTTATGGGGACACAAATATAAATAAAAACAAATAAATTTAAACTGAATAAGAAAATAGTTGACATGATTTTATTTTATTTTTTAATTTAAAAGTAATTCATTGTCTCAGAATAAATGTCTTATAAGAAGAAAAAACAAGTGTTATTTTATCTTTTCAATGTAATTATTTTTTTCATTTATACATCTAACAATACTATCCAAGCAAAAACATCTATAAATAAATGAATTACAATTAGATAAGTTTTTTAAATTGCTATTTTTTCATCTATTTATTACTTTACTTGATTTATACTTTGGGAAATATATTTAACTGTAGAGTACTGCGTAATATTATCAAATTTAGTTATTTAATACTTCTGTTTCAAAGTTAATTCCTCTTCTTTGAAGCATTACATGAGCAGTAATGGCGTCGTGGTGGCAAGCAAGAAGACCTGTGCCACTATCTTTACTTTCAACCAACCCAACCCAACAAATCACAACCCTAACGCACGTGCCCCGTGTCACACACCACACCAACACCATCATTCATCTCAATATCTTCCTTATATTTCTTTCCAAACACATCACAGATATAAATTACAGTGAATGGATGGATCAAAAACAATATTTTAAACAACTTTAACTATGAAAAGAATAATTTCTTTGTCCGTATTAATTATTTGGCAGCATGGTCGGTTTTAGCTTTCTTAAAGTCAAGATCAAAAAGGGTAAAAAAACTGAAAATAATTTGAAAAGGTTAAGGAAAAAAAAAACAATAATTATGCAGCGGTAAATAAATATGGATGTGCATCCAATTGGATGGTTGAAAGTGGAAAGACAGACAGGAACCGGTGACTTGATAATTCACGTATTTCATTTATTTATTTATTTTATTATTTTTTCTGCGTTATAAAGAAATGATAAAACCGAGAAAAAGAAGAGAAAATTGTAAGTGGAAGAAGAGAAAGTGGCATCGCATAGGTACAGATACAGACACAACCCGGTAAAAACCCCATCCTAGTGCCACACGATTTTCTCTTTCTTCCTCTCTTTCTCTCTCTGGCGGAGGTTAGGGTTTCTTTCTTCGTTCATTTTTTTCAGTGTTTACTTTAGTTCTGCTATTTATCGTTAATTTATCGCTGTTTTATCGTTCCGACCCAATCCACCTTCAATTTATCGCTTCGTTTTGTTTTTGACTTGCTTTGACTTTATTTTTCTCACCTTCGAGTATCCGAATCTTTGTGCATCCTCTTATTTTGGTTCTTCTCTTAAATATTTGCTCGCGTTCGCTGCAATTGCTTCTTCTAGATTTTATTTTTTTTGTCTATAGTTCTAGCCTTCCAGCTTTTAGTTCGGGTGTGACGTTTCGCTGTGTCGGAATCTGTTGTTGGTTCAAAATTTGGATCTTCAACCGCTTGAGATCCAGGAGCCGTGGCTTTTAAAAAATTGTACGGAAATGAGCTTCAGTTTTGTTATTTATTGACCCCTCCGGATATAAGGAGGGGTTGTGGTAATAGATTTAGCTCTACTTTTTTGCATAAGTTTCCTGAGAAGAAAATTAAAACCCAAAATTAGCTTTTACAGAAATTAAATGAGAGGCCTTTTATGAAAGGGTAAGCATCTAATTTGATTTTAGATATTTTTTATGATGGGTAGTTTATTTTAGTTAATTGGGCAAACTTCATTTATTTTACTTTTTTTTTTACATAAACATTTATTCAGAATTCTGTCTTAACAAGTACTGCTACTGGCCCATGGGAACAGCTAGTAACGAGTGTTTTGGGTAGTTTCTCTTTGATACTTAGATTTCATTTGGTCATGATATTCAGCTATATATACATTCACTGAATGTAGTCAGGAGGAATATAGTTTTGGGTAGTAAAAAGAATGTCATCCGCCTGGCTCTTAATTGATATTAAGTTATCCATCAGGTCATAAATGCGATAGTCTTTTTTAAAAAACTTGCAGTTTTTGCTGTACTTAATCGTATCCAAATATGAGTTCCTGAATGATCACTTCTTTACCTTATTTCCTTTTGCGGTATCTTCCACTGTAGTTTTCCATTTTTATTCAGTTTTCACGTTGCACTGGAGTGCTGGATTGTTTATAAAGAATTTTTTGTGTGGATCTTTGCTTGACTCGTATTAGATCAGGACGTTGTTATGTCTCCGTTACCCATGTTTATCTTAGACCTTTTAATTAACAATCAACACAGGATATTTTTGGATTTTGGATGAAAATTATTTTACGGTTCAGAACAGTGATTTTAAAACTTGCTTTTCTGTCAAATAATATTGGGTTTAGGAGTTTGGCCTTCCTGTCTTGAAAGTACTGCTCGAAGAGGAGGACCTTGATCATATGGTTGTCATCTTCCTGTCTTGAAAGTACTACAATCACACTAAGATTCTTTCTATCCACTCATTTTATCTCTTCCCTTGCCCCCAACATGCTTTAACTTTCTTCATTTGTTCTACCTTAATGTTTCTTTTCGGTTTCCATGGAAGCTCTAAAATAATAATAATAATGATGACTAATAACTTTGATATGATATTGTGCTAAATTCTGGAACTTCAGTATTTTTCTATTGTAATTGCTGTGGTAATTGCTTACATCGTGGCTACTATTGGTGTAGCTGTGGTAAGCCTGCTTACTACATCATTACCATGTCTGCCATTCATATCCAACTGTTCCATTATTTCCTTTTAAGGTTTTTGGAAACTTCTAACTGTCTTTTATGCTTAAATGCAAGTATTTTGATCATACATGAAGACCAATAGACTTCCCCTGCGTTGCTAAAGTTTCCCTGCACTATTTTTATCCCAGATTTTCGTGTAGCTGAATATTCAAGTCTTTTATAAAGCCGCAGTTGTTTGTAAGTTTCATTCATTATTGTTTGTGAACTTACCGAGTTTACATTCTTGTGTAGGTTTACTTTTGATCAAGTACCTGCTATCCCTATGTATAAGCATGGTAAGTATTTTAAATTTTGCGACATCCGTTCTTCATGGGAATTGTTGATAGAGTGATTCCTTCCTACCCAATTGCCTTCAACCTAAGAAAGAAGAGGACAAAACAGATACACGGACTATCTCAAGTTGCCAATATAAACTGAAAAATTCCTATGAATGCAGGATTTCTGGCATACTGTTGTTTGATCAAGCAGGTTCCGTATTGGTTGAGGAAGCCTAGACTCAATATTTAGTTATTGCAACCGGTTGTGTTTCTGATGGATGATGCTGGGCATCGTGAAAACGGTAGGCACAAAGCAGATCAATATAAATCTGCTCAAGGACAGGTATTAAAATACATTTATTTATGTTCATGTATAAATTCATCAACAAATTTACTATTCTATTTTGCACAAACAAACAATTGGTAACTGCAATGCGTTCTCTCTGTTAAGATGCTGACTTTGGTAATATTTATGTTGATGTTGCGTTGCAGTGGCTGATGCAACATCAGCCTTCCATGAAGCAGATCATGGCAATTATGGCCGAAAGAGATGCAGCCATCCAAGAAAGAAATCTGGCCATTTCTGAGAAGAAGGCAGCGTATGCTGAGCGTGACATGGCATTTCTGCAGCGGGATGCTGCAATTGCAGAACGAAATAATGCAATTTTGGAACGAGACAATGCAATTGCAACTCTTCAGTATCGAGAAACCTCGATAGGTAGTGGCAGTATGTCATCATGTCCTCCGGGATGCCAAATTTCACGTGGTGTCAAGCATATACATCATCCCCAGCAACAGGTACACCATATACCTAACATGGGTGATCCTTCTTACAGCACACGGGAAATGCACACAACCGATGCCCTCCCTGCAGCTCCCATCACTTCTGAGGCTGGGAAATCAAGGCGGGCCAAGCGGCCCAAGGAACCAAAGTCAACTTCACCTAATAAGAAGACTCCAAAAGCAGCAAAAAAAGTCAAAAAGGAGAGTGAAGACTTGAATAAGGTTATGTTTGGCAAAGCACATGAGTGGAAAAATGGTCAGGAAATGGTCAACGGAGGCGATGATCTTAACAAGCAGTTAGTAGTGTCTAAGGCTGATTGGAAAGGTCAAGACTTGGGATTGAACCAAGTGGCTTATGATGAGTCAACCATGCCAGCGCCTGTATGTTCTTGTACCGGTGTCCTGAAGCAGTGTTACAAATGGGGCAATGGAGGTTGGCAGTCTGCCTGTTGCACAACCACTCTGTCAATGTATCCACTTCCTGCAGTGCCAAACAAGAGGCATGCTCGTGTTGGAGGTCGGAAGATGAGTGGTAGCGCTTTCAACAAGCTGCTCAGTCGCCTTGCCGCAGAAGGTCACGATCTGTCAAACCCTGTTGACCTCAAAGACCATTGGGCCAAACACGGGACGAACCGATACATTACAATAAAATAGATGGTGAGAAATTGTTTCTGGAGCAGCATTGCATGATTAGAAACAGCTTTTAGTGATCAATTATGGATTATCGAGTCGAGCGAGGGAAATAATGTTAAGTGTAAAGGTTGTCTGGGAAAGCTTAATGGTTACAGTATGCCTGTACCTATATTTAGAATGCGTAATGGTGCTAGATGTTGGCTAAATGAAGGGGTTGAAGACATGACTAAGTAATCAGTCATCCTTACCATTTTTACGCATTTAGTCTCCTGAGATTTTCTGGTGGCACCCATGGCAAGTGTAAAATGTCTACATGGTGGATAAATAGTTGTTAGATAGTCTTGATTAATCCATGTAGCTCTTAAACCCGAATAATTGTAGACTCGTGCCCTCAGTCATCCTGGAAAACCCTTTCTGCGTTAGTATGTAAAATCGACTATGTATGTTAATTATATCCCTGTTTCACGTTTGAATCTTATCTATGACTACGAGTTTAGTTTTTATCGATGATTGTTACAGGAGGAAGCGAACATGGAGCAGACGGCTGACGTCTATTTGGGTTACCTGGCTCTCTTGACTTGATTAAGGAATGTATGGCATTGCCGGGTTTCACTTCCCAGTTTATTATGGTATTTTAAAATAATAATTTTTATCAACTTTAATATAGCACTTGTCAAATACATATACACGCCTCATATTCATGGAATCTTTATATACAAAACAAATGCTTTCATATTTTTCTCCATTTTAAAAATCTTCTGTGTAAAGTTTAGTTTGTAACTTTACACAATTTTCTCTTGAATGCTTATCTTATGTCTTCGCTTAAATTTTATTCAATTTAGATTACAAATTCTCAGCAGCTACAACATCAGCCAGGGATAACTATAAAACGATTGTTCTCGTCGTCCACAGTACTACTGTCTAGATTCCAAACTAAAATGCATTTGGGGTCTGTAGATGAAGGTGGAAGAATGAAAAAAGTTCTGATCAAGCTATTTGCATTTCAGCCAAACGAAAGACTTTCATCACTGGCCATAAAAAGGTAGACGTGGATTATCTCGTTCTTAATAAATGGGTGTCATCCATGAGAGTATAATAATAAACATACATTAAAAAAGAGGATCGCTTTCCAAACCAAGATTTGAGATTGGGATTAGATCTTCCTACTCAATGACGATTTATTACACCCAAATCAAAGTTTGGGCTCTCAAGAAATTGAAAGATTATATGGTGAATCGACTCTACTTGATTTAAGATTTTTTGAGCAATTATTACCAATAATCATGTTTTCCCTGAGTATATTACTACATCATTGGATAAGAATGTGTTATTTTCATATTCCACCGACTAGTCTATTAACAGTATGTGAAAATTTGAATCCTCACATTGTTTTGCACTAATGCTGTGTTTTTCATATTGTATTTATTGAGTGTGTTAACCCTTTGAGTTTGCATATAAAGATTCCATACATGTAATCTACTTTATTTGTAATCTTTTCCATCGATATGGTCACTTGGTATTTAATAAAAAACTGAGCAATCATTACCATTTACTTGATGAAGGGTTCCTATTAATATGGATCTGTGTATATTGTAATTAAAAGGGAATAGGGGCTCAGAAGATCATGTTGCCTACTTTAACCTTGTATGCATCTAAAATTTCCTATATGTCCTTCATTAGAGCGTTATAGATTTTGAAGTTAGTATTAGTAGTTTTAAATTTTTTGTCTAAATATTTGGTCACACATACATTTACATACAAAACTTTAAGATTAAGATGACTAAATATGTCATATTTATTTCATGTTTGACTTTGTTAAAAAATAGACTTTTAAGTTAATAAATGGTAGAATAGTGGATAGACTCTAATCTATTTCTTTGAATTTTAAATTAATTCAGTTTTATAAAATTAATTTGTAAGACGAAATTTGTATTTATTTATATACTTTAACATGATCTTATTAATGTAAAACTTTAAAAACATTTGTTTTTGACATTTTTTAATTACACTTTGAAATTAGAACGAAGCCAAGTTGTAGCATAATTTGACGAAAAATCTTTACAAATTTGATTTTATACAATCTTTGATCTTATATAAGTTTGAAATTACGTTTTAATTTATGTGGTTTTCAAGTGACGTAAATAATATATTTGGAAAAAATATGTTCTCATTTTACTATAACTAATACTTAAAAACTACCTATTAATCACACATTTGTATTATGATGTCAATTTTTGTAATCATGGAATCTATACTAAGACGAGGGTGTTAACTAACTGCAGTTTTAGAAAATACATCAAGCATGCAAAAGTAGTAAAATTAAAAAATTGAGTTTCACTTATTATTTTGTGGTTAATATCTGGATCATTGCGAACAAACAAAATTGTAATTTTAAAATTATTTATTTAAACTTTATCAATGACAAAAGAATTGAACACCTTATATGTATGTGTAAATATATAAAGAAATCAATGTATAATTGTCTACGCTATACTAATTAACAAGTTTCAATCTAATTGAATCATGTAATTTTTTTTCTTATTATACATACGTAAAAGCATTTGTTTACAAACACAGCCCAAATTGATGATATGCCTCAAAAGAAATTAATTGTATCATCGCTGAAAATAAAAAAACAAAATACATTTTCCGGTACCACTAAATATTTTTATCTCATAATCCATTATTAAATTTTTTATTAAGTACTTCATGTCTGTAAAATTTTAAATTAACTCAATTTTCAATATTAAACTGTAAACTTTTATTAGAAACAAATAACTATAAACTACACGATCATTTGTCTTGTATAGAAAAAACATAAGTAAGACCTTATTTGTTGCAATAAAAGCTAACATAATGTATAAAAAAAGAAAAAACTATTTGATCATCTTATTATTCAAAATTTTCAACATTTAGAATGAATGCTTCAAAAGATATATACTTATATTTATGTACTGCTATTTTATATATTAAAAATATAAGTAGACTTTAGATAAAAATATAAGTTAGTATATATGTTATTTTTGTCACAAGAGAAATGAACTGAAAAATGCAAGTATTTTTTGGAACAAACAAACCACAAGGAAACATAAAGGAAACCAGTAAAAAAAAAGCCAACAAACTCATTTTTGTTTCACTGTTTGATACCGTATTGAATAGGGAAGAAATAATTGAAAGTCGATGAGAAAATAAAAGATTTATATGGCGATATCAAAACGACGAAAGTGCATTTAATTTTCGTACACATACATATAATGTTTTTAAATTTTTTTTTTTCATACACAAATAATTGCAGACGAAAATAATCAAGGAAAATAAAATTCAAGTATGCAATTTGAGTAAAATAAATCCATTTATTAAAAGAATACAAAAAAAATGACGAAAAAGAAATAAAGAAAATTGTGAAGAGAGAGAGAGAGAGTGGATCTAGTATGAGTATATACTAGCATGAACGAAGCATTAACTGCGCGCGTGCTACAAGCTACTCGATTTTCTATTAATAGTTAATAATGAATTCAAATAAAATAAATAATTTAACAGAGTGTAACGTTTACGCTACCTGCAGGATCAATCAGATGTTAAAGATAAAGAATAATAAAGTCTAAAATTGTATAAAGAGTAACTAAAGAAAGAGAGAGGGACAAATTCCGACGATAAAAGTAGTAAAAGAAAAGAAAATCTACAGACAGCGACAGAGCAGAGCCAAAATATAATTTGCCAGACAATAGAAATATTTAATAATAAAAAATAATGATTTGTTTTCCCACGTCCTATTTTAATTTATAACATCAGTTTTATCCACTGGGAGTTTGTTTTCATTTATTAGTTGTTAAGTGGTTAATAATAATAATAATTTAGAGGAATAATCAAAAGTTGGGTTGTTGCTACTCTCGAAAATCCAAGGACAATCCACTCTTTATTATCCTTTTTTTTATATTTGAGAAGTGCGCATACTGAGTCGGTAAAATTCAATTAGGGTTTCATTTTCTTCTTCTTCACCTCACTGTCACTGCGCAAACCCAGTTCTCCCCTTACCGTCTCCCTCGCTCCTAATATTTTCCCGCCATTTCCCGCGCTTCGTTTCCTTTGATTTTGAATACTAGCCGTTAGATCTGCCATTTTTCATTTTTTTATTTTTTTTTCGCTTTTTCGAAAACTTTCGACCGTTGCTCTAGACGGAGTGAACGGGAAATGTCTGCATCTGAAGCGGAGAAGAAGGTGGGGGAAGAGAGGGAGGAGGTCAAAGGGGGAGAACTCTTGTTCTGCGGTGCCACGTGTTGGGATATCATTGGCCGGCGCAAGGGCATCGTTGACGGCAACCTCGTCTCTCCCTCGCGCCTCCGTCCTCTTGTCAGTGTTGATATTCGTTTCGTCGCGGCCGGTTGCGGTAACTTGAACATACTCTTTTGTTTTTATATTTGGCATTCACTTTTTTAGAACTTATTTTCCCGTGTTATGAGTTATTGTTTTAAAGTTTGTTATCGTTGGCGAGAGTGCAGTCTCTTGTCATTGCGTTGCATTGGACGTCGAAGGGCGTTGCTACACTTGGGGACGGAATGAGGTATGTTTAAGTTTATGTGCACACACTTAGGTGTTTTAGTAATTGAAGTTTTTGCGTCTAATATTTGAGATTTGGTGTGCAGAAAGGACAACTGGGTCATGGAGATACGATTCAACGTGATAGACCAACTGTTGTGTCTGAACTTTCCAAGTGAGTGAATGATTTGGTGTGGTGAATGTTGTTTTGTTTTCGGATTTTTCCCTTTGGGTATTATGAATATAGTGTTACTTCCTTGTTTAGTGTTGTCTATGAGCGTTGGCACACTTTTAGGAAGAACCATAATTGTTTTTGCTTTTGGTGGGTTGTCTATTCTGAGGTTGTCTAATGGAAAACAGACACTGTCTCTATTATTCTCTCTAACTTTTAATATGATCGTTAAGTTTTACATCTGTCTATCTATAAACCCTACTCTATGTAAGGTTTAATTTTGTATTGATCTGTACTTTATCCTGTCATTGAAGGTACAAAATTCTCAAAGCGGGAGCAGGGAGGAGCCATACTGTGGTTGTTACGGAGGATGGAAATTCCCTGGCCTTTGGATGGAACAAGCATGGACAACTAGGTTCGGGTTCTGTGAGAAATGGTATGTTTTTTTTAGTTATCTGTAAAATTCTGCAGTTTTTTCTAATGTATTTTAAATGACACCCATTGTTTGCTTGAATGTTAGCGTGCTCCAATTTCTTTCTTGGCGTTTTCTGATTTTTATGAGTGGAAATGTAGTATAAACCTTTCAATATTTGGGTATTCAATGATGGAATGGAAGTTCTGGTGGAAGTGAGTAGAATGAAAATGTATTCTTCCAATTTGTACTTATTACAGAAATCTTATTTTTCTCATACTATTACTATTTTATTTTTTGTGAAGTATTTTATCCCTAGTTCAGGAAAAATAATACATATATTTTTCAAATGAGCATCCATGTCACAATTTGTAAACAGACAATGCAAACTTCAAAGTGCATAAAAAAAGTTCCAAAATAGCGAATTGAAGGATGGGGGAGGATGAAGTGCACTGCTGTAGCTTCTGTGCCAAATTATACACCTGTAGATGAAAAACACGGTTGTTTCTTCATTACTTGAAAACAGGGTGGTTTGACATGGTTGGTGCAAGTAGATACTGGTTGTAAAATATGGAAGAGGAAAACAATGGCAATACACCAGCAACAAGAAAGAGCTGAAAGAAAAAAAAAAATGTGGCTATGATAGTAGATATAAATTGGTTTCTCCTCTTCACTGTTCAGACTTGAACAGAATGGGTTACAGAGTGGAATGAAGTCCACCCAATTTTGTTCCATCCCAACCTATTTATAAAAGCCCAAACAAAGAAATCACTTATCATTCTATTCACAGGGTTCTCATTTTCACCCTTACCATTGATCTAGACTAATAATTATTTTCAGTCATCTACTACAAAATTTGTGTAGAATAATGGTTGCACTGTGATTAGTTATTGGGATTCTGTTGGTAATTCTTCTTGCAACTTGCTGCTATATATTGTCCTTCCAACAAAATGTGATTAATAGCTGATGTAAAACTTTGTAGATCTTCCAGTTGTACTTTTGTTTTCAGCAGTAAGGAACACTTTATATTGTGGAGAATGACAAATTCATTTCCTTTCATGTGTCTTGTACAGAAATTGAGTCATCACCTGTTCGCTGTCTTGTGTCTGAAGTAAAACATACTGCTTGTGGTGGTGACTTCACTGTGTGGTTATCTTCCGTTGAAGGAGCTTCTATATTGTATGTTTTCAAAATTAAGATTGCATTCTGTTTTTTGATTGTCTGTTTTCAGGGATGGATATTCTATTCTTTCTTGGGATGCAATTGTTGGTGATTTTCAATTTTTTTTTTCTTTAATTCCCAGAACTGCAGGGCTTCCACAGTATGGACAGCTTGGGCACGGTACAGATAATGAGGTATTCTCAAGGATGATGTTTTCACGATCTTTGTTGTCCCAAGATGTGTGTCCTTATTTTAATTTAAACCCATGGGACGCAGGAAGCTGTATTCTAGTGGTTGTATATGATCTGTTATCTTCAGATTTAAAGGCCAGTTGATCCCGTGTGCTTGGGGCCATCTAGGTACCATTGAGCTTGTAATGGTTGCCTGGGTTTAGCAATTCTTACAATTACAATGATTGAATTTTGATTTGTATTTCCCTCTTGCTATGGCAGGCATATGTTTTAACACAGATTTTTTTGTGCTGACATCTTTCCCTTGGATTTACTGCATCAATTTTGTTTGTGTTTTCTTCAAATAATTATTTCAGCATACTCAGTTTAAGTAAGTACTTGCAAGTTTTATAATAATACTGGATCTCATATTTCAACTTTCAGCAGACTAGATATTTATGCAGGCTACTTTTTTCATTTATTTTATGGATTTTAAGTCCTTGATTTGTCCTACTATTCGTTGCATTAATCTTTAATTGGTACTTTCTCCTGTGCTAGTTACTTGATTTCCTTAAATAACTTATTTGAAAATAAGACCATTAATTAGGATAGGAATGCTTAATAATTTTTGTGGTTGCATTGCAGATTCAGAAGCATTACAAGAGAATTATTATAAAATAATGGATGGAGAGGACTGAAACTAATCAGTAATTATTAAATAAGTAATTATATTTTGTATCAGACATTTGCTAAGTTCATCTGTCTTGTGAATTATGTCACTCTTATTCTATAGTTGCCTTCTATGGCTGGTGTTTTGCCTGATCATCTTAGTGAGCTTCTTACATGTCAATGTGAATTATGAGCTTTGTATCACAATTCTTGTAATAATGGATCTTTATTTTTCTTCAAGAACAAGTTAATTTTCTTATTTATAATATGACTAAATAGAAAGTTGTTATTCTCCATGCTTGTTGATTTTGTAATAAAGTACTTTTTTTTTTCATTCCCATTTGATTCTTGCATACTCTAATTTATACTCACATGCTTACTCTAGTTAATTTTGCATATATCCGCAGTATAATTCCAAAGACAGCTCTGTGAGGTTGGTTTATGAACCCCAGCCACGCCCTCGAGCAATTGCTGCTCTTGCTGGGGAAACAGTTGTGAAAGTGGCATGTGGAACAAATCATACAGGTGGTTGTTATTCCTTTCTTGATATTGGTTATATGACCTTATTTACTACTTCACTTTTAATGATTTTTTGATTTGGATATTTAGTGGCGGTGGATAAGAATGGCTATGTCTACACGTGAGTAATCCTAGAGTTGCCTACTTCAATGTTTTGGTTCGTTTCATTTAAAGTTATAATTATTGATTATTTGTTTGTGCAGGTGGGGTTTTGGTGGTTACGGAAGGTCTGTGCTTGGTTCGAGATTGGGTTGGCAATATTTTGAGCTCGCAATAAACTGCAAATATGAGATATTCTTGTTTGAATCGGTTTTCAATATGTGGTCCCTTGTGCTCAAAATTTCATAAAACCGTATGGGTTATGTAGGCTAGGACATAGAGAGCAGAAGGATGAGTGGGTCCCACGCCGTGTTGAAGTTTTCCAGAATAGAAATCTTTTACCGCCTGATGCCATTGTTTCTGCTGGTTCTGTGAGTTCTTCATGTACAGCAGGTATGCTTCTTAGACATGAATATGAATATTTTCTTCTATTGATTCTTGATATTTGTTTTAAATTTTTGTTTAGTAACTAGTTGATGGTTTGAGTCCAACCTCTATGGTCTTTTCATTCGTACTTAATTATAATTCATTAGATAAGGGATGAGTACTTTCCACATAATAAATTACTCAATGGTTAAATCAATTCATCCTACTCGTTTTACTGACTAAGGATGAGTACTTTCCACACAATAGCTTTTGCTTTCAGTTTCACCTCCTTATTTTGTTTCAGGTGGTGGGCAGTTGTACATGTGGGGAAAATTAAAGAACACTGGTGACGACTGGATGTATCCAAAGCCTCTAATGGATTTAAGGTTGTACTATATTTTATGGTTTGGATAATAATGTTTGGTGTATGTAATTTTTCTTGATGAGTTTTCTTTGCCAACTTGATGTTGATTAATAATTCTCTGTTTTTTTTATATATAGTGGGTGGAATATACGATGCATGGATTCAGGCAATATGCATCATTTTGTTGGGGCTGATTCCTCTTGCATAAGTTGGGGACATGCTCAGAATGGTGAGCTGGGATATGGACCTAGTGGACAGAAGTATGTTTATTCAACTCTTTCTGGGCTTGATATGGGTGTGGGGAGTAATCTCTAATTTGTGTTGCCTTAATTTTGTAATCCTATTTGTACTTTTGCTTTAGGTCTTCAGCTGTACCCAAGAAGGTGGATATACTTGAGGGTATGCATGTAATAAGGTAAGTAGTGAGCGTTCCATTTTGTTTTATTTTGTCATACCTGCCTCTTTTGTGGATGTTGCGATTCTATTTTCAACTCTGAATTTCAAGTGATTTACTTTTGTTTCATGTGATTTTTTGATAGCCAAATTTTGGTTTTGGTTAAGTTGTAATCTTTGATGCAATATTATATTTGAACAAGTTGGTTTTCAATGCGTTATCTTTTTATTCAATTAAGATTGTTATCTATATGGAACCAAATGCAAAATGATCTATAATGTTTTCTCATTTTCTAACAGCGTTGCTTGTGGTATGGGTCATTCCATGGTTATTGTTGATAGAGCAAATGTTGTTGATCGACTTGAACAGGTAGCTCTTAAATCTTGCATGTTTATCTTAGGAGTTCGTTAGCGCTCATGTTTATTCTATGAAGTTCTCAGAATTGAACAAGGTCTTCTATTGTGTTTTTGGCTGGCTGTAGCAGAAGTAATAGTATCGTAGTGAGTGTTTTTCGAAGCTATTTATCTGTTCAATACAGAAACCAGTACATTCTTTGTAACAAGGTTTTTTTTTTGTTCGCATTTCGTCTTATTGAATAGATTAGGAGGCCGTGAGTTTTGTCTGTTATCGGTTGATATTATCATGCATTAAATTTACATCATCAATCTTGCATTTATATCTCTAAAGTGTTCTTCATCACATGTCGGATGTAGTTTATTTTATATTGTTATAGTGTGTGGTTTACTTTATCTTTTCGATGTATACAACGCCTGACGTCTCCTTTTTCTGCAGCTTGATATTTATGATGGGAAAGCTGTTGGTGAAGGTATGCTACTTGCTATAATTGAAATTAGTTTTAGCTCTAAATGACAATCTGTCCAAAATGCAAAATACCTCGGCATGTATTATTGTATGATTGACTTAAGGGTGGTGGGATGGAATCCTAATTGCTGTGGACATATTTTCCTGATCCATATTCAGTTGACGGACTGTTCAAAAGAAGACTTTTAACAATCTGGTTGGGATCTGAACTGGTGCTAATTTCATTTTTGCTTTGGCTGCAGGTAATGAGGCTGTAAATACGTCTCCAGCTCCCAAGCAGGCAGCAAAAAAGGGTGCCAAGGCAGCTGAGAATTCGAAGAAGAGGAAAAAGTCGAAAGATTCATCAGAGTCAGAAGATGAAGAGGAAGAGGATGCTGAGGAAAGTGATGATAGCGAGGATGATGAAAGTAATGGCGAGGCTGAGGTGAAAAGGTCGCGTAGTGCTGGCAAAGGCCGAGGTAAGGCATCGAAAACGTCCAGTGCCAAAGGAAAGGGCTCGGCTGCAAAGGGAAAAGGTGGTGGCCGAGGGCGCGGTGGGACTTCAGCTAATAAGAACAGTTCTAAATCCCCTCAGGTGAAATCTGGTAAGAGAGGAAGGCCCCGTAAGTCATAACTTTTTAGCTTTTTGGTTGGAAATTTTGTTCTCTATGTAACCACTAGAGAATTGTAGCGTGTAGTTCATTGGCCGGTGATTATACCTAGTGTTTCAGTACTACTCAAATTTAATACTGCTAACTATGCAAAATTTTTAGAAACACTGGAATTTTCCGACTGTTTTGGAACCCAAAGGCAAGAATTGCCCGCTTGTTATTATAATTTCTTCAAGGTGATGCTTTTATTGCTTCATTAAGTCTTTTTATTTTTTAATTATTTTTCTTTATCTCCAAAGTGAGTTTTGGCACCATGGTTATGGGCGTCTCAGTTAATTAACAGCTCTAGAAATTATAAACAAAAGATATTGTTGTGTTTTGGGAAAACTATTATGTGCTTTCAATGAAAACGTTTTCCATTTTCTTGAATTTAATACCATGCATATTCTAGTTGACCAGTATTGGTACGAGCCATTGTCAATCTACCAACATGCATATTAAATTTTTTCGGGTAATTAATTTATTAATGAAATCTCAGTTTATTCACTGACGATGGAGACAAGTTTGATTTGTAATTTTATTTTCGTATATAATTATTGGTTTAGAATAGAATGAAGGAAAATAAATTTTATTTAAGAAATTTAAATAAAAACAAGTTAAGGGTGGAGTAGAAATAATTAGCAGTTTTTATTGTCTTAATTAAGAATATTAGGCCTGTAAGCATTCAATATTTCCATTTTATGTTGTATGATTTCTTTACCGCTTTAAAAGAAAACAAAGATAGAAGAATGTTTTATTGTTCTGGAAGTATTTTAGAGAATTATTGTTTTGTAACCGTTTGAGTAATTGGATAAAAATAACAAGTGAGAGTGAATATGGTGAGTTTTATTTAAAGAGTTTATTAGAGATAACAAAATTATAAAGAATTTGTTTAGAACTGTGTTCAGAGGGATGGTATAGACGAGTTTGTGTTGTGTTCTTTTGGTTGTGCAGGAGTGGATACTCTTTTGTGAAAATAAAATCTTTAATAATTTGTTATTAAAATAAATATCAATTAATTTGGAGTTAAAATAAAATTTAATTAGGATGAAAATGGTCTACCCATAATTTAATAATAAACTTATTTTTTCTATCTATCCATCATCAAAGACATGTAAATCTTTAAATAATTTTTCTCCTCAATTATGAAGAAGCAGAGTAAATTTTACCTCTTTATATTCAACTTTGCAAATGTATGCTATATGTAACACTCTTAAAATCTCATTAAACAAAAATAGATAGACTTAACCGATTAAACATTTCATATATATATATATATATATATATATATATATATATATATATATATATAATATGTTTGTGTATCAAAATCATTATAAACCTAATATTGTATAAATTATATTATAAATTATATGAAAAAAATTAAACATCAAAACATGTAATAAAGCAGTGTTTTAAGCAAAACAGTACGATTAAATTTTGTACAAAATTTATTTTGTTAAATACATACAATTTTTTGAAAGACTGATATATTAAATAGATTCATGAAACTCAATATTTGTTATAATTATTTTTAATTTTGAGGTTACAACTTTTAGGACCAATATCCTTTATTAAGTCATAATAAGGTTAATTAGACAAATTTCAATAAATATAATTTTGTTTCATATTATATTTCTTTTGTTACGTGAAACCTATTTCAATTCGAACCATTTTAATATTATGTTTTGTATGAGTAAGATATTAGTTGAGTAATAATACTTTTATCTTCAAAGTCTTTTATAATATGTTTTGTGACTTTAAGCATTAATATTTTTCTCGTAAAAATAACTATTGAAATTCATTCACACACAATTACTTTAAACAAAATTATAATTTAATTATTTAATAAAAAATTTAGGTTCAAAATATTGTCCAACACACCTACCCAATACCCACAAGTTGACTCGTTTAATATCCTTTTTAAATCTAAGTTTCATCAACTCAAACAAACAATAGAACATCACAACTCACATTTTAACATGATACAAACCTACTTATGATCATAGTCTCCTTTTTCAATTCTACTTTTCAATTTTATATAATAACCTTTTTTTATTGAAGATTTTATCACAAATTATGATAGACTCGACAACTCGATACAAACTCAGTAGTTTGACATCATAATCTGATTGACATCATAATCCGATCGTGTTAAGCTTGATATGCACAATCCGATAGTTCAGCATCACAACCTGACCGTACTTCTATCGATTCTGTTTTCTACTTTTGTTTGTGTGCTTCGTTTTTTCTTTTCTTTTTTTCCTTCTCTTCTTGTAAACATTTTTTGTATCAGTTTCAATTAAATTTTTCCATCTTTCACAAGTTTTGAAATAAGATTCGTTTTTTTTTTATGTTCTTTCTTCTTCTTCTCTCCAGGTAGCATGGTATCTCATGATGGTATCAAAACTCTTTCTTATTGTACCTTGCTCTGATTATCTTTTTTTTTTCGTATTTTTTTTATCATTTTGTTTCTCTTATTTGTTTTGACTGTCGAACTTAACACAATTTGTTTCCGACTGTTGAGCTCAACACAATCAGATTATAAGGTCAAATTACGGAGTTTGTGCCTAGCTATCGAGCTTATCAAATTATTCTAGTTCACAGTCTGCTGTACAAATCATACATCACATTTTATCATTCACACCATATTTCATTTTCTCCTCTCTCTTTTTTTTCAATTCATCAATAGTCTACCTGCATTATAATTTCTCAGTATTCATCATTTAATGTTAATATCATTGTTCTCCTTTTATAGATTCATAACAATAATCAATTACATCACAATACCCAATATTTCCATATTTTTTATCCCATCTAATCAATTCACTTGCACACACATTCAAATATATTCCAACATTCAAAACCCCCAAATTTAATTTCAAAATACACTTATCATTTCCAGAAAATTAACAATTTAATCAAATCAGTTTTTATAAATAGAATCTTTAAATGATTTGTTCCCCTTACCTGAAAGAATGAGTCCACCAACGTTTTCCTTTAGCACCACCACCACCATAGTACTTAAGTTTGACCTATATACATAGCAAGATTCTTAATGATAATCAGATTGTGATTCTATAATCACTGTCTAATAAGAGTGTCTCTAGTACACAAAAGAATCACATGCAATCCAAAATTTTGTATGCATTGAAGATTAAAGTGGTTTCTAGAAAAAAAGAAGAAAACAGACTGTATTCATAGGATAAATTAATACAAACCGATTGTAGAACTCCTTGTAAAGATTTTCTCTGTTAATTCTTAAAAAAATGATGAAGAATGTTAGATCTTAGAATAAGTAGAAAAGAGGGAAGGAAGAACTTTTGAAACTGGAAAAACTTTTTCTATGGTTCTCTCTTAAACAAACCTACTTTTCAGAGTTTTTAACTTATATATATATATATATATATATATATATATATATATATATATATGCTTCTCACATGATACTTTTATGTTTTTTATACCATAAATGTTTTCTCAAATGAAAACTTCATGTTTTTGTCTTCATAATTTTTTTTGGTCAATTCATCAACAGTCTACCTGCATTATAATTTCTTAACATTCATCAATTATTCTCCTTTTATAGATTCATAACAATAACCAATTACATCATAATACCCAATATTTCCATATTTTTTATCCCATCTAATCAATGCACTAGAACACACATTGAAATACATTCCAAAATTCAAAACCTCCAAATTTAATTTCAAAGTAGACTTAAGATTTCCAGAAAATGAACAATTTAATCAAATCACTTTTTGTAATTAAAACCTTAAAATGATTTTAACAATTTAATCAAATCATTTTTTTTAATTAAAACCTTTAAATGATTTGTTCCCTTACTTGAAAGATGGAATCCACCAACAATACCATCACCACAATACTTAAGTTTGATCTATATACACAAGATTCTTAATCGTTATTAGATTGCGGTTGGATTGTATGAAAATTAAAGTGGTTTCTAAAAAAAATATACTGTACTCACTTAGAATAAATTGATACAAACATATTGTAGAACTCCTTGTAGATTTTTTCTATTGCTTCAATTCTTAAAAAAGATGATGAAGAGTATTAGATCTTAGTAGAAAAGAGGGAAGGAAGAGCTTTTGAAACTGACACACACACCATTTAAAAAATCTTAGAAGCATTTTGTTTTCATATTTGTCTTTGGTAATTATTGAAGCTTTGTAATTCCTGTAGGAGAATTTGAGTGCTGGAGTATGTTAAGTATATTCCTGTATCCTCATCCTCAATGGTTGTGCAGTTTTTAGGTAGCTTTACCATAAAGCATCATTTGATTGAGAAACATATAGAGATGAGTAGATTTGACTGAAAGGGAGTAGTTGCCTTACCACACTATTGTCTGCGTGTTGTTTAAGAGAAGTAAATAATGATCTAAGTCATCATATCTTGGTGCTAAGTTCAATGTTTGGTTTGCTATTATAGTTGATTGTTTTGTTTAGTGTTGTAATTTGTTCTGGAATAATACGGTTTCCTGCTTCAATGTGCTAAAATTGGTCCAACAGGATGAAGTTCAGTTGTTTTATAATGAGAAAAAGTGAAAAATATGGTTTGAAGAAAGGCCCAGAAGTGATGTGGGCTTTTGTTATGGTGAGAATTGTTGGGCTTTGATATGGTATTATTAGAGTAGATGATTGTGAAAAGTGAAGGTTAATGATTAGTTTGGAAGTGAGAGAGAGAAGAAGGTAGCATGTGAAGTATGTCAGGTGGATAAGCTTTAAACGAGAAGAGGCCATGCACATGCATACTAGCTTTTATGATTCACTTGCCACGGTTTCTTCTCTTTATAATGGACGAAGTATTTGACGAAACAACAATGTTGTGGCTGGCTTTGTTGGATCCCATGTGACAGTGGGCACCACCACACCTACGCACTTGCCGTAAATTCTCTCTCTATACTTTCTCTTCTCTTCCAACACACTCTCTTCGCGTCAAAATATAGATATCATTTTGAACGTGAGACTAGATATTAATGAGTGATTCGACAGTGATCTGATAGCCGATGGAACAATATGTCTAACAAACAGCAAATATTGTTCGGATAAACTCTAATCATGACTCTGATACCATGTAAAAAAGTGAATTTTAAACCTAACTCAATCCAAAAAATTGGCTTATAACATGAGGTTTGCATCGACTTATATATTATAAATTGACCTTTATCTCGTTTGAAACTTTCACTTATTGTCTCTCTAAAAAAGAAAATTCAAATATCCAATCTTCAGTTTTTCATTCATTCTCCACTCCTATCTACTCACAATCAAACCAACCTTGCGTCCTTCTCTCATGATTGGAACACGCTGCTTCCACTCACATCATAATCCTACCAAAAATTATGGATCAACCTTATCTATCAGACCAACTAATTAACCAAATAATTTACCATTCTCACTTATTTATGCACCAAAACAAAAGATATAGCAGCTATTTGTGTGGTAAAAACTTGTGGACCAAACTTGTCCCATATACCCAATAACTAATCATTTTTTCTCTCTTTGATGTGATATCATGTTCACGCAAGTGTATGGCCATGAGAAAACGTACGTACGTGCCATCTAGTTATAGACAGTGGTTAAATAGATTTTTTCTTAATCACTATATGATTGAATAATCATACTGTTTTTGCTTTAAGATCACCGGTTTTAAATATTTAGCTTTTTCAAGTTAAGTTAGGTAAAGTTATTATGGATAACATGCTCTGTGTTTCGATTTTCAACGCCATTGTAACGGACTTGAATTCGAAATCCTTATTTATACTAAACATGTTTGTCTCTGTTTATACTTGTATTTGGTGATCAATTATTTGTGATTTGACAAGTGAATAGCAAGATTTGAAATGTGAAATTGCTAACGAATAAAATACCAGTCCTTGTTTTTCCGTGTCTTTTGTCAAAAATATGGTTGTTCTTTCAAAACGCTGCCAATGGAAATTCGTGAACTCACATACAAATGAAAGGATTGGACACCAAACATGTTGCTATCTTTTGAGAATTCTTTCGAAGGAAATAATTATACCGAAAAAAGTAGTATTTGAATTAATATTTTAAGTTTATTTTGTCCTTTTAAAAATAAGGTCAAACACAATTTTACAAAGTAAAATAAACTGATTTTTTTACCGAGGCTAATTAATTTTATTTTTTTATATATAAATAGGCTACAGTGTTTGTCAAATATTGTTGACAATAACATTGCTCAAACATATATTAAGAGCTTTTTGAAAAATAGGTTTGTCGCATAACAACGCAGACAAATAGTTTGTATAGTTAAATCAAATGTTTTAAAATTACATTTATCACAAACCGCTCTGATAAACAGATAACGAAACTGGTCGAGTAAGTCTTTATTAAGTGTTTTAACTTTCGTTTAAATATCAATTAGAATAAATGTTCATTGCGATTGAAAAGATGGGACATATTTTAGTAAAATTAATTGGATTTATGGGGAAATTTAATTCATTATATTTGATGGTTTCTAAATTAGAAGTCTTTGTTTTAAGAGATGATGAAGGGTCTATTTCTTGGAAGTTAGAAAGTGTCACGATAAGTTAAAGAGTCTATTTGTTAAGAAAAATAATACTTTTAATTATTATTCATCAACCAGTGATCAGTGATAATAGACCATTTGATTTCGTTGAAAACAATACCCTTTTATAAAGATTGCTATAATTTAAAATTACTAGTATAAATGATGATTTCGAATATATAAAAAAAAAAAGTTATTGGTGTAGAACATTTTATAAGCCAAAATTGGGAGAAAAATGTGGTTGTGTGAGGGTAGGTTATGGTTGGAAGTGTGGGGGAAAGAAAGTAGAGGGGTTGGATGAATGAGGGACATGAGTGGGTGATCATAAATTATTTAATAAATAATTTAACACATAAGATCGGGGTGGGTGGACCAATGTTTTTGTTTTTAATCAAAAAGGACCTTTTATTCAGTAGATCATTGTCTAAATTTCGATTACAATTACGATGTTTCATCAAAATTATATCTAAAATCCTGTTTTTAAAACAGTTTTCTCCTGTATTAATGTTTTCGAAATTAATAGAAAGTTTTTGTGTAATTTAAAAAAGTGTAATTTCACAAGATCTAAAGGATTCTATTTTTTCTTGTTTTATTATTTTAATAACAACTTTTTGAATTAAAATAATTACTCATTATAAAAAAATTATTTACTCTTTTATTATTTTATAGTAACCATTTTTTTAAATTTAAATAATTACTTCTAATATAAAAAATTATCTACACAATATTAGTTACAATATTTTTTATTTCAATAACTATAATTTATTTTATCTATAATTATATATCTATAATTATATACATATTTTATTTTTTAATTATATTTTTTAATTACTATTTTAAAAATTTAAATAATTTATAGATATTTAAAAATGTATATACACAAACGCGATAACACCTACGTTAATATATATAATGGCGGAGCTTAGTTAGCGCTTAAGGAGATCTTGTCCCATTCCTCAAAATTTGTTTTTACATTGCTTAATAAAATATGTAATATAATCTTATTGTTGTTGTAAAGTATGAATATTAAAAAAATGGTTTTGTTATATATAAAACTTAAATTATTATTGAATTGTAAAATATGAATAAAGATGATAATATTTATCCTCACTTATTTACTTACTTGCTTATTTAGTATTATTTAATAGTTGTAACTAAGTTGCCAGTACTATATTAAGTAGAAAATTAGTTAAAACTTTAATTTCAATATTTTATTATTAACACTCTTAATTATTTAAATTTTAAAAATTTATCAATCATTTTTTAACTATATCAATCTTTGACAAGAATAATATGTGTATTTTAAAATAAGTTCTTATGTAAGCATTTAAATTTATTGTGTGAAAAATTTATAAGCTGTGGTCGAGATTATTATATCCTTCTTGGTGTACATTATCTTGCTCCTTAGTTAAGATTTGCATTAAAATAACGAGAAGATTAATATTGGGATTACTAAATCCTAAGAATCCTTAGACTAGGTTTAACATATCTCACCTAAGGATTCAATAAATTATATATAAAAAAAAAACAATAAATACTAAGAATGTGACAATCTTGAAAATTAAAAACAAAGAAAGAAGAATATTTTGTGAGGACATCTCAATCTTTTGCAAGGAGAAAACTAATTTTATATTCAATATATACATAAATAAAAGAAGTAATGAATGCCCAACAATAAAAAAATATATGTTATTATGTATTTATACTATTTTTTTAATAACTTTTTGCATTATGGATGTTGATTATGTATTTGTATTAATTTTAATACGTATTTAATTATCTAATTAATGATCTAAATATTCATCTACATGCAAGAAAACACTTAAAGACTTTATGAGATTATTAAATAAATGTGTATTAGGTGTTCTCGTTTGATATATTACTCAATTATGTGATAAAAAATACTTTAGATGTTTTATTTAAGATATATTTATATATCATTAAATAGAAATTTTGAAGATTCGATTTTAAAAATGATTGTAGTTTTACCATAAAACTTATTGGTGCTAAATGAAAAGGTGTAGAAGATGGAGCTGATAATGAGTCCAAGGTTGTCCATGTTAAGGTGGAATATGATAATGCTTTTTATTATAAATGAATTGTGTTGTATTGTATGGCACAACACCCATGTGCTCCTACGAATCAAAAAGTCAAGCCACGTGGCAAGCCAAGACAAAATAGCGATCAATGAGCTTCTCGCTTCTTTATTACGTTAGAGTCGAATGTCTATAGATACAAATATAGAATCTAAATGCCATGTGATGTTTCTCTCACTGTCTCCAAAAATAAATTTTCTTTTTTAATTTTTGCTTAGAATATGATTTATTATTTTCCATTTTCTTTTACATTACTGATAGATCAGATATACCATACTCAGAATACTATTTATTTTCTACAGATTTCTCACCATGATAACTTTTCTACTCATATTTTTCTTATAGATTTATTTATTCTACCAAAATAATAATTTTAGACATGAAAAAAAGTTTATTATTTATCTAGACATAAAATTAAAAAAAATAAAGGAAATTTATTATTTATCCAATCCAGTAATTTAAAACAAAAATTTCGATTAAAGAAAATATAATTCTCAAAATAAAAAAATTGCTAATATTTTCTCTTGTTATGGGAAGATAACGTAATAGATTTGATTATTACATTTCGTTTGAAAGTAAATATTCATTACAACTTCATTATAACACTCAATTTATATGAAATATTTTGTCGTCTTTATTTTAATAGATATACTTGTATTAATGTTCATATTAATTAAAAATTAAAAAAAAAAACAAAATTCACACAAAATATATAATATTATCAACTATTAAATATTAAAAAAATACGCACTTACTTATCTGTAACTCAAATATTAAAAAAAAATACAATGTTATAAATATTTAAAATAAGAATATCAAATAACAATTATATAAATATCAAATAGTTATAGTTTTTTTTAAATAATGAAATTAAAAATAAAAAATAATCTAAATTTTATCTAATAAATTAAATATGTTTTAAGAATTTAAAATAAAAATGAATATAAATATTGGAACATGATTTGAAAAATATATAATACATACCTATCGATGTTTCTAATCTCAATTTAAAAAATTAAATATTACCTATACCCAGTTAATATAACAAATTTTAACAAAATCATAATAAATTCAAATAATCCCATAACATATCCTCAATATGTAGGCAGAGAAATAAATCTTTTACCGATACATCTTAGCTGGAAAATACTCAAATACATTTTATGTTTTTCAATTTAAAAAGTATAAACAAAATAACATAAAACTAGGCTTCAATCTTAATATTTTGAGATAACAATAAGGAATCGTGTAACAAAATATAACTTAAATAGTTTCAAAAGTGAAGGTTATAAAATTATACTGCACAAGTACAACAAAAATTTATATGTAAACACAATATAGATTTTTGATTATTTGATTCGATGTGTTGAAAATTTTAAAATAAAAACCAAATTAGTGAGATGAGTTAGCCCTTTATTCTTCATAATTTATCAAAAAAAAAACTTATATATGGTTACATGAAAAAATGTCAACCTTTCAAGTGCAGAGTGTATGGATTAAATTTAATACACTTGGTACACTTTTAAAAGGGAATCAAAATAAATTTTAATCTATTTATGATCGATTCACTTGGGTGAGACTAATTTAAATGACTCACTAAATTTAATAAAGAAAGTGTAATGTTAGATAAAAATAAATACACAGTGTAATAAATGTTTGTCTTGTTTATGAAAAAAATATATCAAACATTAATTCTTCCACTGTTTGTCTTGTTTTTCAATATTTTTTATTTTTTTTATAAAATATATATTAAAAGTGACGTTGTATATTTATCTTATCAAAATTTCAATGTTATATAAAATTGATGAAAAAAACACTTACACAATAATTTTTTACATGTTTTTAAATATTTTTAAGGCTTATATTTTATCTAAAATTTTTATTTTATCATTTAGAAGTTAAAGAATTAGCAAACAGTTAATATATATTTTTGTTAGGATTTTTCTATTTTTTTAAAATGTATTCAGTTTAATTCAGACCAATATTTACGAGACTCAGTAGAGTTTATTATACAGATTTAGGTGGTTAAACCCAATAATCAGTTTTAACCACTTGATATTGGTACTTTTGTGCTACTGTAGTATATCATTTCAAAATTTGTTAAACTTCAATTGAAACTTTAGTTTAACGGATAAACCTGAGTCTATATGATTTACAATTATAATATATTAATGTTAATAATAAATATAATTAAATTGAAAAAAGTAAGATAAATATAACATTTTACATGATTTCTTAAATTTTAATTTCGTTACCATCATTTTATACCAAAAAATTTATCAACTATTAAGTATATCTTTTACTTGTCTATATATGCTAAAAGAAAGCCTTTAATTATGCGTTCTCATTTTTTTTGGTAAAATAAAGTAGTAAGATAGGTAAAGGATAGTCAAACTTATATATAAGGTTGGACTTCCCCACAGTACATTAAAGATGTATCATTAGTTGGTTAAATGGATATTTATGATTTGATTTTGTTTACATATACTAACCACAAATAACACGATTGAATTACGAAAAATGATTGAACATAAACATAAAGACATCATTCAATAATTAATTGCACTGAAAATATAAAAAAAATATTTTTTTTTAAAACGGAACTACAAAATAACATAATTTTTTATAAAAAGTAATTTAATTTTTTAAGTATAATATAATACGGATAACTATAATTTAGTATAATTTGCTGAATTATGTCCAACCTTAATTTTGAACAACGACTCTCTGAGGATAAATCTCTACATAATTATTATACGTCATATTCCAATTTATAACTCTAAGTCAGCATGCATTCTCAAATTATATTAAACTTAATCTCTAAAAAATTTATATTGTGAAAAATAATTTTTGACTGAGATATAGTCTTACTTTAAATTGAGCTAATTTTTCTCTGGATTTTCACTTTACATAAAATCTCGTTTAATCAATAATATTCATAGTATCTATCGTGATTAGATAATGTCCCAATCCGTGTCAGGAAAAAAACAATTATAGTTTCATATTTCTTTGGAAACACAGAGAGAAATGAAATTAACTAAGGCTTCGTGGACCCACGTTGCCATAAACAATGGTCGGTTTATACACCTCTTGATTTGAAACGAGTGCTGAAACTTTCTATTAGGTAGATGCCAAATTATGATACTCATCAAGACCTTCGGATCTGTGGAGAGGCATGGGAGCTTTTCAATGAAAGACAATGGAGTGATGGTATATTTAAAAAGATTGTGTTTTAAACTATTAAAAATATAAAATTTTGAAAATATTCGGTAATAAGATACGAGACCTACAAAATGTATAAGTTTAAACGAACTTTAACCAATACAGACATTGTGATTTAAATAAAAGAATAATTCTATTAACTGCAACGGTATTTATTTTTTTCTATTCCTAGATTCTAACAGGAACTTCCATTTACATACAGCTGCATCGTAAAAGTTGAGAAAAAGGATACCGAGTGAGAAACTCTAAAACCTAGAAGTTAAATTATAGACAAGTTTATCTCGATTAAGTTACGTTCATATCAAGTAAAACACATTATCATCGCTTAATTAAATAATGATTATGATCACAACAGATTTAAATTAAAATAATACTCTTATAACCATGCACTGTAACAACGACAGCATATTCCTATCTCGTTTGAGAATTTAAAATCTAGGTTTTGATTTTTATTTATTTTTTCTGCAGAACAATTTTTTAATGAGAAACGCTCGAAACACAATGACAGATTAAACTAAATGTGAAAAAAAATATAGAAACTATAATTAATTTTTTTTATGAGGAATATTTCGTTGTGGATGCAACTCCCATAGTAATTTTTAGTCAAATTATGATCGCTTAGTCTATGCATTAATCAAACTAACTTACACTCTAAAAAACAGTGCGAATTCCAGACTTAATTCTAAAAATAGCTTGAAGAAGAATTTAGGTAAAACCATGAAGAAATTCAGGAGGGATGGATTCCATTAAAAGCTCTTATTCCACACGAAAGAAAAAAAAATGAAAAAAAAAAATCAATGGTAAGAATCTGTATTTTCTTAAAAGAGAAAATAAGAAAAACCAAAAAGAATGGAAGAATTACTGGAGTATAAAGGTAAGGGGACCACAACACGCTGGATGTTAATGGTAGTGGTAATGGTCCTATATATCCTAATCCTAATCAACTGCGAGAAGGGCAAAATCGTCTTTCTCCACATTTCAAACGGAAGAGTGTTCAAAAACTTAAATTGTACATAATATAGTTATATTATATCGTATTAAAATATGAAATGAGTATATAAAAAGGTGACACCATAAAAAGTAAAAGAAAATAAAAAATAAAGAGACTGATCCATTTTATTTGGGTAGGTGAACGAGAACGGAGATGAAGTGATGCAAAGAAAGAAACGGAACGCGGACTCCAAGGCAAAAACATAAGGCAGATTTAAGGAGGGAGTTGAGGTCCGTATATTTTAAGCTTATTACTTTTTTCTCTCTCTATTTCCATTTTCCAATACGGTAACCAACCGCAACACAAAGCTCTCTTGTTTTGTTCCTTTCCCAGACTGAGCCATGGGCAAATCTACCTCCTGCTTCAAGCTAATCACTTGCGGTGGCGATGCGGCCGATAAGGACGACTACCACCAAGTCTCCGAGGTAATTGCTTCCTCAATTCAGTTTAACCACTCTAACTGTCTTTCGGACCATCTCATTTTCTCTCTGCATGTTTGATCTCATCTTCTTTCTCTTTCTCTTCTCCAATTGACGTGCTAGGGCTCTCTTCTGCATCGGCATTCATCAATCACTACCTTCGCCTTCCATTTCTTTCCCTCATTTCCTTCTTTTTTTGTTTTCCTTTTTTATAGCTTATTAAAAGCCTCTACAATATAGTCTGATGCGGTTTTTCCATCATTTACTTTCCTTTTTCGTTTGTCCTTCTCGTCATTCTCAGTTTCATGATTACGGTTGGATGTTGAGGGAGCTGCACGTGTTCTCTGTTGATTATTGCAATTATTGTGCTCACTTTTTTAAGTTTATTTTCCTTAATGTAGAAATTTTTGTTTGCATCGAACTCATTGCATTGCCAATGCATGGGAACGATCCAGAAACTGTATGCGTTAACTGATTCTTTTAAATCCGGGGTCTAGCAACCTCCTTAGGATTTTTACATTTTACGTTTTTGATATCGAGTTACTATCAACGTTACTTTTAGATCTGTGCTTCTTGGTTCGTTGTGTTTTCTCTGGATGAAGTGTATTCATTGCACATGTAACTTCAAATAGCTGCACATTGCTTTCTAGTAAATTTCTTTGAGTCGGTGAAAGATTCATACAAAGGCCTTTAGCTGTTGGAATTATCAATAAGAGTGCAGCAGGTCTTAGATGCATGATGCATTAATCGTGAGATCATTGAAACGAAATTCATTTAGGATATTTTGATAAATTTAGTTCATCTAATATCCGTTTCCTGTCGTGTTTTGTGACTAATGATATCTGTCATATGGAAAATTGTCTGTATTTCTCTTTGTTTTCGTTTTTTTAATTCCACTGTGTAACTGATTAAAAGCTGGATTTGAAGAAAACACTGTAGAAGTCTGTTTCACGAGCTGACTTTTCTTTTGCAAAATTGCAAGAGTTCTGCGTCTGAACAAGATGGATCTTTCGTGATTGAAGCATCATTCCATTTCAATCTTACATTTGAGACACATCATCAATGTAGTTTTGAATAAATTAGAAGAAAAAAAACAAAATATACATATTTTAACTTGCTTAGAGGAAAAATATTCTTTGTAACTTGCTGTAGTTTCCACTTCTAAGTTCCGTACTAAAACTTTTTGAAAGCTGAAATTAAAAGGAGTACCATAAAAACTTTTGAATACCAGAATTTACTTTTGTGAAGTTAGAACAGTTAATATTTGATTGCATTTCAAACAGCGTGGTTCTGTTATGACTGAATAACCTTCCATTTTGGCCATATGTCTCGGGCAAGGAATATGGGAAATAGTTTATAGTTTTGAATAAACATGTATTAGAAAATGCTTATTCTAGCTTACCAATAATCAGCAATCCCATCCTATTTATATTGCACTATTTGTAACCGAAGGGTGAGATGTAACATCTTCGTACGGAATCTCTTTTAGTGCTAAATGTAGGATCAGAATCACGTTCCTGGCTTCTTGCATATAATTCATGCTGGAAAACTATAAATTCCCATAAATACTCTTGTGGAGGATGTTTGGCCGAAATAGAATTATATTGAGCATTTCTACTTTCTACTTTCTACTTTCTACTTTCTTGCTAGCAGTAAGAAGAAACTGAGTTTATGTATTCTTGCTAGTGTTACATGCATGGCTCCACGTTTGTTTTTCACATTTTTCAAAAATATTATTCCAGATCAAGGAGTCTAATGATAAACGTGGTTGGAGTTTTCGCAAGAAATCTGCAAGGCATCGTGTGCTTAGCAATACTGTGATAGCAGAGGCTCCATCTTCGACAAATAAGGAAAGTGCAGAATGTACTAATTTTAATTTTCAACCACTTTCTGAACCTAATGTTGTCGAGAAGGTTTACACAACAAATTGCTCTGATGAGAAGCCCCAGTTATCCTCTTTTGAAAACTCACAAGTAGGGGAAACAAATGTAATTGAAACTGAGAGGAAGGTGGATGTGAATCCACCAGAGTCTGATGTCATCGTCATCCAGGCAGCTATTAGGGGGTTATTGGTATGTGTACCTTTGGAAATCTTGCTAATCCAGAACATTGAAAGAAGGAACTGTTTTAACTTTGCTTTTCTGTGTATTGTTCTCGTTGCTTTCAGGCTCAGAGGGAACTGCTACAGCGTAAGAAAGTAGTGAAGTTGCAAGCTGCCATTCGTGGGCACTTGGTCCGGAGGCATGCTCTGGGAACCCTGCGTTGTGCTCAATCCATAATCAAAATGCAGGTCCTTGTGCGAACTCGTCGTGCTCAGCAGTCACATCTGGAAAATCATTTAATTCACAAGGATGGCGAAAAGGATTCCTCAGAAATTTTGGTATTGTTATTTCAAAATTGAAATTAGTGATTGGCAATTGATTTGTCCTCTGTCTAATAAGTTTGATGATTATTGCCCAGTTGTTACTTGTTTAAGTTTGCTTGAACTTGGGAAATGTTTAGCCCATAGAATTTTCCCTCCGTAATACGTTAAGCATTCAATACGATTACAGGAAATATGGAATACAGGATCTCTGTTTCATTGTTTAATAGTTGAAGGTTTTCTTTTTTTTGGTTATTTGGAAGAGCATCATATGATCTGTAGTATCATTAATTGATATGCTGGAAACCTTGCTCTAAGTATGACCATTTATTTTTACCTTTGTTTAGGGAAATGAAAATCTGATGACCAAATCTAATGTGAATTACACTTCCATTGAGAAGCTGCTTAGCAATAGGTTTGCAAGTCAGGTATGCTGAAGATGGATATGTTTGTTCCCTACTTCGCAGTTCCTATATTTGTTAATATCTCACTAAATCTCTTCCCATCCTTTATTTTTTTTACATTCAAGCTGTTGGAATCAACACCAAAGAACAAACCTATCCATGTCAAGTGTGATCCTTCTAAAGCCGATTCTGCTTGGAAATGGTTGGAAAGGTGGATGTCCATATCATCAAAAGATATTGCAGATTGCAATGAAACTAGTTCTCTAACAGAACACTCAAAGGAAAGCAAGGATAGCGCTCCTGTGTTTCAATTTGAAACGGGTATTCCATCTGAACCCTTTCCCCCAGCCACTGACTCAATACCCACTGTTGAGGATTCACCTCTGCCATCTGAGGATGAAGAAAAGTCAATTACTTATGACGCTAATAACTTTGAGTTCCAAGCAAGCTGCTCCTCACCATCTATTGTAAAAGATGACTTGGAACAGGTTCCTGCTGAAGAAAAAACTGCATATGATGCCAAAGTTACCTTAGCTGATACCAATTCCTTCCAAAATGACAATTCAGCATCAGATGCAAGTGCCCCATCAGAGTTTTACTCTCTTCACAAGGGACCTGAAATTGCCCCATCATCAGAACACAGTTCTGTTCATGGGGAGCCTGAAATTACCCCACCACCAGAGCATACTTCTTTTTATCAGAAGCCTGAAATTGACAGTGAGCAGAACAAACGATCCGTGAAAAGATTTGCTTCAGAGCAACTAGAGTCTGAAGGAAAGAAAACTGTGAATGGATCAAAAAAGGTCAGTAATCCTGCATTTATTGCTGCACAGTCAAAATTTGAAGAGCTGAGTTCAATAGCAAATTCAGGCAGGACAAACAATTTGTCCTACCAAGATTCAGCAGTTGAATCACAAGGAGACACCTCTTCTGTTGGCAATGACAGTGCATATAAATCGAAAGAGTTTGCATTTGAAAATCCTGCTCTTTATCTTTCTAGGCTTGCTGGTTCTGATTGTGGCACTGAACTCTCCATTTCTTCAACACTTGATTCACCTGACATATCAGAGCCTGGTATAATGGAAAATGAACGAGACGCCAAAGATTTGGTGGAAGGGATTGGTAATCTTGAGAACACAATAAACCGTGATGATGAGGCCAATGTTTCATCTGCCATCCCAGCTTCTAATGTAGCTACTTCTGTTTTGGATCAGTCGGAGGTTGTTGATGACATTAGTGGCAATTTGGGTCCCTCTGTGGTGGCTGTGGACTCTGGAGAGCCTGCTATTAGTAATATTGAGAAAAATGCATCTGATCTGCAGAGAGAACCAGCAGAGGCTGGTCTGCAAGATTTAAGATCATCTCCAGAAGCATCACCTAGAAGCCATTTGACTGTTCCGGAATCACAAGGAACCCCTTCAAGCCAAGTGTCTGTGCAAACTAAAGAGAACAAAGCCAACAAGAATAGATCTGGCAATAAACGTCGGAGCCTACCCTTAAGTAACAAATCTCCTTCTACTCCAAATCAAGATTCGGGATCAAGAGGCAGTAGGGAGCAACTACCTAAAGATCAGCAGAACGGAAAGAGGCGCACTTCCTTTGGCTCAGTAAAGCCTGATGACATTGATCAAGAACCTAGAGATAATAATACTAGCAACAATTCTGTTCCCCATTTCATGCAAGCTACAGAATCTGCTAAGGCCAAGATTAATGCAAATAACTCGCCAAGATCAAGCCCAGATGTGCATGAACGGGACGTTGAAGTTAAGAAGAGGCTTTCCTTACCTGGTGCCGCTGGTAGACAAGGATCTCCACGTATCCAGCGATCAACATCTAAGGCACAGCAGACTGCCAAAGGGAACAATGTAAATCCTCCTCAAGGTAAACTTTAGAGTATAAGTAACTTCTTTTGCTAGGATTTTGAAGCTTGAATCTTCTTGTTATCAGGAATGGATCATCCATTTTGTCTTCATTGAATAGTGTTTTCTATCAATTTAGTTTGTACGTGTAAGGGTTGTTGCTAGTAAAATTATGATTAATTGATAAGCCGTTATCTTGGCAGTCTATTGCATTGTTATGGCTGTTTGACATGCTAGTAATGGATAACTTTTTTTGTGTGTGTGTGTGTGGGGACAAGCTTCAATCAATCAGGGCTGGGCACTTTCCAAGAATCCAGCCTATGTTTACAGATTATATCTGGGATTTGGTTTGTCAAAAGTTAATATTTATATTACTTAAATTTGTGTTTCTGACCATTGGGTTGTTTGGGGCGGGGTGAACTAGAATGTGAGAGACTTTTTTTTATCAGTTTCTTTTCGAAGTTTGTTCTATAAGTAATGTTGGAAATACCACCACATTTTTGAGGTCCAACTGCCCCTGGAGATTTTAAGCATAGTTTCCATATTAATGAAAGAATGTTGTTTTAACTTCTTAGGCCAGCATGCTTGTGAATATATCACTGCTGCTCTACCTCTAAGATATTTGTAATGTATGGCTGTCTCTGATCCCTTGTGCTTTCTTTGCCTCGCCTTCTTATAGTTAGTCAGAATAATCCTGGTTATTGAGTTAAACATATTGGGTGTCCAGTGTCCGCCCTTTCTTGTGGAGAACATAGATTTTGTCATGAAGAGAAGAGAAAAAAAAATCTGGTTTTTAAGCTGTACTACTTACCACTTGCTTTCTGATTCTTCCAGAGAGAAAATGGCTGAGGTGAATTGATGGCGGAAGTGTGCTGACAAGCTTCTACGATGATTTCATTTGTTAATTCTCTTTGAAGCATAGCTGCTCCGTTTACATGCTTTTCTTTTTCTTCTCCTTAAATATTTCTTGACACTTTGCATTCTTTGCCTCCCTTTTCTGCTTCCCCAAATTTGAAGGTGCTCAGTTTGGTTGTGACTGCTGGGAACATTCATTTGTAAAAGTGAGTGAGGCTTATATATGTTATGTACATTGTTTGTTGCTCTGGTTATGGTTATTATTGTGCCATACCTGTGAGGCGCACGCGATTTGTAAGTTTCAGAGTTCAAACTTATGAAATATTTTTATGTTTGTTGAATGTATTATTGTTTTGATTTTGACCAACTGAAGGATTATAGTAGCCATTACTCATCGTTATCGAAATAAGCTGAATATCATCCAGATTTTTCCCCCTTTTTCTTGTGACCTGAGAACTCTTTTGAAAAAACTGAAGTGAAGGATAAAAGAGCCAAAACTCAGCTGTAATATGCCAAAGCCTTGTTAGCCCGATTCTTTTGGAATTAGCAAAAAGCAAACTACTATTATGGCGGAATTGAGAAACTTCTGACTGAACTGAAAGTGTTTTGGAATTTTTCATAAGTAGAGCTGTCAATTTATCTTGGATGATTTAGATGTCAACGAACTAACTACAATTGGATACTGATAAAAAGAGTTGGAAATGAGATTATATTTATGAAGTTTTCTAATTAAAAAATAATAATTGATGATAAAAAGTATTTAAATGAGCTTTCTTTTATCAGTGTGAAAATTAAAGGAACTAACTATAAGCAAACTACAGAAATTTGATAAGCACCAAGCCAGTTAACACTCAAATTTGATAAGCACCAAGGTCAGAACAAAAGTTCATTGTGCTTACGTAATTTTTTTAAAAAAGCTGTTGCTACAAAAGTTATTATTTATATAAAATAATAAAAATATAAGTATATAAGCACACAAGATAAGGTTTAACAAATGAAGTTTTCTCATTGTCGTTAGAGTTGTTCAAGTAAGTTAAAACCTCAAATCAATCTAACTCGTTATGATTATAAATTTCAGTCAAGTTGGTTTTAAAAATTTGCAAATTTTGATATGAACTCAAATTCAACCTGGCAATTAAAAACTTGACTCACCCAAAGTTAAATTATTGGCAAGTTGGATTAGCTCACCGATCCGTAATAAAAGAAAAGGTAAAAAAAATTTAGATTACACAATTTAAAAATAAAATAAAATTATATATACATAGAAGTGGGAGAATAAACATATGAGATGCAGGAAGAAACTGCCTTAATAAAGTCATAGGCCTGATTTAAGCCTTATTGGTAACAGGCCCCATAAAACTTTTACGTTTCATACCGGTTTTTTTAAATATAAATTTATTGTTATTAATTTTCCCACTAAATAACCTTCTTGGTGGTAGTTAATTTTCAAATTCCCATGGAAAACACACCACGCGGGTTTCTTCTTAGGAATTCAAGTGTGAGTCCAAGTTTCACATTTAATAAAAATGAGAAAGTAGATCAATATATGAAGGTGAAAGACCCATTAACCCGTTGTTTTAAAGTTTTAGATAGAGACTTATATAGTTTACTCATATATTATTGGTGTTTGTGTAACTCACATGGAATCTCATCCTCGATAGACCCGACACTTTTCCTGAAACACCTCCAATAAATCTTCTACAAGTTAATTTGTATATTTTCATAACTAAACTTTCTAATGTCTATTCATAATTTTTTTTTTCTAGAATTATGCTTCTGAAACTATTAAAAAGACTTTTGGAATATCTTTTCTAGAATGTGTAACAAATACATTTTAGGAGCATAGTAATGAGAAAAATATGTGGATTGGCTTCAGACGTTTAATTTGAAATGTACAAATAGACTTTTCAAGATTACTTTTTGAAAGCCAACTTTTTAAACAGTTTCACAATTTGAATTCCGAAAGAAAATCCATCAAAGAAAACAAACTCACGTTTCGAAGAATAATTTGTCATATTATAGAAAAATATTTATTTACATTTTAAACGTGTTAAATAATATAACATACTTAAATAATAAATTAAAATATAAATTAACACGTAAAAAAATAGATTGTGATTAAATTGAAATATCTATTATTTTTTAAAATTTAAAAATTAAATTATAATAAATTTGGATTTTACGTTAAAGTTGGAATATCTATTAATTTTTTAAGTTTAAAGATCGAACTAGTTTAAAGTTTTAAAACTAAAATATTATATGTTAAAAAAAGGCCTTAGTTTGAAAAGAAAAAATAATTGGCCAAGGAAATAATTCTTAACCATGTGTAAAAGAGGAGGGCTCAAACTTTGTGATTAAGAGTATAACTTATATTTGTTTAAAAGGAATAATGAGTTATTAAAATTAATGATATACAATCAATCACCCAAACTTTCTGGTTTTAAATTGTTAATTATTGTTAATAAAATCATTACAAAATACAAGTTAATTATTAGTATGAATTGGATATATAATGTTAACTTAGTGGAAAATAGCGAGAGACGTGGTGACAGTTTGTATAACCTTTAAAAGTAAATAAATGCAATTAGAATAGTTTATGTTTAAAATTAAATACAAATTAAAATTAAAAAAGTTCTCCCGTTTATATTGAAATTACATAAATATATTGAAAAGTATCTTTTATATATACAAATTATTGGTAATTTTATCAAACATTTAGAATTTAATAAAGCTAACGTAATACGATGTTTTTTGTTAAAATGAGTTAAGATTAATCTGGCTTGTGACGAGAGAGTGGGTATGTGGAAGAAATGAGAAAATAATTAAGGAGAAAATGTGTAATTATTTTACATAGAGAAAGAAAGAGAATGATAATTGAAAAAATGAGGAAAAATAATAAAAGAAAAAGTTGGGGGTGATAATTGTGGCTGTATATTCCAATTTGCAAGTTGTGATTCGGTGAGATTTGGGTGAGTGACGATAATTTGGGGTTTCGAGCTTTAAGGAAAAGGGCAACCTGGGAAAGAAAGAAAGAAAGAAAGAAAGAAAGAAGTTCTGAGCATGTGAAGAGCGAAGAACTGCGATAGATGGATAGATAGAGAGAGAGGTGGGTGTGTGTGTATGCGTGTGCGTGACGGTGAGGGCCCTTCGAAGATATAAATAGCTTTCTCTGGTTAGGGTTTACTCTCCAATCTATTCTTCCATACTCACACACATTTCCATCCAAGAAGTTTAACGATCCATTCCCTAATTATGCGCCGATTGCAAAAATCAAAAAGAGTTTCATGGGCCTCCGATTTAGATCTTTGTCAGGTAAAATTATCTGCCCAATCCCGAATCGATCCCTTCCTTCCTTCCCATGCTTAACATCCGATACTCGCTACTCTTGTAAACCTTTTTTTTTTTTTTTGTAATTTATGCCTTTTTGTCTTCCATTAATCTCGCTCTGTGTTCTTCTCTCTGTTCGTACTCCGTAATCTACCTTTCCTGGATTCCTATTACAATCTGATCGCTCTTGTTTCCTTCTATCTGAGAATCGAGGGTTTTACCTTTCGAAGTCGAAGTTAACACAGATGCAGTGTAATGTTGCCAGACAAGGAAAGGGATAACCCTAATTGAAATTGTAAACCCTGGAGGACTCTCTCTCTCTCTCTCTAACTTGTTTTCAATGAAAGTTGAGTCATCATGGATTAAATTTCTATAAAATGGGATTTTAAATGATTGAAGAAGAAATGAAGAAAGAGGAAGGTAATCTGTTTCAGAATACGAAAGGAACTAAAGTGAAATAGCTCATTTGAAATTCCTATTAAGGTCTGGGCTGTCCTGCTTCTTCATTCATTTGAAGTTACTGGTAAGGTCGTCAGGCAATGACAGAAACATCATTTGATAACTGATTACAGTATGAGTATGATCGGGCTTTGTTTGTTCTGCCTGAGAATTGAGGGTGTAACCTTTCAAAGTCGCAGTGTAGTTCTGACAGGGGAAGGAATGGCTCTAATTAAAATTATAAATCTTCAAGGATTTTCTTCCTGATTAACTGGCCATAGATTAAGATGCCTGTAAAATAGGCTGTAAGTCATGGGAGAAGAAAAATGAAAGTAAGGTTTTGTTCCAAAATACAAAGGAACTTAAGAACCATGATAAGCTGCAGGCTGTTTTGTTTCTTTATTCACTTGAAGCTACTGGTAGGTAAGTTGTGAGGTAATCAGCCAATGCAAGAAAGATCATTTGAGAAAATGAGTCTTGACATGTGATTTTAAATGTTGATACGAGACTCTGGCAAGTGCATCTTTGACTATGGCTGCCATTTGCAATCTTATAGACAGTAGGAGACTGACGTGCAAGAACAAATAATTACCAACTTTTGCTTGAAGTGCTCTATTAAAACTCCTGAAGAAGGCAATAATGAAATTAGTAAAATTCATCTACCAATATTTTCTGACAGAAATACATTATGTATGTATACATGTATATATACTGTCCAAATTTGCCTCCACCAGGATTACCTCAAATTCCTTCGGCTTGATGACTAAATGTGATTTGTGAACTGTTTGTATGTTTTAAAAAATTAGAATTATTATGTGAGATATTATTGCTCGAATGTTTAGGTTCAGTTTTATGGAATGCATTATGATGTGGAGTTGATGTTTGTTGTTGTGTGATTAGAAAAAGCTGTTAATAGCCTACTGCAATCTGGACTTTAATGCATAGTTACATGGAAGACTTCATGTGTAGGGAATGAAACATCAGCAATTTACTACTATGTTAAATTCTATTTGAAACATAGTTTATTGTTGGAGAATGAATGCCCTTGTATCAGCTAGTCAGTCAATTTCTTGTTTTTCACCCTTACGTGCAATTTTTTTTGAAGATTTCCACTTATACTTTCTTTTTCATAGTGTATTACCATCAATATTTCATATAGGAAAAAACCCCGTTGGCTCAGGACTCCTGAGGAGAGGACATTAGTAGGTCTTTCTAGATGCCTATATGCTTTCCGCATACTTAAAGGAAAATTTTCCATAATTGGATCACATCTGAAAATGCTTTAACGGTTTGAAATATATGTCCAATTATGTGTTACTGCAATTGCACATAATATTTCCAGACATTTCTTATTTGCTTAAGTGGAAAAAGGAATCCATTCTTCCTTGTAATTTATATTTCTTTGAGATGTATCCTGTGGATGTTAACTTGTATGCTTATGCTTTCTGTCTGTAACTATGGATTAGTTGATTTCTTTGTGGTCTATAATTTTCTTATTTGCCGTAATTCTTTCTATAAAAGAAGATAGTACTAACTTCAAAGTGACGCATCGATCTGTCCAACTATTTTTTTTTTGACGTTGTTTTTATTATTATGATTAAAATAATTCTGCATAATCCTTATATCTGCACTTTTCACTTCCTTTTTTGTTCAAATTAATTTTTTGTTCATAGATTATTTGTGGTTGCAAGTGTGTCCGTGAGTCCCTGGAGAGTTTAAAAAAATAGCAGACTTTTTGTTTCTTCACTGCTATTACTATTTACAATGGGCTCTTTTTCGTTGACCAATCTGAATTGGTAGAGTTCTGCAGCTTAGACGTCTTTGTTGTCTTTTGCTCTAAAACTTTTTTATTTTTCTGTTTGAAAGGAGACTAAAAGCAAGACCTCAGCCACTTCCAACATGGGATGGCCAAGTCATAGTGATATTTTCTCGAGATGTACTGCTGGTGCAATCAGAGGAAAAGGTGACAGGTTTTTGGTTGGCCAGCCTATGAACTCAGATAACACCTTTCAGAGTGTGATTGTATAAGTTCTATGTGGTCTTTGCAATCCAAATCCGAGATGAAGAGGTGGAAAGATCTAGTCCAAATCTTTTATTTTTTGTGATCAGGGATCATAATCTGGTTTCACTCCAAGTATCAGTCTGTGCACATTGGACATGGAAAGAAGGCCAGACTCACTTGTGGGCAGATATTTTTGTGTATCCAGTTTCAATGAGACGCATCAGTATCTTGCCTAGTGCTATGGCGAGATTGTAACTTGTGTTTTTATTAATAGTGTTTCCATCAAGGGTGGGGTATTCTGGATGCAGTTATTCCTTGAGTCTACAGTAGGCTGTGAAAATCTTAAAGAATACTAAGGAATTGAAGATATTGGATCATGGCCTTTCATGTACTTATTGGATGAAAATACGATTTATATAATTTGAAAGGGAATATGCTTCTAATATGATTGAAACTACTCTGAGTGCTAGTGCATCTATTAGTTTCATCAGTATATTTTAGCTAGCTGTGTTGATTTTTATGTGACAACAGTTCACATTGTATCATCGATGACTGTACTTGGATGAAATATTTCATGAATGGCTTGATTGTGTGTTTATAATGATTAATGTTGATTTTTTGGATGTGATAAGTGTAAGTGATCATTATGTCAGTTTGAGGGAGTTTTAATTTATCATATTTTGTGCGGTATTTAGTTTTTTCATGTTGAGTTTTGTACTCAATAAGTTCATTTTGGATGATCTTATGTATTCGCCTCAAGGTTAAGATGATTTTCTTTGTTCTTAATTATTTGTATTTAATAATCGCTTACTTGAGGTTATATATAGTGGATAGTATTAATAGTTAGTTACTGAAGAATATTCTGCCTGATTATTGGATATATGAATAAATGTCAGAAGAGTGCCAAAAGGCAAAAGACTAATACTTTTTCATCGAACAGGTTAGGCTATTCTTATCAGAAGAATCCCCTTCGCAGGTTGGATTAAATTCTCAAGATCACCTCCAAGCTAAGGCATCATTGCAGTTCCCTGCAGGTGGACCAGGTTCCGATGACATTCTGCCTCCTGGATTTGAGGGAACTCATACTTCAAGTCAGTTTGAGATTAAGCCATCTCAAATACCAGTTATTAAGTGGATTACTCCTCCAAAGGTAGTTTTGTTTTAGTTCTCTATTAAGCATTTTTCCTCTGTAATTTTCAGTATTATCTATATGTCCAAATAGGTGAAAGAAAAGTAAGAAAAAAATGGCTATATCCATGAGTTTGTCTTCATTATTACATCTCTTTTAGTCAATTTGTGATTCTCCCAGATTGTGCTAAATCTCGAATGGCAAGTAGTGTCTGGGGAAGAAAGCAAAGAGGTAGAGGATCAACGTCAGAGGGAGATGAGAGTACTTGAAGCTATTTATCCTCGCACATCATCCATTCCTCCAAAGTTTGTGTCTCTTCCGTGCCTTGTACTGTAATTTTTCTTTGTATCCATATTTTGTCATATAAGATTTTTTCTCCCCTGCATGCAGCCCTTCTGTTTCAGTGGATGTTGAAGATTCAAATTACATGGATGTTCAACCTGTACTGATACCAATAACGGCAATTGAAGATGACGATGCAGCAGCAGATACATTATCGGATTCCTTGGAACCAGTTGATGCTTCACAATCTCTTGAATTACCTCCCGGTATGTTGAAGAATTCAAACTCTGCCACAAGTACGCAATTTGCTCGTGGTCTGACATCTGATGTATCTGCTGCATCTATTGCTTTAACTAACATTGTGAGGAGCAACGAACATGGGAAATTGATTGACCATGAATTACTTAATAATATTCTCAGCAATCCAGAAGTGATTGAGAAATTGGTTAGAGATTATGGACCTACTAATAATTCGCAATATGTACATAATGTGGGGTCGTCCTGTGCGGTTTTTTCAAATCCTCCTATTCCTGTTAATCAAAGAGAAACCGCTACACCTTCATCGATTGCTTTTTCAGCCACTTCTTCCTATACACCATCTACCGGAGGTCAGGTGGCACCTGTTTCTACCCAATGGCTTCCTAGGCCTGCAACCAGTTCAGCTATTGTTTCTTCTCCTGTTGAGGTTCCTGCTGCGAAAGATGTTAACTACTATAAGAGTTTAATTCAGCAACATGGAGGAGATAAACAAGAAACACTGCCATATTCCAGTAAACGTCAGATTCATCAGCCAGTAACAAGTTATGAGCCAGCATACAATCAAAGAGCTAAAGTGTCAAAACCAAAGATAATGAAGCCTTGTATCTTTTTCAACAGTTCTAGAGGATGTCGAAATGGAGCCAACTGTGCCTACCAGCATGACGCGTCATTTCAGCCACGAGGTAATACCGTGGCGGGGATACAAAGTTCAAAGAGAATGAAAATGGATCATGAGATTAGCAGTTAAATGAACTCTGTTGATTGGTGGTGTCGATTGCCGTTTAATGTCATGGTGACGGCTGAATGCAGGTTCATATGCTTTTTGATGTGATCCAATTAGCCTTTAATTTGATGAGCAATTGTGAGCCTTGTTTGCAACTAGTTTCAAAAGCTACATGTATAATTTTTTAATGAAAGGCTCTTCGTTTTCTTCCCTTGTTTTGAGAATTTGCCAAATTTACTACTTTTCTTGGTCAATCTTCCGATGATTGTATTTTAAGATGAAGACTGATTGCAGGCACCACCAGCTGGATGATGTCTTTTTCCTTTTTCTTTTCTTTACTTTCTGGCAATATAATTTACATTTTTGTGGAATTTAATCTGCCTTGACGTTATCATTGGCCATAAGGTGAAGGATACAACTTTTTTGCTCAATATGGACATGAAATCGCCAATTTAAGATTAGAAATTGTAGTTAGCAACAAATGTCATAAAAACATAATTCATGGATTGTGGAATATTTTTATGAATGGGGCATTTGGTTTGTTAAAATATTTTATTTTTATTTATTGTTTTGATTTTCAATATGTTAAGATTTATAAATTTCTGTTTGGTTTTTTACATTTTATTTTCAGTTTCTTGTTTGACGCTCCACTTCTCCTATGTCGTAAAAGAGAGTGACATCACATCGACAAGCCATCTGTCTGGATGACACTAATGCTGTTGAATGGATCATTGTTGTTTACACTTGCAATATCTTTTCCTTATTTTCAGCTTTTGTTAAAATTATTTAAAAATTATTTTTTAATTTTTGTTTGAAATTATAGTCAATTCATAATAAGTACTTGCAAATTTTATTTTTTAAATTGATTTAATAAGATTAAATTAATTTAAAATTTACTCCTTAATATATAATATAATATAAGAATTAGATTATAGTCTATTTTAAAAAAAAATAGTATATATATTATATACATAAAAGGATTAGAAAAAGTAACTTAAAAATAATATATTTAAATGAAAGAAAAAACCAATCAATTAATGATCAAATAAATGTTTTCACTCGCTTAACTTTATTTACATTAATTTAATTATTACACAAGCTAAAATACATATGTTTATTGCATAAAATAATTTAATTTTAAAAATATATAACTTTTTTTTGTCGATAAAATCAATTTTATAATATTATTATTTTTATGAACTAGCTTAAAAAATATAAATATAAAAGTAATACAATTTAGAAATATATATGATTTTGTAAAATAAAATAAAAAATATTTAATAATTTTGAAATATAAAATATTCAATTCTTTTTTTTCAAATAAATAAATTATTTTTTATTTATTGAAAAGTAAAATTATTCATACCAAAAGAAATGATCAAAATGTTATACCTTATAGAATGGTATAAATACCAGATTAAAATAAATAATAATGAAATTTAAATAATAAAAACCTTATTTTAGTCTGAATATTAAAAGTAAAAATAAATTAATTACAATATTGAATATTGCTTACGTAATTGTCAATTAGAGATAGTAAATCCCCCAAATGGAAGAGAAAGCGAAAATTTGAAATACGAAACCCTAAACTCATCCATCCCCATAAACTTTTTTCGGTTTCTCCTTTTACGCGTTCTTCACCAACTTGATTAAGGTTTTGACCTTCATTGGTTTTGGATTTTACGACTCCGAGTTGGATAGAACAATGTTGAAGTTCCTGTCGAGAGTGAAAATCGAGTTCAACGCGCTGGATCCGCGAACGGCGTCGTGTATGGAGTTTCTGGCGCAATGCAACTCGCGTAAGGCGAAGGAATCGAACCCGGCGTGCGAAGTGGAGGTAAAGCGCGGTAAGGTAGAGTGCGCGCCGCAGATAACAGTGACATTCGTGAACGGCGTGGAGGAAGTGTTCGACGCGACGGCGACACCGGCACAGAACATAAGAAACTTGATTCTGGAAAAAGGTCGGCAGCTCGAGACGGAGCAGATGTTCCGTGAAGCCGGAGAATCCTGGCCCGTTATCATCCCCGACGAGGAGCTTTCTCAAATTGCACCCCCCACCAAAGTGAGTACTCATTTTCAACTTTATTTATTGGGCCTGTTATACTTTTACACCTAAGTAATTTAAGTGAAAAAAGGTTCATTGATCTTATTATGTGATACTTCACAATTTAGATTGTGTGTAGAATGCAAACATAGGTGATATAGTTAACAGATACCATAGTCCTTTATGCATTACAAGTTTTTCTCTCAGATCCCTGTGTCCGCTAAAAGTGGGCAACCATAAGGATGGTGTGTAGAGTTTTGTTATGCCAGTGAATGAAAATTTTGTTGATGGAAGAGTAGTTATGATTTTAAAGTAAGGTGTGGTTCGCAAAATTCATTTTAGGCTTGCTAGTTTTGGTTATGGGTGTGTGCACAATGACCGGAGAATTTCCTGGATTCTATGAGGGAATTTGTGGTATTTTTGTGGATGATAACTTAATGGTTTTTTTATAGTAGTTGTTTTGCAGATTGATAAAACGGAGTACTTAGTTTGGATAAACTTGTTCATAATCATTTACAAGAAAATTGAGACTTAAGATGAATTTAGCTTCTTCTATAAACTAAAGTCAACTTATGCACTCAACATTCATATAAGTTTTCTCATTTAACTTTTCCAAACTGAAGTGCATAATTTAATTTTGACATATTACAGAAATTCAATTTATTTTATTTCATATTCTTCTCCATTAACTGATTGTGAGAAAGTTTCTCCAAACATTGTCTAAATATGTTGTCACTGTTCGATGGGTTTTTTTTTAGTTACTTGTGCCTGTACAACAGCGGTTTATATGCATGGCTTTACAACTTCTGTTTCTATAACTCAGCAATTTGGTTTAGTGTTGAATACGACTTTTATTCATCGTCTTCAATATGTCTTCTCTCTGTGAAGTGTAGTCTATAGTTATAGCAGTTGTAATTAATTTCTGTGCTTTATGTGCGCTTCTTTCAGCCAAGGAAAGCAGAAGACAAGAAGCAATAGCTAAAAATTCTTGAGCTTATTAACTGCTGGGGATTTTTCTGGTTTTTCTTGTTTCCTTTTGGTAGGCGGAGAAAAGGCATCCGATTGCTGCTGCTGTGCATGCCTTACTTTATTTCAGCATTTAGTTATTGACTACATGACTGCATACGTTTTCCATAATAATGTATGCCCTTCAATTGGTGAATTTTGAAACTGTAAGCTTGTCATGCTTGCTTTTTTCTTTCTTCTGGCTTACACCTACAGTGTTTCCATGCGAATGATCTAGCCTCTATAAAGTACAAATGTTGTGAACATAAGCTCCCAAATGACATCAGATTATTGATTCAGAGGCACAACACACCGAAGAACAAACCTTTGAAGTTTGGCTATCAATATTCTTATATTTCAGGGGATAATAACTGTTTGCATGCAATTCTTATTGGCCCAGCTGCTACAAAATTTCGTACCATACTCGTTGTTGTTGCTGTTAATGATAAATCATTATTTAACTGCGGTGTAAGTGCCCTATTGAAAAACTTAAGCTCGATTAAGTGTAAACTGTCCCAAACGGATGGGTTGGGAGTTTTATTTTAGAATGAATCTGTCCCTGGAAGATAGCTGAATGCTAGGATTTCACAAATTCATAGCTGCAAATTCATCCTAATCACAGGGAACACAATAAAGTCAGTTTTTGAATAGTTGATGTGGTTATGTAAAGTTTGGACTTAAGTAAATGTTTTCTATGTTAAGATTTGAGAGTGGGCTTTTAAGTTATTGACCTTTATTTTCTATTGAACAAGTTTTTTGCCTTTGAAATTGATTGCCTACAGAGATGTACACATTCATCAATGTGCAGCGTTAAAGAATTCTATTTGGTATATTTGTTGCTACAAGAGAGATGTGTTGCCAGTTATACAGTAAGCCAGATTTTATTTCCAGAGTTATAAATTATACTTAATGGTTAAAAAAGAAAAGAGTTGTAAGTACACTCTTTCTAATGTACATTTTATTATTAATTAAATATTTAAAACTATAAAAAGGGAACCATAATTATATAAAATTTATAGCACTTAATAAAAAAGGAACCATAATTAAAGGAATGAGCTCTAAAGTAACATTTGACATTTCTCTTCAAGAGATAAAGAGGAACAAAACTAAAAAGAGCAATGATATTTGATTTCATATATCCATTTATCAAACACTTTTTATTTTTTTCATTTTATGACATCATCCATTCTAAAAAATTATGATTTTTATTTTCTATTACATATTAATTAAGTATTACTAAGATTTTTAGTGTACATATGAATACTTCAGAAAAAAAAGCCTAAAATGAAAAAAACAAAGAGCCTAAAATGAAAAATGATGAGGTGGACGAAAATAGTCTTCGATTCATAAGAAGCATTACGCCTTCCTCCTGTGCATCATTAAGCATTAAGTAACTACAATTAATCATACAGAAAAACGATTATTTAAAAAAAATCACTGTAAGAGTAAAATAGGCATTAAAAAATAATTTTTTATATATATAAAAAAGAAAAATAATATTAAATAAGTGTAAAAATTTATTATGTGTAAAAGTATTACTATCCTAATAATACACAGATGGCGTATAAATGAAGAGCTTACGTGTAAAATAACGAGCAACACACAAACACACAAAAGCAAATCAAGGTAGTGTTCTTCTTTACTCTCCAAGATGGGTTCCGTGTCTCTGAAAATAGGCGACGGCACTGCCAGATTCAAAAGTTCAACCGTGTGTTCCTCCGGAGTTAACATTCTCATGATCTTCTCCGTTATCACCACCAACCTCTTTGCCCTGTATGCCTTCTCTTCTTCCACAAAAGATCTTCACAACCACCACCTTCTTCACAAAAACTTCTCCCTAATCTCCGAACAAGTCACCCTCATTCTACGAGAGATCGACTTGTCGCAAAAGAAACTTGCCCAGATGGAAAAGGACCTCCTCGGCTACGAAAGCATTGACCTTTCCCGAAATAACACCTCCAACGAACTCAAACTCTTTCTCCACCGCCACCACCTTCCTCTGGGCAAAGACTCGAAAACTGGAATCACCGAAATGGTCTCGTCTGTGGGCCACTCCTGCGACAAATCCTCGGACTTGTTGTATCAGTACATGAATTACAAGGTTTCTGGACCCTGCCCCAATGATTTGAGTGTGGCACAGAAACTCGTTCTGAAAGGGTGTGAGCCTTTACCGAGAAGAAGGTGTTTTTCTAAAACCATTTCTAAGGTGGGTCTTCTACGCCCTTTTCCCACCTCGCTTTGGGAACCTCCGGTTAACAACACTGTTAACTGGAGTGGTTTAGGTTGCAAGAGTTTTGAGTGTTTGAAGGGTAAAAAGTTGAGTAGAGAGTGCATTGGTTGCTTTGATTTGGTTAATGGGTATGAAAATCAGAGGTTTGTGAAGTCTAGGAGTAAGAATGATTTTCTAGTTGATGATGTGTTGACTTTGGGAGGTGGTGGAATTAGGATAGGGCTTGATGTTGGAGGTGGGTCTGGGTCCTTTGGTGCTGTGATGGCCGAGAGGAATGTTACTGTGGTTACTACCACTTTGAATGTTGGTGCTCCATTCAGTGAATTCATTGCTGCAAGAGGACTTTTTCCTCTATATTTGAGCTTGGATCATAGGTTCCCGTTTTATGACAATGTGTTTGATTTGGTGCGTGCTGCGAGTGGTTTGGATGGTGGGGGGAGGCACGAGAAGTTGGAGTTTTTTATGTTTGACATTGATCGTGTTTTGCGGCCAGGTGGTTTGTTATGGCTTGATAACTTCTACTGTGTTGATGAAGAGAAGAAAAGGGTGTTAACCAGGTTGATTGAACGGTTTGGGTACAAAAAGTTGAAATGGGTTGTGGGAGAAAAGGTTGATAGTCTTGGATCAGGTAAGTCACAGGCAGTGTTATCAGCAGTGCTTCAGAAGCATGTTAGAGTGTAAAGCTTCATAAGACAACATGACACGATGAAACACGCAATCTGTGTATGGATGGATGAACAAATAAGTGAATGAATATGACTGTTTAAAAGTACTGGTTTGTATGTTATTCTGGTACTGCTACCTATTTTGTAGGTGATAACTTCTTAGAGAACGAAAAGTGATGCTATGTTGAGTTTTTCTTTTTTTGTCAACATCCTCGTATAATTTCTAAAACACTTACTCGTAGGATTGTTGTTGTTCCATGAAATACTATTTCTGTCTCTTTCACTTCATTGTCCTGAATTCAACCACCTTATCGTTTATATGACTTGAAGAAAATTCTTCATGGCAGAGATTGCCTTTGCTCAGTGGATGTATTTGGGGGTTCAAACCTAGAATTGGAAATTCAAAAGGAAGACAATGAACTTGGAATTTCAAAAAGCCATTGTTTGCAGCATTTACTTCGTATCATTATTACTTCATTTTAATCTTTCACCAAACCATTTTGGGTGATATCCGACCTTAACAATTGAATGCCTGGAGTATCCAAGGTTGGACCTTGTTTGACACTATTTGATAACTATTTTACATTCATGTAGGGATAAAATAGTAGTAAAAAAGGTAAATTATTATATTTGCAAAAAAAAAGGAAATAAAATGTAGTAAAAGATAGTGTAAAATGGTTTAAAATGTCAAATTACGTATGTTTTTTGACTGTTGTTAGTAAACAAAATGTCTCCGTTGGGCTAATCAAACGTTATTCGCACCCTTGTTTGGGCCTTTGGGCTAATCTAAAAGTTAAAAAGGAGGCTGCTTCTTCTTGCACCACTATGTTTTTCTTCCTGCATCCCATATTTTTGAAAAAAAAACCTTATACATAGAATAGGTGTTGTTTTTAAATTAAAGGCTTAATACCTATTTTGGTTCCTTTTTATAAGGGAAATGTTCAAGTCCGTCCTACCTTTTTTAAAAAGTTCAATGTGGTCCCAACTTGTGAAAAAAGTGTCCAATTAAATCCTTTTTGGTCACGGCGTTAAATATTTAACAATCCAGCTGACAGCATGGAGTGATCTGTGCAACGTGGCTGTTTAGCTTCATAACGTGACAGTGACAGTGTTTTCCATTAAAGTTCACGTGGCAGTGATTAAAAAATTCTGAGTTAGGGTTTGGTTTGGGCAGAAATCGCAGATCTCGAGCGTCTTCTTGAGGGTCTTCTCAGCCTAACACCCTCCTCTGCCACGTCTGCATGCTCCCGCCTCCCTCCTCTGTCGCGACAACCTAATGAAATGAATGATCTCATGTTCAATTAAATAACAGACCGTGCGATAACAACAAGCTGCAACTCAATTAGGAAATTTCTGATAAACTCTAAAGGCTGATTCGCCGGAACCCTTCGTCCGTTCACCAACAGGCCAGGGCAGTATTCTGTTCTGCTGAATTTAATCTGGTCCGCGGCGAGGAAACCTAATTTGCGGGCTTTGTTTTCTTTAGGGGACAAAGGGAAAAATTGCAGAGTGGAATAGGGTTAGTGAAGTTTAAATAGGGTTTTCGAGGCACATAAGCACTAGAAGAAGGCAGTAATCGAAATTGATTTTGCTGGAATTGTGTTTTGGAGCTGCTGTGATGAGTTCGTGCTGAATTGGGCTATAATTCGTATAGCTCTGGTTCGACAGCATGGGTTACGATTTGGCTAGCCCCTCGCAGGATGGGAGGGACGAAGGTAAGTGTCTGCAATCAAAATTGGGGAATTGGCGGCACAAGGAAGCTAGGGTTTGGGAATTAGGGTTGCCACGCAGTCAGAGAAACTGTACACATCATTAACTTTTGTCTAGGGTGGCAGCTGCACCATTAAAAATTTGACGCCGTAACCAAAAAGGATTAAATTGGACACTTTTTTTACAAGTTGGGACCACATTGCACTTTTTAAAAAAGGTAGGACGGACTTAAACATTTCCCTTATAAAGAGGGACCAAAAGAGGTATTAAGTCTCAATTAAATTAAATAGTTACATAGTGAAGTTAAATTAGTTATGTAGATTGTAAAAATGAGTAAGTAAATGTTTCTAAGTTCTTGTTTATAGTTTATGTATAAGCTAATTTTATGTTATGAAATAATTTATTTATCTAAAATTATTTGTGGAGAATTTTATTCCAACATTTAAAAAAAGTAAAAATAGCAGAGTCTAAGATTAGAGTCACAACAAAATATTGAATAGAAAAAAATCGTTTAGGTTTTGTTTACTTGAATGGATTTGGGGGAGAGTGATCGAAGGGATTTTAGAGGATTTGAAAGTAAATTTTTTGTTGTTTATTTGAGTGAATTTGAAGGTAAATGAGAATGGATTTGGAAGTAAATTTTTTTAATCTATCACGTGAATCAAATCCTACACTAATTTTCACAAACTTTACTTCTAAATCCACTCTCACTTACCTCCAAATCCACTCTCACTTACCTCCAAATCCACTCAAATAAACAACAACAAAATTTACCTTCAAATCCTCTCAAATCTCCTCAATCACTCTCCCCCAAATCCATTTAAGTGAACAAGGCCTTAATGATTTTCTTGTCTCATTTACAACCATGAAGCAAATAGCACACAGCCATTGATTCCTTCTTTAGAAGCTTCATCCATTCTGAATTTCTGCAGGTGAAAGAAATTCTAGTCACAACCAACAAAATCCCTCCCTACAGAGAGAATTGGGTGGAATATGTAAAAGTGAGTGACGATAACATTTTTAGCAAAGTTATCAACTCGTGAGTGAAAAGAAGTCTATAAAGTAAACCTAAGCTGGAGTATGACTCACTATAACAAGAGTGAGAAAATCACTCCCATGGATTATCAAAAAACAAACACAGCATTGTTCTCATGACAGCATTATCATGTACTGTCATAATGTAATTAAGGTTCTTTTGTTTCTTCGTTTTCCTTTCTTCCTAGGAATTATATACCAAGTTTTCTTTACATGAATTCAGGGATGCTTCGCACGTAAAATAAATTGTTGCATGGCTATATAAATAGCAATTGTAATCACCACAATCTACCACTTGGATTCCAATAACACGAATGCAATTTCATCATAATTTTCGTCCAAATACCAGATTTCTAATAATGGACAATACCTTATAATACAAAATACTGCTTGTGTGCATAAAGTAAGTTTTAAAATAAAGTATATTACATAAATATTACATCTAGTGTTATCTGAATTGGACTAGATATTAGTCGTTTCACCGACCATGTAAACAGTATGACACACCACTAATCACTTTGGCAGTAACATCTGATTGTCCAATAGACACATTAGCAGGGTTAATTAACAAATTAAAAAAAAAAACTTTAGACTAAAATTACATTAAATAATAAGAACACTGAAGACGTGAATTAAGAAAAATGTCGATGTTGGTCGTTGGGGACGGAATCATCTGAAGACAAATCAGACACCATCATGACATTGCATTTTCTTTGTCAGCCTCCATCTAACTCAGACATCACGTGATTACAAAAAAAAAAATGATACCTTAATCTAGTAGATAATGAATATGATAATTAATAAAGCTAGATGAAAACCGAAAAATGTGGAAACTGGAAGTTGATAGTTAGAAACTAAAATTTGTTTAATTAATTCTTCATATTATAAGTGTATGTTAGCTGTTAAAAGCAACTTGCAAATATAAAATGATGGAAACATACACATTGATTTTTAATATTTTTCTTTTTCACTTACAAATTATTATTTTACATTCAATTATGATATTTTATACATTAGGTTGTACTATTCATCATTTTAAGTAAACATCCTATTTTCATTACGTAATAGTGAAAAAGAATGTAATACAAGAAACTATTATGGATCAATATCTTAATACGTAATGTCAAAATAGTAAAATAAAATAGTGTAAGATTAAAATAAAAAATAAATTATTATCTATCACTGAACATAGTATGCAATAAAAGGTAAACATAAAAAATATCTTATATAACAAATAATAAAAATCAGAGTAGAAATATAAATGTAACAAATAAATCCAATTAAATCTTGAAGCCTTTAATTATTTATTCACACAATTTTCTCTTCAAAGAGTAAAGTAATAGTAAAAATTTCGATTCATATGATTCAAAATGAGAATCTAATCTGTCTATTTGTTTTATCTATAGACAGATTATGTATTCGTTTTGTTCTATTTTCATGTGCATGATCGAAGTGAGGGATATGGCTGCTCTCTGACAAAAGATTTTACGCATCTCATAATACCAACCTTTTCCTTAAGTTTTCTATTTCTTAATTTCACATATACAATTTAATTAATAGATAAATGAGGAACGTAGTAATAAGCTCATTAATCCATATTTCCGCTCCTTTTTAATCGCGGACGTTCTAGAGAGCTCGTCTGCATGCACCCAAGGCTTGCCACGTGTAGTGTAACTCAAAACTATATAAATTAATAACTTTATAAAATTAAATACCTTAGCATGTGCCATCTACGGAATACTATAGAATTGTAGCATATATATATATATATATATATGTATATATACACATATATATATATATACATATATATATATATATGTATATATATATATATATATATTTATTTATTTATTTTCGAAAATTATGTTCATCACTAAAAGTTTTTGAAAACTTACTTTTCACGACACATAGATCGAAAATTACCACTATCTGATCCGAGAATATTTTATCTCATTAATTATATAATTTGGCTTCAACCTAATTATTGGTGAGAACAAGAGAAAAATTAATCATTAATTATTTATATTATTTCCAAATTAATTGTTGGATAGGTTGGTATTTTATGTGAAGTTTGTTCTTATTTTCGAAAAAAAAAATATTTGTGTTTTGTGTCAGAATTGAGCACGTTCAGTTATTACGACATTACACCTAACTCACGAGCTATAAATGCAGTCAATTATCTTCAAACAACTCTAGCCTCTATATAAAATATACCTTATTATCTTGTTAATTTCTAATTTATTTATTTTTTCTAGCTTCTCACTCGTTTTTGTACTGGATACAGCATGCTTTGACATCCAATACGGAGGACTACGTGTTAGTTCATGATTTGATTATGATTATAAGAGTCTTATATGATCCACCGTACTTAATTTATTGATAACCAATAAAAACCATCATATTTCTTCGTCAAAAATCATACAACATTAAAAGTAATAAAAATATGTGAAAAAACAATTCATAAATTAATAATGGCATTTATTAGGAATATCTTTATTAATGATATTCAATACTCAATTCAATTCATCAGTTTCAAAACATGTTTATTTGATAATAATAAAAAAAAACACCCTCTCATAGATTAGATGGTGTTATTGTCTCCTTTGTCCGTTTGAAATGAATCTTCCGATTTTAAATCGATTTATTGACCAAAACCAATCAGTGATATATCATCTATCATATATATATATTCTGAATAAATGAAGGGAGGAGATTAATTTCTAATCAAACAGTAAATAGAGCCAAAAAGAGGTTAAAGATGAATTTATATTTATCCCAACCTAAAAAAAAAGTGAAAAATGTAAACTATTACACCAATAAGAAGACTTTGACTTGCTTTCTTGACCTGTCTCTTCTGATTTTAATTTCTATTTCGAAATACATAATGTATTAATTGACAACTATTTATATATCAAATGATGTTTAAGCTTCTAACGAGTCGTCAACTCTTATTTTGTTTCTTTCAATTCTTCTCTAAATAAATCATGAACATGAAGAATTTTTAATACTTCCAGCATCATTTTTTCTTTTAATAATCAATAAAGATAATTTAATAAATTTATTTCACTCATTAAATTTTTTATTTGTTCTTTCCTGACAAACAAATTTCAATGTTACTTTTTGAAATGGATGGAATATTAGACAAATGATGGATTAATTACGAGATACCATTGTGAACTTAAATATAAAAAGGATAATAATATCTTAGTAAGAGTTTGATGAATGACTTAATTGATAAAATTAAACGTTATTGCTAAAGTCGTTTTGTCCCTTCTTGTTGGCAGCAGTCTTTCTTTGATAAGTTTTATACAACCTTGACATTTCAAATTTTTAAAACTTGTGACGTGATATGATTATTATTTTTAGTTGAATTTTTATTAAAATATTTTATTTATTTAGTATTTAATTTTTTTATGTTTTAATTAAGTTTTTTATTTAAATTTCTGATAATTAAATTAATGTCATTTTATTTTTGTTATTTTACTTATCTTTATGTATTAAGTAGAGCTCTCAAAACAGGTAACCCGGCCCGACCCGACCCACCACGGGTTGGTCACTTAGTGAGTCAACCCAATCCGACTCATTTATTAGCGAGCTGAAAAAATTTGAACTCGACTCGACCCACCACGGGTTGGTGGGTTAAACGAGTTGGCTTATTGCCTCACTTAATTAACTTTTTTTTCACCCTCTTCTTCTGAGATTCTTATAACATGTTACTTTAATCGATCAAATTGAAACAGTAATAATTGGACCAATTGATATAAAAAAAATGAAACAAAAGAAATATATTGTTATATATATTTTAAGTTATCAAACATAAAACTTTTCCAATTTAGTTTAATGAAACATACACAACAATTTAACCAAGAAACTACATATAGTCGTTAACAAAAATATATAGCACAAGATAAAACTGTCATGCTTGTAGATAGGTCTAAAAACAAGATAAAACAAATGATATATTCCTGAATTATCCAATCTATAATATTATTCATCTATTAAATTGGAGTCATGAATGGATAAATCGACAGTATTATGCTCTCTTGAAGCATTTTCTTCTTTATCTCCATCTATAATATTATCCAATCTATAATCTTAGAGTTTTACTTGTAGAGAGAAACTTTTGGAAAGAGAACAACGCGAAATGCTCTATTGTTAAGTAAAGGTTGTGCGTTTTGAATAATTAATTTGACTTCAATAAAAAAAATAGGATTTGAATAATTAATTTAATTAATTTGATTTAATTAAAAAAAATGTGGGTTGGTGAGCCAACCCGACCAACCACGGGTTCAACCCATGTGAGCTGGGTTTTAGTGAGGCGGGTCAAAATTGGTTCGCATAAAAATTTTTGTATTTTTTTCCAATCCAACCCGGCTAAAATCCGTGCTGAGCCGGATTGGTTCACGGATTTCAACCCATTACTTAAAATGTAAAATAATGAGTAAAATAAATATTTTAAATAATAAAAGCAGCTCAATCAATGACAGTGATGAAAATATAATCCTTAATCACTGTAAATAATGTCGTAAAAGTTATTAAAAATATATAATAATATCATTATCTAACACGTCTTCTTATAAAAAGTAACAAAAATTAGTCATTGTTTTTCATTTCTAAAACGGAAATTGTAGCAATCACCTTTTATTTTAGTTTAGATATTTTAAATTAAGTTTTGATTAAATATTTACAAAAATTATAGTTTTCAATTGATATTTTACATATTAATTTTCATGTATATGGAATAAGATAACAAAATAAAAGTTATATCATCAAGTTAACAAAAATAATTTAATTATAAAATATAAAAATTTTAAGCACACAATAAAATAAAAATAAAAACACAATTACAAATATATAAAATTATGAAAAACTAAAAAAGTTAATTAAATTTTCATTTTTTTATTTATATATTGAAATAAATAAAATCTATATTTGGTTAAGTCGGAAGATTATTTTAGTGTTATTAAAACAAACCACTCGTTTTAGTGCGGTTCGATCCAGTACAAATTGATCACTTAGTGAAGCAATTCAACTCGACTTACATATTTGTGAATCTAAAAAATTTGAACCTAATGGGTTAAATGGGTTGACTCATTTAATAACAAGCTTTATTTTTTCTTCAATTCCAAAAATATTAACATTTTTTTCTAATTAAAATCTAAATGAAGTTAAATTCAAATGATATTAATAATAAAATTTAAAAATAATAAATTGGGTGGTTTGATAATCTAAAAAATTAATAAATTTTATAATATAATAATATAACTTAAAAAAACTGGATAGTTTGATGAGTGAAAGTTTATCACGGCTTCAATTTAGGTGAACGATATTTTTAATGAGTCTGGTTCAAAATTATATATCAATTTTTTTTTTAAATATAACCTATCTTAAACTTGTAATAGGCCAAATTCACTTATGGATTTGAATCCGATAACACTAAGATTTTTCATTTTTTCAATAAAAATATTTAACAAAGCATTGAGGCCAATTCTCTTAAAACAATAATATATTAGGTTTATTTTGCTTTTTCATTTGACTTTACTTATAACTTAAGGTGAAATTTTAATATTTACTTCTTGAAATTACGTTTATCATATTTCTTTTTATTAATATATGTTAGTATTATATTTGAAGAAAAGTCAAAAGAATAGTATGATGTAAATAATATTGATAGGAATAATATACATATAAGAGATTAGACTTAATAATAAAAGATTAAAAAAACACATTTCTCCAAGTAATAGAAACAAAAGGAGTAACTAAACTAGGTGTAAATGAAGAGACGGGCTTCCAGAAATCCAGCATATATTCTTCATATCTTCCAACAGTTTCTGGTCTGATCACCAACCAATTAAATCAAATTGACGAAAGCACAGAAGGCAAAGAACAAACAAGGGGGATATTAAGGTACAAACTAAATGACATTATTAAAATTGTTCCTGGTTCATGTTTGGTTAACTTAATTTGGAGATACGGTAAGATATGTGTTTTGTCATAAAACATTCTTAAATCGTAGCTGGGTGAAATTATTGGAAATGAGGGGGGATGCACCCTACTAACTAAAACATGCGAAGTGGACCCTTGAATCATAATCTGCAAAATTTGACACTTAACTCTATTCTCATGGCAGGCACCATAGCTCTTTATATTTTATACGAGAAGAAGAAAAGAAGGAAATGGTGGCTCAAGTGACCACTGTCGTCATTGCATGTTTGTTGTGGATCATGAATTAATAAAAGATGGTGGAAATATGGGGAGTGGAGGAATTAGGAGGGTGCTTTTGGCTCTTTCTTTTGGGAATTATAAAGAAACTTAGAACGAGGCATCTTCGCACATGGGTGTAGTCAGATTTTCAGATTGGAAAATTGTTTCTCAAAGGGGTTTCTATTTAAGATTATTTTCTTGTTTTATTGCCAATAATATCCTAACCCACTTTTTCAAATACAGCTTAACTAGAAAGCATCTTTTATCAGTGGGTCACTCTAACCTCAATGGGTAAACCATCCTACTCCCTTCTCTTTCCCTCCTCTTTCCATTTTTTAAACATTTTCTTTAACCAATAAAACCTCCTCACTTCTTTTACTTCTAAGATTAACACAATAATCTCTCTTTTTAAATTACAAAAATACTTAGTAAAATGGTATTTAATATTTTCTTAGAAAAAGGAGCGCAGAGATTTTATGACACTCATGATTTTGCCCTCAACTCCATCAAGCAATTGAAGGAATCCACAACACATTTTTCTGTTGACCACTGTTTCTTTACATTTACCAGCTCTATTTCTTAGGCGTGCTTTTCATTTTCTTAAGCCAAAAAAAAAAATTAAATAAATAAAATTCTACACTTTGCATAAAACCAGTCTCAATTTTACATGTGTCATAGGTGAGTTTCTTCCTCAAACGTAAGTCTTCTTTTGGTGCAAAAAGAGGAGACAGTTGTTTGGTAATTATTAGGAAGAGGAAGGGCACAGTGTCAGCAGGCTATTATAAAAGAGCACCACCACCCTCTTTTCCAATCCCCCCACTCCCACTCCCAATTTTCCTTTTCCTTTTCTCACACACTCCAAACAAAACAGTGGAGAGGGAAAATGGCAATCTCAATGTCAGAAGGGGGACTTGCAAAATGTACCAGAATCCGGCACATAGTCAGGCTCCGCCAAATGCTGCGGCGCTGGCGTAGCAAGGCCCGCATGTCGGCCCACCGACAAGTACCCTCCGATGTTCCGGCGGGACACGTGGCGGTGTGCGTGGGCAGTAACTCCAGGAGATTCGTGGTGCGCGCCACCTACCTGAACCACCCCGTGTTCACGAAGCTACTTGTAGAGGCGGAGGAAGAGTACGGGTTCTCCAACCACGGTCCTCTCACCATTCCCTGCGACGAAACACTCTTCGAACAGCTCCTCCGCTTCATTTCACGCTCCCATTCCCCTCCCTCCAACCGTTTCGACGACTGTCACGTCCCTCTCATAAACAACCTCGACTTCTGCCTCCAATCTCGACCAATACTCCACTGAACCAAACCCAACACATTCACATAACAAAAAACAACAAAAACAAAAACAACAACATTGTTTCAGTGCGATTCGGCGGAGAATGCTGAGGAGATGGCAAAGGGTTCCCACAATGGTCCACCCAGTCGTCCCGGCTTCCGGTCCCAGTTCACCCTATTGCTTTTCAACCTGTATATTTTCACTATTATTAATATCATTACGTTTGTCACCAGTAATAATTCATGCAAATTCAAGTGGATTTCGCCACGCTCAATTATTATAGATTCTCCGTCTGTTTGTTTTTTAGCACGATGCAATCATAGAAAGACAGAGCAAATGAGACTTATCAGTAGCACAGCATCAACCCACGTGAAGGAAAAAGCAAGCACCGTGCCTCAAAGTACACGTTTAATCATGACTCATCGTCCCGAATTTCTTTCTCTATCTCGATCATCACCTCCGCAATTTTGCTTCTTTAGTTAGTTAACTTCTTATATCACTCGCAACAATTTCTCAATTTTTTTACCTTCTACAAATGTTTAATTACGGGTTACGTTAAACCTAACTATATCCCATTAAATCAGTTTATAAAATAAAATTTGCTAAAATAAAATTTGTATTTATTTATATATTATAATTTAGTTTTATTTACAGTGATACGAAACTTCCAACAAAGTAAAAAAAAGAAAAAATAATAGTGGGTCAAATTATCTTTTTTTTTTCATTGATTCACAATTTTTTTTCTTAATATTATTTCTTTGTTAAAAACTGGATTTAAAATTGGGGAATATGAGTGGGGTAGGGTGTCTTATAAGAATGGTTACGTCAGGTGGGAACAAAAGCAAAAAAAAAAGACGAAGATAACTGTAGAAAGGAAAGACTTTACATGTGGTAGACACGTCATCACTTTACTAATCACAGTTATATGTTCCTACGAGCTAAGTCAGTTTAGACTTTAGACTCTCTACTTTTTTAGCTTAAATGTAAATATAATGTGATAAACATTTTTTTCCTGTATATAGAAGGTTTTGTGTGTCAGCATCGTTTGCAAAAAATGAACAACCGATTTGTAAAGCAAACATGTCTTTAAGTTAAACAACACACGATACCTCTAATAACGGATTAACTCTTTAAATATGCTGCTTAACTCAGAATAACCTTTTTTTTATTTCTCCTCTTTGACGGCTTAAAAAAATAAATAATGTAAACGATCAACTAACGGTGATTGTTGATTATGCATATAAGTTAATTTTAATTTGTGAAAAGTTTTATTTCACTTTCTTTTTCTACTTACACAATTTCAAAAAATAATATTAATTAGGATATCACATGGTCATGTTAAAGAGAAATCAATTAAGGATTTTTTTTTATTACGTATATAATGAGAAGTTTGAAACATAAATTTTATAATTGAAAGAAAAAGTAGTTCAACACAACTTTTTGAAGCAGTTAAAATGCTACAAAGCTGGGTATTGGAGGGAAAACTTCGTTTTGTTTTTGTTTTTTTCTATAAATTTTACAATACGTGTCTCGAGTAAGGAGAAATTAAACTAAAAGTGTTCTCAATATAGTTTATTTAATATTTTCACATTACGTGCTTATGAGCACACTATATATAGACAGCTTCATCGATGAGAGAGATAAGTAAGAGGAGATTAGGGATACAATTATAGGAACTGTTAATTAACATCAAACTATAGGCATTAAAAGTAATAATAAATAGGTTTTCCTAGTGAAATTGAGTAGTGAAAATTAGATACTTGAAATTTTCTAAGAGACAAAACAGTTTCCAGTGTTAATTAGAAGCTTTGCATTGCAGATTGGGAGTGGTTGGCAAATGCGATTTGCCGTTTCTATTTAGGGTTTATAAATTATATTTATAACTAAATAAAGGTAATAAATACATAAGATAAAAAAAAAAGCATTCAAAGGGTAAATTTGTGATGATTGGACTGATAACGGATATTGTAAGTGGAGGAGTCATGTTTTCAATGGTTCAATTGCAAAACTTACAAAACCTATTTCATAGAGATGGACCATATATAAAAAAGAGCGTACTAACGAAGCCTATATACTTAGATCGACAGATCAGAACCATCAAAACATGAGCTTGATATGATTTACGATGAGTTGTCCTACGCTTAAAATAGACTCTTCAATAATTCAACAACAAATCACCAACAGTATCTTTATTCCTTTTAGCATAAGGACTACCTAGGTTATTAGACCAAATTCCTTATGCTTGTTATTCTCGATAAATTAGGGTAATGTTGAAAATATTAAAAATTAATAGAGGGATTAAAATACAAGTAATAAATGTTTATGGGAAAATAAGAATTGAATGACATTTACTAACTCGTGAAAAGTGTGGGCTATTTTAAAAAGTAGAAAAGTGCGCGTTGATAAATAGTATATTAGCCAAAACCAGCAAACCTCAGTGTAGGTTGTGGATATTCCTGCCAAAAATGATGAAATTTGAAATGATGCACATGACTTTGTCTATATAACATGGAATGTGTTCGTGATGCTCTATTCCAGTTAAATAGTTTGTACAGTGAAATAATAAAATTGAAAAATTAGGATTGTGAATGGAGCCTCACATGAGGGACGAAACCGGTAATCTCTATTTGATTTATTACAGCCACATCTAATGATTGGACATCTTCAAAGTTTATGATAACTTGTTTATGTTGTTTTATCTATAATGTTCAAAAGAAGAAGCAACATGCACTGTAAAAAGTGTATCAAGTGAAACAGAGTGAGATGTTGAATAAGCAACAGTGCTCTGAGATCCAAAACTTTTGGTCAATGCAATCATGCGATAAAAGGAATGGAACAGAACAGTTATACAAGAGATGCCAATTTTTTAAGACCTCTCTGTCTAAAAATAAAATGTGGAAATTTATTTTAAATTCAAAATTAGCATAATCCATTTTTTTATTTTATTCTATCAAATTTTTTTTTCAATCTTATTTTATTTTATTTTATGTTGGGGGCGTTAGAGTGATACTGGGTTTGGCCCATTTTTTATAATTTTGAAACTGTTAATCTCTTACTGAGACTGGGCTCGTCCCTTTTTAACCTTTTCCTGATATTTCTTTTTACACCCCATAAAAGCCGTGGCCCACCACTTCGAATTTGCTGACAGATACCTGGGCTCGTGTCATTCTTCTTTTCAGGTAATATATAAAATAATGGATTTAGTGAAATAAAGATTTGAGTTGGCGTAAGAAATAAATTTTAAATTTTATTAAATTATGTACGTATCTTAATTTATGTTATACGTACTTTGCTTTTGTGTATATTTAAATATAACATTAACATAATAAACAGTATCAAATTATAGAAGAACAGATGTTTTCATGATTATAATGAACTAAAATAAAATTTTAATGTGAGAGGGTTCAACGTGACTCACTTTTTATCTTTAAATTTTTGGAATACAAGTTGTGATGATCTAATAATTTTAAAACTATTAAAAAAAAACAGTTTAATTGATTGAACAATTGTTTCATTAATTAGGAAAAGAGAGAGTTAAATTAAACATTTTAAGCAACATTCTATCAGATCAAGTAGACTTGGACTCGAATATATGATGTAATTAATGTATCAGATTTTAGTTCAATAGTTGAAAGAATATAATTAGGAAGGAAGACCTCGTATAAAGTGACAAGAAAAATGAACAACCCTTATGATTCGTAATAAGAAATTTATTTCTTTAAAAAATTTCTTAGTCAAGAATAAATTTTCAAGACATTAAAATCTAACTAAGAAGTGGACTTCTACTAAATATTCTTTTGTACAGATACGGATTTCGGGATTAAACCCTTGATTAAATATTTAAAAAGAAAAGAATTACCTCACTTAATTAATTGAAGTTTACGAATTGTTTGATACGTAATATTTTAAATTTGATTGTGTATATAATAAAAATAAAAGGTGGAGCAGCAAATAGTTTTTGATTGATTGAATGTCTCCATCTATGCAGAATCCAACTCGAAATTGTAATGATTTTTATGAGTAATTGTGTTATGATTAGTTTGGGGTGTGTATGATGTTGATATCTTGGAATTATTTTGGGGTCTTTTGGAGAATCCCCTTATCTCGTATAGTTTGTATGTCTAATGAATACTAAAAATGATTATAAAAGACAAAGAACGTAAGTCAAAAGTAATAGGAAGAAAATTGGAGAAATTCATAATAAGAAATGATCGAATTTGGGTCCCCCAAGGGTTGAGGATTTTGGACCCACCCTTTTCATTGTACCACTAAGATAAGAATCACAACATTGCTTTTGTTCCATTCTTTGTGATTAAAAATATCATTTCTTTACTTTCATCATGAAAAAGGTCTTTGATTTGGACAAATGTGTTTGATTATTGTTTCAATGGATAACAATTAAACTTCTAATCTGGTTGTTAGCTCGTTTACTTCACCACTCCCTTTTTCTTTTTTCCTTTTTTTTTTCTGTGTGGTGACACCATTTAAAGGGTTTGCTTGTTAATAAGTTTTTCCACCTCTCGTCAATTTTTTATTGGTGAATGGCTTTCCATCAATATCTTTAATTTAACAACGACACAATTAAATCCAACCATTTTGTTTAAAGAGACAAATAGGAAGCATGACATGAAGGAATTACCAAATTTTAGAGAATGACATTAACAAAGAAATAAGTTTGGAGAGAGATTAGGACTTTGGAGCACATAAAAATTAGTAGGAAAGAGATTTTCCATCACTACACTAATAAGCTCGCATGTCAATGGAAGAAGCTTCAAGAAAATGACTGTGAGAAGTTAAAAGTCAAAATCACATACACTAATACAACATACACACTAATTCATTGCATTCAACTTTGGTTAACACGTACCAATTCAGCTTAAAGAGTAGATTCACCATAATCACATTTTGGCTAATACATGTAAATTCTTTCTATTTTGGCAATTGATATCATGTAAATTCTTTATATTTTCTTCTCTCTTTCAAATCTAACGAAATATTAAAGCTTTTCCACTAGAAAAATATTTAAATTACATGAAATGTAAATAATATGTGATAATGAAATTTATGTAAAAGTTAGAGTTAAAGTAACTTTTGATTCCATTCTTGCAGGTCTTGAAATTGCAACCTTGCAAACCCAACGTGGTCCCATTCTTTTGATAGCCAAATTTTAAGGAATAGTTTAAAATTTTCTTAAACAAAATCGTTTTAATTTATTAAAAAAAGGGTTAATTTTTTTTTAGAATTATGAAATATTGAAGCTATTTACTTTTCATTTAATTATTTTTTATAAAATATTATGATAGTTAAAAGTTGTACTTCTAAAAAATATAGAATAGCATATTAGTGTATCGAAAAACCATGAGAAGTGGGTAAGTGGGGACAACATTTATTTATTTTAACCTTATTCTGAACTTAGGTTTGAACTTTAGTCATTGGATCCCATATACCCTCTCTCTTTCTTCCACCACTCACTGTTCTTTCGCTTTTGCTTTGTAGTTCTAGCTGCTGACAATTTTCATATATTAATTCGACACAGATAAATGTATAAATAATATTTCATTTTGGAAATCTTTTATAAAGATAAACAATCGTGTATTTGTTTTTATTTTAAATTATTAAAATGTGTCTAATTATTAGCTAATTTAAAAAAAAATCACTACTTTTTTTTAATTATTTGTTTCATTTCATTTAAATTTGTATTACATCATCTTTTTAATTATTTTCACTCCTTTAATATTTTAGATACTTTATTTTATCACAACTCCAACTATATTTGTTTTTCTTTATGATGTTTCATTCAAACGATATATTTAATTTCAAAAAACATAAACATCAATGTTATTAAATGAAATTGTTTATAAAACCCATGTTTAATCATTTGTTTTCCTTATAGTATGTTTATTTGTATATTGTATGTCACATTAGAATGTCTAAATATCTAAATATCAATACCAGGTTATGTAAACTTTTAATTGTTTTTTTCAACTATTCAACTTTATTGGCATCCGATAAATTTAATTAGAGGAGAATAATAAGCTATAGTACTCATTGAAACAATACAACTACTTAAAAATTTAACTATTAAAATTTTAATCATGTTTCTTTTATATTTTAATATAAATCATTGATATATATTATTATATTGTTAGAACAATTCTAAAACGAATGTAATTTGTTTTATATGACATCACTCATCTTTAATTTTCAATATTTAAAGTTATTATAAGATTCAAAGTATTGTATTATTTTCGACTTTGGACCGGCCAACTATTTTTCTTAATTATTCTTGATTTGATGTTAAGCATGCATTACTAGCCCACACCCGAATTCAACATCTCCCTTGATTTGATATGGACCATGAATCATTAATGGAAAATGCTGCAGAAATCATAAATGATATTGGATTATTGGGATAATTTATTCAGGCAATAATGTTGCATTTTAAGGTTATAATATTCCTACTAGTTCTACATTTATTAGCATTTTAAAGTTGGTAAAAATCAATAATTTTTATTGTATAGCTTACTTATTTATACTACACTTATTTTTCATATAAGAACATGTATTAGTTGCACCATTAAGATTCACATGATAAATGAATGTAGTAACATTCCTATTCACATGTGCGGCCTCAAAGTTAGATTCATTAATTATAATTTATTTATCTACAAAATGAGCACCAAAAGATTACTCAGAGACCAAATTAATGAAAATTATCCAGTAATTAATTACTTTCTAAATAAACTCATATTAAATATCATCATAAAACAAATAGTTAATTATGACACTCGAAACTCATAATTCAACAAATATAAGATAAATACTTTTGAAATTGATTACTTAAAATTCATCAGATGACGATAATTTTTTTCACTGACAAGAAATATTTTTAATTTTACTCTGTGTGTAATATAACTATTTTTTTTATCAAAACAAATTGAAAAACTAATGTGGAACAAATTGAAAATGAAAAAACAAACTAGTGTGTGTTTTGTTAAAAGCAATCTTTTTTTCTTCATTTATTTGTTCATGATTTCACCTTTTTTTTTATAATTATACATTTTATATTTTCGTGTATTTCCCTCTCATTATCGTTTAATTTTGAGTACTCGAGTTTTTTTTTGGTGGTGAATATTATAAGTAACTCTTAAGGAACATTTAATAAACTATTATCTTAGAAAATCAAATAATGTTCATTTGTTTTAGCTGATGAAAAAAAAATGATAATTTGTTTTAAAGACAAATGAAATATTTTATTAATATAAAAAATTAAATTAAACAATGCTCTTTTCAAGGTATAATTTAATGTTATGTTGAAAAAAAAAAGGTTACGATGATATATTGAATGTTATATTGTGCACAATATCTAATGTATTTTTTATCTACAAAATTGAAATTTGATATCTTACTCATCCTTGAGACCAGCAGTCTTCTTACCCTTGTCATACGTGAATAAGCAAGCATGTAAAAGATTTTACACAGTTAATTGATTGTAAGTCATTATATATGATATAATAATGAATTATGTTAAATTTTATTAATGATTTATTATGTTATATTTTTCTAAAGTATTTTGTACCTTAAAAAACACTATATTGATAATATTTCTTAAAATTATATTAATAACATATTAATAATATGAGAGGAATCGGGTTCGTCCACAAATTCAATAATGGAGTTCAAGTAATTATGTTTAAATTATTGAAAACCTTTTATTTAAAAGAAAAGTATATAAATTTAATATTTACAAAACACTAAACTTATAACCCAAATAAATAAAAAATACAATATTAATTTTCTTATACTCTTTCGTATTTTTTTTTCTGGTTACTAGAATTCACAATAATTTTTATATGATCAATACTTATACACAATGAAAATAATATATTCTTCACATTTTACTTCCTATATTCATGCAATCCTTTCATTTACATTGGTTTCTTCAATTTTCTTTCGTCAAATACCCTCTTTACAAAATTTATTTTCTTGACCAATTATAATATGAAATACTAACTCGTTTTTAAATTACAAAAAAATTGAAATTTTAATTTCTGTAAATAAAACCTGCAAACAATAATTAGATTAATAAAAATATTTTGGAAAAGAATTGAAAATAAACTATGTCGTACGCTATATCAAATAAGGTAGTTTTCAAAAACATTTATATTAATTTTCCTAGAAGGAGACAAACAAAAGAAATTAAATGCGAGATCAACCATTCCTCTAAAATTAAATATTTATTATTTGAAACTTTATCAGATCGTACTTATACTACCTTTTTTTTCAACTATATAGAAAAACAAAAACCGTATAATAAATGAACTCTACAGAACAAATTGTTCTCGACCATTGTAACCAGCAAATGGTATTCTCGCCACAACACAATTCCATGTAACTCCCCGTATATTTTTTCTTAAGGTTGTGCATCTAATAAAAAAATTTGTAAAATGCAAATATAAATTTTATATTGAATAATAAAACCATAAACTTAATATAAATAACAGATACAAAATAATAAATTACATGATTATTGTTATAATATAGAATCATGAATAAAAGATAGTTAGAATTTTATATATAAGTCTAAATCTCATTAGATATAAAAATAGGAAAATAAAATATTATATAAGATTGGAAATTGATTAATCTATTAATTTAAAGTTTTAGATAAAAAATAATGTTAAAAATTTTATATGATTAAAACTCAAATTTCATTAATACTGTATATCTCTCTTCGGTAAACCTAACGGAAGAAGTTATGAATAAGAAGCAAAGGACTTGACCTGATGGCATGGGAAGTGAGCAGTGGCCATGCACTAAGAAAACTCCAAAATTTGTGAGCTGTACAGTGTAGAATGGCAGTCACTACTTACAGTGGTCCAAACACACTTCTTCTTTAACACACTTCAATTAAATACATATATTAAAAAACTAAATACTAACCATTCCCATTCACTCACTCAAGAATCCAAAAGTAAAAGAAAACCAATATGCCACCACTTTCCTTTGCCAAAATCGGATACAGCTCACAATTTTCAGATGCTTGCTTGCGTCTGACACAAACCATTCTAAGCATCCCAAAGGGTCAATTACGTCAATCTTCACTTTGCTTAAAAACACACACACACACACTCTTCTTTTCTCTTACGCGTTAATCAATACACTCCTATTTTATTTAATATATTTATTCTAATTGCCTCACAACAATTTAAAAACAAAATGGGTTTTGCGTCTCCTTCAACATCCTGCTTTTAAGTTTCGGGAGACACAAACTGCACACCTTCTATTCCGAATATCTTAGGAACATAGCAACCAACCACCTCCTAGCCACCACCACCGCCGCCTTCGCCACCACTCTCTCCGTCTATTATTCTAATCGACTTCCTTCTTCTTCTTCTTCACTTTTCACTTTCAATCTCTAAATACCATTCTTTGCTTCCACTGCTCCTCTCGCCTCACATTATCTTCGCTTCCGTTTTTTTGTAAGTTTATTTTATTCACATTTTCTTCGCCACTTTATCATTCTCGTTTTTTTGCTCTCCGTTTTCCTGCTGGCTACAGTTTCGGTGAAACTGCACAGTGCACTGCACGCTACGAATTATTATTTATTTTCTAAATTTTATTTTCTTATATTTGGTCATGGAAGGAGAACTTTATCTTTATCTTTTTCATTTTTTTCTTTAAATTGTCGGTGTGATTCTGTGCCTGCGGTTCCAACTGTTGCTGTTTTTAGGAATGAGAAACATTTGGTTCATTCCTTAGCACATTGGATAATTTTACCAAGATTAATCGTGGTGGCGCTAATCTGTGATGCCTGATTTCGATTAATTGGGATCTAATTTGGGCGATAAAGACGGTTAGGCATAATAAACAATCATTACGAAAGCTCACTTTTATCTTTTGAAGAATAGAAATGAAAATGCCCACTAACTTGCTTTACTCTCAAGTTCGAGCAGTGAGTGGAGTGCAGTGGAGAGAAAAGAATATTATGTGGCTTTTGATAGTTATGGTACACGGCTATAGCATGCGCCCACCTCCACATTAGCCAAGTGCGGTGGTTGGTTTCGTTAGATCTCGGAAATCGCCGTTACATAAATACCACTTCATTTCCATCACTCCCACTCCAGCACACGCAGAAGCAGTGCCATGCTGCTTCAATGCGTTTCACCAATTTAGTAATTTCGTTCTATCCACATCCAAAACCTTACTACAACTCAATCTCTTTTTACCACCCACAATTACATTTTCATACGCACTACGCTACAATGCACAGTTATTAAGTTGCATCCCGAGGTAGTTTTTTTTTTCCTGTTTCTTTTAATATTTTTTCCCAAATTAATTAAGATGTTTGGAATTTTTAAGATGTAAAAATTGAAGTCCTACTTGAAGATTTGTCTTTTTTGTTGTTGTCATTTGAATCTAATTATCTTGAATGGTGGTGGAATTGATTATGGAGTTTGCACCGGAGTCTGTTTCTGTGTTAGTGGGACAATTTTGTGTGGTGAAAACCTAATCTGAGTGTTTAACGCTACGTGGCTTTTTTAGTTTGCGATGGATCGACGCTGGCCTTGGAAGAAAAAATCATCGGAGAAGGCTGTGATTGAGAAAGCAGCTACTGCATTGGATTCCTCCGATGCTTCCCACAACCAGGTATATTTGTTTGTTGGCATTTTTCACACAAGAAATATGTTCAGAACTTTTGTTCCTTTGAAAATTTTCCCACCTTGAGTTCTTTCTATTTGGCAACTGAGTTCTGTTTTATTTTTTTTGTCTCAGTCTGACTGTTTTAGCAATTTTTAATGTCTATAGTTTTTGCCACTTTGTGGATGTTATCTTTCTCAACTTTCCCATTCTTAGCAGGCTGTTAAACATGTATTCACTCTCTAGTGTGTACGTGTGTCTAGGAGTAGAACATGGATTGCCAACTTTATTTGACTACAAACTCTTATCCTTTGTTTGATTGATTCAACAATGTGATTTTAGTTAATGTTTTTTTTTGTCTTTTCTATTTCTTTTTTGGTTCACATGTGTACAGGATAACAAGAAACCTAACTACGTCCAAATCTCTGTGGAATCCTACACACATCTGTCTAGCTTGGACGATCAAGTGAAGACATATGAGGAAAAAGTTCAGGCACTGGAGGATGAGGTCAAGGAAATTAATGAAAAGCTGTCCGCAGCAAACTCCGAGATAAATACCAAGGAAAGCATGGTAAAGCAACATGCTAAAGTTGCTGAAGAAGCTGTATCAGGTAAAATGCTTCATGATTTTATTTACCATCTTATACATGCTAAAGTAGCTGAAGAAGCTGTATCAAGTATTATATATATATATATATTCTCATCGTTCTTAATGTTTTTAAAACACTGCAGGCTGGGAAAAGGCTGAATCTGAGGCTTTGGCATTGAAGAATCATCTAGAATCTGTCACTCTTTTGAAACTCACTGCTGAGGATCGTGCAACACATTTAGATGGCGCTCTTAAAGAGTGTATGCGACAAATCCGAAACCTTAAGGAAGAACATGATCTGAAAATACAGGAAGTTGCTCTCTCAAAAACCAAGCAATTAGACAAGATTAAGGGGGAGCTCGAGGCAAAGATAGCGAATTTTGAACAGGAACTTCTTAGGTCTGCTGCTGAAAATGGGGCCCTGTCAAGGTCATTGCAGGAGCGCTCTAACATGCTAATCAAATTAAGTGAAGATAAGGCTCGTGCTGAGGCTGAAATTGAGCTTCTTAAGGGCAACATAGAAGCATGTGAAAGGGAAAACAATTCACTTAAATATGAACTACATGTTGTTTCCAAAGAGCTTGAAATTCGCAATGAAGAAAAAAACATGAGTCTGAGGTCTGCCGAAGCTGCTAACAAGCAGCAAATGGAGGGTGTAAAAAAAATTGCTAAGTTAGAGGCCGAGTGCCAAAGATTACGAGGTCTCGTGAGGAAAAAGTTACCTGGTCCTGCTGCACTTGCACAGATGAAGCTAGAAGTTGAAAGCCTGGGCCGAGATTTTGGAGAAAGTCGATTAAGGAAGTCCCCTGTGAAGCCTGCTTCCCCTAATTTGTCTCCATTACCCGATTTCTCTCTGGAGAATGTGCAGAAATTCCAGAAGGATAATGAATTTCTTACAGAGCGTTTATTGGCAATGGAAGAAGAAACAAAGATGCTGAAAGAAGCTTTGGCTAAACGCAACAGTGAATTGCAGGCCTCAAGGAGTATGTGCGCTAAAACACTGAGCAAACTTCAAAGTTTGGAAGCACAGTCTCAGACAAGTAACCAGCTGAAAGGATCTCCAACATCCACCGTCCAGATAACTCACGAAAGCATTTATAATCAAAATGCAAGCAGTGCACCAAGCTTGGTCTCCATGTCCGAAGATGGAAATGACGATGCAGTGAGCTGTGCTGAATCTTGGTCTACAGCAATAGTTCCTGGGCATTCCCAATTTCCTAAAGAAAAGTGCACTGAGGAATCAAGCAAATCTGAGGTCTCTAATAAGTTGGAACTAATGGATGACTTCCTGGAGGTAGAGAAGTTGGCTCGTTTGTCAAATGATTCCAATGCAGACGCCACTGTTTCAGTTTCTTCAAACAATAAGACAACTGACACTGTGACTGATGATGTATCAGAAGCCCGTATTGGCAAAGAAGGTCCGTCTGAAAAAAATGGCAATTCAAATCCACTGCCAAATAAAGTGTCTTCTGATGCTTTGATGTCTGCCCCCGATCCTCAATCTGATGCTAGTGGCTTGATGTTAACAGAACTTAGATCAAGAATATTGCTGGTTTTTGAGTCCTTATCCAAGGATGCTGACATAGGAAAGATTGTGGAGGGTATTAAACATGTGCTTGAAGATTCGCATCACATTACTATCCGCCACTCCGTGGATGCCCATCCTTCTGATGCTACGTGTGATAGGAAGGATGATCCTGAAGATGCTGGCTTAAACCTTGAAAAGGACATCATTTCATCCCAGCAACCCGGAGAACATGTGCGTATAACTTCAGATTTGGAAGCTGCAATTTGTCAGATTCACGAATTTGTACTGCTCCTTGGCAAGGAAGCAATGACATTTCATGACATCTCTTATGACGGAAATGAAATGAGGCAAAAGATTGAGGACTTCTCCGTCACATTTGATAAAATATTAAGCAACAATGCAAGTTTGGTACAGTTTGTTCTTGACCTGTCCTATGTTCTAGATAAAGCAAGCGAGTTCAGATTTAATGTTCTCGGCTACAAGGGCACAGAAGTTGAAAGTAACAGTCCTGATTGCATAGATAAGATTGCTCTGCCTGAAAATAAATTAGTACAAGACAATTCATCTGGAGAAAGATATCAAACTGGCTGTTCCCATATTCTTAGTTCGTCTTCTAATCCTGAGGTTCCCGACGACGGGAATTTGGTCTCAGGTTTTAGAGTGGATGCTGCATCACAAAAACTGTCAATGCAAAAGTTTGAAGAATTGAAACTAGAGAAAGAAAAAGTAGTGACTGATCTTTCAAATTGTACTGAAACTCTTGAAATAACCAAGTCTCAGTTGCTAGAGACTGAACAACTTCTAGCTGAAGTTAAATCACAATTGGCTTCTGCTAGAAAATCAAACAGCTTGGCTGAGACGCAGCTAAAGTGTATGGCAGAATCGTACAAGTCTCTTGAAACACGTGCCCAGGACTTGGAAACTGATGTGAACCGTCTGCAAATTAAGATAGAATCTCTGGAGAATGAACTTCAAGATGAAAAGAAGGCTCATGAAGCTGCTTTGACTCGGAGCAAGGATCTAGAAGAGCAGTTACAAAGGTAAGGCATCATCTAATATCTGGGTACAAGTACAGAAATCATGCGTTGCAACCCTAATTACTGTCCATTGATGACATATTTTCAGCATTTGTGTTTATGTTTGATCAAAATTGGAATGTCATGAAAAGCAGGGGTGTCATATATCTAAATTGATGGAAATCTCTTATGCTGGTTCAAATTCTGATTTGTTTTACTGTCTGTCAGGATTGATTACTCGGCAGCTGATGATGACCACAAGACTTCGCATGTAAGGCTCTGATTCTATTGTGGATATTAATGACCATGTTGAATTTCGCATGTCATGTTGCAGAATGTTAAAAGAAAATTAAGTTAGGAAAATATAGGCCATCATGATGGTTAAAAATTTCATAAAGTGTGTATCTTAGAATGTGTGATTTCCTTGGATGAGTTAAAAGTCTAAGATTGATCTCTATTGTAAATGCAGGATAGAGACTTGACAGCTGCTGCTGAAAAGCTAGCCGAGTGTCAGGAAACCATACTTCTTCTGGGCAAGCAGTTAAATGCTCTACGTCCACAAACTGAGTCAATCGATTCATCGTACAGTAAGTTAAACCCGAATGATGAAGGATTCACAGAAGATGAACCCACCACCAATGGTCCAAAATTTCAAGAATTAGGGCAGATGGAGATGGACCATGCTGCTTCTGCTTTTGTTCAAAGATTGAGTTCGGAGTCTCCGTTACATTTTTCCAACAGTTTATTTAGCCCTTCGGACAGCGAGTCCACCCTTCCAGCCAGATCCCCAGTACAGCATTCTAAATCAAAACCAAAACACAGACCCACCAAATCAGCCTCTTCTTCAGTTTCTTCTGCCACTACACCCGAGAAGCATGCAAGGGGATTCAGTAGATTCTTTTCACCAAAAGGAAAATCCGGTCATTAAGCTTTGCGCAGGTTCTATTTGAATTCATAACGACTAAGCCACTTGGTGGTGACTTATGCAAAGCACCGAGGTCCAAACCCTTATTGTTTGACAGAATTGAGATTTGGGGAGGTTTGTGTAATTAATTAAGGAGGGGATACCGTGAGTGCCAGGTGATTTTTGTATGTATGGTTGTACCATAAGTTTTCTTTCTTTGCTTTCCATTGTTTTGCCCCTCTGTTCTGTAATTTAATTAGCAAAGGACAAACCTGAACATAGTATCTGAACTTTACAGGATATGTTGAATATGTTGTATTTCACAAATTTATCCATACCATAATTCTTTCACAAGCAAGATTCAATGGTTCTGATGAGTTTTCCGTGAAAATATTAAGCAGATATACTTTTAACTTATTTTTGTTTAGACTACCAATACTTCATAAGTTTATACTTAGACAGTAAATTCTTTTCTTTTATTTTATTTTTTTATAAATTTAACGGAAAATAATTAATTTTAGTTCTTGGTCCATTGGCATTAAAACTTGTATTCATTTGTACTATAATTTTATTATCTTGGTTGAACAGATATAATTAAATTATGAGCACTTCGTTTTTTTAGTTTTAGTAATAAAAACTTTATAAATTAGAGAAAAATAAGTATTAAATTAACAACTAAACTAATTATACAAAATGCTAAAGATTAATAGAAATTAATTGAAATAAAGCAACAATAATTTGTAAATAATGTAAGATAATTAGATAAAAATATCATATTAAGTATTTTATGATAAATAATTTTACTGTGTAATATTAAGTATTCAGCAAATAAAACGGTGTACCCTTTTGGACAGTTTTAATACACCTAATATTGTTGATGGGAAGCCTTTCTTAAGTATTTTATGATAATTAAACTTACTGTAATGTTTTTTATTTTCAGAAAAAAAACATTTAACTAAAGATGCATTGTTTCCTTTTGGAAAAAGTTTAGCCGAACAGAAAATTAGCTTCAGTGTAGACTCTGAATGAATTTCACGTATATGGATTTATTTTACAAACATGAGTAATTCAAAATTACCAATTTCATACCCTTATACGTTTGGGGGAGCACCGACACATAACCATCCTACATTAGTGGGGCAGTCTTTGTTTTTTTGGGCCATAGTCGTCCTTAATTTCTCTGTTTCTCAAAGAATATTGATAAAGACAAACAAGTCCTCAATGCAATTCCCAGATTTTCTTAACCTCTCAAAGGTTAATAAAAAAAATGTGTATGAATTATATCAGATATATAACGCAGTTCTTTCATTAAAAAAAAAAAAACTCCTTCTTCTAAAATGTGTTGTATAAGAAAATTTAAGTAACGTTTTTATTGCATTTTAATTTTTTGTTTTCTAAACCTTTCACACGGAGAATTCAGCTTATAACCCCCGCACGCATGTGTGGCCCTCCTTATTCTGAATTCAATGCCAAAATTAATAAAATCAAGCTACTAATTTAAAGTATGCAAATATATATATATATATATATATATAATATTAAATATGCGCGCGAGGCTATATACGTACATAAGTATTAGTTTTATAACAAATAAAAATATTAAAAAAAATAAGGAGACAACTCATTAACAAAATTTGAAAATGAAACTTTTATCTTGACAATTTATTATTTGTAACTTAGGTAACTGGAAATTCATATTTTTATATCGAGAGATTCATTTATTCTATTTGGATAAAATTTGAAATATTTAATACAAATCAAGAAAATAATAGATCTTTACTGCACAACATGTACATATATAACATTAAAGTATGACCTATAAAATAATTTTACAATTTTTTTATTAATATTAAAATTAGTGCGGTAAAAAAGAGTTAGAATTCACGGGTTAACCTGGTCCACCACGGATTCGAATCAGGTTGGATTTGAAAGAAGGATGTTGCTTCCTCTACCACCACCCTATACTTCCTGCACCTCTCCACATTATTTTAAATAAAATTATATCCTTAAGTTAAAAATATTTTTACTTTTACCCTATTTTAAATAATTTGAAACCCTAATTTTACTTTCTCAACACCCACCCACCGAATTCTCTTCTCCTTTCCCCATTTTCGTTTCACCTCCCCACCTCCCGCACTTCCATTCCTTTTTCTTCCTAGTTTTTTTTTTGTTTGAAAGCTTCCATTGTCGTCGTGGTGTGAAGGAGCGTCGTCGCCGTGGTGTGGAGGAACATCGAGGAACGTCCAGAACATCAACGGAGATGTAACCTAATAAAACAAACTCTAAAATAAAAAACGTAACATTTAAACGGGAGGTGACATCTTCAACGGATGTCAACATCCGTTTAAGGTAAAACGGATGTCGACATCCGTTTTTCCTTAAACGGATGTTGACATCCGTTGAACCTTAAACGGATGTTGACATCTGTTTTTCCTTAAACGGATGTTGACATCCGTTGAAGGATGTTGACATCCGTTGAAGGATGTCACCTCCGTTTAAAGGTTACGTTTTTTATTTTAGGATTTTATTTCAAGGTTTATTCGAATACGAGGAAACACTCCACACACTGCACCACGAGAGAGAGACTGCTTGATAATTGTTTCCACCACCATCAACCTTTGCAACTTGTAGTATTTCACAACGACGAAAGAAAAATATTTTAGTCATGTACGAGACTAGAATATGTTATTAATGAAATTGGTTGTGAATGGGTAAAATTAAAAAATAATAACCCTAAAAATAAAATTTTACTGAGGGACAAAATAGTAAAGGGAAGGTGGAGGGAGAAAGGTGTGGTGGTGGAGGGAGCAACACCCTTGAAAGAATGTCATTTTTTTTATACGGATCCATTTTCGATCCGGCCCACTTAGAACCTGGCTCACCCGGGTTAAACTTATGGTAAGTCGGATTAATTCACCAACCTACCTAATTTAATTTAATTATTTATTAATTTATGTTTCAATAATATTAGTAACATTTTTTTTATTGTGTTGTAGATGGGGATAAAGAAAATTATGTTTCCAAGAGAGAAAAATATTATGGATTTATTTATTTAAGACTTTAATATTATAAATGGATAACATATCAATTTTAGAAACTTATTTGTTCGTTTTTTGTACTTCTTTTGGATTACATTTGGATTGTTTCATTTTTTTTTTTATTCTGAATTGTGTTTGGAGTTTAACATATTTTAGAGTGAAATTTATTTAGATTTGAATCACTAAAAAAATTTATTTATTTTTACACCATCAATATTTTAAATTAAAGGCATATACATTATTAAGAATATATAATAATTTTCACCTTTTGCTATAAGGACGTATTTGGTGGTTAGAAAACATCAGAGAAATTTGTCTCTTGGACCATAATTTAACATATCCAAAATAGAGTAAATAATTTGTAAAATGTGTGAGACTACTCTGTCACTTGGAAATAACTTGTTCACAAACATTATCCGCAGAATCCAAGATTTGGTCTGTTGGGTACTCCTGTGCGTGTTCTTTTATGGCTTAGTGATTAATATTAAAATTCCTTTAATTATAATTCAAAGATAACATGTCAATGAATTTTAACATCGATTAATAATAAATGTAAAAGGTGATTAGTCTAATAGATAATATTTCAATATAAATTAAAAATAGTACCAATATAAAATATAATGTTTTTTAAGAAAATAATTTAAAATTCTAAAAAATGTTCACTAGACGAATAATCATATTCAAAAGCTTTGTATTTATGTTTACAAGAACGATAACAACAATCAAACTCACAAAAACGATATAGATCTCAAAAATCCAAAACATGAAAAAGTATGTGTGTAATATATTAAAGTAGATTTGAAACAAAAATATGTAAGAGTGGTGTGAAATTGAGGAAGAAGAATGATAGTGCAATGGAGAAAGAGAGGATGATGCTTGCAAAAGAGGAAAAAGTGAATTGATGCATTTGAGATGATAATAACTATAAATGACAAAAATGAGAGGAGAGGAAAGCTATGGAGGTGCAATTTAGATGGAAGAAAGATTTTCCCCCAAAAGTAAGTGAGGTAAGAAGTGGGAAGGAAAGAAAGAGTTGGTGTTCTAATATAAGAGATTATTCATGAATTATTATTTTTAATTTAATTTAAAAAGTAATTACTACGTAAGGAAAAAAAAAATATTTTTATAAACATACTCAACAAATAACAAATATCGTTAGGATAGACTCTGATAGCATGTTAAGAAGTGAACTTTAAGTCTAACTCAACTCTTCCGACTTGTAAACTGAGGTTTCCACCCACTTGTATATTATAAATTAGCGTTATCTCTAATTGATGTGGACTTCCAACAAACATGATAATTGTTTTTTAACTGCTATAAAAAAATAAATACTTTATCAATGTAATGTCCATTTTTTTTACCACAATTATAAAATCTATCAAAATATAAAATATAATATTTACAATTTTTTTTGTTGCATCTGTTTTTTCATTTATTTTTTATAAAAAATAATATCATATTAACATATGAATTCATATATTTAAAATAAGTATAATCATACATGACATATGTTTATATTCATTTGGTATATTATAAGAATAAAATAATAATAAAAAAGTTTACTTTTATGCATTTTAAGAAGAAAAAAAATTAAAAAAATACTGTCAAATAAATTTTAAAAAATTATGTGTCAAAATATATTTTTGTTATAATAATATTCGATACATATGAATAAAAGATATGATACTTTAACATATAAATTTTTTATATTTATTTAATGCTATTTTTTTTTATCTTTTTATTCTCTTTTTTTTAAATACAAAATTTACTATTTTATCACAATTTTATCTTTATAATATATCACTATGTTATTCTGTCTAATGAATAAATCACCAATCACTACTAAATACTGAAGTTATAAATAATAGTTGAAAAGCACGTATCTCCAAATGCTTTCCATGCGATTTTATTTTGTTGAATTAAAATGTTTGATGTGATATTTATTATTTACGTATTAACTTGTACATTAACTATAATATATTACATTTATATCTATTTATATTTACGTGACTTTGTTTGAATTTAAAACTGTATCTATAAGGATCAATATGTTTATATCAGGTCAATAATCTTCTCACCTTCCTTGTATTTTACTACGTTGTCTTCTAAACTGAGATCATGTGAGGCTTAAGTCTCCCATATTAATGAAAAATTGAGGTGTCTATAAAAACATTATGGTATTCAAGTAAGTAGGTAAGACACATGTAATATTTGATTAATGAATAGTGTATACTCTATTTATTGTATTTTAATACACCCTTATCAGAATGAGCCTCGGTCAAATGTGTATATTATTCTGAGGATGACATAACTTTGATCCTACAAAATACATGAAACATTATATAAAAAATTTAGATTTAAAATGGGTTTGTTATAAAGGAAAACAACGAGTGTATGAAAGTCGATTTTATATATTATCTTAAAACGTTAGCAATAGATTTTTTTTTAAAGGTTTAGATGGTGACTGATTGATTTGAATCGTAACAAAAGAGGAAAGTAAGCAAGATGAGATTGATAATGCATCATCATCACCACCACCACCACCTATTTGCTATTCGCCATTCTTTTCTTCAAACTACACCTACTACTTCATCATAATGTTGTTTGTACTCATATTTGATATATATTAAATGTAACGTGAATCGATTCCAATGATTCAAATTATTATGATATGATGTGTGTTGACCTAAAGGGTCTTTTGGAATGTGCCAATTGTTGTATTGTATCCATATCAATATCCATAATCCCGAAAAATATGGCTGTAAAATCATAATAACACCATAACCTAAACACCACCGAGTATTCTTTCTTAGGTTTTCTTATGAAAAAATAAAAAAATAATAACATAATTTTTTAATAAAATATTAGTTTTATGCTTAAATTAATTAGATAAAAAATTATAATTAAATTATATAGTTTATATTTAAAAAGATTATTTTTCTTTTTTTTTTGTTATGAAAAAATATGGCCATAATGGTTAAGGTTGAAGGAGGAACATATCAGTGACCTTTTTCGGAGCTTGCCACTCTAAAATTGAGTAACCTGGTGAATGACCACGATACATCACTTACCCCTGTTAAAACCCTCCTACCCCATTAATAAAGGTTGTATATTACCTAATTTTATTTTCTCAAACCATTCACTCAATTTATCTATCCTTTTTTATGATTTCTATTAACATTACATTCCTCGTATTTTTCTACTATATCTATTATTTTCTTTTAAAAATTTTATGATATAAATTTCATTTTATTATTTTAAGCGTATTAGCTTTGTAAATGTAGTCGCCCAAGTCCAATTGTACTAATTACTCATTAGAACTTAAATTTGGACTCGTTTTTTTAACACAATAAAGTGAGAAAATTAAGATAGAATGAGTAATCTTAAGTGTGCTTCCTATAAAAAAATCATTGGTTAAAAATTAATAAGTGTTTCGAATGTTGTTCCAGAATTACTCTTTTATATTCTTTTTGGCTTTTAGTGTTATATTAGATATCCGTTAAAAGAGTTTCTTTTGTCTTTTATCTTTAGTTTTCAAGTCGAATAAGTAAGTGTATGTTAAACGTATTCCATAAATTATCAAAGTAAAATCTAAAATTCGTAATAAATATAATCGCATGCTTTCTTGTCTTAACCTTATGTTGATAGGTTAAGTGAACTTTTAATTAATATTGATCTAATGATTCAAAAATTAATAAGTACGTTTTACCTTGTAAATATTTAGATTTATGATAATGTTGTTTAATAATAAAATTACCTATCAGCTTAACGAAATACTGTTCAATATACAAAAATTCAAGATTGGTGTGATCTTTCACATTTTTTTTAAAGCATCGACTAGACAGTTAATTAATGAAAGACCAATCGATCATTCATAACTAATTTTTGTATTCATAAATAATTTGTTGTTTGTGCGGATGAAATAGACTATTAATTATCTCACGCGAAATGACTTGAATTATTGATTTATTCTATAAAAAGAATTATTTATTGTGCACTATAGCGGATAAAAAAAATTAATAAAGAATTATGATTATTTTGTTTATGAAAAATGTATGAAAGATAAATTGAAGAGAAAAATATGTGAACCAAGCATTGATGATATATTTTAGAATATGAAGTTGGAAGGTGCAGGACGCAATAGAATTTGGGGCCAGGAGAGGGATAAGATAAAGTAGGTAATGGGATGATAAAGTAGTGATGCTTATAAGAGAACATGTGAACTTGCCTCTACAAATATCAACCTTATGAGGGTGGAACCTAACCCTTTGTCCTTTTTATCTCTTAATAATTCAACTCATAACACTTTTATTACAACAATATTTCTTTTCTTTTTTCACAATTATAATTTCCAATTTTTGTTATATTTACACCATTTTTATAAGCTTCTTAAAACAAATCTTTAAACTAAATAAAAATAATTACTCTAGATATGATCGTAAATAAGGAAATTAGTGGACCAACTTTTAGCAATATATGTAGTTGTTTGGGCTTATTTTGATGAGATTATTAATCTTTCGTCCGCCTAACAACAGAACTTTTTTGTTTTGGTAGAAAGAAAACAATTTTAAATGTCATCATCTATATGTAACTCTACAATATTTCCTTATTTCGAATTTTATTCTACAATATTATAAAATAATATATAAAACTGAAATTATGTAGTAAATTAAAGTAATGCTTAATCTTGGGAATCTGTACTCGTGTTTAATATAAATACTTATTATTCGGATTAATCAGAGAATATTGTGAATAGTGTTTAAAATTCGGTATTGATTTTAATTGGTTATTTTTAAATAATTTTAACTTTTAACAATACATGCATCTTAGTTAGTTATAATTTAATAGCTGCATACTAATATATCAGTTAAAGGTAAGTAAGAGACAAATAGAATTGGAGGCTAATTCTAATTAATTTTACAAAGTAACATACCAAAGTTAGTATAAATTTTTTTTTGTTATTATATATAAGGACAACTTCATCATTTAAGTTATATAAAAAAACAATATATTATAAAATAATGTATTATATGACACTCAGTGATAATAAATATTTGTCATTAATTCAAATTTATTGATTAATCACCAATGATTAAAATTTTGTTGATAAAATGGTAATCAATAAATTATAATTTTTTTTGTAATTATCAATAATAAAAAATATGTTAATAAATATCAGTCAGTAAATATAATTACTAAATAAGTTTAGTTGTTGAAAAATGTCTGATTTGATTTTTTTTTTCTTCTTTTTAGTATTGTGTTGCCACAATCATATTTACATAGTTGTCTTTAACTTTTTACTAGAGTGATTCTCCCTTATCTTCTTTCTCTATTTTTTCTCATTTTTCTCTTTCTCCTCGTTTTTCTTTATTCATTTACTCTTAATATATAAAAAATTTTGTCAAAATTTTGCCTCTTATTTTATTAACAAAAAAAATTCATTAATAATAAAAATTAAAAATTACCAACGAAATTGATGGTAGAATATATTATTTACGAAAATATTCGTCAATAATAAAATATAATTTATTAATATTTATTGAGAAATTTTACCAATTCATTTATTATGAACTAAAACATTTATCAAAAATTTAAATTATTTGGATTACCAACAAATTTATTTTTATTTGTAAGAATATGTTGATAATTATGAAAAATTTAAACAACTGTATAAATAAAATTTGTTAAATATTTATTAAAAAATAACAAGTTGACTAAAATTATACAATACGATGTTCAAGTCGATCAAAACCAATTGATGCTTCAAGGACTTAAAGTGCTGTAACTTCAAATTAAGACATCCCATTTTTATGTTTATTTTGAATTCTTTTAATTTTGCATAGAAATGAGGAAAAAAAACTATTTCATGTACATTTAATGGTTTAGAAGATAATTATCGAGTACATTTATTTAATGGTTTAGAAGATAATTATCGAGTACATTTATAATTATTTAATATTAATGTATTCATGTAATCGTTATTTGTTATTTTATGTTATCATTTATGTAGATATTTTCTTTGGATTAATATTAAAAAAATGTATTTTTTACACTAAAGTTTTTTAAAACATTGTCATTTTTATTGTAATTATTATTTCAAAATATTTAGTTAACATTTAAATAGTACGTTATAAACATATGAGTATATTTGTATCTCATAAAGATAAATACAAATTTTATATTCGACATGAATGAATATGAATTTTCCCTTCACATAATAAAAAAATAAATATAATTAAAACATAATATTATTTTACCGTTCAACATTTTTTATTATACATACTTTATATTTATTATTTTATTTTTAAATTTTGTTATAATATAAAAATTTATATTTTTATGACCAAAATATTTTAAAACGAGCTTTCAAATGATATATTCAGTATATGATATATACAGACCTTAATTGTTCGCCTACAATTATAAAGGTTGATTATAATATATTTAATACAAAGTCTTGAGTAATATGTTAAATAAAAAATATCTATTTTATTACATCTTGTACTATGATCAAAATAGAATGTCTAATAAGAAAATGTAAAAGAGAAATTAAGTGAAAAATAAAATTTAGTTAACTTATATTTTTAGAATAAAAATTTAATCATGGTTATGCTAATTATTTAAATTAGGACTTTTGGCTTAATAATATTTCTTTTATTATCTCACTTATATGTTTACACTTCTAAAAAAGAAAATTGAAAAAAATTATGTAATGTATAAGTCACGTCATATTTAATGCAAATCCCATAAAAAATCCAGACAAATCATGTGACGTAATCCCATTATATATATCTCTATTCCTACTCACATATATAATCTTCCTCTACCAAAAGAATCTTGTTCTTATTCCATAATTTTTTTTTCCATACACAACACACAAGACTACATGATTGATTTAGTTTTTTTAATGGACAAACTGCTTTTGTTTTTGCTTAACTGTTAATGGATATATCTAAAAAGTGTTTGTAGAAAGTTAATATTTTTAAACATGCAAATAATTATATTAATGAAACGAATGTGCAGACATATCAAAAGCTATTATGTATATTTCATGTTGATGTTTTCCCTAACAACTTCACAATTAATGGTACTTCATACTCTTGTTTCTGGGCCTTTTCCCTTTTCCAATCTAAGATACAAATTTATTATACTCTTTTATAATTTCTTTAGTTTAGCCTTAAATGGTTCAGTTTTAATTATGTATTACTTTAGTCGTTTGCAACAGATTTTGAATAATTTTAATAATAATAATAATAATAAAAGTATATTTTAGTACTTTTTATTTTCACACATTACAAACTATTAGGAGATCGACTTATGAGTCTTATTATTATAATATTCTAATTATAATAATCAATTTTAAAAATAAACAATAATACTATAAATAAGAAATGTTGAAATTAATAATACTTGAAATTAAAAAAAAAACTCATTCCAATGTATCTTCTTTTCTTTGATTTTTTTCTCTCTAGTTTCCTCTCTTAAGTGAAATTCGATTGAACATATTTTTAAATAAAAAATAAAAGATAGATTTATTTTTATTGTGTTATATATATATATATATATATATTTATTTTATTAGTATTGTCATAACAGATTTGAATTTACACTCACAACAGATTAAGAGTTAGATTTTAAAAAATTTAAAATTTTAATACGAGCCAGTTTTAAACTCGATTTACTAAAAACTTAACTCACTCAGTTTAAATATGTGTTCATCTTTTTTTAGTTCTAAACTTAAAATGTAAATATTTACATCAGTTCTCTCAATTTAATGGGTGCAAAACAAACTAACACACATACATATACCGTGCTCCTCTCAAAACCAGATTGAGCTCCAAACACAGTGCAAATCGTGGTGTGGCTGATTCCGAGTTCTGCAAACCATATTGCACAGTGCAAATTGTGGTGTGCACGATTCTAGCATAGGCAGTGGTGTGCACGATTTTGAACTTTGAAGACCATAGTGTTACATCCTATTTTATTAATAAGTAAATCAATCTATTTAATCCATATATGATTTAATTTTTTAAACTTATTAATATATGAATTAGGTTGAATTGACTCGTTAAGATATTAATTTGTGATGAATCGAATTGGTGAAGCCAAGTGATCCAGTTCAAGACCACACTACCTTTTACATTACACCTATATACAGGGAACACCTCAAAGCACTGAATAGTTACATATTAATATACCAAGAACCTCCTACACCATCAATAGCAATCAATGGATTATAAATTTATAATCATTAATAAAAATGAAAGCATATAAAATCCTCCAACAACTTTTCTGTAATATAGTGGTAGGAGAGGATTAGATTTTCAGCATGATGCTGATGTACTAAATCCTATAATATGAATTAAGTCACATAAACAATAAGGCTTATAAGTAGTCACTTATATTATGACTAAGTAGTCCGTGTACAAACGACATAAATAATTGTTAAAATTATCTATGAAATTAATATACACGATAAGTTTATAGAGTTTAGCAAACATTATTTTAAAAATTATATTTATCATATTATTATTGGTTAATCAAGTCAAAATTTCTATAATAAATAATGTTTTGCACCAAGAATATATAAATAATGAAATATATATAAAAATTAAATATTTTTATTAAAACCTCTTTACTCTTATACTTTTAGTGTAATATTTTTTTCTAAGTAAGTTTTGTTTATTCATAAAAATAAACCAAATTCATCAAGAATAACACTCTAAAAAGATAGAAAAGAATTTTAGAAAGTAAAATGAAAAAAATGAAAAAGAATAAAAAATAGTTTTAAGTTGAGAAAATAATTGATTTTATAATTAAGGTTTTGTCAAATAATATATTTGTTGAGGAAATGAAAATTGAATATAATATTAAAAAGAGGAGTGTATGAGATAACATTGTAGGTATGATAAAGTGAAACCTGGGCCTTCTTCAATTTTCTCCTTTACAGTGTGCTAAGGAACCCTCCCTTTTCAAATCAAAACCTCAATTTTCCTCCATGTGCCTTTCATATTTCTCCCTATCACTTATCTCAACATTTCCGCCAACAGTCAATACCACAAATAAATCTTCAAAATTAAATAAAAAACTAATTATCATATAAGATAAAAAAATTTACAAATAAGTATATTCTAACAGAAATAAGTATATTCTAATAAAGAAATTTTGCGTCAGAGTTTGAGGTTCATCTATACTAACAGAAATAAGTATATTCTAATAGGAACCTAAAAGAAAAAATAACTACCAAATACTGAATTTGCATTCAAGATAGATAATATTTTATTAAATATATATACTGTTTCTCTCCAAGATAAAGTTAGAACAGTATTATTTATGTTTTTAAAATTTAATTCAAGAACAAATCTGTATTACTGTCAAAACTTTTTAAAGGAAGAAGAATGTGTAAACTTTACTATTAAAATTCTCTTTCTCGTGATCAAACAGTCGGATCAAAGTGATTGTAAAGTTTCAACGGTCATAACTGTTCGTGTGACATATGTGATTCAGAGCAGACACGGATCAATCATCAAATAAAATAATAACATCTAACAAATAAAATAATAAAATATCTTTTTTGCCTTTCACCATATAGAGAGAGATTTTGTAGTGTATAGGATTAATTAACTCTTCATCTACTGATACAATTGTTTACAGTTAATGCTATTATAATAATTCTGAGTGTAACTTTCATTTGTATACAATAAGGGTTTTGTTTAAGAATTTATTTAATAAGAGTGGACATATTAGACATGCTAAACTTATCAATATTAAAGAAAAGAAAACAATTTTTGGATGAAGAAATATTTGAGTTCAGATAAGTAATCCTTTAATTAAAACATTTTTCAAACACAGATGAAACTTCCCCTTTCTTTCTTATAGGCACACATTATTCAAATTCAGATTATTCTTTATAATAAATACACAAAAAAAAACAATTTCTATAAATTTTACCTACTAAGCAATTATATGTATTTTTTTTCAAGCTAACGAATAAAATAGTCCGTGTGCTAATTATATTAAAAAAACTAGATTATTATCTTGACATAAATTATATTATGCCATAAAAAGTTTGTAAATTTTGATAACAATCATCTTAAAAATCATACACAGAATAATTTTTATTGATTGATAATCCATAAATTTTGACCGTGAATACATAATTGTTCACAAAAGAAATTTGAAAAATATAAGATAGATGTGGCTTTAAAAAGAAAAGGGAAAAACATTTTCTTTTATTGACTGAAAATATAAAATGTTTTCCACTTACAGTAGTTCACAGGTATCGAGCATGTAAACAGAACATGGTGAGCGCAAAAAACATAGAGAGTGCATATTTAGTGGGAGATGTTGGAGGTGAAAGCAGTGAAACCGATAATGTTACAGAAGAGAAAGAAAGGAGAAACAGAAGAGAAGAGAGAGATATCTGTATTTATATATGTAGATAATAATATATGGATCCTCTTGATTAATTCTCCAACAGGGTACATTACTGGATGGTTCACCTCTGTGGGAAAAATTGGTGCTTTCTAGTACATTTACAATCTAAACTACGACATAATGACAACATTGTTTCATGGTCGAATTCAGTGAGGTTTGAGCCTCTCTAAAAAACAAACCTCAGTTATACACATAAAGGAAGAAAGAAAAGGAAAAATGGTGATAGGTGGTAAGATGTTCATCGGAGCATGGAGGTGAGAGACTCAAAAACGTGTTGTTGGCATGGAATGGTGAGACCCTTTTCGTGATCGAAGCCAAACTCTTCTTCAGCCTGGTGTAGAAGTGTTTGGAACTCAGGGCGACTAAGGAAGGAAATAGGGACTATATATCTGCTTCTGTTTTCTCCGACGTAGACAACAAAGTGACCCTTGGGGACGTCCAAGCGAAGGCCTTCGTCGTCTTTCCTACCTAAGCTGGAACACCTCTTGAGGATTTGCTTGATGAGTGCTGCTTGAGGGAGTTTAGTTGATTTTTTCAAAGCCATTGTGTTGTGGGTTTGGAGTGAAAAAGAGGTATAGGGACAGAATAAGGTTGAAGAGAAAAGTTGAAAGAGGTTGCTGTGAAAGGGAAAAGGGAACGTGGTGGTATTTATTGATAGGTTTGGGAAGAAAAGTAAGTGGTAGATTCACAAACAGACTCATGTGGGGTTGTGGGGACAATCAAATTAGCTTAGGACCGTCTGGGGGGTCCTATGGCTGCTTAAGGGAGCTAAGAACTTCCCCTTGTTGCCCTTTCCAAAGACACCCTGGCCCCTCTCTACACACTTATTATTTCAAATATACATATATTTCACACTGTCTTCTGTGTTTACTTTACCTAAAAATACCACCATCCATGTAACCATATCATGTTTAATGGTTTCATTGTAGTGATTCAAACTTTCATGATATAAAATTAGATTTTTTTTTATAATTTTCATAAGAGCTAAAAAAATGTGAAGTGGATTGTCCTATTTAACTATTGTCTTAAATATGCATTAGGGTCAAATGGAGTTATAAAAAATCTCATGTTGACGAGTGACATGACAAAAACAATACTACTATTAAAAGAAATTATTATTATGATATCTGCAATTCCCTCTTATAATAGAAAGAAGTATGCATGCAAATAAAAACTTTTATATGGAAACTATGAGTACTGAAGTAAAGTTATATAAATTTTTAAGATATTGAATGTTTGTATAGTTTAGATTTTATCTCTTGCCGACGTCTTTTTAATATATAAGGAAAGTTTATAAATTTGGAAATTACACTGCCTTGGTCATTCTTCATTTTTCACACATACTAATTACGTGAAATTTTCCATCGGTAATTTTACATTCAACATCCTTCATCTTTATCTGTTCTGCATAATTTTTATTAATTAAAAAACAAAACAATTTTTTCTATCAACGTATAGCTTCCTCAATTCATAACTCACAGTTCACTTAATTTATGTATTTTTTTCTAAATGACGTAAGATAGAAAATAGAAAGATATATTGAGTACGATTTTACTAAAAGTCGGAAAGAATAAATGTATTTTGTCGTTTATTTTTGCAGTTGTGGAAATAGGTAGAATAGTGAGAGGAAGAAGCATCCCCGTAGTTTCCCATGTTTACACGAAGTATTTAAGAAAATTTGCAAAAAAAATAAATAAAATGAAAAGGTGAATGATTTTACAAGACCCATTTCTTCAGTGCAGTAAATGGGCCGTGGTGAAATAATATCCGTACATTGCATGCTCTTTTGCCACCATTTTCAACGCCAGGGATGGAGAGTTGCAGGTTTTCTTCACCCATTTCTGATAGCTTTTTACAATTCTCTATTATGTCTAAATCTATTTTTCTGATTTATTTAAATAGAAAAGTCCGACCTGTGAGAGATTTATCATTAAAAATTATGAATTTAGAGAAGGAAAAGGTTTTCGGATTCTATTTTAAGATTTTTCATCTTTTTTATTTGTGAGTTGTGAAATAATATGTTAAATGTTTCGTGTGCATCTAGGGCGAAGGTACCTCATGGATACAAGATGTGAAGATATGAACAAGATCTCAAACCTATGTATAGAACATTATTAAATGATTTTTGAAGTATTTTTATTGTATTATTGACGTAAAACTTGTTTTGGTGGATCTAAACGTACTTTGGTAGGAGTACTAAGATCTAAACGCAAAATTCCTTATCAGCATATAAGCAGTTTTCATCTTTGAAAAAATTATCGTAAAAGTTAGGTTATGTTTGAGAGAAATATATATTATTGATATATAGTTAGAGTACTATTTATCCTTGTAAAAAAATTAACTACTCATTCAAGATCTAAGCAATATTAATGTGAAATATATTAAATACAATATGCTTTTGATGTTGAGTTGTTGAAGTTGGAAAAGATTGATTTTGTCGATAATGAAACCAAAACGACAATTTATGAAGAATAAAATTTGTCATGTGATCGTGGATTGAGGACACCTTCACATAATTTTGAGAGGAAGATTTGTTAAGTTTAAAAGCTATTTTGTTCTTTGAAATTTTTTAGTAATGATAATTATAACTCTTGATTGGTTTGATATAATAATAAAAGAAAGATTAGGTAGATTAAAAAGAAGGTGAGTTGTAAGAAATGGATTGTGTGGAGTAGAATTATCCGTAATTGAGAATGAAATGGAGCGTGGAAGAAGGATAAAGAATTATTGAGTTGATAGTACAAACACATGCAATGCAATGGAGCTTTGTTGGTGTTATGAGATGACAGTTGAATGCAGGATTTCACATGCTTGCATTAAACTTTCCTGCCACCACGGGGGAGAATTTTTCTTCAACTTCATGTCCTTTCTATTTCATCTTTTCTCTTTTCTATTATTATTATTTTATGATTAATAACAAAATTCTTTATATAGAAATCACCACCACTCTACCCTTTTCATAGCAACATCAATCTATTTATACATATGTCTATCTTCGTAGATGCTCACACTTTTGTCAATCCAAAAAGCAACCTAGTTCCCTTCACTTTCTTTTGCAACTTCAATACCCTCATACATACAAATCAAAATTCAAATCATATATTCGCGTACCATGCTTCTTGTACTTTATTTTCTATTACGTCCCAGGCATAAATATTCAACAACTCTAAAATAATCAATTTTTTTAGCATGTGCTATTTTTTAATATTTCATTAACATATATTTTTTGAAAAGAACAAAATATGATTAAATGATAATGTTAGGATAGAATTGATTTTGAAGATGTTAGACTTCATCCAATGAATTACCTCTAAGCTTGTGGATTGAAATTATTGTTTCGTTGTTTCATAACTTTTTTGAGTCTATCAAAAGTTCCTTTGTAAATATATATATCATTCGTTCACAACTATCTCTCCTATCAGAACTTTTTGTGTTTCCGACAAATAAAATTAACAATTATTTAATGTTAGGTTATGAATTGATTAATTTTTTTAATAAAATGGTATTGATATTATTTCGAATAGGTAGAAGTCGTAAAAACAGTTGTTCACCTCCACCCCTGTAAGAAGAGAATATGGATGACATATGTACATGACAACTAAATGTTTTGATGATACTTAATAGTTTATGGAACAATTTTTATTTTCTATTATTTATTTATGCTTTCATGTTTGGGTTTTAGGGAAATCGAATTATAATAAAACATTTATGACACTCTTACATGTAAACAAGTCACCATTTTTTTATCTCGTTTGGATATACTTTGATTCTACAATTGAAACATAATAATGTTCAAAATAAACAGTTTCAAAACCTTTTTCCCACGTCCTTTCATGGCCAAACATGAGTCGTGTCTATAAAAAGTTCGATATTAAAGTTAGCTGAGTCATCAGATTATATAATAAATGTTGTAATTAATAAAAACGTAATCAATATATCTTGTAGAATGTATAATTTATACCATATTTATGAACCCTTATTTGAATGAGTCTAGGTCATATGTGGCTTGATTATCTTCACCCGCTGAATTTGACCTTTATTGTAACTTAGTCATAATTTATTAACACCAATAACACGATTGACATGTTTCTTACTTGGTCAAAATATGTTTGGTCCGAACACATGTGGACTTAAATGAATGAGATGTACTCAAATATAAAAGGTATATGTAGTCATATGGCCAAGGTGTTCTAAGTCATGTAGAAGAGATTAAGTTGTTGAAAAAATGTGAGTGAGTTTTATTCCGTTGTTATATTCAAATGCGTATGAGATGTCTATAGCATTCTTTATTCTTCTTTTTTAATATTTCATTAACATATATTTAATTTAGAAAAAAAGAGAGTGTATATTTATTTAAAAATGGAAAAAGGTGAGAAAAATGAGAGTTGAAAAGGTTAGGATGATAAAAAGGAAAGTTGGAGTGATGATGGAGAAGACGATCACATGCAGAGAAAGAGAGGTGGTAAAGGGAGTGGTTGGGGTGTGGTCCTGTTTACAATGTACGCTGCGCAGCAAACGCATGCAGCAGAGAGAGGGCACTAGCAATGGAGAAGCAGGGGTCGCAATCAGCTATAAATTGGTCGAGAAAAATATTAAATGTGGAAGGACTTGTGCACTTGGCTCTTTCTGCAGAATAACTACTCTACTGTCACAATTCACACCCAATATATATATCACTACCTACGTGGCCATCTCTAACTATGTGCATGTGTATGTCTATGTCCATGCTTTTCTTTCACTCCATATATCATATGCCTCTCATCTCAACCAGTAGTACCTTCGTTGTACGTATCTCTCTGTATCTCTATTACCAGGCATCGCATGTGATCATACACCACTCTATTTCTACGTTTTATTTTTCAGGTGTGGAGCCATGTTTATGACATTTTCAATCGCTCACTAATAAAGTCATCGAAAGCATCCATTTTTCTTACTAATCTTATGATCATTTTTGTGGTCTCATACAACTTTTCTTTCGGACACGGAATCTCCTTCTACTAATTTTGAGGCAGGAAGACGTCCACGGCATTCCATCATTGGATGATGATGATGATGATGATAAGACGTTTACTTATCATTATTATTTCATTGGACGATGATAATATACATAATAATTACAAAATTTAAAGATATAAAAGCTGTAATGTAAGACTTGTTACGGTGGCATAATAAATGGTAAGTAAGGGTTGTTTGACTTGGGCTCTCGATTTCCGTATGCATGGAGATGGGTGGCTGGTAATAATAAATACAGTGGTGGAAAAGCTTGAAAGCGTATCCTTTCTGAAGGGTGAAGTTATGAAGAAGCCTTAAATGTGAAATGTGAAGGTTGGGCCGATGTGTTGGTAGTGATCAAAGGTTGAGTCTTGAAAAGAGGCTACCCATGTTCTGTGACTGAGATTGGTTGGTATTCGTTACGAACAACGAAAGTAGGAGATGGGATATGTTACCCCACCAGGCTCCAAGGAAACATATATATATATTTATAGGGAGTTAGTTTTTCTTTTTCACATTAACTGTGGTAACAACCTTCCCCTGGCAGGCTCTGTTAAGCACATGCAGACACGTTACTTTTGCACTCAAAGGTGAAGGGACATTACGAGGAGTATAAGGACATGAAATGGCAGTGGCAACAACCTTTCTCGAATTTACCAAACAGCATTCAAAGTCACGGTTAAAGTTTTCCCTAGTTTTGTACTGGAGCTGATGGTGCGTTTCTTTTGGTTATACCAGAAAGAGGTGGTAAACAGCAAGTTGGATTATGGAGCATTTCTGAATGGAAATAATGGAAATGGTATTTCTACATGTTGCTAAATTAAAAAAACATGGGTCCTAATACATGATCCACTAAAGATAGCCTTAACAGGTTTACCTATTAAGTGCTAGACAAGGATTAACGAAAAGCATCTGGGATAGAAAAAAATCAAACATCGAAATTGGAAAAGACAGAAGAAAAAACATGTAGGTCTACACCGACAATAGGCATCCATTTTCATCACTCAATACTCGAACAACCAATCTCCTTAATGTAGCTACTAGCTTGGTGGGTGGCTACCCTAATGCGCAGCCTAATATTCATTAATACTTATATGGTGAGATACGACGCAGTATCGCAAGCTTACACTGATGAAGACGCACAGACGTTAGGTATATATGCATGAGTTTATGTTGTTGCAGGGGAAAACAGAATTGACCCCATCACAGCTAAGCTTGGAATCACGAGCACCAAAGGACTTTACCATGTACCTCTAACATGCTCCAGCACATGTGCTGTATGACTTTAAAAGAAGAGAAGAGAAGTATATCATCAGCATCAAATTCGTTAGTTTGCAACAAAAGCTTCATCACTCTATAAGACCTATGCTTAGATGGGTCCAATTAAATTTGATTCAATGAAAGTCTTATCTACCCAATTCAAACGAAGGAATGGTTTTCAGAAATTGTAATTAGCGTGTGATTTCTCTAACCAGATTGAAAAGAATCATAATGAATATTTTGAAACACAGAAAGAAGGGAGGGGTTTTGAGAGAGACCTGCATGGAGAAGAGTAGACAAGAGTTACATATTGTGGAGCCCATAGAAAAGGATTGTTTAGCACGTGAAAGGTTGGATGTTATGTTCACACAACACAAGCTTCCTAGGAATCTTATTAAAAAGAAAATCAACAGTACGTGTGTGTAAGTAAAGGTTACCCAGTCTTCCCTGTTGAAAGAATTATTGTATGCCGTATACCTAGTACTCCACACTTCAATTGTTTTTTTTTGCTTTGCAACTTAGAAACTCAATGCTTGCTTTAGGACTCTAATTCTTTTTCATCCTTATGTTTACCAAAGTTTCATATGTATTTTTGTCGCACAAAGATTGTGTTTTTTGGGGTGTTTCTTTGGAACTCATGGGCCATCGTCTGTAAAAGCCCACTTACTATCTCCATAGCCATGGACTAAAATCAAGAAATCAGATCATTGTTTCACCTAAAATAAAAACGAAAATGAGGTAACGCATCTCAATTCCTAATATTAGGATATAAACAAAAATCTTATATACGATAAAATAAGAGATCAACATATATGTTTATTGATAAGAAGCATTTTGAAATAATACCAAAAACAAAGAATTTGATTAAAACAGACAATATTTTACCATCTACGTTTTTACTTCTTCCAAGTTTGTCTTTAATCGATGAGTATAGAAATTATGTTGAGGTGAATGTGTTTATGTTTTCCGTATATATTAAGGGAACAACAACTTGCATTGTTTCCCATTCAGCCAACATACTTTAACATCCGGAAAATAATTGATTATCCACACTCTTATCACAATGTTCTATTGCATTAAGATGTCATAAGTAAAAATGCCAAATTCTATACTTCCTTGTAGATCATCAATCAAGGGGAAAAAAAAGTAGACATTTATGTCATAACATAGACATGATATACATGTCAAATAATTATGCACAGTTTAATATTTAGTACATTATAAAACACTTTTATTTCATACAACCTATGCAAACACAAACTAAAAGTCTTAATTCATATATCTGTGTACTTTAAAAGACTAAGATTTGAATTACAATTAATATTAAAATCTATCTACGAATTTATTATTTGTGATAAAAAAAAATCGTGAGATTATTATATTAATATTCAGTTATAAATCTGTATTTTATTTTCTAAATACACCCATCGATTCTGAAGAGCAATTCGTTTCATTTGGTTCCTCTGCCTTTTTTCAGCCCTTTTTGTTAGCAAGTTGCTTGGGCTAGTATTACTATACATATGGGCTTCGATCTGGGATGTCCACGAATCAGAGCCCATTGACTAGAATTAAGAAATCAGTTCACTCGAATAAAAAATGAAAAGGAAAAATTGGATTACGAGACAAAATATAAATGTCATCTCAAATTTTCAATATATATAAGTATAAAGTCAAGAGGTAAAGAAACAGAAAGAAATTTTGAAAAATTAAAAATGAAAAAACAAGAATATTACATGCCGTAAATTTTCAACATAAATATAACGAAATTCACATGAATAATTTGCGTATATTTATTAATATTTATAATATAACTAATTATGTTTAAAATATTTTATACTATAACTACTTACATATAATCGACTACATATTAATATTTATGCATTTATTATAACAAAACTAATAAGTTAAAAATAAGTTTATCAATGATAAAGAAATGTATTTCTCTGTTCACTTATTTTCATTTTCTTTTTCTTAATCTAAATACTTTCCTTTTTATTCTTCCTTTTGTTTTTTTTCTTCATTTTCTATTTTCCATGTTTCAATCCAATCCAGATAAAAACCTTTTATTTTCCATCCTTCTATCCAAATCAAACAAACATTAGTATAGTTTATTGGATGTAACCTTGTTGTAGTTTCTCCGTAATTGATGGAACACCACAATTTAAGCAATCTTCGCGTTTCAAATGTATTAGAAGAAAAAAATTCCAAGCTCTTGAAATTCATTACGGACTCACGTTTAAGGATTTAGAAATACAAGAAAAAGTCAATATGTACTATTCTTATTTTGAAGTAACTATACCATTTTATTATTTTGTTTTCTGGGGAAAATATTAAATTGCACGGGGAAAAAAATTCGTTATATGTATTTTATTTCAAATCTATAAAATATTTTTGTTCTTTCTTACCATGACTATATCTAAGTGTGTTTGTTGTTGTTGAAGGTGAATTAATCATGTTAAAATTTATATATATATATATATATATATTTTAAGACAATCACATATAAAAAATAACATTTTTCATGAAAAATATACTCTGATATTATTTATTTTGAAATGTAGATAATAAATACGATAGAAATTAATTTCAAAATTCTATAATTTAATCATACACATTATTAAAATTTGTATTTCATCTTGTTTATTTTTTTACTTGATTAAACTTTTAAATAATGTCATTATCAAAATATTGGATAGATAGTGGGTAAAACAATATAATCAAAAACAAACTTTTGCAACTTTTGTTAAGATAAAGTCTAATTCATACTTTTGATACCAAATTAACTAGAGTTTAAATTTAACTCAATTGATTAACTTATATATATATATATATATATATATTACAAATTGATTTTACATTGGAGATTTCCATCAAATACAAGCATCTTCTCTCTTTGAGCTAGTCCATCATATGTGTCCTACCAACACAGCTCGTTTACCTTCTCAAATCTACTGTCAACATCATTTTTCATATGCCTTTATTTATTTAGAGATAATAGTGTGAGAAAATTTAGAGTAATTCGTCAACCAGTTCTAAGCTAACTATTCAGAGTTACATTCATGTCATATCATAACCTGTTGGTATAGTTAAAAATAATTGGCACCAGTAGCTTACTTATATGTTTGATGTATTACATAGTACTGAAGTGATAAGGTTATATAGAATAGATTAAGTTTCACCGACACATATATAGTGTTCCAAATGCAATGAGGTGAAGATATAAATTCATGGGAAGTAGTAGATGTGTGTGGTTCCAAGTTGCAATTAAGTTTGAAACGTGTACTGTGAGACAAGTGAACGCGTTTTTAAACAGTTGGTGACAGGGATTGGGAAGTGAAACTGAACAACAAATCTATATAAAATGATTGCAAAGCAATCAAACACACGAATGCATCGCAGTCAGAGGTCACAGGTTGTATGTGTCGGGCGTTGCCAGAGTGAGAGACCCCCTGTCTTCAAACTCAGATACCTTTTGTACGTATGTAGTACGAGTAACGGACCGCGCCGTATACGGTTCGTATACGTACGCAGTTCCTCTAACTTTTGTATTATTATCACTACATGCAGCAGCATGATACGTTACTGTTAGAGTGAAGGTTGCTGAAGAATCCTGGTAACTGTTTCTAGTCCTCTCAGCACTGTCTAAAGCTTAGAGCATTGTGTTGGACTTTGTTGAAAAAACAAAACTCAAATTAATGTTAATGGATAAGGTAGAAAGGAGTTATACTTTCATTTAATGATGTGTCATCGTACTAATTAATGACTTTGGAATCTTATATAATTCACATATTTAAATTCATTCAATATTGTATAATTAAGCGTCAAATTATTTTCAAACATTCTAAATTTTGGTCACTTTATTTAATTTGGAAAAAAATAATCCATTATTAACCAGTTTCCGACTATTGTTTATAATATTTACGAGTATAATCAAGAACATTACATGATATTTCATAAACTCAAATAATAAATGCCTGAAGTGACTATAACGGTTAATTTAAGGATCGGTTAAACTCACTCAATTAATGGATTACGTAATCCTGTAAATGCGATTATGCTAGATGAATCTATATATCGAAACCGAACTCACCGAGTGTATTAATAACATAGAAATATGTATGAAAATTTTGCTTTCTCTAGAGAGTTAAACGGAGAAAAAAATAGTTATAAATAGAGTTGAAATATTTTAAATAATAAATATAATCCTTAAAAAAAATTAATTTAGGATTGATTAAATACCTTTTTTAAACTATAATATTAAAGAAAGCGAAAGCATTTTAATTTATATATAAGTTCATTTTGAAAGGTTAACGTTGAAGAGATAACAACGAGACAAGGAGAGAGAAAGACGTTTGTAAAAAAAATCTGTATTTTATATAATTAACAACAGAAAAGTGTGACGGAGATAATTAACGAGTTATTATGTGTTTAAAATGGTTGTTTTGGAAAAAGAGTTTCTCAACGCTAAGCATGCCAAGTGTCTCTTTTCTAACCCACGTTGGTGCTTTGTTTTTCAACAATCAGTGAATTTCTTCTTCCATCCATAGCGGGAAACGACAAGACATGAAAAAGTCGTAAAAGATGTTAATTTATTTAATTTTTTAGAAAAAGAAGTTTCGTGGCCTTGGACAACCATGCCAGTAAGAGCTTAAAGTCTTGAATAACGAATAATCTTCATTAATGTGTTAAGAAAATAACACGAACTTGACTTTTCTGAAGGATCAAATTAGCACACGCAAATGCCTCCTCCTAAGACTATATAATAGTAATTAGATATTGTATTTAAGAAATCCACTTAAATATATAAATAAGGCGCAGTGAAAGGACCACCGAAATCGCGATTCTCATTTGTGAACGAACAACATTAAACAATTTAAGGTTCACACATTCACGTAGGATTAATTAACACCCACGAGTTGTAAAAGGAATGAATGAGTGTCTGTTGAATTCTGCCAAGCACAGATGTGCATGCCTTTTAGAGACAGCCACTCACATATTATATATTCAAGGACAGTTGCGTTTACAATAATTTTGGAGTAATTTATTTAAAAAAAAAAACAGATTTATATGAAAAAAAAATGTATAAAGAAAAGGGTAGTGTGGTTTACATTTTGCAGGAAGACGTAAGACAAGAAGATAGGATGTTTGAATTGAGGTGTAGAAGATTCATTCCTATTTTGTGTTTGGAAGCACTTGATGCCTTTCCTTGTTTTAGAAAAGGAAAAGGAAAAATAATATTTTATGATGTGATTCATTAGAAAGAAAAGAGACAAAGTAAAAGAGAAGAAGAGATGGAAGAGAAAGGAAGAGCGTGGCATTGGGATTCCAAAGGGACAACATTTGGAAGGCACAAGATATGTCCCACGCGGCGTTATCATATTGCAAACCAGCTCCTATGGGGTACCTACTTATTACCATAATCTTCAATATTATCATAAATAAATAAATAAAATTGGATTATGACATCAATTTATATGTATACCATCACATCACATCATTTAACTGCCGCCACTTAACTCATGCCTTGCAATTTGGGGACTAAAATCTTATCTCCATTTTATCGCTCCTTTCGCGCCTATTTTTAATTATCACTTCCAGGATTTACTCTAATTAAGTACGTATTAAATTTCTGAGGTCGAATAAGTTTTAAAAATAGTCAATTACATAAAAATATATATTTTTTATCTAATTTGTTTGATGTGATAAAGATTCTCTTTTAGACTCTCTTCGTATTTAAATTTTAAAGTTATGAATTTTAGTAAGTTAAAAAAGTTAATATTTTTTAAAATATAAAAATCAATATATTTTGAAATTAATTAAAAACTATCTTCTATTTAATTGTATTAAAATAAAAAAAATTAAAAAGTAAACACTTCAACTGATGAAGCGGCAGAAACACTCAACTGATGATATATCTACTTAGGTAGATATTGTATAATGTATCTTATTCTTAAATATTAAACTTTAATTATATACCATAATTTTGTTTGTATAGCCTAGTGGTATTTTTTTTTTAATTTTTAGTTACATAAAAAAATATGCTGACTCGCAGGTCTAAAATTAGATGAAACCAGATAATAAAATTATATTTCTTTTTAAAAATATAGGTAATTTCCAGCCATAACATCAAACTGAATAAATTGAATAGCGTATTTAGACAACCTAGTAGTTACAGTGCATAAACCACCGCTAACAATCTATTAATTGATTCGTACCTTATTAATTAATTACTTTCCATGCTTCATGCAAATTAACAAACATTTTATTAAACTCTCCATTGTTATTTATAAAAACAAAACAAAATACTGTATTATACTTTACTAATTCTTTAACCTTCTTAAAATGTTTAGTTAATATAGTAAAACAAGCAGTAAAAGAAAATCATCTTATTATTGTAAAAAGTAAGAACAAACAATGGTTTAACTAAAAAAACAGACATTAAAAAACGTTAAAATCTTTTAGCATAAAGTATTAAATAAAGTAAAAATAGTTAAAACCATATTTATATTTAAATAAAAAAAACTGTTTTATCATTGGTATAAAGAAAAACAGTAAAGAAATAGAGAATAAAACATCTCATTTTAAATAATTTGAGTTCATCTTATATGATGTTTTCCTTCATGGTAAATTTATTATAATCAAGTATTTACTCTTAATTGGAAATGATAACGGGTTATCCATAACCCAATTCACAGGTAAAAATCTGACTTATAACTTACTTGTTGTTTGTAGGGATATTTTTTTAAAAATATCTACAAATATTTTAAAATTTATAATATTCGCGTATATCTGAAAAAAAAATTATATATTTTTTAAAAAAAGTTTAAATAAAATTACAAAATATATATAATATAATATAAATTAATTTAAATATAAATTTAATTAAATTTAATTAAATTTAACTTAATAAAATATAATTTAATTTTAATTAAAAAATATATAAATTAATATTTTATTATTTTTACGTTACGGGTTAGGTAACATATTACCATACCTAATCCGCTTAAAAACGGATATTAAAATACTCAATAACCATGCTGTGAATTTTTTTTTCATGTATAATTTTAAGAAAAATCTCATTTATTTAATTATATAAACTAATATTTAATCTGATCCTCGCCTTTTTATACAGATAGAGAGAGAAACATGAATGTATTATACTAAATATTTTAGTTTTGCTTTTTGTTGCTTTTTTATTCAACAAGTTTATATGAAACTATTTTGTCTTTTCGTATAAATTAACCATGTGAATTATTACCTTAAAATAACAAAACTCGTAAATAATAATAATATGGGGCCACCGACCTCTTTTCTTATTCTACATCACAGGTCGAAAAAACTAAATATCTATCTACTTGAGTCATGTATGAAAATTGACTCTTGTGGAAAAGTCCTTTCAAATTATTATATTTTTGGAACTCTTAAATTGCAAACTCTCTTAGGAAAGAAAAAATAAATAAATTTTCAAAATATAAGTACTCACTCCTATATTTTGAATTTAAACATAACCTTTGGAGAGAGGGAAAAAAAAGGAGGAATCAAGCTTTTGAGTCTAAAATAAACAATTTTGTAAAACTCTTACTAAAAAATATAAGAAAGTTTTTTTTCTTTTTCTTAAAACATTGAGCTAGTGTTACATCACTTCTTCTACCACCAATTTAATAGCATGTTTTAATATGTCTATTTTGACTAGTGAGCTATTTTTAGAGATAATAGTATTATTTCAATTCAAGAAGTTTCAGATACTACTATTTATTTAATTTATTTTTTTCTGGATTTTCTTGTTTCACATCATTATGTTTAATTTTTTTTATAATTATTATTATAACGTAAAGATCTTACATGACTAATTTGTCAATAATATTTTATTTAATTGTTGGATGAAATATACATTTTCAAAACTATATATATATATATATATATATAAAGGTCTTATTCTTATACCATGTTAACATACTTTAATAGAAAAGTCTTACAAAACTTAGATCTTAATTTTATGACCAAATTATGATCCTGCAATAAATATACTTTACCAATCTTTGTTCTAGTACATTCATTTCTTAAGAATATTGATTGTAAATGATTTATTCAAAGCACTATGTTTTTAATTATAATAATCTCGTGATAAAATTAAGACTGTATTTTCAAAACAAAGTTGACATTGCTCACCGCCCTAAAAGAAAATAATTTAAAAAAAAAAAGTGCGTTAAATAGGCATGAATATTCTTCAGGTCATATTTGGTTTGTTGCACTGGAAATTCTTTAGTTTGAACAAGAAAAAACATAAGTTATTCTTTATTCATGTTTGGCGTTAGAAATTTCAACGAATGTTTTGTCTAATGTGAATGTGAAATCGCGGGTTTATTTTATTTCCGAGGGAGAATATTTGGAAAAGGGTTAAAAATAACTCAGAAAGTAATGTGACATTTTTGGCGTAAATTGAAAAACCAAGATTCCGTCATCCAACTCTAAATATGAAAGCAGTTTTAAGAAAGTGGAAATGGAAAAGAACGCAACAATAGTTGAAGTTTTGTATTCTCATTTTCCTATCATAAACTTTATTCTCATTCTATCCACATAGATATGTGTAAAGTGAGTAGGCTGTGACCAAAAAGGAAAAAATAGAAAAAGAAAAATAAAAAATGTAAAAGTGAATGGAATATTAGTAAAACATTCTTTGCTCCTTAAGTTGGAAAATGACAGGTTCATAAATAGGTTGAATTAGCAACGTATCCAATTTGAGCAGTGAGAGTGCTTGACAAAGACGATACATGCCACTGTACCTGTTCTTCAAACTTCAAACTTCAAACTTCAAAGTACTACCACCTTTTCTTTCCATCATCCACTAAATTAAGTACAACATCATCATTAATGATATTGGATACCCAGATTGCAAAATTATCATTAAAAATGTTTTAATTATTTAGTGGAAGAGATTCTATTTAATTCAGTAGATATAAGACCATGTGAATTTGATTTATTGTTTTTAATTTTGTTAGGAAATGTCCCTTTTATGCATTATTACAATGGTGATTGATAGGCAATCGGGCAGGCCCAGTAGGCTTGGTCCTCTATTACATGCAACAACCACTACAGCTGTTATTATCATTCTTTCAAAAATTAAAAATTAAAATAAAACTTATGATTATCGGATATCTTTTCAGTAGGTCCATAAAAATAAATTTCCACTGATCCACAAACAATTCAAGACAACACTACAGTTATAACAACGTAAGAGTGACGTTAAATGTTTTGTTAATGTGTGCATGCTTTATGAAAAGAGGATACTTTACAAATATTCAGAACTTATTTTTTTTTTCACATAAATATTAATGTTTTATTCGGTTAGGAAAGAAATATGTTTTTGATCGAGAGTAAGAAATAACGTGTCCTCTAGAAAAATGATTGGAAGAGTTAAATTATATTCCAGATATTTATGCCTTCCTCTGGGTTTTGTTTCCATACCAAGCAATTCACGAATCACGGGCCGGGCAGACAACATCCGAGACTTCACGTGACATTCACGTGTGCTTATATAACTCCCAAGTACCGGGACTCCTATATTTATACTTTTAACATCATCAAGCATTTGAAACTTTTAAACAATTCACAATGTGCTCCACCCGAAAATGAAAAATAAAACACATAAAAATTAATTAACCTCGTTTTTTTAATACTCTGTGTCTCCAAAATTAAAGTAAAAGTTAGGTCAATTTATATTTTCCTTGGTTAATTATTTTTATATGGACACGTTTGTTTGAGTGTAAGGTATTTAGTTTTTATATTTGAAATGGTCGTGATGATCCTCCGTTTACTTTTTTAAGGAAAATGGTGGAGAAGGACAATTATTTTGGGCCACTGAACTGCACAGCGGTTTGATATAGTACGAATATATGAGAACCGCAAAGAAACTCCAATAGCTTGATATCATGAGGTTTTTTCTAGGTACATAACGAAAAAAAAAACACATTACAGCCTTAACATGATTTCTGTTCACAAACCAACTGCTAACTGGGATTTCTTTTTGTTTGCATCAAAGATATTATAACATTTAATTAAGAATATTAATATGAGAAAAGTGTCGTACGTGTGACGTACCGACATTGTACATTTGTTTAAGGGTGTTAAAATGTTTTAGGAAATTAGAAAGGAATTATGAAATTTGATATATAACTGTAGAAGAAATGTATAATGGACGGAATTTGGAAAAGGAATATACGGAGAACTAGAAAAGGAAAAAGGATAGAGGAGTGAGTGTCAATCAGATTCAAGGAAGAATATGTCTGGAGACGAGATGAGAGATGAGAGATGAGATGATGTGAGATGTGATGGAGAAATTGATATGATATGGTGAATATTATCATGTCATGTGTGGGTAGCATGGCACTCTCATTCTCATATTTATTTATGAGACAGAGTGACTATAAAGAGAAGCAATGACACCAATTCTCATTCCCCCTCACTTTTGGCTTCTCAGTGATTGCTGACTCCTTTTTTTTCTTTACTTTCCTTTTTCTGCCAAATATTATTATTCTCTGTTCTCCTTCACTTCACTTGCTCTATTCATGGAAGCCCAACCGCAACAATCACCCTGCAAGTCTAGGTTCAGACGCATCTGTGTTTACTGCGGTAGCAGCCCTGGCAAAAGCCCCAGCTACCAGCTCGCTGCTGTTCAACTCGGAAAACAACTGGCAAGTATATCTTAATCACAAACCCAAACACAACCTTAATTTTTACAAGAAACACAAAAATATTCAGACTTTTGTTCTGAATGTTGTGTAGGTGGAGAGGAAGATTGACTTGGTGTATGGAGGAGGAAGCATAGGCTTGATGGGTCTAATCTCACAAGTTGTATACGATGGTGGACGCCACGTGTTAGGGTAACTCACCGCTCCCTTCTTCTTCTTCTGTCTCTTTCTTCCTCTATTTTTTTAATATGCTAATCAATCTTCTCGCTGCTACAGGGTCATTCCAAACACGCTTAATGCAAGAGAGGTACACTATACTATCTAATAAAACTTGCATATTTTTCTTTTCTCAATTCCTTCAAAAACTAATAATAATGTCTTCAGATCACCGGCGAGAGTGTTGGAGAAGTCAGAGCTGTATCGGGCATGCACCAACGCAAAGCAGAGATGGCCCGACAGGCCGATGCATTCATTGCACTGCCAGGTTTATCTTCTTCTCCTTCTTCTTCTTTCTCCATCATATTCATATTCTCCTCTTTCTCTTTTTTTTTTTCAAAATTCTCTTCTCCATATATACCTATATATATTATTATTATTGTTCTTATTATTGCTTTTCAAACCGTAACATTCTTAACCTCAAATTATTTCACCCCTTGCAATGATTTTTATTCCCATCTATGTTTTATTTTATATTAATTAAAGCAATTTTTTTAATGTTTGTTTGTGAAAAAGAAGGGTTTGTATATGTATAAATAATAAATACGCCCATCTTAATTTCTCATCCTTCGCCGTTGACATTCTTTGCGAAATCGAAATCGGTTTCCAAGATAACTGTTTCTGTAACTGTCAACCGTATGGGTTGTATAATCTCAATGGTTGTGGCGGTGATTCCTATGAAATTCCTGGTATTGGCAGTAATAATAATTCCTTGCAAATTTATATTCCGACAGGTGGATATGGCACCCTTGAAGAACTACTGGAAATCATCACCTGGGCTCAGTTAGGTATCCACGATAAACCGGTAAGATTTCCGAAATTAACCAAAAAAAAAGTTCTTTTTTTTAAGTCTTTTATCTAAGAAAACAGAATTAAAACGTTTTTTTTTTAGTTTGTACAAATAAGCCTTTTTTTCTTCTCGTGATAGAGTGGAGAATTTTATTTTTTTTGGCTGCTCACGTCACTTAATACATCAGGAAATTTATTTAGCGAAATGAAGCGCGTATTAACTAGTAATAAAAGGCATTATTTGGGGAAGTCAAAGAAAAAGACAGAATGATGGTGTTTACTGTTCAAACAAGAGAAGTAGTTAATTGATGATTATTTTTGGAAGGTGAAACAATGTTAAAAGAGAAAAAATAAATAAATAAAAATAAAGATTGATTAAGTAATAGATTAATTTAATAATGAAAAGGGAAGAAAAGTGATGGGAGTGAATTGGTTACAGGTGGGGTTGTTGAACGTGGATGGGTACTACAACTCGCTGCTGGCATTCATGGACAAAGCTGTGGACGAAGGTTTCGTAACACCTGCTGCCCGTCACATTATTGTTTCTGCCCAAACTGCCCAAGACCTCATGTGCAAACTTGAGGTACATGATAATATTTATTTAATAATTTTGATGTTATGTAGAGTATATGATATATGCACAGGTGGGAGAACGTGGTGGGTTGAATCCGATTTATCTGAACCGTTGATTTTCCACTTGGAACAGGAATATGTCCCCGAGCACTGTGGCGTGGCCCCCAAGCTAAGTTGGGAGATGGAGCAACAGTTAGTTAACACTGCAAAGTCAGATATTTCCCGTTGACTGAAAAATAGAACAACGACAACAACACTAAGGAGGAGCCTAGGTTGATCTTAAATTTAGTGTATAAGTATAACCTCAGCAGCTAAAATGTTCCACAGAATAGGTTTTTAGTTCACCTGTGGATTTGTAATTCCAGATTTTCACTCTGCAATTTTCTCTGTTGATTGTTTGGCTTTAACGCCTCAGACCACTATGTATTTTCATTTCTTAGCTACCAACTAATTGTGCATTAGAATTTGACTTCGATGCTCCAAGAAGAACATATATGAATACAGATATATAATGCATATCGTGTCGGTGATTGATTTGTAATGCTGTGAGTTTCGTATATAAATATAATTAAGCAGTTTTTTAATACAGGTCTTAAGAGAAAGATTGTGGTGGATGGAGAACAATGATGACACGTTGAAATTAGAGGGAAGAAGAAGTGAGAAAAATAAAAAATAAAAAATAAAAAAATGGTTGGAATGTTGACGTGAATCACATGATGAGGTTCCATTCCATGATGTGATGAGGGTTATTTTTGATGTGTGGGTTCGGCGACGGGACCCTATTCTTTTTTTTTTCTCGTTTTTGAGAAAAAAAAGACACACTTTCTGAGTCTTATTCTAACCAACCCTATGGTCCCTCTGGGATGGACCCACCCATTTGATGAATGAATGAAGTAGAGTTAGGATGAGAAGAGAAATAATAATGTAAATGAAATTTATATTACTAATAGTTATCACTTCCTACCATCTCAAAAGGAAGATCCTATTATTAGCTATAAGAGGAATGGGAAATAGGCAGCAGTATATTCAAGGGGGAGCAACGGTGGGTCCTTCCCCTTACCCTAAATATCTTTATACTCTTTTCTTTTCTTTTTTAAATATTTATATATGTACACACGGATCCCCTATAACCATATTTATTATATTAACGAGTTTATTGTTTTGTATTTGTTATTTTAAAAATCATGCTAACCACTGATGTGCATAAAAAATTAGTTTCTATTTTTTCTTTTTTCATATTATCAATTTTGAATGTTTGGGACAAAAGCCAGTCCCATCGAGATCACTGTAGTGAAAGAAATAACTACAAACGATGGTTAATTCATGATGCTGGCTTACATCATTATATTTGTCAACACAGTATGTGGAACATTTTGGAGACTTCGGCTTCATAATTGAAGCAGCCATTTTGGAGCATAGATGAAGTTATTGTCGATGAATCTTGAATAATTGAAGAGGTGAAAGGAAACCTATTCTTGGCCGTACTCAATCGACAACTTACGACGTGCCCCGTGTACAAAACAGAAGGGAAGGATAAAATCTTTTTTTTTTTTTTAAAGAAAGTTAAAATCAAAGAAAAATGTCTTGAAATTATTACGTGTTTACATCAAAGAAACTTGAAAGATTTACGTAAGTTTTGGTGATGAAGAAGCAGTTGGTGTTTATTGATTGGATGATGTTGTCGGTGGCATAATGTGATATCTCCGAACCTATGTGTCTCTGTTGTTGTGGACGGAGTTCTTCACAGGTGTTATAAGGTGTGGGATGAACCTACGAAGTCGTTAATATTAAATTGCTTAGTGAAAAAATCGACCATTTTTGAAACACTAAAAATGATAGGATAGTGTGCAATAATTAATGAGGGGCAAGGAACCAGAAGGAATGCATGAGCACGTGAAGGTGGCATTTGGGTACTGTACTAGAATGAATGGGAACTCCTCACGTTGCGATTTCTTTCATTATTGGAGAAAAGGAAGGGGATGAGTATGGAAAGAAAATAAAAAAACCCTTTTGGCCTACCTTTCCATTACTTTTTCTTTTCCCATTTTTTTTTCTCCCTTTTCAGCATTGGATAAGCATCATCTTCCTTCATAAAATTTACAGTGACGGTGCGAATCACGTCTTCGTAGTCTTTATTTGCGTGCATTCGTCTTTCCTCTTCCCTTTTTATTTTATGCCGGTCAAAAAGATTAAAGAGCAAACCAAAAGAAAGTGATTATAACGTTCATAATAAAGTCTTGTTTAAGCTGTGCTGATAGATAGCTTATGGTGACGTAATGAATTTAATGGCTGCCCCACCAAAAGAATCAGGTTTAGCTTTTCCTTACTTTTCACTAATTTATGTGTATACGCACTTCAAACTTTGCTTCCGTTTTCGTGTTCCTTTGCCATTTTCACACAAGTTTTACCGTCAAACAGAGTCGACATTCGGAATATTAATGTTAATGCAGTGGGTATACGAGAAAGCATGTTTGAATGTACGTAGCCTCCGAATTCTGTGAAAAGAAAGAACAAAATCATTAGCGTTTTGAATGTTTGGCGACCATCACGAACTTAAGCTTGGACTTGTTGGGTAAAACAATAAACTTTCTGCCACAGCAATTCCTGTTGAACCCAAAAGTAAACATTCTCGTCTGCTTCTCCCTTTATTCATTCAAATCAGAAGCTACTATAGCTTAGTTTTTTGTTTCCTTCTGACTTTTTCTTCACCGTTTTAACTTCCGCTTCTACTTCATCTTACGCCATCTATGATTTTAAAACCTCCGCCATCGTCTTCTTCATCATTTCTTTACTTTGAAAAACCACATCGATCCAGCTTTTTTCCGTTCTTTTAGATTGACTGTTGACTATGTAAGCAGCGTCGGAATATTAATTAAAGTTATTCAAAATTTTAAAATTATGACTGACTTTGTGATTTTAATTATAAATAGTTTGTTTGGAATAGTATATTAAAGAATGTACCCTTTTTTTTTACTTCACTTGAATATATATATATAATTATAAGGTCATAACATTCATACGTTTGTGTATAAGAATAATTGAATCTCGTGCTTTCATCAATATTTTTTTTTTATTTAGCTATGGGGTTATCTTTATTTAACATATTTTCTTAATTGAGGTTTGTATTACTATTTATTTCAAAATGATCAAGTTGTGTGTCCTGGTGGAGACCTATGGAGCTTTCGTCAAAATTCTCTAAAATGAAAATCTCTACAATCTGCAATTAAAGTTCATATAATTTATTTAATTTTAAAATATTCTCACTTATTTTAGTTAGGATTTTGATTTTGTTAATTAAAAATGCTAACATTATAGGATCTAATTCCATTTTAGTAGCTTCATTTTCATTGATTCTTTTTGACGGTATAAATGTTAGATCTTTGGAGGAGAATTCAACGGAAAAATTCAACACTGATGAACGTATTATTATGACATCACACCAGTTGAAAAACTTAAGGATACTTGAGTCTCTTCTATATTGATAATTCAAAACGTTAGTATTTTATTTAACTTAATATACTAATACATTTTTATTCTATTATTAGAGTGAATTATCAAGTATTTATTTTTCTTTTGTGTTCCAATACATGGGACATTCCAGTCATATAATCCGCAATCCTTGTACAAACCACTCTCCATTGTACAGATTTCATCACTAGTTACAGTTGATACCATTTCAATTTTAACATGAGGTGATGTGTACCACAGTACTGTGAAGTAAGCTAGTAGTATTATTTTCTTCTTATTAGGTTGTTACTCTTCCATTAATGAATGAAAAAAGTACAATCATATCCTCTCCTCCCAAATCTTCTTTGAACAACGAGGGATCACTGCATGTAGGCAAGTGATAATGTACAACGTTAGGACTAGGTAGTCGTAGATGCCAACAAAATGTACCATGTCGGGAGTTGGTTGTGTCAAACAAAGTGCTCGTACTACAGAATGAAACAAAAGATCAATAATATGATCAGAGTCTAATGATAAGAATAATGGCAGAAGTAATACTAATAATAGTGATATTAATAATAAATTTTGAAAATGTGTTCCACGAACAACTACAACTAAATAGCTCCACACCTGCTGAGCTAATAAAGCCAAAGCAAACTACACCAGTACATATACACGATAAACCTATCCAAACCTCATGATTTACACTCATACAATCAAGCACATCATTACAATATTATGTCTCATGCTTTTAACAACACTTTCCATTTGTCAGGATAGGGAAATGAATAAAGCTACAAAAAACACAAACCTATGTCAGTCAACAAGTGCAATCGAGGAGCTTAGGTAAAGGATTGAACAACAGAAGACGTGGTGACTAAACTTGATAGGAGACCGACTATGACAGCACTATTGTACGTGCTTGGTTCTGTTTGCATGAAATTGTTCCTGGAATCAATGAAAGTCCCATTCTTGAAGGGTCCACCAACAAGTGCTCCAGTAGCTACATTGGGATTTGGATCAGATGAATCAAGCCACTGGAAACCATCCTTGCACCCAGTTTTTGCATCGGCAGGAATTGAAGCACCCCTATGATGCACGAATTGCGGGAATTTATCGCCGTAACCCACCAGAAAACTCATACCCATAGGATTCTTGCCCAACACGTAATCAGCCTAAAAAGTATTACATAAATTATATTTGAGCATGGATCACACCAAACAGATGTGCAAATAATAATGCATGCATACCTGAGATTTGGCAAAGTCTCGAAGATCTGATGGGGTAAAGGAATCTGAATCACATTTTAGATTTGGTGTCTGCGATGTTAGCATATAGTCACTGTAAATAACAGCTAAGAACGCAGATGCAACAGGATGTTGCAAAGAGTTCCATTCGGTCACCCATATAAGACCATCTGTAATATAGAAGTACCAATTTATTTGTAGAACATATGGCATAGAAATATTAATCTAAAAATGAATTTCAAACGTTTACATATCAAAAATACTTTTATCCAGGAGCAATGACTATCGTATGATAGGCCAAGTCTGTTCAAGCAGTTATAATTCTGTACTAACTGGTTGTTATTTTCTATGTTTTGAAAGAGGAAACTCCTTATTACAGGAAAACCCTGCCCTGTACCTGTATGTGTTGGGGGGCAACCTTGAGTTCGTACTAAAATTTGGCCTAAAATACTGATTGTTTCTATCTTTATTCAGAAATCAGTGTATTTGTTTCTTGAGAACAATAACTTTAGAGCAGAAGCATCGGAAAAGCATGTACAGGAAATGAGTGTCAAGGAGATGCTAAAAGGCCAATTCTCACCACAATGATGATGGGAAAAAATGGCAGATGAAATTCAAGACATTCATATATTTTATAGAAATGAGGGAAAGGCTTCGACAGTTTGGATACCATACACCATTGCAGAAGGATTTAGATTAGCATAAAGGGCCAAATAATAGAGAATAGCATGAAAGAAGTTCTAGCCTGGTGAGAACTAGTGAACCAATGATCAAGGGGTTTTCAACACTCCCTCATAGAGCTTTCTAGATGGGGATTCAAGATCTTTTAATTAAAAATGCAGTACAAGTACAAGTACCCACTTTCGAAGGGCGAGATTCAACTGGATGGCTGGTCAGTATGTAAAAAAGTGTTTTGAAATTCAAAATACTAAACCGTAGGTCAGGGTGTCCACGGCCTTCATTTGCACAAAAAGGGCAACTACACACTGGTTAAGTCACCGTAAATGGGTTCGAACAATGCACATTAAGGAAGAAGACAAATTCTTTGGCAAAAAACATCAAAGAAGGAAACCACCCACTTTGACTACGAAGCAAGAAGAGTTATTTGATTTAGAGGCAAGGATCCCTGAAGATAATAATGGGGTGGTAAATGTTGTTCAGAATTTACCCATTGCATTAAGAAAGGGAAAAAGATAATGTGTTAAACATCATATTTCTCAATATGCTTGCAATGACAATCTCTTTAATAAACATTGAAGTTGTATTGTTATGTCACATAAATTCCTACCTCAGTTCAAGAAGCCATGAAAACTAAACATTGGACTCCAGCCATGGGAGAAAAGATGAATGCATTACAAAAAAACTGAACATGGGAAATATTTATAGTGAAATATAATGCAAATAGAACAATAAACAACATAAAACTAAACTGGTTACCAGGGATATACTCGAACTTATGGAATTGACTACAAGAACTTGCTCTGGTAGCAAACATGAATGCTTTTCAACTTCTTCTTGTTTTGGCAGCTCATTTTGATTGAGACTAACACCAGTTGGATGTGAAGAATGTCTTTCTTCTAGGAATTTTAGAAGAATTTTACATGGAAATTCTGCTAGGATTTGAAACTCAGTGAAAGAAACAAGGTATGTCTCCTAAAGAAGGCCTTATATGGTGTTAAGTGAATTCCAAAAGCATGGGTGATTTACGAAAGCAATAGTTTCCTTTAGGATACAACCACAGTTTAAGGAAATCCTACCTTATTCATAAGTGTGGATGATAAGATTGTGATAGGAGATGATGAAATAGAAAAATCAGTTTTAAAGGAAAATTTGGTGGTCCAATTTGAAATAAAGGACCTAGAAAAACTCAAATAATTTCTTGGAAAAGAGATTTCTTATTCCAAAATGGTGAGCTTCATCTCTCAGAAAATATGTACTTAATATCCTAAAAAAAACAAGTTTTTTATGTAGAACCTCATATGCTCTAATTAAATGAAATCATAAAATTGGAACTGAAGAGAGTCCTCTTGTAAGAAAGATCCACTATTAGAGATTGGTAGAAAAACTTATTTATCTATCACACACAAGACCAAACATTGTTTATGTAGAATGCGGTATGTTAGTTTATGCATGATCCAAGGAAAGACACATGCAAGTAATTCACAAAATTCTTCAATACTTATAGTCAAGACGGATCACCGTTAAGGAAAAAAGACACTGACCCTGAAGATAGATATACTGATGCAGATTTTATTAGCAACAGGAAATCCATCTTTGAGTTGCATGTTTCTTGGAGGAAGTCTAGTAATTCAAAAAAGCAAAATACAGGATAGAGTATTTCGTTCTAGTACAAAAACTGAATTTTGAGACGTTGCTCAAGATGCATGAAGGACTCTAGATGAAAATCATAGCAAATAACCCTAAAACAAAGCTCGACATCCTTATGCAATTGTATTATGATGACAAGTCATCCATATAGATTGCCCATAATCTAGTACAACATAATAGAACCAAACATATTAGCATTGACAGATATTTCATCAAGGATACTTTTGGCAAAGGTCTTGGTTACAACCTATTTCCCCAATAAAACTTCATATGATGGACATTTCCACTAGTGTTTTCCTTAGGACACATTCTAGAATCTTGTAGGAAAATTGGAAATAATCAATATTCACTTACCAACTTGAAGGGGGTTGTTATAAATAAGGGATTATTAGGATGAAAATATTCTCAATATATGCATAGTAGTGATTAGGAGAAAATATTTTTAGAATCTTCGTGTTCATTTCAACATATTTTTATATTCTTATTTTAAAGAGATTGATTGTAACAAATAGAGGAGATGAGAATGTTATTGGTATATTGTTATCAATAAAATAGTTTCTAATTTCCTTACATTGTTCAAGTGTGTTTGCTTGCAGTAAATTGTTTGAAAATTGTGGTATAGCTTTTACCTACTCAAAAGAAGGTTAAAAGGAGGAGAAAGGGTCATTTTCCATGTAGCCAACCATTTGGGCCACTTCATTGATGTCTTGAAAGGAAGTTACATGTGATAACCTAGGGGAAGATGATGTGGAAGAACAAGAAAAATCCAAAAGGGTTGAATTGATGAAACCAAATTGAAATGTTGATCAGCAACAAACAGTTTCCCTATCTCAGTCCCGAGGACAGGACTGATAGTGTACTGGGAGGCATTCATAGGTTAAGATTTAACGTAGTTTAATATTGGGAAGTTATTTTTATGATAATTTTGGATTAGGTAATTACAGATTATGATGCAACTGTTAATGTGAAATAAAGTTGGTTTGTAGACTGGTAAAAGGGAACTAAGGCGTAAAACTGTTATTTCATGTGTTTCTATGAAACCCCATGTAAGGAGAAAACGGTTGGTAAAGGGAAAACCCTAGATGTGTTAGGGAAATCCTATGTCTATACTCAAATCAGGCCTAAAAAACAAATTATTTCTATCTATATTCAGAATTCAGCGTGTTTATGTCTTGACTCCAACACCACAAGCAACAAAAATAGCCTACATGTCCATTATTAGGAATCTACCTATAATTCAATTTAGTTAGTTAATCAGAAACTCTCAATTTTCCTAACGGTGAACCTTGGGGAAGCGTTACTGTTGCATCTTAATAACCAGGATGCATTCTAATCTAAGTTCTAATTTTGCAAACAGACTGGTGCCTGATGGTGTAAGATTGGAAACATTTGACCCTTTCTAGATCCCTCAAATAGAAGGCTTGAGCATTGGGAAATCGGGCATTTAACCAACAAAGATGTCAAGATGTGAAAAATGATACGTAGCTGGGAGAGAAAAAACGTATGATTATAGCCATACGTATCCAATCATATAGCATTCAAGGAGAATATTACCCTCTGTTCTGTTTTCTGTGGCTGTTGGTGAATCCGGAAGAAGGCTACACATTACAGCCTCGGCTGTTTTCTTGTAACTTTGGAGCCCAGAGCCATACGAATTTGAAATGCCCTTTGCCTTAAAAAAGCTTAATCTAGCTAACAAAACCTGCACAAACAATGTTGAATTATTAAGGAAACATACGCGAATAGCAAAAGCCAGCTTTGTACAGTTATAAATCATAATTATCTAGCTAGAATCTTGATCCAGAACACTTGAACGGCACAAGACTTGACTTAGCTCAATTCTGTTCATAAGACAGAAATTTAAGCCGGTCATTGGGCCTTTTCTGCATGATGTCTAGGTACGTAGGTTGCAATAAAATCAGAAAAGCCATCTCTATAGCAACACTCGCAACGCTAATGATTGTCATTCCCAGTTAATCAACTCAAATTGAAACTGGAGGAAAAGATTGAGCTTTTTCTAGTGAGTTCTATTGATCTGTATGAAGATTGTTTGTGTGAAAATTGACATGTTCAAACAGAGGGAGCTTCATAGAAATCACTCGAGGAGTGTGTTATTCAGTTTTTTGGCAAACACAAATTATTAAGGAAACATACGCGAATAGCAAAAGCCAGCTTTGTACAGTTATAAATCATAATTATCTAGCTAGAATCTTGATCCAGAACACTTGAACGGCACAAGACTTGACTTAGCTCAATTCTGTTCATAAGACAGAAATTTAAGCCGGTCATTGGGCCTTTTCTGCATGATGTCTAGGTACGTAGGTTGCAATAAAATCAGAAAAGCCATTCTCTATAGCAACACTCGTAACGCTAATGATTGTCTTTCCCAGTTAATCAACTCACAAATTGGAAACTGGAGAAAAAGATTGAGCTTTTTCTAGTGAGTTCTATTGATCTGTATGAAGATTGTTTGTGTGAAAATTGACATGTTCAAACAGAGGGAGCTTCATAGAAATCACTCGAGGAGTGTGTTATTCAGTTTTTTGGCAAACACAAATTTTTACTATCTATCATTATCTTTTATTTATACCTGAGTTCCAGCATGCTTGTTATCCCAACTGAACCAGCTTGTGCTTCCCCATTCAGCATAGTCTTCTCCATCTTGGCCAGTCACAAACTCAAGGTAAGAATCATCACCCGTAGCATGATAGAGCCAGCTAGCAGCCCATAAAAGCTCATCACCATATCCAGTTGAGTTATAATATGTCTGAACTTCAGGTATACTCTCACTATAATATCCCCTATTTTTGTCAGCAAAAGTGAACAACTGTTTTGCATGCTTGAGGAGTGTGCTTGAATACGAAGAATTAGACTTTTTAAAGACCAAAGATGCTGAGGCCATGGCAGCTGCAGTTTCTGCTGCAATGTCTGATCCAGGATGAGATGCATTCACTTGTGTGAGTGGTCGAGCTTCAGTCATTTCTTCTGGTCTTTCCCAACACTTGTGATCTGCAACAGGATCACCCACCTGCCGTGGTGGTTTTAATACGTCAAAGAAGTTAGAAAAGGTTAACCTAAAAATAGGTTGTTAAAGGCTTGATAGTCCTAATGCACAAAACAAAAAAATGAAGTGGCTGAACATGAAAAGTAAAAGGAGTAATGAGAGTTATTCAATCGTCATACGCACATACAACAAAGAAAGGGAGTCCCAAAATCTAAAATTGATAGCCTGCCCTGTACAAAATCCCTTATCTAATTACATGGCCTGTCATGTCATAGGATTAATACCACAAGCATACCAATAACCTTCCAATAGAAAGGCGATTCTTGAAGAACAACAATATAGATTTTTTTAATTCAATAACTGCAAATGTAGCAGTTTTTCTCTGTAAGGAAACAACATGTTACATCACCATCGGAACTAATAAATATTTGACACTTCTAGTTACAACTTTAAATCGTTTCTCAAACAGCTGGCAAAACATAGCTAACTTATTGTGTAAATCTCTAGCACTGAATAGATCAAAGTCAAATCTTTTAGTCAGGTGAGGATTAAAAAAGAAAAAGTCCTATAGTTTTACCACAAAAAACACTCCAAGAATAATGGAGAGTACCCACACAGAAAAGACAATAAATATATGCATTTTCATATGCAGACTAACTAACGTGCACAGATAGGTACCATAAAATCGAAGTTGTAAAAGACATAAACCTGAATGTAAAGAACATCAGCAGAAGGGTGAGCATTGATGAGATAATCAGTGATCCACTTGAGCGAATCTTGAGCCGAGTCTAACTGGCCAACGTGATCCATTTGATCTCCATATTCCAGAATGGCCCAAGACAACACCGTCGCCGTATATGCCAACGGCAAACCAAATTTCATGTGATCCCCAGCATCATACATTCCTTTTGTGAGATCCAGCTTCGCTTGGCTCCCATCCTTAAGACCCGAATCCCCTCTCCAAGGTATTTTATTGTCGACTAACTCCCCAGCTGCATGACACGAGGGAACGCCATTGTTAACCGACAACAACAACACCTATAGAATAATCGCTAATAGAAACTAAAGAGTCGAATAAATTAATAATCTGGCATTAGCATACCACTGATGCCTTCATTAATATACATTAAGAACCACATTGTGAGATATTGAAATAAAAAACAGAGAAAGACGTCAAAAAGGTGATAGAATGAAATACATTTTTGAACATCGAAGAATTGCAGTGAGGTTTTTAGTGCAGTGGCGTATTTTTGATCAACGGCGCCAGGGGGACCGGGAACTGGAGCAGCTTTATCAGAACCGGAATGACCGAATTTCTTCTTGACGGTAAAAACAATAGCACCGACGACGATGGCCAGAACGACAAATGCGATGAACCAACCGCAACACCCTCCTTTGGACTTCGATTTTTCTCCCATTTTATATCATTAATATTATTGAAATTGCAAAATGCGCTTCACCACACAGTTCAGGGCCTCGATCTGCGTTATATAATCAAACCCTAACGCGAAGCATTGTTGTCGCTCACGGTATCAGTTTCTAAAACGCAATGCTTCTCCTTCTGGCAATGACAATCGCTATCTTTGGAATGAGGTTCGGTTTCGGACAGAACAACACCAACAACCTGGTTTACTGTTTCCGTTTGTGGAGCCGTATTCACAAATCTGTTGACCCGACCCGATACGGTGAGGGTTAAGAAAATGGAGCGGAAATAGCAACGGCGAAGAGTGTTGTTCTCGCGGGAGGAAGCATTTGGCAGTGGATTGAGTGGTAGGTTAGGTACCGTTGGCGGTGTGACTTTTGTCTTTTTTGTTTGCTAAATGACGAGAATGCCTATGTGAAAAGAGGGTCGTGTCGGTGGGATTGAGGGTATAAAGGTAAAAGGATAGTCAACATGTGAGTGATGTGATGCCAGCTGCGTCGGTGGGCTTTTGTTGTTAGTTATTGAATTGAACGGAGGGACGTAGTCTGGTGTGGAGTGAGAGGGACCCTCCATCTGATGCAACCACCATCAACCATTCGTTTTGCTTCATCTTTAATCAACATGAATGCGTTGCTAAGCAACGGCCACGATTTCACCCTTTCTCAATTTTAGTTTCATTTAACATATTTTTGCAATAGAAAATATAACATGATAATACTATTTTGTAAATTATTTTCTAGTTAATATTTGAAGCAACATATTTGCTGGATATAAAGTCCTAATCAAAAGGGAGGATGGTAAACAATCCTTCATTTATGATGTCATGTACATACGAAATTAAATAAAGTTGTTAAGTCTAGAACAATTATTAGACAAGGATTTTCTAATTGACATGGGGATGATATGACTAAGAGTTTTGTCAAAAGAAAATGTTGGTTCTTAAGACTCCCTTGTCGCATAATAAGACATTTTAAGTAAAAATTGATGTAATAAAGTATGAATGTTTGAATGCTATAGTGTGGGCCGATGATTCGGTTTGAACTTAACTGTTAAAATTTATTTTAAATTGAAAAATTAGTTTAATTTAAATTGAACTCGGTTACAAAATAATAAAAATTAATCAAACTGAACAATACTCAAGCTTGCTAAACTGTTTTGAAGCATTTAAAACTGAATTATTAAAAACATAATTTGAGGCTTTCCACTTAAAATTATATATTTGAGGCTTTCCGATTAAAGTTATACATATATATATATAATTAAAAAATTAATAAGTAATAAAATTTAAGTATAGATTTAATATCTGCATTAAAAAAGAGGAAAAAAAATAAACATAATAAAAAAATTTATAAACTTATAATTCATAAATTATTATTTAAAAAGACAATAAACAGCATATAATAAAACAATCTATAAATTTATTATTCATAAATTACTATTTTAAACTTTTAAATTGAGATGTTTTATTTATTTTTTAATCCAAATCATAAAATAATTTATAAATTTATTATTCATAAATTATTATTTTAAACTTTCAAATTGAGATGTTTTATTTACTTTTAATCCAAATCAGGAAAAAATTTCGGGTTAAATATGTTTTTAGTCCCTAAACTATTGGTCGTTTTTGGTTTTCGTCCCTTTTTCAAAGGTTGTACAATTTGGTCCTCATTCTCTTCAAAACGTTCGTTTTAGTCCTCGGAATTTTGGTTTTAGTCCTCATTTGTTGTTAAATGAGGACCAAATTTTTAAACAATGTTTAGTTTTCGAGGACTAAAACAAACGTTTCGAAAAGAATGAGGACCAAATTGTACCTTACTTTGAAAGAGGGACGAAAACCAGAAACGGCGAATAATTTAGAGACTAAAAACATATTTAACCCAAAAATTTCGTATAATAAAATTAAATGATTATCTTAGTTTTAAAATAGGTTTAGTAAATTAAAGAAAATTAAATATATTCAATTAGTTACATATTTAAATATGTAATAGTCTAATTAAAATGTTTGTATATAATTTTTTTACATGAATGTTTATATTTACTATAAATAAAAATTTAATTATATTTTTTTTATTCAAAATGATTTTTTTTTCTAAAAAAAGTGTTTAATACAATGGACTTGTCCTATAGAACTTTTAGGAATATTTTAGTCTTATAATCTTTTTCAATAGAAACTTTATCTTAAGGTTTTCTAATCTAAGTTATATGAATCAAAGTCAAAATCATATAAGAAAGACCAAATTAACAAATATAATCATAAGACTAACAAATAGGTATCATGAGACACATTTTGGAAACAAATTTATATATATATTTAAAAAAATCATTCGATCCATGGATATCAACACGAAACTACCTTCTCCTGTCTTCTCAACTAAAGTTTTGACATGGTTACAAAACGAGCAACTGATTGACCAAATTCTACATTAACATTGTGTTTGTTTTCAAGTATATTTTTGTTAATGTTAATTGCCTAAAACGGATTTTGGATTGATTTTATGTTCGTTTTAAAAGATCTGTGAGCTGCAAATAATTACATGATAAATGAATTTTTCAATGTTCGATCATATGTAAGATTTCAAATTTATCATCAAATATCTATATAATCTCTACATTTTTTATTTATGATTATGTGTGATTGTATTTGATATTCGTTCATAAAAAAGTTGAAAAGAAAAACAACAATAATAAACATAATAATAAAAGAATTATTTTTCTCTTCTAATAATAATTTTAACAAATATATATAATATTAGCTATTATTATTTTATAATATTTTTATTAAAATATTTTAATAATCTTTAATTTTTATTAATTAAACCATTTTTTATGTGTTATTATCGAATAAATCTTATATTAATTTTTATAAACTTTATTTTCAAGTTCACAGTCACTCACATTTAAATCTCCTAAAAAAAATAACAATTAAATCTCAAATTCTCTTAAATTCATTTACTCTCTCTTCCAAATTCATCAACTAAAATTGAGACAAACAAAATAAAACTCTCAAACTAACCATTAACATGTTATATGGGTGATACAATTTGATTAGAATGTTACTAAACAAAGTACCAATCAAGAGCACGTTCACACAAAAAATCCCAAACAAATTTCACATACATAAATTTACTTTTAATTTGAGTAAATAATTAAAAACAAGTTACCTCTCCAGTAGCATTGTTTATTTTAATTGCAAACTGTTTTTTGTTGGAAATTTTAATTACTAAACTAGTTTTAACTCTTGCGTACGCGCATGACGTGTTTTTTGTTTTGGTTTTTTTAAATTTTTTGTTAAGAAAATTCATATTATCATTATATTTAAATAAATAACTTTTTTTTATATAACTAGATTTAAGTGTTATAACTATTATAGTTATAAATATAATATTTAAATAAAGAGTTTTATTGTATGAAAATAATTAATTATTTAATCATATATATTTAATAATAATAATAATAATAATATAATTAAAAATAAATAATATTATTTTAATATTGATTTTTATGCTAAAATAATGGATTATAGAAAATATATTTAATAATATCAATATTGATCATAGAAATGAATTATATACTAATAATAATAATAATAATCCTATTAATGATAATAATACCACTACATGTAGATATTGACAGAAAAAATATATTAAAAAATATTGGTATATAGAATTAGACGTATTATTATTATTTTTTAGAATGATAAATATTAAGATAAAAAATAATATCAATTTATGATTTTTTTGTGTTAAATTATAAAATAATTTTCTTAAATGATAAAAAGTTAGAATTAGACTGTTTAATTAAATATTATATTAAATGAAACACTTTAGCTTATTTTTTGTTGGTATTGTTCGTAAATTTATGACATAAAAATTAGACGACGACGACTACTAATAATAATAATAATAATATTAATAATAAAAATAATAATGGTAATACAAATGATACTACTACTAATATAATAATAATAATAATAATAATATCAGTTTTAATAATAATAACAATAATAATTATTATACTAATAAAAATAATAATATTACTAAATAAAAATAAAATATTAATACTAATAATGTTGATGCTAATAATAATAATAAAGTAATAATATGATAATAATAATTTATTGTTATTATAAAAATAATAATAATGTTAGTAGCAATACTAATACCAATACTATATTAATAGTAATACCAATATTAATTCAAATAATAGAACTAATAATGATATTAAAACTAATAATAATACTAATAATAATCATACAAATAATACTAATATTAATAATATTAATACTAATAATAATAGTGACATAAATAATATAACACAAACATAATAATAATATTAATACCAATAATAATATAAACAATACTGATAATTATTCGACAGAAGCATAAGAACATCCACTCAGGGAGCAACCAATCTATACCTCAAATTCATCAAAATACCATAATGGCCTTCAGACAAACAATCTCAAGGTTTATTAGATTACAAATTCTTTTTATGATAACTCAATATAAAATATTATAAAATAAATCCAAAGATAGTGAGATAATAACAAAAAAATATAATTAATTTGAAAAATTCTTAAAATATTAAAAACAATCTCATGAGTTGTAAGTACAAATTATTATGTAATAAAAAAAAACAAATACGAAAAATCAGTTGATAGAACATGGTGAAAATAAAAGTATTGTCCTCTTAAACAAGTGTCCAAAATTATAGTGTAAAATAAACAGTTCAATATTTTTAGTTTTTATAGATATAATCATCATGTTTGATTTTAGAAAAAATGTCTTCTTTACGTGTTGATATTGTTCTAAGTTGTTTTTTACATTTTGTATTTATAAAAAATAAGATTATAAAATATGATGTTTTATAATTGATAATTGGTTTAAAATAATAAAACTTAATTATCATTGAGTTGTTTGATTATCTTTCAAGTAAGGGAAACTAGTTATTTTATTGCATGTGAGTTGTATATTTTGATTGAAAATTGTATGTGTTGAATTTGATTCATGCTGTGTTTGGAATTGAATTGAATGGTTTGATAATTTAATTGAGTTTGGTGGTTTAGTTATTATGATTGAGAAAACTAAAGAGCCGAATAATTGTTCAAATGAGTTTAAGATATACAAACTCTATTGAACCATTTCTCTTGAAATATAATTACCAAATTGAGCAATTGATTAAGTTTCATTTCACTTAAATCACAAATATAAGTGTGTTAAAATATGGTATGGTGCAATATTGGTTTAGCGCAAGTTTGGTGCAAGTCTCGAAGCATTTTTGCTAAAGACTATTGAGTGTCCCTTTTCATTATTGAGTAATAATGCTTTGGTGCTACTAAGTGATGACATGACCCCATTGAACGCCATCTTGCACTGCAGGTTATGAACAATTTTAGTTCTAAGTGCGAAGGAGACTAACATTGTGATTAGTAGGGTAATAATCTTTTTGTTTATTGCTATGAAAAGTATAAATATTACTGGAAGAACACGTCTACCGTGAAACTCAATATTAAAAACATGTATCTGGATAATTAAGTCTAGAGTTAAATGTTATCTTTTCTTTTATGAGTTTTTAGTACTTTATAAATGTTTATCTTGTATTTGATATGATTCAACTCATTTATGATATTTCTTCTACGCACCAACTTACCATGTCTTTTTCTTTTTTCTTTTGCGATGATTACATACATACAATGTAAGTAAATAACGAAATTTGTAATAATATACCTTTAGTAGTGAAAGAGGAAAATATACTAAAGTGATTTAGTTTTAACCACTTGATTACATAGTTTATTTTCTTTTGAAAAAATTGAATAGTTTTTAATATTATGGACATGTACTGTATTATTAGAATTATTAAAATAAATAATTATATTAATATTTGATATTACTTCTATTTACATATATGTATTATAAAAATTTATAATATTATATATTATTAAATGAGATGTTATATAAAAAAAATAAAAATTATATATAATACAATTTCATAAAGTTCCCTTGCTTTTAGGTTTTCACATTTAACTCATGAGGGCAAATATGCTTTCATGTCGCAATATTTGTAATGAATTCACCATATATCTCTTATATTACTATTACCTTTGACCCTTATTGTGGTTGACAAAACACAAGCACCATGGATGGATAGATAACGAAGAGAAAGCACTTACCACTAATGGGACCATGAGTGGATGTTCCATTATCAACTTCTGTAAGTATCACAATGATGAATAATCAGACATTACCATTCATCATCTCTCTATAGAGTCTACTAAATTCATCCAACAAGTTATTTTAAACACAGTCAATTTTTTACGAATGAAAATATGAAATATTAGAGTTTTGTAAAATATATGAATCTGGACAATAATTACTTCGTGAAAAACTCAGAAACTTCCCTTATAATAACACACATACAGTCTTGCAAAGTCGTATGAAGAGTTTAATTTCCATGTACTATTAGTAAAATTAACTTTATAGTTTAATCAGTGTTATTTATCAAAAGAAATATTGTTCCTTATTTTACCTAACGAAAGTATTAAGTATTATTCCTTCGGATAATTAATTATGAGTTCAATCTCAATATCGTCTGTGTAACTGAAAACATATCTCGCTTTAATGTTTCACTGTATTTTGGGAAATTGGTTTATGAACCATTAAACGAAAGTATGTTTGAAGAAAAAAAATATTATCATTGTATATTTATCAATTATGTTAATTAAATTTTAATTTAATCTTTTCACATTTCTTTACTAATACATAACTATTAATTTATCATTATTATATGATGAAAGTGAGAGGCGTGAAGGAGCGTATAGAAGGCCACAGTGAACCCAAATCCATGGTTGGGTTAAGTTAGAGCGTAGAGCGTAGAGTAGAGAAGAGTATCCGCCGTATGTATATGTACATGTATATATTCATCAACAGGAATCGAAGAAATTACAAATTAAGCACAAAATCAAACGGCTCCATTTCTCAACTTCTCTTCCTCCTTCTTCACTTCTCGTCACATTCTTTGCTTTCTCTATAAACTCATTTCATTTTCGGATTATACACGATTCTTCCTTCTTTCTCTCACACCAGACAGGTATTACACTTTTCTCACTCCATTTTATTTTCTCAAGGGTACATTAAATTCAACAAGGTTCTCTTTCATGTTGTTGTTGGCGTCCTTCTTCTTGAGTTCCATGTTGCAAACCGATCTTTATTTTACTTCGCCCTAATTCGAATTGTGTGTTGTTTGGAGTCAACAACGCAAACGAAACCCGTTTTTCTCAGCTTCCACGTGTGTTTACAATTTCAATCTAAATCAGCACGCAACCGATTGTTGTGTACTTCATGGACCTCGTTTGGCTTTGGTTTCAATTTGCGCTGCACAAAGTGATGTTTCCCATTGAGAAGCCTAGCGTTATGTGAATATACGGCTTTAATTTGTGTTGAACCTAGTTTTATGCTTAATCCTCTTTGAAATGAAATTCGTTGTAACTAAATTTGTGCGTTTTCTCTCATATTAAAGCAATTTTAATTAAAGATGGGTATATCTTAGACTGACAATTCTTCTTCAGTTTCAGTCTCTGGGAAGTCTTGGAAGCTATCTTGATTGACTTAACCAATTATCTTTTTTTTTCTTTTCCATGGCAGGGATACACAATGATAGGATCTTTTATTACGAGGGTACTTGTGTATGTTCATGCTTTACTAAATCTCTGGCCGTTTTTGTATGATGCGGTTTTTCTTTATTTCTCAAGATTTATTGAATTTGTATATTTTCATCTACTTGTTGATAGGATGGTTTTTGGCTATGCCTTCCCAGCCTATGAGTGCTATAAGGCAGTTGAAAAGAATAGACCAGAAATTGAACAGCTTCGCTTTTGGTGCCAGTACTGGTAGATTGCTTATCCACCATTGGTGTAAAACTTGTACATAGCTGTTGGTAAATGCAATATTGAATTCTTTTTGTACCCCCTTGTGTTGCAGGATTTTGGTAGCTGTTTTGACAATATGTGAGAGGATTGGTGATACTTTTATTTCTTGGTAATGGATAGTATCTTCTAATGGATGCAGAGAATGCTATGCCTTTTCTGTGATTATAAAAAGAAAAAGTTTATTGTGCTTTCCTATTAAATAAGCAGCTTATTTTTCTTGAAGGGTCCCAATGTATAGTGAAGCTAAGTTGGCATTTTTCATATACTTGTGGTACCCGAAAACTAAGGTATGAAATTAACTACTATGGTAGAATCTTGTATTGCTCCATTATTTGTTTCTCTTCAACTTGATGGTTGAATTTGATATCATTACCTGTGTTAGGGAACAACATATGTGTACGATTCTTTCTTTAGACCGTATGTTGCAAAACATGAGCCAGAAATTGATCGCAACTTATTGGAACTAAGGACAAGGGCAGGAGACATCGCAGTTTTGTATTGGCAAAAAGCTGCTACCTATGGCCAGACTAGAGTATTTGACATTTTGCAGTATGTTGCAGCCCAATCAACAACTTCGCCACGCCCTACTCAGGTAGTTGTTGAGCTTATCTTGGCTGGTCTACTTTTATAATCGGCGAGTGGCTAGCTATACTGAAATTTCTGTGCACATACTTTTATACTTTTTCTATATCATCAGACTTCGTATCTGCTTGATTCTGCATATTCTGGAGAAAGCATCGGATCGTATTTTTGTCAACTTCTTATAACTTTTGGGAAAAAAATTACTTGAGAAATAAGCTTTCCAAACCACGAACTTGGTTTGCTCTGCTTACCCTTCATTCTTATGTTGTTTAATTCCAGGACACACGCACACACACATATTTTGACATGTGTGACGTAACTATATATAGATGTGCATGCCAATACCGAATTCATCTAATGGCAGTTAATACTATTATTATAGGAGGGAGATATATTTTGCAAATGTAAAGGATTGCTTTACAATGGTGCTGGTGCTAGTGCTTTCCATGTTGTCATATTGATCAATTATCTCCAATTTCTGCAGCATTATTTGATATTTGATTGATTAGTTCGTATCTGGAAAGAGTATTGTTAATCTGGCATATTATTTGAAAGCTTTTTTTTAAAAAAAAGTAGGGTGAGAAAAGTGATTATTTTTCCAAAATAAGTTAATTATGGTTTTTCTTTGCGGTATCAAATGCCATCTCCATGGCCTTTCTCCCATTAAAATCTCTTCAATTTCACAGCAACCATCAACTGCGAGGGTGCGTCAACCCCCATATACTGATAGCCAACCAGCGGCTGCAACAGAACCACGAGCTGAAGATCCATCTGCTACCTCTAACACATCAAGTCAGCTCCAGAAAGTAGCAGCAGAGGAACCCTCTACTGTAGCAGCAAGTTTAAAGAGTCAGAAGTCCAATTCTATGCCTGAAAATACCAACCAATCCGTACCTGCCGAGGAAGAGTCAATGCAGAATGTAGCAATAGCACCTTCATCCTCTTCTGCAAATGCAGATGAGAACCCTCCCTTGGAAGATACCATAATGGAAGAAAGTATTAGGGTTACACGAGCTAGACTTAGAAACAATCGATCAGCTGGAATCCGTTAGGACATCAACAGTTTCAACTTTTAGCCTGAAAAAACAATGGTGGGTGTCCAATTGTAAAATTTTATGTAAATCACTTGCCTCAGCTTCATTCCATCTATTGCTTTTTTTCTTTCTTACGAATAATTCTAATTTTTTTACCAGATCTTATCATTCTTAACTCCTTGTTAGACGAAAAAAAGTATAAATGCTCATTTTATTTCTCTAACATACTGACTATTTTCTTCCACTTTATATTCTACTTGTAAATATATAAAACGTAAAAAAACGAATATTTTATATATTTTTTATTTTTAAAATATCAAGCATGGTAACTTATTTAAAGAATTATACGTATAGTTTTATTTTATTGTCTTGTTTATAAGTTTGATCGCCAAATAAATTATTAAACAAGTTGCAGCTATGGAAAAGTGTACATTTACTAGGTTGCATGTGATCCTTCCATGTCGCACTTAGTGTTGTGAATTTCTATGTAATAATGAAGGAAACAAACTTCAAATTTTTGGCGTGCCCCCAACGATGTGCCAACAATGGGCTCTTTCCAAGGATGAATGTTCTAGTAAGGATATTTGATGACTTCTTAAATTGTATGCAGTGATGTATATGTAGTCTCTTTTTTTTTCTTGTGCATGTACTAAGGATTTCATGTATTATTTGTAACATGAGAGTGTATCCTTTCGTCTGACAGTAAAGATATTAGGTCTTTTGTGTTGGTATCACATATTTATGTCACGTTAATGATCAAGATTTTAGACACTACAGTAGTCTGTAAAAGCGAAGATTAGCAAAGCATGTATGATTTTTTTTTTCTAAATACGAAATGACCAAGAAATGTAGGTGTACCAGTTTTGCATGTAGGTGTACCAGTTTTTTTTATTAAAATTTGTGTAAATTAGTATTAAAATATGGATAAATAGTTGGTTGATAACAACAATTATTTATATATTTGTTTCTAGTGCAATAAAAAAAAATTATAACAACTTTAATTTTATTAATTTTGTTTAAATTTTATTGGTGATTAATATGATTGAACATGTCTTAATAATTATCACAGATTTGTTAAAGAGAAAATTAGTGTTAATATACAATTAATTTTGAAGAAATCAATAAGAACCTTCTATTTACAAAATAAAAAATAAAAAGTTAGCTACATATTAATGTTCATTTTTCTTTAATAAAGAAATTTAATAATTATATTGAAGACCAAAATTGTATTTAATTTAACATTGATGGAACTCAAACAAAATAATTTTTTTGTAATAAGATTATAATTTTTTTTATATTGAAAACACAAATTTATTAATACTTATTAGACATTGTTTATCCTTAACAAATTTATAACCCTGCATATAACTTTTTAATGAATTGATATTTGATAATTAATGACATTTTTATTTATATATGATTAAATAAACTTGAAAAATACATTTTTAAGAATGATTTTTGTAAAAAAATTAATTAAAAATGTATCTATCAACATATTTAACTTTTGGAATGGTGTGAATATTTACTCATAAAATAATTATTAGTTTTTAAAGTAAAAGTTATCTCAATGATGTATTAAAAAAACCGTTAAAAGATCATTATGTACAAATAACTTCGAACTACACTCTCCCTTCCATCAAGAAATTTTTTTTACATGAATTTTACTCAATGACCTCTTTGATAAACTTGATAATTGCCAGGAACTGGAACCTAAATAAAATAATTGGTTCTGAAAAACGCATAATTAAACATAGTACAACAACAATACACATTGATATTTTATTTTTGTCAGGCCTGAGGTGGAAGTGAAAACAGAAACAAAAGCAATAATGAAATTTTTTGTTTGATTTGAGGTGAGTTACAAAAAAAGAGAAAGGAAGGTAACCATAGAAGAAAGAATTATCCAAACAGGTGCTCCGATATGTATTTTCAAATTTGGAAATGATTTTCAAAACATATGTTTTATAATTTTTTTTATATTTCAAAATATACTTTTAAATTTAGAATATATTTTTGGATTTCGAAATATCGGAACACTCATTCCTAAATGCATTAAAAGAATAATTTTTGAATTAGTGAATCCAAAATTTTATTTTAATGATATTTTAAAAAATAAATAGAGTGAAACTTTATTACTGATAAGGTTCTAGTGATACAAATTCTAGCAGACTAATTTGATTTATTACTCTCAAAGGTTAGAAACTAATTATGCATACACAAAATATATCCAGTAATGTTTGACACTATATGCTTCTGGATTCTAGTGTTGGAGATGAATGAGCCTATACTCAATTTGTAGGAAGCAACTGTTACTAACGAGAATCAGGCGAAGAAATTGTAATGAATTACACTTGCTTAAAAAAATCACGTGAATAAAAAAACAACTTATGAAGGATTACTCAGATGGGGAAATATCGAAGGATCAAATTATTGGTGGTGTCAATTTCAAGAAATCTCTCACTCTTTGCTATATAAATTTTAGATTTGAATCTATCAATTAATTAATGGAAATGTATAATGATATTAGAAAAAAAAAATAACAAGAAATGTAGTCATAATAAAGAGCAACATTAATTGTCCGTCAATTAAGTTCTTTTTATGAGATATATGCAATCTGAAAATAAAGGACTTGTCAAAAAATAAATAGAAGTTTGCCTGAACTCAAAAATTTCATTAAATGATTTGCAACTTTATTAGGAGTTAAATGTGAAACATTTTGTATTTAAAAATTATAACTCACCCTATTTATTCGTAAGTTACACGGTAGGAGAAAGACAAATTTACAGTTTGAATATACCTTTGTGTCATCTGGAATAATTTATGGTCTATCTCTTACTTTAATTGTATCGGTTAGTGATTGCTTGTGCGGTAGAAAATTCCACTCCACTCACTGCATTAATAGTCTGGTAGCTCGTCTATAGGCAAAATTGGTTCATTTTCTGAACAAAAAACACCAAGAATTGGTTGATATGAACTTTAAAACTGGTCGACTTTCATCCCCATGTAGGATAAAAATCCAAGAATCAAATTCATATAGTAGGGCTTAGTTAGAAGATATTGGTACCCCACAGTTGTGTTAGCCTTACTCCAGGATCTGACTGAAACCAGTAGTCATCTTCCATCTGCAATAAACACAATGACATGACATGTCTTTCCAGATTTTGATATTTTACAACTCAGAGCTTAAGTTATACATACTTCAAAATCAGTGGGAGTTATTTCTTGAATTCCAGATGCCTGTGATTCATGAAAATTGAAACTTTCAGAAGTATTTTGTTTATCGTCGTGGCTTTCTAATAATCCCACACCTCTCTTTATGCATTGCTCACTGTTCCATGATGGATCCATTAATTTCACCCGTTTGACACTATCATCTTCATACTTGCAGTCGTCCTTGCTTCAAGGGTTAAAAAGTTCAGCAGTTAGTAGAAGACTCAATACAGAGGAAAAATCACCTTTAAACAAACAAAGATTTAACATAATAATAAAGAAACTTTTGCATGCAATGTTTACCTCAAGAGGTACAAATATATTGGTCCAGTGGCGCTTCTAACAATCATTTTGTACTGCCTTTGCCGGAAAACTGATTCCTGCTCATTTGAGTGAGGAGTCAGTTAAAACTCGTGATACACCAAACCTTTTGAACACCCAAGTTAGTCGAAAGTAGATACCACCTCATCAGGATCAGGGACCTCGATGAAACTAGCTTTTGGAGCCTTGATTGCTATAATTTCTTGATTCTGTGAAAATAGTAGATAATAAGTAAAGTGGCCATAATGGTAAATAGATATATCTTCATAAAATCTAAGCGTATAGAAAAAAAAATGACCTGGAAGCATGGAAGACTAAGAATCTCTTCCTTGGTCAAAAAAAGGTACCTAATGATCAAGCAAGCTTACCATCAGGTAAAGAAACCTATAAATTGGAACTAAAATACAAGGCAAGTTGTCAGAAATTCCTACTTCTGAGAGCTTTCACTTTCCTCTAGGTTTCTTAGAAGCTCCTGTTTTTTCCTGAGAAATTAAAATGGTAATTGTTTTAAAAGAATTGATCAACCATATGGAACTTCACGCGATATCACTTTACAAACAGACCTTATACAATCATCAAGTTCGCATTCCCTGGCATATAGACTTTCAACTTCAGCCTGTATCGAATCAAATTGTCAAAGTTGGACTGAATCACTAACACAAGCAGTATTGGCAGGTGGAGCTAAAATCCTAAGAACAACATGCATTTTAAACTAAAATTGGTGATCAATTACATCAGTCCAAGGCACGAACAGAAGTTGGCTATATTATCTGCATAGGCATATTTAGTTCAGGATAGAAGTGGCGAGACCAATACATTCGATCCGCAATATGAGGCTTATACCCTATCTATATTTAAATAGTATCAGAAGAAATGGAATCATGTTACATTCAGATTTTGCCTCGACCAAGAAGCTTATTAAAAGGTATCTATCATGGATTTGTAAGACACACAAACGTCATACAGACACATGTCAAGCATAAGCTTGAGTTTCTACATAACAAAGATACTCATACAAGTGTTCCTCTTAAGATGCATTTATGTGACCTGAAAATTTTCTTTTCGCTTCTAGAAGAAATATGTTGAACATACCATACCATGGCTTCAAAAGAGGCAAAGTAGGTTTTCATTTTTCAATATAATCGAATGTAAAAATTAAGTCATGTTTACACTTCAAAGCAACCATGCAAGCAGTCTAAAAGCAGGAGATTTGAACATAGTCCATTAAAAAAGATCCAAAACCTTTAGACCGTTTATTTGGTTCTCCAGTTCTCGTGGCCCAAGTCCATCACATCCCCTGCTCGTAAAACACAACGTGTATCATATATACAGGAAATCTGATAAAAGAAACTTCAAAGTAACAAACAAAATCATAATATTTACTTCCACTGTATATGATTTTTTGAAGTTTTCTCTATCAATCCTACTCCTTCAAGAACATTTGTAATGTCATAGATTCTCCTTTTCTGAACCTGACACAATTAAGTTTAGATATATTATAAAACCAGAAATTAAAAAGCCATGAAGCAGAAGTGCATGTACTAATAGCACAAATAGAAAATTTTAAATTAAAAGAACTGGAAGAAAAGATCAAAATATGCCTGACAAAAAGGTCCTTCTGTCAACAAAACTATGAAAGACATTTCTATACCTCCAAGATCTCAGCGGTTTTGTTAAGATCAAGGGTGCCATCCCTAGCATCTTGGATCAAGCTCACAAATTTCTTTGTCAACAGTCCTGTCCAAGGCATATTATAAGCATTATAAAGAGAGTCAGCTTGACAATTGAGTTAAAAAGGGACAGTGGAGTAATACTTGAGTATAGACATACCTAAGGAACTGTCATAACGACAGTTGTTAACCGCAGTTAAATTAGGAGAATCTGATAAGAAAAATACACCCAACATAAACTCCAACAAGATAATAGTTATAATATAAAAGCAACATAATGAAGAGTTTAACAGAATCATAATCTAATAATCTAAAAGAGTGTTACCGGCACTAGGTCTGTGAGTCCCAGATTTTGTGTTTCTAGAAAGTTTTGATTTACCATTTTGCTTTCCTCTTTCGGTAGACTGGGTTTGAACTGGAGGGGGAACCACTTCGAGATTACTTCTGTGACTATTTTCATATCTTTGACTCGGCTGCATATGTAGTTGAAAGTGAACATTAAAGTCTTACAAAAACTACAATTTGGCGGAGGCTCATAGTATATTTCTAATATCTAAAGGAAGGAAAACAAAATTCAATTATAAGCTTACAGAGAGCCAATATTTTTATCATTGATAAATACATAAAACACTGAATTCGCTGAAAGCATGGACTCATCTCTTATAATCCAAAAACAATTTATTAAACTGTGTGCCGAGGAAGAAATCATATGAGTAGGTGAATGTTAGATGTTGTTACAACTGAAATGAATGCATTGTGTGACAACGAAAACAGTGTATAATTTGCATGATGAGATTGTGTTAGTTGGAATCAGGGACACGATCTATCCATCCGATCATGAACAGAAAATGAAAAGCGGACAGAAATTGAAAATAGAAAACTCACGAAGAAATTGGGAAAAAGATAATGGGGAAGGGGAGAAATGTGAGAAGGGGAGTGCAGCAGGTGGAATTTAAATTGAGATGGATGAGAAGGGTCGTGGGATTGATGATGATCCTGGCCGGAAGTCGACATTAACAGAGAAAATAAAGGGTTTGGAAAACAGAGAGAGCGGGAGTGAGAGAGGTAACAGCAACACTGTTATATAGTAACGAGAAATGAAAGAGGGTTAAAGTGAGATTATGAATTTTGAAACAAACAAAAAAAGAAGAGATGTGTTGTTGAGCGAAGAGTGAGTGATGAGATATTGAGATGAGACGAGACTGAATGGCCGCCAACACTAACGCAGAAAAAGCGGTCAGTTGAGTTCGAGTGCACAAGCTACCCCGCCTTTTGTTGTCCTTTCTTTCACCTTTTCTTTTATTTGGGCCTCTCTCTGCCCTATTTTTTCTGGGCCTCTATGTGTATTAGATGAATAATATGAAATATGATCTTCCTATTTATTTTTTATAACATTAGTTTATTATGTAATTCTAATGAAATATATTTTCTTATACACGAGTAAAAATTATAATTCACTTGAATGATATTGCACAAAGAATAATATTAAATTAGTAATAATTAAAATTTAATATAAATTTACCTTTTAAACTTTAATTTATTAAGTTAGATGATGGTAAATAATATTCATGATAATGATATAAATTATTATATTATAGTAAATGAAATATCTTTGTACAAATGGGACGATAAAATTATACTTGATTTAAAAATTAAAAATAATTATATAAAAATATTAAAAAAATCAAAATGATCAAATGTTATTATTAGAAATATTTCGATGAATCATTTGATAAATCATAGAAAGGAAAGCAAATATATAATTAATGGTATACAAAAATTTCTTATATCAAATTAGCTTAATTGTTGAGAAAATGAAAATTGTTTAACAAAAGTTTTCAACCGAAACATAAATTAAAGATTAGAAGAAATATTTATTAGCTAAGAGTTAGATATATTTTTGTGTAAAAAAAATAAACAATAAATAAAAATATTAAAAATAAATAATATTTAAATGTAAAATATAAAAACTCTTTGATTTGAGATAACTAATAATATACTATTTGAACATAACCATTAAAAAAATTGTCATGAAAAAGTTAAACTGAGAGGAAGAAAAACGTGTAATAAAAAATATAATTAAAATTAAGAAAATAAAATTATATATATATATATATATATATATATATATATTACTTAATAAATTATAAGTATTTTAATAATCTAAATGAAAACAAAAAGGAGGATAATTATGAGTATCATAACAAATATGAAACTAGCGTAAGTATGGAGACAATTAATAGGTACATATCATCACTTCACATATCTAATAAAAAAATTAAATATTATTATACACATACTGGTACTCACAAAAGTGGGAATTTCTCATAACACTAAAATATTTTTTTTTTCAATTTATTCTATTTTTTTATTTTTGAGCTTTTAGTTTGAATTTGTTTTTTTTATTTCATTTATTACTTATAATTTTTAAATTTTTTCTTTTCAAAATTAACTTTATTTTCGTAATTCTACCAACAAGATTTTTATCCACAAAATTTGATTTAAAATTTTTAAATTTATTTAAAATGCATTATTATTATTATTGAATTTTTCGTTCGTTTTGTCTTTGTTAAGAATTGGAAATTTTTTTATAAGTATAAAATTGAAAGAATGTTTTCTTTGATTTTATGCCTAATGAAACTGTATCGGAACAATTGGTACCGTTATAGAGTTGCGCAGCGGAATAACTTATAGATAGCGGAAAGCGTGTAACGATCACAACACAAGTTAAAATAGTCGGTTTCAAAAATTGATTTTCTTAGCGAACTTTTATCGAACAGTTGATGTGCTAAGAGTTTTAGGGATCAAGAAAATCAACACAGAATTTTTATCCTGGTTCGAATCAAAAGATTCTACGTCCAGTCGTTAATCACTATAAATAGTGATTAACCTTTTTCACTAAAAATATAGTTTGCAGATTACAATCAGATAATCAAAATAAGCAAAGAATAGAAAACACCTTCCTTCGACAAACGAACGGAAGAACCTGCTCAGCCAACTTGAAGAGAACCGCTCCGACTTGACACACAAAACGCGAGCTTCTCCTATTCACAAGACCAGGCAAGAGCACTCTATCACTTTGAGAACTTCCTCAGACAAACTGTATTCTCAAAATGGCATAGATCCTTTTCACTCACAGAGAGCTTCCCTTAGTCATAAAGCTCTAATACTCTCAATTGAAAAGTACTTTCTAAGAGCTGTGAAGACCTCTATTTATAAGCCTAGTTTCGTGCAGGGTCAAAAACTGAAAAGACATCTCCCAACTGCCACTGATAATCGATTATCAAAAGTGATAATCGATTATTTGTGTTCGTTATGGGGTTTTCAAAAAGTGATAATCGATTATATGATGTGATAATCGATTATTCCTGTATGACTTTGTGATAATCGATTATTGCCATTCTATAATCGATTATTGCAGTTAAAAATGCAAGTTTACAAAGTTTACAAGAATTTCCTACTACATTTAATTTCTATAAATTGCTTTTAACTAATTCTAATATCTTCTTCAACTAAAACTTCTTGCAGCATCATCAAAACAAATTTCTTCAAGATTTATCAATACTCCTTATTGGTAACAAACTGATGTGATAAATGAAATGAATATTTGAATTAGATTTAATTTTTTTAGTTGAATTTATTTTTTGTTTAAAGTAAAGATAACTTGAACTTCTTTCATTAGAAGTGATTTTATGGTGTATTTTTCTTAAGATGGATTCGAAAGATAATGAATAAATGTATTTGAAGATAAAAAATTTGTATTTGTTTTGAAGAATTTGAAGGTTGAAGTAAGTGAATATATGAGTAAAGTTGGTGAAAATTTTGATAAATGTAATAAAATATGTTTTCTAATAAATGAAAATGTAAGATTTTTATTATATATATATATATATATATATATATATATATTGGCAGCAAAATACATAAGATATGAATTTTAATAAACATAGAATGACAAAAATATAAAATACGGATAATTAATATACACAAATATTTATCATGTGTAAATAAAGAATATTTTAATACTTATTTATTAATAAATGAATATATCATACTATTCATACTCCACTCTATCATGGGTAAAAAATTAAATTTATAGTTGTTAAATTTAATTGAATTAAAATTAAAATTAGTTTATATTTTACACGTTAAATTTAATTAAAATTAAAATTTTCACTAGTGCAGAAACGGCTTTTGACGTCACCCAATAGACGTCCGTCCCACGAATCCCCAACGTATATATGTGACCGGTGGCATAATAGTAAATAAGTGGACCTCTAAACGTCCGTCCGTGGTCGAGATGGACGTTTTAAACATTATAGACGTCCGTCACACGCGGACGGACGTTTTATAGGCGTACGTTTTCAATCTCTGAACGTCCGTTCTGAGGTGAGCGGACGTCCGTGCGCGTGGCGAGTACGTTGATTAACCTCGAACGTCCGTCCTGTGAGAGCGCGAACGTCCGTCCTCAGAACGGACGTTCAGAGGACTGACAGAGCCAATCTCTGAACGTCCGTCCTGGGTGAGCGGACGTCCGTGCGCGTGGCGAGCATGTTCATTAACAAAGAACGTCCGTCCTGTGAATGCGCGAACGTCCGTCCTCAGAACGGACGTTCAGAGGACTGACAGAGTCAATCTCTGAACGTCCGTCCTGGGTGAGCGGACGTCCGTGCGCTTGGCGAGTATGTTCATTAACAAAGAACGTCCGTCCTGTGAGTGCGCGAACGTCCGTCCTCAGAACGGACGTTCAGAGGACTGACAGACATGCTTTTTGAACGTCCGTCCCTGGCCGAGACGGACGTTTATAGTGTTGTGAACGTCCGTCCTAGGTGACGGACGTTTAAAAGCTCAACAGTGAAAATCATGTGCACTTGTGAACGTCCGTTCCTGGCCGAGACGGACGTTCATAAGGTTAATAGGCTGTTCTGTGTGTAGCTTTTTGAACGTCCGTCCCAGGTTGAGACGGACGTTTATAATGATATGAATTTAATAGACAACTGAACGTTTATAAGCTGAACGTTTCAAATACCATGGCAGCCATTATAGACGTCCGTCCCCGCATCACGGACGTTTAAAGTACTGACATGTTGTTGAGTATTTAATTGTGTTAAATATTATAGACGTCCGTCCCCTCCCAGGACGGACGTTTATGTACTGACAGGGGTGGTTGGGTATTTAATTCTCTGCAGGTTTAGGTTTAGGGTTTACACGTCCAGTCTGGGGGCACGGACGTCTATAATATTATAGACGTCCGGGCCCTCGTTGGACGGACGTTTATGGGCTGCCATGGGGAGTTGAAACGTTCAGTTGTTCAGTACAATAGACGTCCGTCCTCAGGACGGACGTTTAAAGAACCGCGAATATGATTTTTAAATCGTCAAAGACGTCATATTAGTGACGAAACGGACGTCTATACTATTATAAACGTCCGTCCCCCAGAGTGTCGGACGTCTAAGATTATAAAACCTTTACTACACGAACGTGACCAGTTACCTTGCTCCGCAAACGCGCAACCACTGTTCATCGTCTTCCTCCGCAGAACGCTGCTGCGCCATTGATTTGCAGGTGCGTTTTCTCACTTTTGGACCGTTTAAAATTACATTTAATCCGATTACATTGCTCTGTGATGAAATGTCTTTGATTTGAACCGATTAAAAATTGTTTTGGGTCCGTTTTTTTGCAGACTCTTGCGTGTTCTTGGACGGCTTCCTTGACCTCTTTTTGGACTGCGAGTTAGGCCGTTTAGTCCTCCACTTCCCTCCTTCTCATTTGGAATCAACTTTTCAGGTTAGCTTGTTGGTTGAAAATTTTGTGTATGCATGTATGTGGATTTTGTGTATGGACGTTTTTGACTTATGTTATTGTGTTAAACGATTAATGCGAAATGTGTATTAGTGTATAGACGTTTTTGACTGTTAAATTTTGTGTATGCATGTATGTGTTATTGTGTAAAATGTGTATTAGTTATTGCCATACATTGAGTGACACTTAGTTCCCGTTTGAAATTTAAGACAAACGATTAATCTTTTAATCGTTTGTGTTAAATTTTGAATTGTCCGATTGGACAGTTTGAAAAAATTAATTTTCATAATTTGCAATACCATGTCAATTGGAGTTTAAGGATAACATTGATGAAATTTCGGTTCAGTACTTGTGTTGTTCTCCGGATGCATATTTGATTGTGGTCATCGTTGACTACTCTCATTTCGTGTATTTTGGAGACCAATGCGAAATGCTGCCGAAATTGTATCAATTTTATGACGTAGACTTCAATGCACGTGGCTGAGCAAATTATGAAAATTAATTTTTTTGAATGGGTAGGGCCTAACCTTGTGAGAGGTAAAACACTTGAACTGATGATTTTACGAACATAGTATGGATCGAAGATGGATGAACGAACGTCGCATGAGTGAAGAATATGACAAGGGTGTTTCGCAGTTCTTGCAATACGTTGAACAAAATGCTAAGTCTGTCAACGGGACATATTTTTGTCCTTGTGTGCGTTGTCTTAATCAAATACGCCAAGACTTAGGCAATGTGCGTGACCATCTATTCATGTACGGCATAATGAGGACTTATACCGTTTGGACTTGGCATGGAGAAGTACTTGAGCAGCCTACCACGTCACGAGGAACAAATTATGTGGAAGAATGGATGAGTGACCATTTAGAGGACATGATACGTGATGTCGGTGAAGATAATTTTGGAAGGGCTAATTTGTATGATACTCTTATTAATGATTCAGAGCAACCGTTGTTCCCAGGATGCTCAAACTTTACACGCTTGTCTTCAACTTTAAAGTTGTTTAGTTTAAAAGCAAGGAATGGATGGACCGATAAAAGTTTCACCGAGTTGTTGGAGTTGTTGAAGGAGATGCTTCCAGAAAATAATACTCTACCTATTCGTAATTACGAGGCCAAAAAAATTTTATGTCCAATGGGTCTTGAATATCAAAAGATACATGCTTGTCCTAATGATTGTGTTTTGTACACAAAGGAGTTTGCTTCGTTAAACTATTGTCCAACATGTGGTTTATCCCGTTTTAAAAAGAAATCTGACAGAGTCACTGGTAATGAAGGTAATGATGGTGCACCTGCTAAGGTGATGTGGTATTTGCCTATAATACCTAGGTTCAAACGTATGTTCTCTGTTAAAGAAGATGCAAAGAACCTTAAATGGCACTCTGACGAAAGAAAGTGCGATAATCTTCTTCGACACCCTGCTGATTCTCCACAATGGAAAAAGATTGATGACAAATTCCCTGAATTTGGTGCAGATCCAAGAAACTTAAGGCTTGCACTTGCAACTGATGGTATGAATCCTTATGGAAACTTAAGTAGCAAACACAGTTCGTGGCCAGTTATGTTGATGATTTACAATCTTTCTCCTTCGTTGTGCATGAAGAGAAAATATGTGATGTTGACCATGATGATATCGGGTCCTAGACAACCTGGAAATGACATTGATGTTTACTTAGCACCTTTAATTGATGATTTGAAATTGTTGTGGGAAGAAGGCATCGACGTGTTTGATTCACATGTTCAGGAACAGTTCCGTTTGCGTGCAATGTTGTTTTGCACTATAAATGATTTCCCAGCATATGGAAACTTGAGCGGTTATAGTGTTAAAGGTCATTTTGCATGTCCCATATGTGAAGAAAACACTAGTTACCTTCAGTTGAAGCATGGTCAGAAGACAGTATATACAAGACATCGAAAATTTCTTCCTCGTAATCATCCTTATCGTAGATTGAAAAAAGCATTTAATGGAAGTGCTGAGGATGAGGTTGTGTGCAGACCCCGGAATGGTCAAGAGGTGTACAACGAAGTCAAAAACATTGACATTGTGTTTGGAAAACATCATAAAAGTACCTCTGCAAAGACCATTTGGAAGAAACGATCGATATTTTTTAAGCTTCCATATTGGTGTGAACTTGATGTTAGACATTGTATTGATGTGATGCACGTTGAAAAAAATGTTTGTGACAGTGTCATCGGAACTTTATTAAACGTCAAAGGGAAGAGCAAAGACGGAATAAAGGCAAGACAAGATTTGGCTGACATGGGAATCCGATCTGAGTTACATCCACAGATAATAGGAAGACGCACCTATCTGCCCCCAGCCTGTCACACACTTTCCAAAAAAGAAAAACAAAGTTTTTGTAACTGTTTAAGAAGTGTGAAGGTTCCGCAAGGTTATTCTTCAAATATTAGTAACCTTGTGTCTATGCAAGACTTAAAGCTAGTTGGTTTAAAGTCTCACGATTGTCATGTATTGATGCAACAATTGTTACCGGTTCTTATTCGAGGCATATTACCTCCTTCTGTTAGGGGTATTCTGACACGTCTGAGTTTTTTCTTTAATGCCATTTGCAAGAAAGTTGTTGACCCTCGAGGTTTAGATGAATTGGAAAATGAGGGAATAAGACTACTATGTCAATTGGAGATGTATTTTCCACCTTCCTTTTTTGACATCATGGTACATTTGATTGTTCATCTAGTCAGAGAAATTCGAATATGTGGGCCGGTCTTCTTAAGGTGGATGTACCCAGTTGAAAGATACATGAAGATCTTAAAGGGATATGTCAAGAATCAGTATAGACCAGAAGCTTCAATCATAGAGCGATACGTTGCAGAAGAAGCCATTGAATTTTGTTCAACTTATATGCCATCTTGTGAACCCGTCGGTCTTCCCAAGAGCAAAAACGAAGGAAAATGTGAAGGAAAGGGTGTTCGAGGTGTGACAATTCAAAGTGTTAGCAGAAAAGAAATTGACCAAGCTCATTTGTACGTCTTAAACAACACTGTTGATGTGATTCCTTACATTTCTGACCACGTTAATGAAGTAAAGGCAGCAAACCCAAAAATGAGTGAAAAATGGCATCTTAATGAACATGTGAAAACCTTCTTGGGATGGTTTAAGAAAAAGGTGTATGGGACTCCACATGTTTCTGAAACTTTATTGAGGTTATCTCGTGGACCGAACACAGAGGTCATTACATATGGTGGGTACTATATAAACAATATTTCTTTTCAGACAAAGGTAGAAGATGACAAAAGTAGAGTTCAAAATAGTGGCGTCACACTACAAGCTGAGTCTGTGCACTTTGCTAGTTCTAAAGACAAAAATCCAATCACAGCATCCATCAGTTATTTTGGAATAATACAAGAAATATGGGAAGTTGATTACGTTACTTTTAGAGTACCAGTTTTCAAGTGTAAATGGGTTGATATAAATTCTGGTGTCATGATGGATGACCTTGGTTTCACATTGGTAGACTTGAACAAGATGAATTACACTGATGAACCATTTATCATGGCTAGTCAAGCAAGACAAATATTCTACATAAGTGATCCATCGAATAACAAATGGTCAGTGGTTTTAGAAGGTAGAAACATGCATGGACATGATGATGACGATTCTCTTGATATACTTGAGACAACATCTGTTGCATGTAGACCCACTGAAGACCCAGTTGATGACGTTGCCGATGTAATGCAAGCAATTCGTAGTGATCACAACGAAGGCATTTGGGAAAAAACAATTAATTAATAGGTTAATATTTTCACTTTTATTGACTTTATATGTATGTTCATCATAATTGAATTATTACTAACGTTGTCTAATTGGTTCAGGTATGTCGGCCTCAGACTCAGGATCGGGAAAGAGCAGACGTGGACGAGGCGTCACCCGAGTGGCAGATGTGACATCCGGACGCGTGGATGGTCAGAGGAGGCATGTTGACATTGACCCCAGATCAGGTCATCCATCAGGGTCAAATGCTGATAGGTTTAGGAGTTATCTGGGCAAGTTAGCAAAAAGTCATGTCTCTATCCTTCATGCATGTTGGGATGACGTCCCAGAGGTCGACAAGAACCTCTTATGGCAAGATGTTCTGGTATGTTTAGACTTCATGCAATTTGTGATATACTTATCTGTTAACTTTTCTCTTGGTAACAAGTTTTTTGTTTTAAACAGCAACATTTTGATATTCCAAACACATTGCAAATCAGAAAGAAAGTGTTATCGCATATAGCGATAAGATTTAAGGATTTCAAGACAAGGCTGACACGACTATATGTCTTTGGAGATAGACAACATGAAAATCCATCTCAGCATTATACCTTCACAGAGGAGGATTGGATGCAGTTTCGTGCATCTAGAGAGACTGAAGAATGGAAGGTACGTTTCTTAAGATCATCTTTCATTGATTTTTTATGATTTTAGACTTACTTATATACATGGTTTCACAGCATAAAAGGTTAGCCGCCCAAGAAAGACAAAGGCTAAACGACACACCCCACTTGTTATCACGAGGTGGATATGCAAAACTGGAGAAGAAACTGAGAAAGTCTAGAGCCGATGCCTTGGGACTTGAGTCGCCTGACCTAGCACCTGCACCTGCTAGGTACGAGCTGTGGAAGGCTGCTCGGACTAAATCTGATGGGAACATGACATCTTCCTCAGCTGCCTTGATCTCACAGAGAATTGTAAGTTCAAATTATAAGCAGTTATTTGATTGTGTATCTATCACAGCATGTCTTCTAAGTAACTTGGTTTTTTTATGTGCAGGATGAGTTGGTTGAGCAGCAGACTCAGGGGACATTTGTTGGCCAAGGTAGGGACGACATTCTGACAACGGCCATTGGAAGGCCCGAGCACCCAGGACGTGTACGTGGAGTTCCAGGGGCGATTGGTCTTCGTGACTATTTTGGCCCTACACAGAAAACCCCCCAATCAATGAGTCAGGAGACACTGAGGCAGATGGATCTTCAGTGGGAGGAAAGACTCAACCAAAGCATGAGATCAATGGAGCAACGATTCATGGAGCAGCTACAAGAACAAAAACAAATACAAAGAGCGCTTGAAGAAAAGCTGCATTCCATGACGCAAGGCCACATGGGGGCCGATGAAACTCCCACAGCACCTCGTGTCAGCACTAGAGGATCATGCTCTGCTGTAGAACCCAATGAGTATAGCGGTCAATATGAGCTGTTGGTTGATGGGGATCCCCCACGCATTGTGGCTGTCGGACGAGTGCTTGAGGGAGGGGAGACCATTCATGGTGTTGCCATATTACCCCAGCACGTGCGTGTGACCATTGACGAGGTTCGAGATCCCCAGGCTCAGGTGCCTGTACCCACTCCAGAAATTAACTTTGTGGGGGAGGCCATAGGAACATTTATTGCCTGGCCTAGAGCATTGATCATGTCCCACATCGCGACTCCACAGGTATAATGTCTTTTTCCTTAGTATTTCTATGTTAATTGTCTTCATATAATTGTTTATAAAGCTTTGACGTAAATTCTTATCTTCAGTTCACACGTCCTCAGAAGCAGCCAATTCATGATACAGTCATACATGAAGATGATGACATGGCTGAAGCAGAGGATGATCCTATATCAAAGTTAGTGACAAAATTACCCAGATTGAAGAAAGCATCATTAGAACTATACTGGGATTTGAGGGTATTTGGTCTTCCCCCACATGTGCCAGTTTATATCACATTTTCTGATGCATTGGAGGTGATTGAGGGAGACAGGATGTTGAATATTTCCATCATTCAGTTGTGGTGCATGTAAGTTAGTCAATTTGGACTTTGATATTACTTTTATTTACATTCTTATATAGTTTCTAACGACTTAACTTTGTTGTTTTAGGTACATGGACACAATCGTTGTAGACCAAGGTCGGTCTTCCATGTACGGATTTGTTGAACCTCAGACCATTCAACCGTCTGGTAACACACTTCAAAACAGACAACATTATTTGCAAACATGGATGGATGAGTCCAAAAGAGACATATACCTTGTGCCATACATTGACGGGTACGTGTTTTTATATGTGGTCAGTTTATTATTATAGTTTCCTTAATTAGTTGAATAACTATTTGTCCTTCGTGATAGGTCTCACTGGCAGCTGATGGTTATCATTCCCAAACAATGTAAAATTATATGGTTTTGTTCGTTGCACAGGAAGATGAAAAATGACTTGAGAACCATGCTTCAAGGGTAAGTGTTTCTCCAAAAAATGACTTCAATTTGATGTTAACCTTCAACTTTTATGATAAAATAGTCATATTAATTATACTTTGTGTTTTCAATCTGTACAGAGTTATTGGTAAATCTCGTGGTCAATTGGTTCAAATTTTGTATCCAAAGGTTGTAAGTCATTTATAGTTTCTAATTCATTTATGTTATTGAATGATCAAAATTTTTAACTATTTAGTTTGTTATTTTAGTGTAACCAGCAGGTAAATTCATGGGAATGTGGCTTCTATGTGATGTGTTGGATTAAGACCATCATTCGAGCTGTCATTACAGATGACTGGAATGAGGTAATGATGTATACCTTCAATACATTACAAATTAAAATCATCTTCAACTATATATGAAACAATAATGAATCTTTGTTGAATTTTGCAGCGCTTCAAGACTACATCGCCTATTGCAGAGGACACAATTAACCAGATAAGGCAGGAGTGGACCGCTTATCTTTTACAAAGATGGAGTTAGGAATAGTTATATTTCTTCTTGATTGAACATTGTTTGGTTTTAGTTTTATTTTTATGTTAATAGTTTGGTAGTGGATTGAACATTAAGTAGAATTTTGTTTATATAAAACGCATATTTATGTTATTGGAGAATTGTTCTGGGACATTTTTCTGTTTTTCAGGTGTGGTTCTATTGAGAAAACAAACAAATTTTTAAAAAAAAAACGCCCACTAGACGTCTGTTAGTGTACAGTCGGACGTCTATAGACGTCCGTCTGTGCACATACGGACGTCCCACCCCCAGCGCTACACCAAAATAACTCAGCGAGGATGACGTCCGTCTTCAGACAGCAGCGGACGTTTATGTGGACGTCCGTCCTGATGCAGCGGACGTTTATATAAACGTCCGTCCTCAGACCACGGACGTTTCTATAAACGTCCGTCCTGATGCAGCGGACGTTTATATAAACGTCCATCCTCAGGCAGAGCGGACGTTCACATAGACGTCCGTCCTCAGGAAGAGCGGACGTTCACATAGACGTCCGTCCTCAGGAAGAGCGGACGTTCGTATAAACGTCCGTCGTGAAGGACGGACGTCTGAGGGACGTCTACCGCATAGACGTCCGGCGTACGCCGGACGTCAAAAGGCCAAAATATCGGACGTAAAAAGCCTTTTCTGCACTAGTGTTTCAACGCTCAAATGTACATAGAGGCTGCATCCTTAGTCACCGCATTGCTGCACAACTGGAACCATTGGTATGGATTCTGCATCATGAAACATGTCTGGATGATTTCTTTATCATTTTTACACTTATCAGAGTTTCTCTAACAAAAAGCAAAAAAATATTCCAATAGTGACATGAATGTGCATGAAACGTGGTATTAAAAGAGAGATATTTTTATAAAATCACAATTTTTATATACATTGAAATGGCATTATGGAATAATCCCATAATTTTGCTTCATCATCACTTCCAAATTTCGCGAAACAAACACAAGAGTTTGGAATTAATTTTGAGGTTATTTAAATCCACTGCTTATTTTAGAATAATGAGAATAACTTTTAAATATAAGAAAGAAGATTAATTGGAGTGAATATGAATATTTATTTTACCGAAAACTCTGAATTAGACTAGTTTGTTGTGACTTCGAAAAAGTATATGTTTCTTGTGCAGAAATGACCTCATCCTATCCTAAGTCTGTTATTTTTAGGCGAAACAAGTACAAGACATAATGATTAATGTCTCAAGAATTAATCATCATTACCCCCAAACCTTCACACTAATCATAAAATTCATAAGACACAATGTTCAACTATTCTCATTCATTCATTATCATCACCACGTTTTACATTCTCCAGCCCTGATAAATTAATCATACATATAATGGAACCATATTATTATTATATGTATGTTCATGAACTTAAGATATTCACTGAATTTTCATGCGATATTGATTTCATAAGATGTAGCAAACTATACAGCCAAAAAAGCAATTGGCTATTTTTTACGAACTGCAGCGAACTTTTTTAGGTATTAGGAAAAAAGTTAATAAAATTCAAAACTGATTATGTGATTAATCAAAATCATAAAATTAATTAACATACATTGATTTCATCCCAAAGCTTGTAAACGATTTCTTAAATAAACTTGTATAACACAGGTTAATTTGCCTCAACACAGAATTTAAGTGACTTTATTTGGACCATTATCGGCGTAATCGTGGTTATTTTATTCAACTTAAAATGAAAATATTCATTGTTTCTTCTTAAAAACTTGCCAAAAGAAGGCCAATGATTATATTCTTAGCTTCTAATCTACTACCAATTGGTAAGTAATCATATGTTCTTACGAATCATATTAATGGATTAATTACTTTAACATAAACGAATATCAATAATATATACGTAGGGTAAGGTCATGCCAATGTGCTATTAGTATGATTCGTGGAGGGGAAATCTTAAAGGAAAGATTAGGTTTTTCTTTCCAATTTTAAAGTAATTTTTTTTTATCATTTTAAATTTTGCATAGAGGAAAGAAAATAAACTCTGAAAAGTAAAAGAAAAATTTATTGATTTTATCTCTGATTTAATGTTAACAAATTCAGAGAGTGTGAAAAAAGCAAGATTCAAAAATTTTATTGTGCATTAATTAAACCGCCTAAAAATCAAGATTTTATTTTTACTTCACGTACATATTTTTGATATTTTGCAAGTGTTTATACATACATATACATGTATACATATATATATATATATATATATATATATATATATATATATATATATATATATATATATATATATATATATATATATATAATAGTCATTTTTTGTTACGAGTAAGTCATATTTAATTTACTAACTAATTTTATTTATAATGAGTTAGTTTAAAAGTTTATATACAATAAAATTTCATTGATCAACTTTATTTTGACGTACAATATGCTTTCCAAAATATAAACAAAGTTTCCAAATAAGATTGTATGTTTATAAATATTCTATAAATTTATTCACAAAACTCAGCATATAAGTTTCTAAAATTAATAATTTAATTTACAAATATTGAGGAACTAAGTTTCAAGCATATTTTGTTGCAATTTTTTTAACATTTATTTTTAGAAAATAAATAGATCAATTTTTTTACGCCAGGTGCTTCAAATCACGAAACAGTATACATTTAACTTGAAAAGGGATTTAAGTTGCACTGTGAGATTTAATCTTTGAACCCCAACAATATGATGGTCAAGACATAAGTTGCAATGAGTTGGCTTCTCAGGTTGATTTTGTTTTTAGATGCTTTGATTGATTGTTTATTTTTGTTATAATTATGTTATTCGGTGACTGGTCGAAACCTTCTTTAAGAAATTAATTTAGTTTCACTTTAATTAATTATTTTTTGGGATGGATTATTCTTATTAATTGTTATTAGACAATAATATTATATATATCACTCTATGTTTATTTAACTAAAGACTATATATTTTTAATAGCTTGCTTGTTAAAATAATTATTTCTTTTTAATTTATAAAAATATTACTTAATTTGAAAAATATGTCCGTTGTTCACGTACTTTTTGAGTTATTTGAGCTTTTCATGCCTTTTTTGGCATACTTAGTTGTCTAGTTAGTTTATCTATGTTACTCAGTTGTTTTGTCGAGTTCATCACATTACTTGATTGTTTTGTCGAGTTCTCTAATTGCTTGTGTTTGGTTCTCGAGCTATATCCCATTATCATAAGCATCATTTTTTTTTCAACTTATTTTGCAAGTTTCGTCATCTCTTTTCTTTTGTTCTCAAATTGATAATCTTTTACAAAATGATCAACCATACCACAACTAAAACACTTGCTTGAGTAATAGTCCTTTGCATAATGGTCATATTTGTCACACTTGAAGCACTCAACATTTGAGTTACTTGATTTACCTTCACTCCATGGACAACTTTGTCCTTTTTCGTGCCAATTTTGTTGACCATATTGTCTTTTCTTTTCTTCTTGTCCTTGGCTTCTATCACCAAGACTTTTTACTCTATCTACTTGGTATTGTTTTCTTCTTTGAGTATTCTGAGTCATTCCCCTTACTTTGACTACAGTGCAGAAAGAGCTTTAGACGTCTGTTATTTTGGGTTTTTAACGTCAGATCCCGATCCGACGTCTTTACGAGTGACGTTAACCAACGTCTATAAAAGACGTCAGATTACACCAAAATCGACGTCTAACGGTACTATAGACGTCGGACATGGCACTAACCAACGTCTAAGGGCACTATAAATGTCGGACATGGCATTAACCGACGTCTACTGCAGCTCGTGTCTTTGGGTAGCGTAGTAGCACCTTCTTCCTTTGCTAGTTTCGTCATATAAAAGGTTGTGTCTTTTGGACCTCTTATGACATTTCAACCGAAAATCGAATATGGGTCCTTGCCTAGTTCCATTCCAACCGGCAATGAAAACGAATACGGTGACTTGAGAACTAGGCAAGGACCTAGGTTCGGTTTTTGGTTGAAACGCTATAAGACATCCAAAAGACGCAAGCTTTTCTTATGAGGAAACTAGCAAAGGGAGAATGTGCTACTACGCTACCCAAAGACACAAGAAAAACTGCATCAAAACACAACAAAAACTCATTTTAATAAGTTCAAATGAAAGATAATCAATCAAAGACTAATTTAATCGGAGTAAAAGTAAGTTGAAACAGATCAAAAGAGATAAAACACACCTGGAAATGCAATGCCGCAGAGACAAAAGGCGAGGAGAAAGACGATGAAGTGTGTGTAACCGCGGGTTCGCGATTTTTGATTTAACAGGAATCTAGACGTCGGTGCCCCAATGCCCGACGTCTATTCTCGACTAGACGTCGGGGACCTCACTAATATGACGTCCATTCGATTTAAAAATTAATATTCTCGGTGTATATAGACGTCGGATGTGGCGGGATCCGACGTCTAAACGGCGAAAAAAAATGACTTTTCACATTCTGACGCATATAGACGTCGGTTAGGAGGGTGCCCGACGTATAGGTTAACTTTTCACCTACCCTGTCAGTCATATAGACATCTGTTACAGGGGGACCGACGTCTATAATTATATATAGACGTCGGATTGGCGGGATCAGACGTCTATATGGCGGAAAAAAATGACTTTTCACCTACCTGTCAGGCATATCGATGTCGGGTAGGGGGGGCCCAACGTCTATATGCCCAACTTATTTACGAAAATGCCACCGGTCAATAATTTATGTTGGTTATTTTGTGGTCTAACGTCTACGGTCTACGGAGTGACGTTAAAAGCTAATTCTGCACTAGTGCTAGTTCCTTTTCAATTGATGCCCAATTCTTCTTTCGTTGTTTGTGCGTCTCAAGAGACCCAACAAACTCTTTAACTATGAGCGTTGATAGGTTTTTGGACTCCTGAGTCCCACACACTACATTTTCAAAGTTTCTTCGTTCAACAACCTCATAATCTTCTCCACCACTCGACTACTGGGCTGTGCCTCTTTGTTTCTGTCGAGTTGGTTGACCATGGTTTTAACTCGAGTAATCTACTTGACTACTTCCTCTATCTCCTTCATTCTTCTACTCTTTAACTCTCCTTTGAGTGTTTGAAACCTCATTTGCTTCACTCGATCATCTCTGTCTTTTCTAAAAAGTTTCACACTTCTTTTAAAGTTTTTTCACTTGCAATCTCCTTAAAGTCAAACTTGTCCACAACTTCATACATAATTTATCAAGCTACCTTGTCCTTTGTATGTAATTTTCAACACAATCATCTAAGCATTCAATTAGTTTATGATGTTTTTTTTATTTTACATGACCATTTTTCATTGCCTTCAAATTTTTATAAAAGGCAAAAAGAGCTTTTATTTTGAGACTCCAATGATAATAATTGACTACTTCTTTTAATTCGGGTGCGAATACACTCTTTGTAAGACTACTCATCTCTCACTCTAATTTATAGATTCTAATTTATCTTTTCATTTCAAAGTTTTAAACTCTCCGATCAAATTAAAGATCATAAAATAACCCATTTAAATTTATTCTATTTAAGTTTAACTCACAGCTTTAACGTTGGACATGTTGGATGGGTTCCACAAATGTTACAAATGATTGTTGTTGCAGATCCGTCAAGGTTTTATATTTGAGGCAGAGTGGACCGATCATCATTCTTCCCCTTTTAATAAACTTAACCGCTAAACAACAAATCATCAAATTTTAATCTTCCCTTCAGATGTTAATTCAACAAAATCAACCAAACCAAACAAAGAAACCAAATTCAGAGGACAGGAAGGCCATGCAAATGATTTGGCCACATGGGAATACTTTTTTGCCTCACACTATCGAATATAATCTCAAGCTTTAAATGCTCAACAAAACCTCAACTATAAACTATATATTTCAAGAAGGCGCTGTCATTCTGTGAAAAGAGAGAAAAATGCTGAAGAACAACGCACTTAGAGGAACAGAGAATTTTGTTGTTATTCAAATAAGAGGAGCTACTGAAGAAGCATCGCTTGAACAAACACCTCAACCTCCTCCCAAGTTCAACAACCTCTCTGCCATGAAGCTCTTTCAACGCTTCCGCAAGATCTTCATGCGCTTTGTTTTCTCGGTACCTTCTCGCCGCTCCAAGGATTCAAAGCACAAAGTTTCCGACCGGTTCGAACCGCCCAAGACTTCATGCAGTTCTTACTATTCCTCTTACTCGCATTACAACGAGGCCATTGCTGATTGCATCGAGTTTTTCAACAAGTCAGCACAAGATGGCATTTTCGACGGTCGAAAATCTGATGTTGTCTGAGTCCCACATCATCCAACCTTTGATTAATGTTCTGTACCCGTGCTATGTCGCCATCACACGTCCTTCATTATACTTACGATTATATATTTTTTTCTTATGCACAGTGATTGATGATGTATATGTAAATGAGAGAGCATTGTATTTTGCATAATGGAGTTACTTCAATTCCTTGGCTTCTATTTTACTTGTTGATATTTCAATTCCTGGGTAATGTTGAATGTTAAGTTGTTCTGGGATGATGAATAATGAATTGCAAAACAAAATTACTATCTATAAAAATGGTTTTGAAGTGGATCTACCCACCCAAATTTCAGCTTTTAGGTATTTCCCGGAGCAGAATATATTATGAATATCCCATCATCTGTAATTATGAAAATAGGATTACATTAGGCATACAATAAAAGTAGCGCATTATAATAAGGTCAGCATTATATGAAGAACCTACTTTTCCAGTGTTCGCCTTATGTTTCTCTCTCCAACTTACTCATCACACTCAAAATATTTTCATTCCCTAGTTCTTTGTTTGGTTTGGAAATATATAACAGCCAGAAAAAAAATGAGAGAAAAGAGTGACAAATTTATAAATATTGCTACTGTGATACTGAAAATGTAATTTTTTTTAAAATTGCTGGAAGAATACGTAAAAATATTTTAATGCAACATGGATGCAACTTGGTTTGAAGGTATTATCTTCTTTGGACGAACTTTGGATCGGTATTTTTATGAAAGTAGAATAAAAATAAATAAATGACTTTTAAAGCTAAAATTAAACTTTTATCTACTTAGATTATACATAAACTTTCTTTTTGTGAATGCTTGTGTTTTTTATTTTATATATAAAACAACGTATGGGTATGTTGTTTAACATAAATTATTTATGTTGTTATGTTTTTAAAATATAAAGGAATTTTTTTAGAGTAAAAATATAAGGAGCTTTTCTTGACAGAGTACATTGACCGTCCTCCACGGAAATCCAACAATAATCCAAACATAGTTTTATATATTCAATAAATTATTTTTTTCCAGCTAACTCATGGATTTTTTCTTTTTATTAAGTATAAAAGACTAAGAATAAAATCTACCAAAAAATAATAACATATTTAAAATATTATTTCTACTTCATTCAATAATCTCATATTGTTTAGAAGTTGAAGTTTATGATAGTTAAAATATTATTTCCACTTTTTAAGGTAATTTTTAGAGATAAAATAATAATAGAATTATACGCTAAAAAACGAATAATACCTAAAATGCATGATGACTAATTTTAACAATATCACTCAACAGACTTAGGATCGGAACATTGATACTCATTGTACGACTCATAACGAGGTTCTAAAGTGAACCATCGATCCCTTAAGCCCTCCATTAGAGACAATCTGTCATTCCTCATAGATCTCGATTGAGGATTTATATTCCTTTCACATTCAATAGTACCATGTGGTTTAAGAATTAACGTCAAAGGTAGTTTAAATACTTATTTCACCTTCTGAGGTATTTTCTTTTAAAGATAAAATTATAAAAAAAACTTACAAAACGAACAATACCTCAGATAGTGAGTGACTAACCATAACAATATCATTCGACATTTGAAGACAATACCTCATGATAAGCTTGAGATCAAAACATTAATAAAAATAGTCCCTTGAGTCCAATTCTAAAAATGTTACTCAAGAAACGTAAAACAAAACTTCATTTTTAATAATTTTACATTGATTGAAAATATGATGTTAGTAGTAATCATGATAATTATTAAAAATTTACTATACATCTTGTTACTTTGGGCTTATAGCCGACCGATGGTACCTCCTAGGCAAATGAACTGAGCGGACAAACAGTTAACCGCTCGGTAAAATGGGCTCGCAACCAACCGGCAACGGTGCAGAAGAGTCGACCGACCGATGATACCTCTCAGGTCGATGAACCGATCGGTTTAAAGAGTCGTTAAGGTAATCAATAGTAATAACTGCCGGGGAGTTAATGAAAATAATTGTCATTTATTGACAATTAATAATCTCATTCATGGGTGATTAATGAGTCAGACCTAACAGTAAGCTTATTATAATTTATAAATATTTGTCTGGAAAAGAAAACAGGTAACTCGAACTTGAACTGAACTTAGAGCTCTGATAATTAAATCTTGATTACAAGATTACTACGTGCAGTCACTGACTTGAGCGTCAGAGCGTCTTTTGCAGGCACCCTCCCCCGCGGCTTGGACAAGGAGAAGAGCGAAGACAGCACAACTGGACATCGGAGCAGACAACTTTGAATGTTTTGGATTAGGGTTCTAAATCCTGCCGAAACACTTTGGCGCCCACCGTGGGGCTGAGCGGCATCCCCTGTAATCACAAGGAACCATACGTGTGCTCGGTCTCAATATCGCTATTTTGGATCAGTTTCAGGAAAACAAAGGCCTCACCTATTGCCTCGCATTCCCAAAACCTAACAATTTGGAACGAGAAAGGAAATGAAGAGGTGACTTCCATGAGGCTGGTAACATAAGGGAGCAAATAGAAATGCATATTCAACAAGCACTTGTTGGAAAAATTTCTGAACGGTGGGAAGAGTCTTGGTGTTTCCACCGCATGGTTAGCCATAGCAAAAAGTGGATCAATCCCAACACACCCTATTATGGAGCTCCAAATCCTATTGTTTTGCTAATACGCAGGGGTGACTTCTCAGTGTTGCTTACATCATTCAAAAGATAGTGCGCGGTCACAAACACAAGGCATTGAGTGCTACAACAGTGACCATAAATCAGGCAACATTCGGTCTTTATCGATAACATCAAAGCATCAAAACGAGTGTCAGAATACACTTGGGTACCGAAACAAAACAGCTGAGAGGAATCATCATCGGAAAACACGAGAGATACAATTGCAAACGTTTTCCTGTTACACCCCGTAAAATTCAAATTTAAGTTCCGGCTCGATACAACGGCGATCAAATGGATGTTGTTATTTAAATATAAATTATATTTTTATTATATTTTACAGGTCACAAGATTCTAAGACTCTAAAACAATCACATTTCGACCGAACGGTCACATCTATATCCTTGATATTATCTTGTAGGTCATAAGACTCTAAAACAGTTACATCAAGACCGGACGGTCACACTCGCTCAGTCATCTGGCCTCAACTCAAAACTAGATTCAACTACATTTTTCTGACCGTTCGAAATTCTAGTGTTGTTTTTCTTCGGTGTAGATAACAGGACCCTGTATACAAACTACTTGGCCAAATCTGAGCAACCGATCGGCAGGGAACATTTTTCAACTCGGTGAGGCAGACTCTTCGTGAGCTCTCACCTTGGTCTTAGCGCACGCTTCTAGAGAGCTCCTAAGACCTAAACTGAGCGGGTGAGGCAGATTTCTTTTGTGAACTCTCACCTTGGTCTTAGGGCACGCTTCTAGAGAGCTCCTAAGGCCTAAACCGAGCAGGTGAGGCAGATTTCTTTTGTGAACTCTCACCTTGGTCTTAGGGCACGCTTCTAGAGAGCTCCTAAGACCTAAACCGAGCGGGTGAGGCAGATTTCTTTTGTGAACTCTCACCTTGGTCTTAGGGCACGCTTCTAGAGAGCTCCTAAGGCCTAAACCGAGCAGGTGAGGCAGATTTCTTTTGTGAACTCTCACCTTGGTTTTAGGGCACGCTTCTAGAGAGCTCCTAAGACCTAAATCGAGCGGGTGAGGCAGATTTCTTTCGTGAACTCTCACCTTGGTCTTAGGGCACGCTTCTAGAGAGCTCCTAAGACCTAAACCGAGAGGTTGAGGCAGATTTCTTTCGTGAACTCTCACCTTGGTCTTAGGGCACGCTTCTAGAGAGCTCCTAAGACCTAAATCAAGCGGGCGAAGCAAGCTCTTTCGTGAACTCTCGCCTTGGTCTGAGGAACACTTCAAAGGAACTCTTACGTAAAACCTGATCGGACGATAAAGAACACATGCTAGTATGAATTGAAACTCAGGTAAAATCCTCTACCGATCGATATAACTCTACAAACCCAACGCAATATAAAAAATTTTGCTAGGGCTTGGGGGGCTTATGTTACTATGGGCTTATAGCCGACCGATGGTACCTCCTAGGCAAATGAACTGAGCGAACAAACATTTAACCGCTCAGTAAAATGGGCTCGCAACCAACCAGCAAAGGTGCAGAAGAGTCGGCCGACCGATGATACCTCTCAGTCGATGAACCGATCGGTTTAAAGAGCCGTTAAGGTAATCAATAGTAATAACTGCCGGGGAGTTAATGAAAATAATTGTCATTTATTGACAATTAATAATCTCATTCATGGGTGATTAATGAGTCAGACCTAACGGTAAGCTTATTATAATTTATAAATATTTGTCTGGAAAAAAAGACAGGTAACTCGAACTTGAACTGAACTTAGAACTCTGATAATTAAATCTTGATTACAAGATTACTATGTGCAGTCACTGACTTGAGCGTCGGAGCGTCTTTTGCAGGCACCCTCCCCTGCGGCTTGGACAAGGAGAAGAGCGAAGACAACATAACTAGACATCGGAGCATACAACTTTAAATGTTTTGGATTAGGGTTCTAAATCGTGTCGAAACACATCTAAACCTAAATCAAACAAAATCCAATCAAATTGGAATATCATTCTAAATACACAAACGTTCTCAAAATCAATTGCACCCATCTTTAACCATTTAAATATTTAAAAAACTGAATTTATACTTTTAAGTATAATTTGAATTTAAGTAATTTCGGATATCTTCATTATAAGATCTGTTTTATTTTAGTATATGAGAATCCTGTAATGTCTCATTATGAAATCTTACGTAACTTTTGTTCTAATACAAAAATTGTATAACTTATATTTGAATATACTTTTATTAATATTTTAATTATAAATATTTTTAAAATATTTGTTTTTGGGTTAAAGATAACAAATCTTAAATTTTATGTCCTAATAGTATACTCTAATATATTGGAGAAACACTTACATGTACATTTTGGGTAATGTTTTATTTGAACAAATTGTTTATCTTCTATATTACATTAAACCGAGTCATGGCTTTTGAAAGAATGCACGTAAATCTGTATTAAGGATTATCAATATTAGTTGTAATTATTACAATTAATATATTATTATAATTATCTACAGTAATAATAATTAATATTATTGTAGAAAAAACAATGAATAATGATAATAAATTTTTATTATAAAGTAATGATTTTAATATTAATTTTTATTATAATTATTATAGATGATATATAATCATTTTTTTAAAATAATATATTTGAAATTTAAATATTTTGACTTAGAAAATACTAATTGATAAATAAATAAATAAAATGACAAAGGTAAAAGATAACAAAGATAAAATGAAAGAAAAAGAAAGAAGGAAAAAGTTCAACCAATACAGTAATAAACAACTATACTAAATGCAGATCAATTATTTCCATCTAGATCTATCCATTCTTATAACATTTGTGCTATCTTTTAAGTCTACCCAAACAGTTGATTATTGGTCTTAGAGGTCTGAGAACAAGAAAATTTTATCTTTTTTTTTAATCAGTAAGACTATGTTTCAATTATACATATTAGTAAAAAAAATGCTTGAACATTTTACATTGGACAGTTTTAATTTACCAAAAAAATATTACGTGTAATATAAATTGATTATAACGTGTGGAAATTTTATTAACCAAAATTTTATTGTTTGTGCTTTTTAAAGTGTCCAAGAGTTTACAGATTTTTTCTTCTTACTAGAATATCATCAAAATAAATCTTATGCCAAGTCTTCTCCAATCACATGGTTATAAATAGAATTCTTAATTACTCATTTAAAAAGTTTTCTCCAATAAACTAATTATATATTAGACTTTGATGGGTTCATATATATCTACAATAACTATCTTAAATTAGCACATTCATTGTCCTTCTATTGATCGGTGAACTGCAAAACTCATAAATAAAACGTATTTTATTTATGAGAAAATTGTAGTTTGAAAACCAATTTGTCCCTTAGTACAATTTAACTATGTGTTTTATTAATAAAATATTATATGTAATATACAAAAAATAAATATAAATGAAATTTTGAATTAAAATAATAATATTTGTGAGTGTGACATGGGAGTATAATAAAATTCTGGTGTCAAAGTACAGGTCCTAATTCATACATCACTTAAATTTCTCATTAATGCAATTTATATTTGTCTTTATCTTTTTTAAAAGATGAAAAGGAGATTGAAATTGTAATCGGTGTCCTTTATTACATTTACCACATTCAACATGCAACCCTGTTAGCATCCACGAGTTTAACAAGATTGTACCATCGATCTGCCGTTGAAGTCTGTTGAAGTGCGCATGAAAATAAACTTTTCCAGAACCAAAAATAAAAAATAAAAAAAACTCTAAAGAAAATGCAGTAGGGAATTATTCTGGTAAATTAACATAGTGCTAAACCGAAAAGTGGTATTTTGTTTGGAAGTGTGTCATGGAAGTTCTTGGGTCCCCTTTTTCCTTGAAAAAATAGCTCCAATCAAAGGAATCAATGACTTCTTCTTCTTCCTCAGAGAAGGGTGCCTTTCCAACTTTCCAACCCCTTGTTGTGGAAACATCATATGAGACACCGATGGAGGATTCGCGAACGTCACGTACCTTTTTTTCTGGAACTCCATCTTTTCCTCGTCAAATCTCAAACTTTTCACTCCAAACGTCGTCAAATTCTCCACAAACTTCACATCTTCGATTTCAGATTCCACCGGGTGTTTCTCGGTTTCTCGTTGCTTCAGTTGTTGAAGCTCTTCCTTCGTGCGTTCAAGCTCTTCCTGCAGAGAAGACAGACAATGCGCCATTACCATGCTTTCTTCCTTCGCCCTCTGCAGGTTTTCTCGCGTCTCCTCTAGCTCAGCTTCAACGTTTTCAATTCTCGAATACTCCAAGCCATTTTCACTTCCTCCACTCTCCATCTGTAACCATATACATTAGACTAGATTTACTTGTTCATACAATATTAAGATTGAAATGTAAGATAAAATATTGAGACTGGAAAAAAAGAAGTAATCATGTATATGGTAAAGTGAAAAGTTATAAAAGAGTAGTATAATATCTCAGTACTTCATAGAAAGCTTGAAAGATACAATGAATACATTGTAATTAAAGTATGAAAGCGTAAATTAATATTGTTTTTCAGTGCCTTTATTCTGTGACACGACAAAGAAAGCAAGGCACACATAAACCATTTGTTGCTTGCACCTTGTTACAAGAAAGGATAAGATTGGAGCTAATCTTCTGAACTCCTCTTGAATTAATGAAATTTTGCGATTAAAAATACCGATAATTTAAACCATCTGAATGTTCAGAAAACGAGATTCTAAGATGGGGCTCAGATAAAAATGTTACTATTGGTTCAGAAATTTAAGGCCAACACAATTTATGCAAGCAGGTTTGTGAAAATCTTCTAATAGCATCGTTTAGAACTATATAGGACAATTAACTTTTGAAAATCACATTCAAAATGTAAAACGTTATTCGTAAGCTTCCAGCACAGATTAGAGTTTGTGATGCATATAGGTGTGTGATTAAACGATGAAGAAAGAAAATGATGTGTAGAACCTTTTTGAGTTTGTTTGCAGTTGCATAAACCTCCCCAGCTAAGACTTTGTCGCCGAACAACGAGACAGCCTCTTTGACGGAGCGGAATGGCGGCCTTGTGTCTATCTCTGCCTTTCTGACAAGCATGACGCCATCTTTGATGTTCATGTTGGTGTTGGTTCCAGTGTAGTAAAGGGATGAAGATGTGTGAGAGAGAAAGAATAACAAGTGTAGGATTGGAGAAAGGAGAAGGTTGAGTTGAGATATATGTGATGAAGATTGGAAGCTTCGTTTCTTCGCGTCCACTTCACTAGAATTCTGTTTCTTATGTTTGAGGCTCAAGGCGGTGGGTGGATGCCCCTGGCTCTTGTTACTGTGGCCGTTGGAAAACAAATGGTCCAAACTTTATATATATATATATATATATATATATATATATATATATATATATATATATATATATATATATATATATATATATATATATATATATTTTGTCAGCACAACTATAGAGAAGGACTCTTCACCCATACCCAACTTCAAACCCCACTTTTCCTATGCTTCTCCATCATAGAAGCGTGTGGAAAGGTATATGCTTTCTAACTGAAATCAATAATGGTCAGATGACTTAATTTTACATTTATTTCATACATAATATAAGATAAAATAATCGTAAAAAATAATTTTTTTATATTTTTTCAAGGAACAAGATAAAAGAAATAACAAAAAATAGTATCAAAATATTAAAAATTTGTGTATGTCAAAGTATAATTATTAAAATAAAATATATGTATGAGAAAATAGTATCATCATGACATATTTTTATATTTATTTGACTTATAACAAAAGTAAAATGGTCATAACTTTTTTTTCTAATTTTTCAAAAAAAAATTAATAATAATATTATATAATATAAAAATTTATGTATGTCATATAATTATTTTTCTAATAAAAAAGGAGGAAATAAAGAAAAAAGAAAAAAAATACTAGATATCGTTTTTCTATATCAAAATGAAAACAAAATGAAGTTATTGATGATGCGTTTTGAAGTAAACAGTGACAGTGACAGTAAAATATAAACAGTGATGATAACATTTTGTGTGAAAGTGATAGATCAAATATAAAAATTTGTCTGTATGAAAGTGTTATTTCTCTTATAAATCCAGACAGAGACGTATACAAAGCTTTCGTGAACGAAAGAAAAGAAACTAAGTTTATTTAACGTTAGAAATATAAGTTCAGAGTACTAAGTTTAGTAGAAATAAAAAAAGTAGAATAAACTAAGAAAAATAACACTTACAAACATTAAGTCAGATTTTAGGTTAGAATTGATATAAAACTATTTTTGTATAAATAAATTATACGGTTAATCTTTCTAGTCTATTTTAATAAAAAAAATTCAATTCTAATATTAAAGATTTGTCTTATTATTTCCAAATAGAAATAAATATGTTCCATTATATTTAGGAGATTATATGATTCAAAACGAAATATAGAAAAATTGAATAAATTTTATATTATTGAATAATAGATATAGAGTAATAAAACTTAAAAATAAGAAAGAAAAAGATAATTTACAAATAAAAGAAGAAGTTAATTTTAAAATAAAAAGTAGTATAATCAATAAAACTATGAAAGACAAAAAATATTTAATATAAAAATAATATTAGTATGGCAACTAAAAACATGTATAATAATTACCGCAAAACATAATCTTTTTTAAATTTACAAGAAATGTTAGCGATGAAGTACAATTGTCATCAAAGATATATGTGTGTGAGAGAGAATTTATCTTTTATAAGGTTATCTTTTATTAGTTTTTTTATTATATTTTTTTTCTTTTTTTTTTCTATTAAACTCAGACTTACATTCTCTAACAGAATTTTGCTCAAATAGAAATTGGAACCCTTTAATCAAAATGATATGTCTCTAAATAACTAACTGATATTGTTATTACTCTAGTTGTTGTACGTTTAATCTATAAGGCCAAAAAAACTGGAAATTGAATGTTATTTTAATATTAATTAGAGGTGCAACTATATCAACCTCTACAAAAAAACAAAGAGACAAATGAGAGTCAATTACATCTTATTTCACCCCATCAAAATAATATTAACACATAAAAACAATTATAAACAGCAAAAAATTAAATCTGCTAAGAAGTGATTAAATTTGAAAAAATAATATTAATTTTGATAGAAAATAAGTATTAATGATAAAAATATAAAAACATACGTATGATTTCTATCAAACAAAATTTACATATTAATAAATAGAAGTATTACAAAATATCCTATGATTGCATTATTCGCATAAAAGACAGGAGTGCATATTTAAGGATTTAAAAAATGTCGCAAAGCTAAATGTTACTATAAAAGATTTCAAAACATTTTTTGAGCTTTAAAATTATTTTGAGCTTTAAAAACATTTTTTTTTAATTTCGCTTTAAAAATTTTCTATATTGTAAATTTTTATTTAGTTTTATTGGTGATATGTTAGCCACATCAACCTATTAATATTAGTAGTGATCTTGTTAGTAACTGTCTAAATAGTAATGAGAATAATATATTATGTACTTGATCATGTTGTGAAATCTACCAAAAGTGTAAAGATTGTTTGATATGTCATGTAATGATCATAAAGACATTACAATCTTTATCATCTATGATCTTATAAAATATTTTCCATCAATATTACATTTTCTTTCGGTGAAAAGAATAACAAATTTCAAAATGTTAAAATAGTAAAAGACTTTTCATTTAAAGTAATAAAATGAGAGATTAATTAAAATAATGAGAGAAAATTTTTTGTCAATAATTTTTATGTTATATGAAAAAGTTTGGTTTTGTAAGTTTTTTTATTGTTTTAAAAATTGAATATGTATTTGCACATTTTTTTCAAATAAGTGGTTGACTAGTTCTTTTTCAGGGGATGTAGTGGAATAGTTAAGATTATATTTTAGTGAAAGAATAAGTTTTATTTCAGAAGGACCATTGGTCGAGCAGTAATATTATTTGTTAGTGAAGATATCATAACAAATTGTTTCGTAGAAGAATATACAAATGAAATAGGTAAAATATATATATATAAAAAAGTTAAAATAATAAATAAAGATAATTCAGCCTAAATTTATACAGACTAAGTATTTCCTTTTAAACAATCGAAAACTTTGAAATACACTGATAAACAAGGCATTTACTTGATGACAAGAACAGGGCAATAGATGTCAGATTTAGCTAAATATTTACTGCGTTCCCTCTGATTTTACCAAAGAGGTAATCAAAGCTGACGTATAACATGGCAAGTCCTGTGTCACGTCGAATAACGTGACAGGCGTAACAGTAGCACAAAAGACCAGCATATGCAGAAAGACAACAATGAAACAGTAGTATATTTCTATGCCAATTTGTTTTTTCTGTTCAATTTCAGATGCGCTCATCACATAACTATTGTTGCGTAATCAATCTACCTTTACTTTCTTCACATACAGAAGAGGAGGCAAGATGAATGTCTTGGCCATTTGCTCTGGATATTGATGAAGCGAGGGTGAAGAGGTGTTGTTGCTCAGAGATTGAAGAGATCTTGGATCCAAGTGCTTCAAAGGATGCAGTGGAATGGGGAAGGATTACTTGGGGACAAGGACTCGCTACAGAAGAGTCATGTCCACCACTTTGCCAATTAGGATATTGGGCCCTCACAATGCTGCAATTTATAGAAGACCCGCCTTGAGATGCAAGCTGCACCGCCCAAAAACTTTGGTGCTGTTGTTTATAGGAAAGTGTCGAACTATAATGAGTTCCACGTAACGGGGTACCATAATAATGAGGCTGCTGCTGCTGCAACCGGACCTGTAGTCAATTAAAGCATCACGGAACTGAGCTTAATATGATAATAAGACAAAGGGAAAGGGTGTTGGTATGTTAAGGATATAAATTGCATGGCTTCTCTTTCAACTCCATTCGGGTGGGGCAGGTTATTCCAAGTTAAGACAATAAATTTTAGCCGCTCCATTAACATCACTTTAAGCCATATTTCTTAAACTTGACCCAGGACTTTTTAGTTCATTAATGTATAAGATTGATAGGAGTCTAGTAAGTAAAAACCTGTGGTCCTACAAGAGGAAGATGCTCCATGAAATTTGAGGCATATGGACTTTGAAAAGGCATGAGGCCATGCTGCTGTTGTGGCGATTGAAAATAAGGCACTTGAGATTTTGAATATGGTTCCAACTTACTTTCACCTTTATTAAAACTTTCGTTGACCTTTAACTCATTACCACCAGTTGACAAGGACAAGAAGTTGAAACCCTGCAGAAAATTAATAGTCATCAAATCAGGCACGAAGAAGAGGGGACACAGAGAGGTATACTATAATCATATTTATCCAAAGCTTACCTGTTTTTGAGGACCATGCACCCCAGATGTTGAAGGAGCCTGAGAAATATCGTGATAAAGGCCATGTTGAACGATACCATTCTTAGTTTCACGTGAATTACTCATAGTAGCAGAATGAACTGTTCCAGCGGCATTACTATTTCCACTTTTCTTCCAATTCAAGTTGTGTGCTTCCATTATAACCCCACAGTTTGACCCTTCGGGTACTCTCGCTTGATGACTTTCATAAAGCTCATGTCCTTTGCCCGCCAGTCCTCTTGACACTTCTAAGCTACGGATGAGATGACTGATGTGAACATGAGATGCACACCTCTTCCTTGATTTCTTTTCTTGTGTAACAATTTCGGAAGTCTGCATCGATAATAAAAATCAGACACAACAGATAGGCGTTTGAGCAAAGTGTCTGGGCCAGGATGAAAAACTTTTGACATTACTTAGGTAAATCATGCAAAACAGTTCTATAAACATAGATTTGCAATGCATTACCTTTTCACCAGAAGAACAACTTTCCATCAAATCCTGTCTCGAGGTGCCAATTGCAGTATTCAGCCAATCTAGAGTTTTAGCAGCAGAAGTCCTTCAGAAGAAAAACCCATCAAATCAGGATATGATGAAGAGGGGAGAATAGGGGGTGGATTTGGCCTCTAAAAAGGACAAAATGAAGTAGAATTAAAGAAATTTACTGCAAATAAGAAGCAACAATTCCAGTTGATGCAGTGGGAGACAGGCTTGGCCACCATGTTGGGCTTTCTGGTAAGACAATAAAAAATGGTCAGCCAACTGATGAAATTTTTAGCCTATACTTATAATCACCGGGGGGCAAAATATCATTGCCTGTACCAAGCACATTTAGTCCACGAGCATACCAGTTTCTTTTTGGTACTTGACCATATGTTGTTCTTGCTTGCAATCAACGCTTCCAACCTGAAATGTAAGCCGACAACACCAATAGTACTGACGCTAGCTTGTAGTAGAAGAATTTAAGCACAAATTGTAAAAGTTGAAATTACTACCGTCTGATATTCCACGTTTGATTTCCTCCCAATATGTGAAATCTGTGGCTGTATGGGTACGTTTAATCTGTAATATGATGAGAGAAAAATGTGGTTTAAATATTAAAAATTTGAAAAGGAAAGGATAGACTAGAGAGATTTCAAGAATGCAACTAAAAAACTACCCACCCCATGTCCAGAGACAGTTCAGATTCATGCAATGCAACTCTGCCGCCACTATCACTCTTGACCATCGACACAGCCTGCAGATTTACTTTTGGAACAGTGCTTTGAGTAGCAGCCACCAAGAAGTTGGCACTATCAGGAAAATCAGTCTGTTCATGACCAATGGTTTCGCTCAAAGAACTGAGTTTTTTACAGCCCTTCGGTGATCTTTTTCCCTCGTCCGCAGTGGCTCCCGAGGCTAGAACACATGACACACAAAAAGCAAAAGATAAATAAAAAACTTGGAATAAATTAATATCTTATGAAAGTGGCGTGACGGAGAGAGAAACCTTCAACAGTAACATTGGCACTCTGACTCGCCTCTTGGTCCTGCAAAACCGTGGAGTTTTCTGGTAGAGATTCACTGTCCGGTTCACTCTTAGCATTAGAGCCATTATCTGGTAGCATTCCAGCCAAGGCATAGAGAGTCTCCGCAACCTCTTCCTCATCTTTCGTTATGGGCCCGGGCAAAACTTGCCTCGTGGACCAGCACGGGCTTCTTTGTTTCTACGAAAAGCAAAAGCTCGAGTAAAGGTGAAATTGAAATGGCTAGAAAACGAAGCAAAAGGTTAAGTTTTGAACCATAAAGAGGTGCCGCAACACTCACTTTGGATTTCTTTATGCCATCTTTTTGGGGAGATTCCATTCCATTCATATTATGGTTCACCTTTTCTGAATCCCCAGAGATAGATTCGCGACCCCGTTTCTTCACAGCTGTAATTTTAACAGAGACAAAATCTCCACCTTTTAAAATGAATGAACAAATAAAAGTATATAATAAAAAATATTTAATAGTATAGGAAAATGGAAAAAGAACAACCAATCAATTTCACTGTAGAAACATTTCCCAATAATAATTTATTAAAAAAATTACGATTATTCCTTCCAGAATTCAGAAAGTACCACACTGTTGAATCATTACCCTGTACATACACAATTTAATTTATAGTAAAGCAGAGGAAAATGTGAGTCCCGTTATTGTGGCTTCAACCCTTATAAAAAAGATGAATGACAGAATTTGGACGGAAAGGAGAGCGTGGAAAGAAGATCAATATTTATTCGGAGATAAACTAGACATCTTTCAACGGGAATCCGAAAATAGTGCACCTGAACGTATCTTCCGCGGAACAGAGGCATGATCCACGCCATTGCCGACCTTCGGAAACTGCCAAATCATTAAATATTGAAAACAACAGAGAAATTGAACAAAAATGACCAAGCAGTAATAGTACTAGAAGCAATACCTTTCTGGGAAACTTAAATTTCTTGGTTGGTTTTGGAGAGTGAGAGACACAACAACCCATTGATAATGCTTTGGCAACGGCACTCAAGCTTCTCACCTTCTCCTTCTTTGATTTCTCCGAATACTCACTGCTCGCATTCAAACCTATATTTCAAACAGAGAGAAAAGGTGTAGATATTTATTCACCTATTTATTTGTTTTATAAAGGTTGATGATGGAAAAACTACTATAAAAAGGAAAATGAGTGGTGAAAGAATTACCACTACTGAGAGGAGTGAGGTTGCGTCTCCAGGAAGAAGCAGATTGAGACTGAGATTGTTGTTTGTTAATTTGTCCTTTGGCGTTTGAAAATTCACACATCTTGGTGGGGGTAGCTTCTCGACCTTTGTCCATATCTTTTCCTCTCACCGCCTTTGACCACCACGGCAGACCAAAATCATAATCACAATCACAACAAACAACTGATGAATGTTTAAGGATCAGACCCAGTAAAAGTAGAGTTGGGAAAAAGCTACACAGCAATGAGAATGAGACTGTGCCTCTGAACTATCTCTACAAAAACAAAATAAAGAAGAGGGAGAAAAGTAATTGGTGCCTCGTGTTCAGAGAATCAGGTTCTTTGTGAGATAAAAAGTAACAGATTAAGTTGAGGCAAGGAAAAGACTATATATATAGAGAGAGATATATATATAGAGAGAGAGAGTGAAGGGTAAATAAATAGCAGTGTGGTACTCACGAGAAAAGAAAGACAAGAGAAAGAGAAAGAAAAAGAAAAAGGATGCCTATCAAATGTTATATCCGTGATAATTGTTGTATTCAAGGATTTCCAAGGGTAACGTGTGGTTTACATGGGAATTATCAGTATTTCATTTGTTATTTTCATTAATAATAATTAATAGAAAAAAATTGAATTTAGTTTGAGAATGAAATGTTGCAGAGGAGATAAGGATGTCAGATGGCATCTCTCCGAGCAGTGCGGCATGAGAAGCTTGCTCTGATTGCATGTTTCTCTGTTTCTCACACTCTGTTTTCTACTCTTGTTTTTTAGTTACTCACATTATAATTTTATTATTTAATTAATTTCATACCATGTGTGGGTCCGGTGCGTGAGAAGCACGTGGCATTTGAGATGGGTCAAGTGGATGTAATGAGAAGACAAGAGTCTGCTACACGTGCGGAAGGAAAGGAGTGTGTGAGAAATTGGAGATTGAAATGAAATTCAAAGTTGAAGCTCCATTTATTATTATTTGATTCTAGGCAGCAGAAGTCATGCTTCCTACGTGAAAACCACATCTGTTTTCTCTTCTTCTAAGTTCTGTTCATTACTGCATCCATTGTGTGTCCTTCACCTACTGAATTCTTGTATCATATAAAGAATTTATTTTGAAAGTTTAAGGGTTGAAGTTGCTTTTAAAAAGGTTATAGAGTAACTATTTAAAATTATAATACTGTAGTTTTTAGAAAAGTTCTCTTAATTATTGATTTCTTAATAAGTACATTCATTACTTTACCTTAATCTAATATGTTAAAAAAAAACTGACATATTTTCCATAATTAACAACTAACATCTCAACAAATAAGTATGTATGATTGTCTTTTCTTTTTAAATAAAATAAGTATTTTTACTGCATTTTTTTATAAATCTAAAAAATAAAAATAAAATGTTAGCACAAAATATTATTAAATACATTATTACAAAATTAAACTAAAAGAGAAATTATATATCTATGTTTATCCTTTTCCTTATTTAAGTCTTCAGACATTCATTTTTTTTTTCGTCTCCAATGAGTATATACTTCCTACGAAAAATGAACCAAATGAAAGATATAGATAATACCGTAAATAAATAAATTTGTAAACTAAGTGTACATATTTGAATATAAAGCCATTATGGTTGACAAAGTGATATGTGAAAGGAACTTTTTATAACCATTTCAAAAGTTTTAACCAAGTATTTATTATTATATATTTTTTGTTATTGTTATTATTATGATGTTATAAACATAATAATGTATATACTGGTATATTATATTTACAACATATTTATTTAATTTTAAAATATATAATAGAATATACTTTAATTTTAGATATTTAACTTTGTATTGACTAAGTTTGTATCATATTAAAATTAATATATTGTATTAAAAAGTTAAATTAGATTACTTTTTTTTCTCCTTTATTTTAAATATTGATACCATGATATTTTACTTTAAATAAATTATATAATGTATATTTTAAATTTATGTCGGATAAATCTTAGTGTCTTTTTTTGAGTTATTTAAGTCAGTTACAGTGAAAAAAAAAATTTTATTATTGATCATTTAATAAATTTTTTAGTGGAGAAATTAAGAAGAATTTAATAAACTTTTATGAAGCTTTATGAGTTGTTGAAGGTGAATTAAATGGATATTATGTATGTATCTCAAGTTGCATTCATTTTTGGACTTTGAGAAATCAGAATTTCTATTAAGATTTTTGCATTCTTGTAAAGATATTTACCAATGACCTTTCTTCTTTTTAGTTGGATCATAAACTTGTATTTATTTAAGGAAAACTGTCCTTCTTACCATACAAGGTTTATTTTTCACCCTACAAAGTGATACAAACATATGATATAAATAGTATTTCTTATTTCCTTAATTTAATTTCTTATAAAATTTATTTTTTATTTATTTAATTAAGTTCCTCATAAAATCTAGTTTTGAAAATTGAAGAAAAATAATATTTGCATATGTTAATTTTTATATAAAAGATTTTGCTTGGACAATATCACCTTGTTTGAGTTATATTTTTTATAAAATATAAAATCAATCATAATTTTTATTTTTACTTGTTGTTTGAGTTATATTCAAACACTTTAGTGGGATACATGTTAAAAAGATAGATTTGACATTAAATCTCTCCTATTCACATATTTAAAATAGAAAAAAAAATATTTACAACATATTTTGTTTTTTCAAAACTGGAAAGTTAAGAAACATAACTCGAGTAAATCTGATTAGATTATTACTTGAGGTTGTTATCTTCCAACATTAAGTATATTAGTATTTCTTAAGCTACCAACATATCAATCAAATAATATTCAGAAACTAAAAAGTATCTAACTTTCAAATGCTTTTTGTAGTAAAAAATAAACATTTCCACTTCAGTTATTACATTTCTTTTTATTCACACAATTTAAAATGCATTAAAAAAAACATTCTGAAATGTGTAATTTAGAAGATATTTTTGAATTTGAAAACATTCTGAATTACATATTTCCGGAATCCAATATTTTTTTAAATATGTTTTAATTTTGTAATTTTGAAAATACTTTCAGATCTAAACATGTGTTTTGAATTACACATTTAACATTATATTTAAAAATATGAAATAAGTTACAAAAGCTATTTCGCTCTTCTTTTTTAAACCTAATATATTTGTTTAAATCCATTACGAATTATACAATTCTATATATATTTTTAGATTTAAAATACATTTTAGAGTCTGACAATTCAGAAGAAAAAAAAAACATCACTCTTGACTAGGCACAATTTGGGATTATCATGTTTTATGATAGTGAAGGAAGATATTGCCCACTTTTATCCTTGAGTAAGGCTTCAGAATATTCAGCCCACTCAAGATTCATCAGGCTTAGGCCCAAATTAACTACTACAATGGACTAACAGTAAAAAGGTTAAAATTTTGTTTGATAATGACTGTTAGTTCTAGTTATTAGGAAATTATCTGACAAAACATTTTTAATTAATTTTTTCTTATATTTGAATTTTTATATGTCGATATTAATGTGTTCTATAAAACAAGTTAATTTTAGTTGGTTGGGGTACTTCTTTTGTAGTTTTTAAGATTCTTATAGTTTATTTTATTTTTATTTTTAAATATTTATAATTCTTTTTGCTCATTTTCATAAGCGGAAGGGGTTTTTTGTTCAATTTGTTTTTAAAATACGAAGTTCCAATTTTTACACTTTATGTTACACTGTTCATTTAAATAATATTGATTGTTTACAGTATATGTTCAAAAACCTTCTGAAAGTTTTGTAACATTGTTTTGAAAAAGACATTGCTATACTCACTTCATCATTTTAGCATCATTATTGAAGACATGAATTATACTATATGATAGGTTTATTTTATGTTATTTTTTTATTAAATACTTCTTATATTACATTACATTAGTTTAACTACAACACTACTTTATACAAATATGACGTTGATGGCTACATTTCAAATATACAAATCAATAAAATTGTGGTATATAATCTATTATAAAAAGTTATTAAAAAAATTATTAATATATCATGATTTTATTTATTTATTTCTTTTTTAAATTTGATTGAGAACATTTAAAATTGAAATATGAAATAAGATGAATTGTAGATACACAAAATGCAAAAGGTATAATGGTTGACAAAGAAAAAGGTGATTAAAACAAATTTCTATAAATTAATTTTTAAATAGTTGAAAATTAATTAAAAAACTAAACAGTAAATGTTCCAAAATACATTTGTGTTAAGCATTTAAAATTAAAATTTTATACATAAAAAATGTCTAACCCAATTAAGTGATTAGCTTTAAGCTTTTAAGCCTTTAGGTAGTTAACTAGTTTCTACTAAATTTACAAAAGCCTTTTTTTCAAATATTAAAAAACTTAATTGAGTTTTGTACTTAATTTTTGATTTTCTATTAAATTTAATTAACAGATGTTTCTATTTAAAATGATATTGATCAACAGTGTAGAAGGCTCGAATCAGTTTCACCCAAAATAGCAATAACAGAAAGCTCTTCTTTATATAAGTTGGAGGATACAATACAACAGCAGATACAGAAAAGGCACAACACTCACAAACTGTGGCAACGCAACGATCGAACATGCATTGAATACGAAGGGTTTATTTCTGCACGCAACTCACCAAAACAAGAACATATATTGTGTATGTTATATATATATATATATATATATATATATATATATATATAAATAGTAACTTGCATGGCATGGCTTCACACTGATGGAAATCTCTAAGGGCACTTGCGTCTGCCACCGTGGGTGGTGAGACTGGCATAGCAGGGACACACTTCCTGGTTACCGGCAGTTCCCGGTGGTACGCAGTTGCAGCGTCTGCAGCAGGTTCCACAAGCTCTGTGACACATGCGCTGACGAGATGCTAAACGGCACCTCGCACCACATGCAGCGTTACAATCTGTCAAATCAACTCAAATTCAAAATCCTATTCATTCAAATAATCAAAATAGCTACATGAAATTACGTATACTAGATCTTCCTGAATATATATTCAAAATTAAGAAAACGCTGTTCGTTTTGTTCTCTTAACAAGAACGATGCAGATCATGCAATACCTATCTGCTGAACAAGAGAACCCTGGGTCTGTGCCTGCACCTGCGGTTTCTCAAGAACACGATAAATCAGTTAATTAACTAGTGCAGAAGGAGTATTATAAAATATAATGAATGAGTAAACAAAAATAAACGAAGAATTAAGCGGCTTCTTTAATTTTAATCACCGTTTGATCAGCTTGAAGCAGATGGAAGAGGAGAAAGGATAGCAGAAGGGATGCGAGTAGAAGCTTGGAGAGAGGCATGGTTAGATTGGAAGAGGTGTTTTACTTGAAAATGAAAAGTGCATGGCATGTGAAATTGGACCCTTTATTTATAGTTGAAAGATAAATAGTTTACGAGCTTTTCAAAGCATTTTCTCAATGGAATTTACTTAAAATAATTATAAGTATAATAACATGTAATTTAAAACATAAATGAATTCATGTATTCCATATATATATATATATCTACAAAAACATATGATAAGAAAAATGGGAGTGGGATACTCTTTGTTGTGATGCGACGCGGAAGAGACATGAAATTGGAAGTGTTTATAAGTGAGTGATGAGGACATATTTGGTGGTGAAAGAAAAGAGCTTCGGGAAGCATAAAAAAACAGGCGACAAAGTGCTTTTGCTTCGTCACCAACTGTTCACGTGGCTATCAAAAGTGACGCAGTCCTTCATTAAGCCAAAAACACGATTTTTGTCTGAATACTTCTTCACGATGACTCTCATAAACTTGCTAAACATATTACTAACATGGCAAGCTTTTGGATGGATAACGCAATGCAACAAACATAACGCAAATGGTATGAGAGAAAAGAGTGTGATGAAGTTAGATTTACGTAAGCTTTTTGGGTGCGACGGAAGCGTGGGAGAATGATATAGTGATAGCAGTGATAGAATTTGATTACGCACTATAGAGTGCATTATTGGGTGGAAGATATATTGTATGAAATTGAATGGAAGGATTTTGGTTAGATGAAGGAAAAGTACAGGTGCTGGATTATAATTATAACAGCCAAGAATTTGTCAAGTGGCTCGCCGCTAACTATGGCTTTGGAAGATGGTGATGCGTGAATCTGGAATGTGAGATGGAAGAGAAAGTAGAAAATAAAGTAACCTGAAATATAGGAAAAGGGTTACAGAACACAACGCAATCCTTACAGCTGTCTATGCTTTGCTACCACAGCTGTTACATGATCATATCAGATTATCTTTTCTCTATTTTGTTCCTCTAAATTGTTTAGATATGATTCGTTGAGTGTAATTCCAGAACTCTTATTACTGTTAATTATAAAGGAATAAATTAAGAAATGAAAATAATGAATACAAAAGTTTTAAAATAATAAAATAAAGTCACGTAGGTGATATTACAGGAGGTTTAATACAAATGAGAAGTTAAAATTAGGAATGAAAAGGGGAGACGATTTTTATATCTCAATGAAAAAGACTTCAGTAATATGAGTAATAGAAAGCAATGAAACATTAAAATATATGAAAATGTACAATACTCATTGACTAATATTTTACTATAAATCATGGTTTTTTTTTTTAATTCATTAGAGATAGAACAAAACAATCAAAATTCATATCATCGAATTACACATCGTTCACATATAACAACTATATGTTGCATATCAAATTCAATGTTAGGCACACATAAAAATTAAAATAATAAAAAATAATTTTTTTTAACTAAAAGGTAAATGCTTAACATAATTTTAGAGACCAAAATAATTAAATAATTTTACAAAGATTGAAAAACAAAGTACCCAATTATATAATGAAAATATATTTAAGATAAATTAAAATAAAAAAGATAAAGAAAGTTGTCCATCCTTACCATTAAAAACCTATCATTTTCATTTCCTCCTCGGACCACTCTTCTACTCCTTTAACAATCTAAACGAGCAACACAGGTAGACATTTGCTCCTTATCCAAATCAAAATTTGATATGTTGATATATGTTAACTACTAATTAATACTAGAACTCTGATATCTTGATACCCTTTTGAACCATTTAACAACCCTAAAATATTAGTATTTTAATTGAATACTTTTTATTTTTAATTTAAAATACTTATATATATATATATATATATATATATATATATATATATATATATATATATATATATATATATATATATATATATATATACGTTATTAATACTAACATGAAGAACTGATCAAAACAAAAGATAAATTAAAATTTCAGAAAGTTACATGTGTAGTACATTCTCAACTCAAATTCACTCAGTGATGCGTATACATAACATATCAAACTCTTCTGGCTGCTATATCTATTCTGACTTTCTGAGTGCCACAAGCAAAAGGCTTGCTCAACTTGAGGAATCTGAGAAGGAATGTCAAAATTACACCACTCCTGCAGGAAGTCGAACAATAAGTTGTCCTCCGACAAGACTGCAGTCAAGGAAGAATGAAAAGCGTTAGAAAGTTGACAAAGAGCATATTAAGATATTGCATATTCTTTGAATTTTACTATTCACCTCTTGACGTAGTAGTAGCAAAAATCTGCCAGGATGAAGGTTTGAACAATTTCTGATAGAAGAACAAATGAAGGCCACAATCCGTAACCCAATGCAGTTAGTAGACGTCCACGAGTATCTATTACCTGAGGAAGACAAAGCAGTCATTTTCTTGATCACACAATCAGTTGAAATGAACTAAACAATTACTCACAGGAAGAGAAGAAAAAAATTAATCAAGGAGGTAAATGAATCAAAATTCTTGCATGAGTTAAAGTTCATCATTCACTTCAACTTTTTCAAAAGCTCGTTCATCTAACTTGATAGAAAAGGTAACCAAAACCGGGTTAAACCATATGGTTGGCCTATGTATCATTGGATATTAAAGGTTGAGAAGGTCAAAAGATATAACTGGCAAACAAAAGGTCTCGATGCCAAAACTCTTATGCAACAACTCTCCTTAGAACCCTCAGAACCTTATTGCCGTGCGGGTAAAGTAGTTTAAAAGAAGAATGTCGTACAGGAACATTCAAGCAAATACTACTAATAAAGTATGCATAATTCAAGGTTCTAAATATGAAAATTCTCCAAACCACAAATTTACAGCATATTAGGATATATCCGTATATGTATTTCAAGAATTAGGTGATAAAAAAACTTGGAGAAGTTCAAAATTAGACAAACCTGGAGAACCCAATGTGCACAACTCAAGAACCTTGCAACTCCCAGGGCAAAAACATAGTGTGCGGTGAATGGTTCAACGATCTGAAAGTTGAATTTAAGAATTAAATCCAGCGTTACTAGAAAGACTAACAGGCAAAATTGGGGGATCTGATCACTGTATTTAGGAAGACTAACGGGCAAAGAAAATAATTACAGCAGCAGCAGCAGCATTTCAAACAAATAAAAGATAATAAAGAAAAGGTATAGGCCGAAAAGTATATATTTGAGACCTTTGCGTTCTGCATGACCCGCAGCTGAGGGAGAACAGAAACAGCTTCAAGATAAACACAAAATGCCCAGAGAATCCTATTAACTGTATGATGTCGGGTTGTCGGATGAATAAACAAGGACAGCACAGCACAAGGTATCACCTACATTTTGGTAAAAGAAAATCAGAACACCCCATACTCAAAGGCAGAGGAATTGAATCATCCATTCATTTAGTCACATAAAAGATAAAACATGTATCTTAGTTATAAAAGATATAATATCCTAGTTGCCACGACAAAAATACTTTCAATGAGTGATAAAGTTGGCTACTTGTGTTTAAAACTAAGACAATTCCATTCAAGATAAAGAGAAAACTCACAAAAATGGTAACAAATGAAAAGGTGAAATCTCCGCAGCATTGAACCCATTTTCAAATTCATCAATGAAGATTTTAAAAACAAAAAATTGAATCAAACACGTCATATATCACCTTCCACAAAGTCAAACATTAATAACTCTGTTTCTGAACAGGTAATCCAGCCAAACAAGCTAGCAGGAATCATAGAACACATTCAAACAACCTCCTTCCCTTCTCCTTTTTCTGGAAATCCATACTCCTTTTAAGGAGGAAGCACACAAAGAATCAACAATAACTATTGGAAACTAAATTTCAACTAGACCTGTAGTACCCATGCAGGAAAAAAAGGAAATCCATCTAACAATAAACATAAATATAACATAACATAACATAATAATTTTACAAATTTGAGAAGTTTCTAAACTGTTTTCAACACAACACTATTCCAATTAGAAACCTCAGATTTGACCAACTGCAGTTTTTTTGTATTTAGCGCCTAACCGAAAAAAAAAAGTTTCTAATGCAAGAGTTCCTCAGGCATTACTCCTTAGATAAAAATTACATACGAAAATTTGTGAGATGCTTAACAGCAAGGCTGAACAAAAGCAACATTACAAACTGTAAACATGAATGACTTACCACATAGTATGTTGCAAGGTTATCCTTATCATCCATATAACTAGATTTGAGTTTGAAGCGTATCATATAGATAACCCAGATGGTCGTTCCCAATGTTGCCATATCGAGTAAGGTGTGTATATCATATTCCATCACAAAACTGCAGTAAAGTCTTACGCCTAGGAATATTGCCGTCAGCTCCTGCGATTTCAGCGAAAGCCCTGCGAAGATTTAAATCGCCCGTTACATGCAAACAAAAAACATGCAACATTAATTTCTGCTAATACCGTAGCAGGATAGGAAAAACACAGCAAAAGTCACATCAACCATCAACCCAAAGGTGCAATTTAACACAACCCTACCCTGAAATGTCAACGGTAATTTTTATCTTTTTTGGGGGAAAAAGGCGTTGAAGGTAAAATTGTAATGAAAACAAAGGGATTTGTACCGGCACAGGTTCTTTCCTTGGTGAGTTTGTAAATGAGGACGGAGATTCCTAATGCATGGACAAACTCGGCGGCAACGAAAAGGCTATCGTGGTCATGAACAACGATTCTGAGGAAGAGCAAGGCGGCCAGACCGATTAGCACCGCAAGAAAGACCTTCATCTTGGGCGGTTGGCGCCGAAACCATGTCTTCACGGCGTGGATCGGCCTCTTGCTTCCCTTCATTCTTCTTCTTTTTTTTCCTTTTCCCAACAGATTATTTGTCTGTCACTTTGTCTGGTCTTGTGTTTTGTAACTTGGTACGAAAGAAGCTAAAATACAATCCAATCTAATATGTGTTCCCAGTTGACGATGATTAAGAAGGACACGTGTGACATTAGTTTATAGGTTTTTGTTTATTCGTTATCTATGCGACGGGTGGGTTGCTCAACCACTCTTCTTCCCACTTCATCTCGTCCCTGCATCTTTCGTTTATGAAGCTGGGCGGGTGCGTACACGACACGGCCCACTCACGAGTTTGGTAATGGCCCATTAATGCAAATGAAGGGAGGGTAAAATATTTTACCAGTTTTGTGGGGACTTTTTTACAAATAATATTTAAAGACAGAGACAAAAATTAAAATTAAAATAAAAGTCAAGTTCCGTACATTACGCAACAAATATTGAAATGACTGATCATTACCAAAAGAATATATGCTAATTTAATATTGTCAGAAAGATTTTTTTTTCTTAAATAATCCGTGGTATAAATACGAACAAAATATGACGACAAAAAGGAAATTTAACCTAATAAAATATTATTAAATAAAATTATTCACTATATTACCTTTTAACTATGGCAGGAAACTTAGTATGATTGATCCACCTGAGTCTGAAGTGTTGGATGGACGCAAGATACGTATACATATACATGTACTAATACATTTGAAAGACATTTTTTCTTTCAGCAAGACAAATGTTTTTATATCAAAAAAATAAACTCTGAAAATTATAATTTTTATTCTTATAAGTAATAAACTATGATTAATTATTTAAATATTATGTAGAATATTTGTATAATTTTTTTATTAACAAAAAATTAATATTTTCTTTTTATTGAAATATTCATTTTTATCCTATTAAATGATTTGATATGAATAACGTCATTTTTATTTCAATCCAAGAATGATCTATTCTCATCTCTCGTGACCATATTATTTTCGGAAAAGATGGAAAAAAAGTATTCAAAAGAAATTGTTTCATGTAAATATTATTTTTGAAAAGATAAATTAAATATTGAAAACGTATTTTTCTGATTTAAAATTCTAAAAATACTAGAAAAATCTTTTGCACACGCTTCCTGAAAAAAATGCAATGAAAATAAAAAAATAAAATCTCAAGAACATTGATCTAGTTAAAACTGCAAGATTTTTAATACAAAAATGTAACATAACCCATAAATCTTGTTCATATTCATATCAACGTGATCTAATTTAATGAAAACCCCAAAAATTTAATTAGAAAAGTTGATATATTTAGAAAGAGAAAACACATATATACATATCTGTGAGAGCGAGAGAGACAGAAGAGTATGATATCATATTATATAATATTTTTCTCGCATACTTATTTTCAGTAACAGTACTCTTCTGCTTTCGGAATTAATTACGTGTTTGGAATCTGAAAACCTTAGACACTGTCGCTTCATTAATAGAATAGAAAAGATACGTCAATCTGAGGAACGGAGCTAAAATGCATGTAAACGATCTGGCTTACATCCTTTATAACATGATAAACAATTATTTATTTATAAAAAAAAAAATTAGAATCCCCTTCCTTTTAATTTGATAATTTTCTTGTAAAATTTAAGATACAAAGTTATCTAATAACTTAAAAGAAAAGTAAAATTTATATTTTTTAATATATTGTGAACTGATACACAAAAATTGGCGATGACTTACATACGATAGTTGCATCATCTAGTAGGGTCTCGAAATGATTGGTGACCACATGGACCTGAAATTGGAGAGGTAAGAGGCCAAAACCAAAAGCAACACCACCAACGCCGCCACGCCCCAGGGAAACCCCCCACCTTCTGTTCTCAGTCGTATGCCACCCAAGAACGGCGGCGGCGCCGGAAGCACAAGACGCGATCCGTGTTTAGAGATGGCGTAGGCAACGAAAATCAAGAAAAGGGGCAAGAGCAAGAGGAAGACGTGGAAACCGACAGTGGCTGTGTGCACGGTGGACTTGAAGTTAATGTAAGACGGAACAAACAACAAAAACATGACTATGGCAACTATGGCGAGGAGTTGCAAAGGTGGCGCAGATAAAGAGCAGAGAGTGTTTGTCGTCCAGCCTTGCTTCCATGCTGGACCCCTTCTCTCCTTCAACGGCCACACCATTTTTGTTTCTCTCACTGTATTTCTAATGGTAACGTGCAGTGTGTGGTGGCTACTATTTATAGTGCAGTAGAAAACTAAACAGGAGTATATATATATATATATATATATATATATATATATATATATATATATATATATATATATATATATATATATATATATATATATATATATATATATATATATATATATATATATATATATATATATATATATTTAATATAAGACCACAGAATTTGGTGCATAATTTGTGTGTTGGCTTTGGCATAAATTCTAAGGTGGGTTACATCTCAAACCAGACCACCTTCTCTTTGGGATTGATACCAAATGAAAAGCCACTCGCGGCCTGTGAACTGCATGAATATATTCTTCTTTGCTTTTCCACCCAAAGCTTTTACATGGAATATGGATTCGGCTAACAATGCTTCCGCATCTCATCAAAATCTTAAATATATAATGGAAACATTATTTTATGAATTTCCCCCCAAAAAAAATATATCATAATTTTAAAGTATCACTAAACATTGCAAACATTGAATTCATATAAGAAAAAGTTTTTTATTTAATTTCAAAATAAATGTACTTTTAAATATTTAAACGGTTTAACATGTCTAGAGGGACGGCCGCTAGTGCCCCGGGTTTCTATGTATCAAGGAAGTGGAAATAAACATATCAAATGAAATCATTGTATAGCTGTTTTCTAAAAATAAAATTGTAATAAAATTTCAAACTTTAAAGTGATATGGTAATTAACCTTTAACAATATTATCTTAATATATTAGAAATCGGGATATTAATGTCATCTGTAAGATCAAAAATGATAGTCCAAACAAAAATATTTATTTTTTCCAGACTTTAAGTGAGACTTATTACAGCAATAATCTTAGTCACTTAATAGTGAAGACTAATAATAATTTTAATATGATTTCTTATCTTAACATATTGAAATGCTTTTTAAACAAAAAAATTGTAAGAGAGTTGCTATATTCAAATGGATAATACATTATATATGATTTATATATGACGACTCAATATAAAAATATTATTTCAATTAACTTGAGATTAAAACGAATTATATTTTAATAAAAAAATATATTTGTTTTATTTTATAGTAAAAACATGACTTGATTAGTAAAAATAGTTTGATGTGTTCTTATGTTAAATTGGAATTGACACAACTTAGAATTATTATATGTTAAAATTTAAGTCTGTCACATATTAAATATTCTAGTTATATTCTACTTAAAAGTATTGCATATTAAAGTAATTTAAATTTTGACACATGAGATTTTAACACATAAAATTTTCAAACTGTGTTCAAACCAATTTTAACATAAGTGACTGCAATGAGTTTTTTTATAAAAATAAAAACCGGATTGAATAAAAAAAATATAAATAAAAAACAAACTAAATATAAAAGAAAAATAATTTCAATTTTATCAGTTTAAGTACAAAAAAATTAAATATGTAGAATCAAATTTATTAATTTATATTTCTATGACTAATAATTTATTTGAATCACTTATTTTTTAATATTTAGATAAAACTCAATTATAAATATTAACAAGTAACAAATATTCAGATGTTGACTCTATAATATCATTATCTACTCTATAAACAACAGGTAACTGAATACGCATGTCCACTATACATAAGTATTTATTAAAAATATTTATTTAATACATTACAAATTTTATGCGCATATTTAGGAGCAGAAGTAAGAACTAAGTAATCATATTTCTAATATTCTCCATATATTTGAAAATTGGGTTGAAAAGAAAAAGGTAATATGGGCCTTTTTTGGGGCCAAGCCCAATATGTCTGTACGAAAGACATCCAAAACATTTAGTTCTGGTATCCATAACTTCAATGTGAATTCTCCCCTTACTGGAGATTGAAATTGATTTTCCAGAGAAATGGCTTCGGAAGATTCTAAGCCGGTGAAGAAAGAGGAGGAGTCCAACAACAAGAGTTCCGTTTCCAAAAAGGTCGCAAAAGTTAAGAAAGAAGAGGTCGAATCCGTGAAGAAGAAACCTAAAGCCGTGCCCGTCAAGAAGGAACCTAAAGTCAAGAAGGAAATCGAAGACGACGACGACGACCTTCCCCTCGCCAGAAGGACCTCCAACTCCAAGGTTTCTCTTACATTTGAGTTCTGCTTTTTCATTTTTATTATTTTACTTGTTTTCAAAGGTTTATGGTATGATATGGAGTGGACTGTGTTTTGACTTCGTTTGTTTGGGTTTAAAATTGTAGGAAGTGAATAAAAAGAAGAAGACAAAGGAGAAAGTAAAGGAGAAGGAGAAGAAGAAAGAGAGAAAGGTTTATGATTTACCTGGCCAGAAACGTGATCCACCGGAGGAGGTATCCGAATGCTTCTCTTTGCTCTCGTTTTTGTTCAGGGTCATCTAAAGTTTTGAATTGAGTAACAGGGTTGTAATTTTTCCTATTTTTCAGAAAGATCCTCTTCGGATTTTCTACGAGAGTTTATACGAGCAAATTCCCAACAGCGAAATGTCACAAATCTGGTGAGTCTCTTTTTTTTTTCTCATTTAGAACTTTACTTTGGAGAATGAAGGTGGGAAGGAACTGGGTTGTGATTTGTCAAGGGAGGTAGAATTGTTTTGTTACTGTTTTCTGCCCCCTTAGGACTTTGTTAGCTCTTACAAAAATTTAACCCTTATAACAATATTTGTGGAATGTAATTTAGCTGAAACAGTCATTTGGCTCCAGGAAAAACACCGAAAGAGCCTGTGAGCATTCACTGTGAATAAACTAGTTATGCTTGTTTTTGAGCTAATAATGAGTGCAGCGATGAAAGAACAGTTAGCATGCTTTTAGCTAAAAATCTTTTGGCACACGTAACTGGAATATAGAGAAAATTTTCAAACGCGTAAAATAATGAATTTTTTAGGGTCTCAGTTGGCTAAATGCCCTGTGGATTGTTTTCATTTGTTAGGGATATAATATCAGGCTAAATATCTTTGCCAATGAAATGGACTTTGTACTGGTGGTAGAATGCTGTTTCACGTGTAACCTTGAACGCAATTGAATGAAACCAATTTTGTTAAGAGGTGGGCATTTGGCGCAATAGTAATTTCCCAGCTTTCATGACACCTCAAGTGAGTCTTGGTAACATATGAATTTGTCTGGGCAAACGATAAACCATTTTAAAGGCAGATCTGGAGGCCTCCCTGTCTTTCCTCCCCTATGTCGAGATTGACCCATTTTTCATCCCTCTCAAATGTTGAGTGAGATGGGCAAATTCTGATTCTCAATTTGATGACAGAAATAAGGGTTAAGGGGGTAAAAGGAGGATATGTTGGCTCAACTGAGTCCCCTCCTATACCCCTAGGGCATGTAGCACCTAGCATTTGCCAACACTTATTCATTTTATATCTCAGAGTGATTAAAGTGGTAGATCTGGCATAAGTTTTTTATTTATAGTTATAATGGTTTTGACAATAGATGTGTATTTCCCCATTTCCCATGTTTATGATCACTCATTAAATCACTCCTCAACATGTAGTGACAAACCTTAAGCAACAAGTGACACATAGTATTGAAAGTTTACATTAAGCATGTGTCAAAATGTAATCATTGTTTAAACAAGAAAAATCTATATTTGCGGTTATCTTTCAAGCAATAAAACATGCCTTCCATAGTTAATGAAGAATATAAGACTGTTTATTTATCATGACCATGACTGCACATAATTTCAGGCTGATGGAATCGGGGTTGCTGCCTAAGGAAATTGCAAAAGAAGTATTTCAGAAGAAGCAAAAGAAATGTCCGCAGAAGCTGTCTTCTCCAGTTAAGGTGGTATCGGCTGCGAAGAGGAGCACCAAGAGTATCACCAAATCTGTGACAGTTAAGAAGAAAAACCCAACTTCCCCTTTGTCTTCTCTTAAAAAGAGTACTACGAACTCCACGTCGAAGCAGTCTAACAAGAGGAAGTCTAAGGCTCTAAGCTCAGAAGATGACGATGTCACCGATTCTGATGATGAATTTATTATGTCGACCTTATCAAAGAGGAGAAAAATGGCTTAATTATGCCCATCTGTGACAACATTTTTATTTTGACATGATGTTATTTAACTTGTGGAATGTTAACCAGTCTGCTTCAATACTCACATCTCAACTCTCACTCTGACACACGTCTGTGTCTTGTCTGATGTATTACTTTTTCTTTGTGGATTTGGATAGGATGAGGAAGAGAAAGATAAGGGGGGTAAATTATGCACAACTATGGTGGATAGCTGGTGGCAAACTATTCCTTCATTTCTAATTGTTTTCGCTTTTTTATTTTTGTATTTCTTTAATGTTTTTTCCTTTAGCATTCACTTGCACGCTTGGAGTTTCATTAGCAGAGAAATCGAGATCGGTGATTGCTTTTTGATGTGTAACTCTGAGGTATTCATGATTTTTTTTTGTTCTCAGAGGGCATGCATCTTAGAGAGAAATAGACTCTGATGCAAGGAGATTGAGGTTATCTGATGGTTGTTTTTTTTTTCTTTTATCTGTAGGATTTGAGGCGTTTGAGTTTAAGGATTGTGGGATGTTATCAGAGATGAGAGCTTATTATAAGAGTTTAAGGAAAGAGAAGGTTGGAGGGAATCAGAATGTTACAAGTTACATTTGCAAATTCAATTTTATTCAGGTAGCGGGTTATTACATTCTACCCGATTTGGCATTGTTTTTTTAGTTTTACATAGCCAATCGTTTCCTTTTTCATCTAGTGTTTTTTTTTTTATATGACATAGTAGATAGTAGATTTGTCATAATACGTTTTATATGCATATTTAATAGTAATTAAAATATATTTTATGATTGAAAGGACAGAAATGCATTTAATCTGAATGCCGTGGATTCTCAATTCTTTTTAAATAATAAAAAGTGTTAAACTTATCCATATACGTTAATTTTTATAAATACTGGATTCGAAATTTTGTTATACTTGAAAAAATATTAAACTAAAGTCTTTACTCAAGAATGTATAAAGAAATTAGCATAGACAAAATCGGTAACAACTGCGAATGTAAAAATCAATTTACCAAGTTCAACCTATTTACAAATAACCGAAATTTAGAAAACATAAAACAATTTCCCACTATCATAAATTTAAAAAAAAAAATTTGTGATAGTTGAAAATTTCAATTTTAGAAGTTGGATTTGAAATATTATAATAGTGAAATTATAATATTTAAGAAATATAAAAATGTAATTAATTTAATTTTATTAAATATTTGTTATTTATAAATCATGTTTTATCCATTCTATTTAGTTGCGGTCTAAATAATAGGTTTTGAAGAGTAGACTGTTTTACAAAATAATAATTACATCAAGAAAATAATATTTGAAAATAAAAACATAGATTATAATTTATATTTATTCGCATTTCAATATATTGTATATCTAAAATTAAAATTAATTTTATTAACATGTGGATATTTTAATTTTTATTCAAATAATTCATTTGATTTTTTTAAATATTTTAAAACTATATTAAAATATTTTATTGGTCTGAACGAAAAAAAAATAGTCTTTTAAAAAAGTAGTGAAGTTGTCTTTTAAGTACAATATTAATTGGATTAGAAAGAGCAAATGATGCACTTGAATAATCTAGGTCAGTGCAGTGAGAAGCTTAAAACATGTAATTCTGTTGATGGTTGAACTGCAACATTCAATATAATACATGAGTCGTGGATGTTTCCAAAAGATCAAAACAAACCTTCACACAATTATTTATGGATGTTTTCAAACAAAAATCAAGAAAAATAAGAAAAAAAATCTTATTTTTTTGGTTAAGGAGGAAAAGTTTTGCAGCGACAAAAGAAGGTAGAAGATGAAAAAAACTATCCTAAGAAGTTATAAGGTATGATTTAAGATAAAACATAATAATTACTTTGACAATAGTCATGTAGTTAATTCATATATTTGTACTAATAGATGTCTTACAGTGAATTTGTGTTTATTTAAATTATGATTTATATATGAGTATTAAAGATTTTAATAATGAAATAATAATATTATTTCAAAGATTATTAATTGAATTGTTTTTTATAAGTAAAGATGTAATTGATGATGAAACGATAATGCATGCTTTGATGGGTTAAAATCTATTTGAACTGAAATAAATATTATTTGATTACTATATAAAAGAAAAAGTGTTTTAAAAGATAAATACTTACTTTAGTTTAGTTGAAATCAATAGTTTTTATTTTTTTTGTCCATGTCGTTCAATGGATTCTTTAAGTACGGTGAGACTTCAAGTTTTAATTATAACCCAGATTACGTAGATGAAGGTATAAAGAAGGAATGAAAAATTAATAAAGATATATAATAATTGTTCAATATTGAGAGACACCATAATTTTTGTAATGGTTTTAAATAAAAATAATATTTGTAAGGATGAAGATTGTCACTTGATATCAAGGTGACATGTGGTCGTATATCTTATTCTACGGTTGAATTGATAAAATTATAAGATTGAATTAATGGAGATAAAATAATGATAAATTGTTTTAATGAAATATTTATATGATTATTTATTTATATACATTTATGAATTTCAATTAGTTTATCTTATGTTATTTGATTAATACATTGGACGATTATGTTTTTAAAACGTTACTATGTGCGGAGGAGTAATTCTATAGAAAAATTGTCCATATATTTCTATTTTGAGAACTTTTGAAAGTAATTTCTTTTATTTTAAATGTAATGTATTTAAGGAAATATATATATGTATTGCATATAATGAGTTTAAATGTTGGTATGAAATGTATATGTTGGCATGATATAGCGATCGACCTTGCATGAAATGTATAGATGTGTTTATAACTAAATTACATTAGCTTATCTTACTTTCTTGTTTTATCTTATATTGTCCGATCGATTACTTTTTCTCTTGCAATGATCATCCTGTGGATGTGAGCAGAAGGCGATGAGTGTTCGGTGGAACAAACATTGAAAGGCGAGAATCCTGCAGCTTAGATAGGACTGTTCGGTCAATAGGCTTAGCTTATCTTTTATAAACCGATCGGTTTATACAGGGTGTTGTATAACCGTTCGGTTTATGTCTATGTTTTGTATCAAACTTATGGTACTCTATAAAGTGTTTTTAGTTTTATAGTTATTTTGGATAACTGTATTGCTAAATACTTTACTAACTTTTGGAGAACTGATCTATCATATTGTTATATGTGATTAATCTATATGCTATATTTTTGGATGTTACAAAATCAAAATACAAATAAAAAATAATTTAATATATTTAGTTTTAAACAAAAAAAAACTATTATGAATGATTTTTGTAATTTTTTACATTCATATATTATCTATAACTATATATAAGAGTATTTCTTATTTTAATATCATATTTGTTTTTAATTTTATCTCTAAAATATAATTTTTTAAACTAAGAAAACCATTTTATGAATTTTATTGTTTAAATGAATGTTTCTTTATACTTTAATCATTTTTTAATTTGACTGTTTTTCTTAAAATTTAATTATTTTTAATTAAACAATTTCTATAAAATAAATAAAAAATATTTATAATAATATTATAAAAATTAACTAAGTATTTTATAATTTAGAAACTTTAACTATAAAATTATGAGAAATAGTATTATGACACACTTTTACATTCATTTTACACATAATACAAAAATAAAATCATCATAAAAGAATAAAATTTTATATTTAAAAAAAAAAAAATAAGTAAATATAATGTCAAATTAATATAAAAAATTTAGGTATATCAAAAAATACTTTTTCTAAAAGAATTTAATACACCAGTCTGTATAATTTCGCGTCCATCGAGTATTGTTAGTAACTTTTCAAAAGTTAACTAATTAAGCTACAAATCAAAGATAATGTATTATCAACTATCACAAACAAAAAAAAACACTTAATATGTTTTTACTTCTTATATTTAATCGAAATTTATTTTTTATATTCGATTCAAAAATTACTTCTTATGTTATTACTTTTTATTTTTGTGAAAAGAAATAATTTTTTATTTTGCTTTTATCTAAAAGTACTATTTACATTATTGTTTTAGCTGTTGAAAGTGTTATTTAAATTGTCTTTATATAATAACGACCTAAAAGTAGTTAGTCCAAAAGCATATTTAATACTTTAAATAAGGTCGTGTATGTTAGATATCAATATAAATTTTGACTTTCAATTATATATATATATATTTAAATTTTTTTAATTATTTATCATGACATAAAAATTAAAAAAAAATATAAAAGATAGAGATAATAAATGTTTAAAGATATATTAAATGTGGTAAAAAAAAGTATTGAGAGAAATAATATCAGTAGTCTTGTAAAGATCTGCATAAGAAAATGTGATAAGTCTTGTTTGCTAGAATGAACGGCACGACCAATGAATCCTATCGGAATGCAAAAAAGAGCGCGACCAAAAAATCACTCAAAGCAACCATAAACCCTAGTCACCTCAGTTCTTCCACACACGACACGTGTCAACCTTAAGCGCGTGCTGTGGATTTCCAAATTCCCTTTTTATTAAGCAGACGCAGAAGGAGCCTCTTTCTTCCTACCAACACAAAAACCCAAACTCTCTCTCTCTCTTTCCTATCTCTTTCTCATCCTTCTTACTCTATCTATTTCTCTCTTCATCTTTGCCCTCTGCAATGGGAATTCAAATTTAGAGGAACGCCAAACGAAGATTAGTAGGACCAGTGGAGAAAGATTACGAGGATGAAACAGAGGACTGGGTCGAGTGTCTCCTCGTATAGTACGAAGGAGAACGAAGTTGCAGAAATCCTCGTGAAGCTCCGAAGTTTAATATTGGAATTGGAGTGCGGCCACGGAATCCTTCCACAGTCGTGGGGTCGGAAGAAAAAGAGATCTGCGATTAGTGTTAATCCGAAAGCAGAGGAAGCTTCGAGTCCCGCAACCCCTCTCTCCTTCTCTCCCAGTGAATCCGATGAAAACCCAACCTCTCTCTTCAGAAGAAACGTTTCTCTCAAAAGGGTATTTTCCTTTTCCTTTTCCTTTTATTCTATCTTTCAAATCTATGTTTTTTCTTTTGTGTCTCTTTCTTTCGTCCTTGTAATTTCTGGGTTTACTTCAAAACTCACAGAAGAGAGAACACTGTCTGAAGATTATACAGGATTTGAGCAAAGACAACGATTTGCTCTCCGGGGTAACTTCTCGTTCTTTCTCTCTCTGTTTCAATTTAATCGATTGTAAGAGATAGGGTTTAGCGAGTAACCCGGGCTGTTTCCTGAGTTTCCCGTGTTTGGATTTGGACCCTCTTAAATACGAGAGTGAAATTTTGAAAAGGAAAGAAGAAATCTTGCTTAACCATAGTTGATCTGTGAAAATTCTTGACAGGAAATTAAGAACGTCAATTGTTACTTCGACAAGTTGAAAGACTACAATTTGAAGCTGAAAGCTAAAAAACAAGAGGTATTACTGCCGCTACTACTACTCCCACTAGTCTGCCAATCTTCTTTTCTTTTTGTGTTTATCCCCTTTTTTTTCCTTTTTGTTGGGTATTTCTCGTTCTAGTTATATTTATGTTGCTTTATCTTTATTTTCTGATGGTGGGTCCACTTCTTTATTTAGATTTATTAATTATTAAATTGCTATTTTTTTTACAGCTAACTCATGGCCCAAGGCAAGGTGTTGTAGTACACAAGCAACCGCAACAGCAACCGCAATTCCCCGGTGTGGCGCATCATCCACCGTTGATCTCGAATCAGTCGGCGTGTGGAGTTGCAACGACGTCGTCTGGAGTACCATCTTCGAGTAGTAACGATGTGGGTCCAATTGGAATTCCCGATCTGAACCTACCACTTGAAGAGTCCATGACTATGGAGTTTTGTGAACCGTTGGATATGAGTGTGAATGTGGCTAACAGGAATCTGAGTAGGGCCATGGCAGCTCAGGCACGTCAGAATAGGCTTCACATTTACAGGTTCAAGAATTCAATAGGAATTAGTAAACCCCGTTACTCTTGTAGATGATGATATAATTATTATAATATTAATGATAATAATAATAATAATAATATTACTATCGTTATATTAGCCAAATCCTATATTTTCATACACACAGAATTCTTTTTTCTATTCTTTCTCTCACTCTTCCTTTTAAGTTCTTACCTTCAATAATATTTTTATTATTAAGGAATTTCAAGGATGGTACTGTTCACAGACCAGAATGTATATATCGTGGAAACTCCTACACAGATTTTGTCGGAATTTTGTTTCTTGAGTCATGATAATGATAATAACGTTTCTGATTAGAGTTTAAGGCAATTTAAAAGAAATGGTGTATCAGCATTACCTTCTCACTGGTCACTGTGTCTTCTAATTACTTTTTCAAACTATCTACTTTTAAATATAAATATCTTTTTTTATGTCTCATTAACTGTTTTTTTTAGAATCATACGTTTATGTTTGGTTTTTAAACATTTTATTTAGTTGTGTTGTCATAAATGAATGCATGACAATAATGATGATGACAATGCCGTGTTTTTAAATTTATTTATTTTTGGATTGGCTTCAATCTCTCATAGAACTTGTAAAAAATGAACCAAATATTAGCTTGAGCAGAAAGGAATTGGTTGGTGAGAGAAATTGGTGTGTGTTTAACTATATTTTTTTATTCCAAAAGACTATGGAAACTATGAGTATCAATGCACGTGGGATAAGGTTGATGCACTTTAGTAACTCTAGTCTCTTGAGTAAAATAAGATTCAATTCAAAATTTTAAAAAACAAATAAAAATCTAAGTCACGCCGCCTTGTTGTGTTTTGAGTTAGGGTTTGTTTCGGCCTTGTACCTGTTCTAGATTGGGCCTGTTTTGGGCTTATGCATTGACCCCATTTTTTGGGTGTTGCTCCCTCCACCACCACCCTATACTTCCTTCACCTCTCCACATTATTTTAAATACAATTATATCCTTAAGTTAAAAAGATTTTTACTTTTATCCTATTTTAAATAATTTGAAACCCTAATTTCTTTCCCAGCACCCACCCACAGAATTCTCTTCCCCTTTCCCCGTCTCCGTTTCACCTCCCGCACTTTTATTCCTTTTTCTTTCCATTTTTTTTGTTTGAAAACTTCCATTGCCGCTGTGGTGTGAAGGAGTGTTGCCGTCGTGGTGTGGAGGAACATCGATGAGCGTCACTGCTTGCACCACGAGAGCGACACTGCACCACGGGAGGGAGACTGCTTGATAATTCTTTCCATCACCATCAACCTTTGCAACTTGTAGTAGACGAAAGAAAGAAAGAAAAAAATATAATGTTAAAATGAAAGAAAAGTATTTTACTCATCTACAGGTTATTAGTGAAATAGGTTGTGAATGGATAAAAATAAAAAATAATAATCCTAAAAATAAAATTTTACTTAGGGACAAAATAATAAAGGAGAGGTGGAGAGAGAAAGGTGTGGTGGTGGAGGGAGCAACACTCCCTTTTTTTTTTCTTTCTAAACCAAGAAAAGCCCAAATCTATTTGTAGAGAATTGTAATTAGTTTTTACAGAAATTTTGAAATTATTTATGATAAAAATTTTCTTTGGATAATTTTATTAGAAGAAATTAAGATGTTAGAAATTCATCAGATTAATTTAATTATTTATAAATGTTGAAATTCTCTTCAACCAACTAACATTTTTTATTTTCCAATTCTGAAAATGCTTCAAATATTATTTAAAACACTGGCTATTATTTAAAACCTCAGATTGGGGAGGGAATTGTTAGGTGTCATGAATAGCAATAAAACTCTTTTAAGAAAAATGTTACAACAATAGTGGTAAGTTAAATTAAAAGTAAAATAAAATATATTTCTATGGCGATAATTTTTTTTACTGTGCAAATACTAATGCAATATTAACATTATCTGACAATATAATTAATGTTTAGTGAATATAATTATGATTCGCATTCCAAAATATATTTTTATTAAGTATTAAATTAGATATTGTTGCAACACAATGTTCAATCTCACTTAAAATATGTCATTATATACCTTTGGACTCTTCATTCCTTTCCTCGTGTATAAAATATAGCTTTTTCATATAAAATATCAGAGATTTTCTTTTTAAAGATTTTAAAATTAGATTATGTGTAAGTTAATTAATACAAGTTATCTAGTATAATTTTTACAAATTTTTATTTATAAATTGAGTACAAAATAATTTAATTTATAGAAATATTAAACTATTTTTATATTTTCATTTCTTTTTTAGATCTTATTATAATAGTAAGTTTAGATTGTTACTTTATTAAGTAGAAGTGATTACTACCTAATAAATTTCAGTATAATATAATGATAAATGTTGGATGTATAATTGGTCAAAATGTTATTCATAAATGCGAATTTCCTCTAACTGTTTTTTCTTGTAAAGAGTGTACTAGTTTACAGAAATAAAGTCAACCAGTAATCATATCTTTATTTGACGGTTTAATTCAAACAATATGCTTATAATAAAAATCAATTCTTCATCTATCTTTGTAATTTCAGCTTGCATTCCATACAATTTTTAATTTCAAATATAATTTTCTATGTTTCATAAAATATTTTGGAATATAAAATGAAAAATTCATTTTGAATTGTAATATATTTTCAATTATATAGTCTCAAATATGAAAAACATATTTTAAATTATGTACTCTAAAATATAAAAAATTATATTTTGAACCTTATGTTTTGGAATATAAAATAAATGAAAAATATCTTGTAATATAAAATTTTCATTTTATATTACACAATCTGAAACATACAAATTTATGAGGGTACGGGAAAAAATACATGAAGTTCAGATAGAAATATAAAGAGGTTAAGAAAAAAAAAAAGAGAGATTCAAGAAGAAGCTCTGCATAGGAAAACATGCATAAAACATTCATGGGTCAGAATACCATAGCCAACGACTATTTGTTTTGATGACGAGATTTAGTCCAAGATAGGATTTTCTTTTTAGGGTTTTAGATACCCTACTGCTTAGTGAACTTTTGGATGCAACATTTTAAATGTAATTGAAGTTCTGTTAGTATATCAGCACAACTTAGAACAGTTAGAAAAAAAAAAGTCTTTGCTATAAAGTATGTTTGATATAACTAATTACTAAGTGTAAATCACTCTCATCAATTAAAAAAAAGTACATAAAAATATGATAACGCTAGTTTATTTAATTTTTTTGTATTACTATCTCTTATATTTTAATATATTCTTATTTTTAATGTTTCATATACATAAGATTGTTTGCTTCATTAGCTTTAGTTAATATAAAAATATATTTTTTTAAATATATTGAATAATTACTTTAATTATAGCACTACTTTTAGTATTCATTGGGTTATTTTTAATTTTTATTTAATTTAACTCTTACAAAAATTAACATTGCAAATAGAAGTAACCAAATTATGGAAAAGAAACTCATAGTAGTTTAAGATGTCAAATTCAAATATTTAAATTAAAAAAAAAATTGATTAATACCATTCAATCAGTCAGTTTAAAATTTGACCAATTAATTTAAATAAAATGAATCATTTTAATAATATATATAATTAAAAAAATAAAAATAATGAATTTAAGAACTTAGAAAATGGTTTAAGTTTGGTATTAAAGATCACACTTGATTATTTTATCCATAAAAAATTTTATATTAATTGAGTTTCATTCAATAAAATTCAATCTCTTTATATTATTTTTTTAAAGTTTTCTCTATATTCTCTCTAATTTTTTAGATTTGTCTCTCATATGTGTGACTATTAAAGGCCACTAGTAAATTCACAATGGAGTGATCTACACTTCTGATCGATTGCAATCTTAAACACATTTTAGTTTAACATTTTGAGACACACGTAGTTATAGGATTCATGCATGTGACTCAAAATAGTTCAAAGTAAATATATATTTAGTTGTAATTGTTATAATATTCTTAAATCTATAATTTGATGTTTGTAGGCAGTAGGAACATATGTGAGAACTAAAGCTTTAGGAGTAGCTAGTTGAATTATGTTTGGTGAGTGATATTATTTGCATGTTTAATTGAATTTATATTATTATTTGTTCTTATTGAATTGAAGTTGAGTATATGTGGAATTGATTAGCTATAAAAAAAATTGTTCATTTTGTTTTACTGAAAATTATTTTGAACTAAACTATGATATTTTTAACTAAGAAAGAGCTAAAATTTTCTAGATAATCAAATATGATAACTTGTTATAGCTAGTTAAGGTTTAAGCATTTATATAATGTTGGACAGAACCATAAAACAGTTTGGTGTAAAGCGAAAAATTAAAGTTAAAGAGCTTAAACTCTTGTTCACTTGAATGAATTTGGGGAATAGTGATTGAATAGATTTGGGGAATAGTGATTAAATAGATTTGAAGGTAATTTTTTTGTTGTTTATTTGAGTCGATTGTGGAAGTAAGTGAGACTGAATTTGGAAGTAAATTTTTTTAATCTGTCACATCAATCAAATTCTACACTAATTCTCACAAACTTTACTTTTAAATCCACTCTCAGTTACCTCCAAAATCCACTCAAATAAACAACAAAAAATTACCTTCAAATCCTCTCAAATCCATTCAATCACTCTTCTTCAAATCCATTCAAGTGAACAAAGTGATCTATGACATCGAGCACCAGTTAAGGACCACGCCGATCTTAAAGGATATAGGGTGCTCGGTACCCATCCACATTGTTGAGCACTCCACTATAGCGTTGACCGTCAAATGATGATGTTGGTCACCATATGGAACTAAATTCTAAGAAATTAAGGCTTAGTATGTTAGATGCTACATGTGTTCTATTGGACGTTATGTGAGGGATTTAGGTGCTTATATGATCCAAGTTTTAAATTTTAATGGGCCTCTGTGTTACTTTTGTTGAGCGAAAATGGTTGACATTGGTTACAAATATGTAAATTGACATGTTTTACATTTTATATTTATGTTATATGTGTTGGAAAATTGTTGAGAAGAGTAATGTGATGTATGATTTGTATTAGTAACATTAAATTTTTTTTTAATGTATATAAGTGATAATGTATGGTTTAAATGTGGAAAAGATTGTAATGTTAAGTATGAATTGTGTAAACAGTCTTATTAAAATGTTTTGTATTGCCTATATGTGATAATGGATGTTTAAAATATGAAAAAGATTATGTCTGGATCGTGTGAATGAGAAATATGGTTTTAAAATCTTTATAAATAATACTGTGATATAAATTATATGAAATAAGAAGGTAGTGATTTTTAAAGTAAAAATATTATAAAGTATGTTTTGATAAGTGAATTGTTGATGTATTGACGTTGAAATTTGTATTAAAATTATCCTTACACATGCACACACAAACATACAAATTTTGTTATAAAAAAAAATTGAATTTATAGTGTATTAATACATATATGTAATAATAAAATAAAGTAATTTGAACTATCACCTCCTTAACATTGTTAAAAAATATATAAGATATTTGACTGCACTCATTTGTAAGTTAGATCATCTTATTATGTATATCTTTATTGATGTATGGTTACAGTAAAATTAATTTATATTATTAAATTCATTTAAATAAAAATAGATTAAATTAAAATTTAATGTTATAAAGTGTATATTATTTAACATATGAATTAATCATAGTTATTAGTATAGTGGTTTAGAGTGTTTTTAATATTTAAGGAGTCATGAATTTAAATCTTAACAAAAGCTTACTGTATATGTTTTTTGATACAATTTATTTTTAACGAATATTCACAGACGAATAGCTTTTGTGATGATAAATGAATTAATATCATATTTTATGTTGACTTTAATTGTTATGTAATTAGTATTATTTTTGGAGAGCATAAGGTAAATTTTGATGGGAAAGTGGGCAAATGTTTTTATTATAAAAACTTAGTTTGTGAGCTATGTTATGTTTATTTTTGTACTCACATAACATGATTCTGGTGCACTAATATAATTAAAACTATGCCAATCTAAATTAGTTTGGGATTGAAAATATATTATTATTGTCACGATAGTCTCAATCCAACAACTTTCATTGTTTTCAAAATCAAATTTTCAAAAGCAGATTGTAAGTGGGGAGTTTATCAATACAAGGGGTTAGTCATTAAATAAAACCTTATTTTAAAAAATATTTGTTTATAACTTTTTATCTAGTTTAAATATTATAAAAGAAGTAGAAAAAATCTATATTCTTTAATATTTACAAGATGATATAAATTTGTTATAATTTATTTTTTTGTAAAACATATCATTTATTCATGTATCAATTTTGTCTTATTTATATAATTTTAAATTTATATTAATTTTATTACTATTTATTTTTTAAGTAATTTTTTGCTTATAATAGAAATTATTTCTATTTAATGATTAACAAAATTATTATAATTTATATTTTTAATATTTTTTGTCGTTAAAAATCAAATATAATGATCTTACAGAGAGTCCAAAAAACACCCATTAGGATGCCACATTGCTCACTTGTATATGTGAAAGCATTCAAATATAGAGTGAATGTTCATAGCATAAGTGTTAACAACAGGGCTTTATCATAGCTTAAATTGAGTTCTATTTATGTCTAAAGCTATTCTCTCAAGTCAACACTTTTTTGATTAATACAGTACAGACTTAGAAGTCTAAAAGGACGAGGTTACTTTCTAAACAATAATAACTGATGATGATTGAAAAATGATTAATAGAGTAAATGATAGACTAGAATATTACCCTTTTTCTGCACCAAACACTCTTGGGAAGAGCAAAAAGACAAAAATACAAGTGATAGAAGAAAAGTTAACTTGGGTTTTTGCTACTCTGTAGAGCTAAAACAGACAAAATAATTATTTCACCACCATTGCTAAAATTTTATCAACCAATCATTTCCGTTAGAGAGAAACCACAGCCTCAGCAAATGTGTTCAATGAAGTTAATATTCTACTTCAGAATAAAATTTTATATTCTAATTCTTTATGTTAATATTTAAACATAGTCAGTATAATTTATAGTTAATTGAATGTGTTCCAAAATATATGATATTTAAAAAAATTACAAAAGCCGATCATACCATAATTGCATGCCAATGCAAAATAAACTTCCTTGTCCATTTTAATTAAATTCTAGTAAAGTAAAAATCCACACTGAAATAAAAAATAATTAATAGTGACTTGAAGCTTTTGGATAAACAGATAGAATAATCGACTATTGTCCCACCGCGCACATTCCAAACAATTCAACAGCAGTACATTTAACAACGAAATTGGCAAAATGTAACAGATAAATGGGAATGAAAGTGAAAGTTCATAGGTTGTAGATACACGAATAGCAGCAAAGGTAGATCATGCATTGGTAGTTACCATTAGGCATAGCCTAAGTTTGATCCAGCTAATGCTCAGCATACTGGTCATCCTCAGCTTCTTCATCAAATTCTTCTTCCTCATCTGCAGTTGCATCTTGGTACTGCTGGTACTCTGCCACCAAATCATTCATATTGCTCTCTGCCTCTGTGAACTCCATCTCGTCCATTCCTTCCCCAGTGTACCAGTGCAAAAAGGCCTTGCGCCTGTACATAGCAGTGAACTGCTCACTCACCCTCCTAAACATCTCCTGGATTGATGTTGAGTTCCCAATAAAAGTAGATGACATCTTTAAATTCTTGGGAGGAATATCACACACACTCGACTTCACATTGTTGGGAATCCATTCAACAAAGTAAGACGAGTTCTTGTTCTGAACATTGATCATCTGTTCATCTACCTCTTTGGTGCTCATCTTTCCCCTGAACATAGCAGATGCAGTCAAGTATCGGCCATGCCTAGGATCAGCAGCACACATCATATTTTTGGCATCCCACATCTGCTGAGTCAGCTCTGGGACCGTAAGGGAGACATACTGCTGAGACCCACGAGAAGTGAGAGGTGCAAACCCCACCATAAAGAAGTGCAGACGGGGAAATGGAATCAGATTGACAGCCAGCTTCCTGAGGTCAGAGTTCAGTTGTCCAGGAAACCTCAGACAACATGTAACCCCACTCATGGTTGCAGAAATAAGATGGTTGAGATCGCCAACTGCAATACACCATGAGGAGATAAATCAGCATAATTTATTTGTATGCCTAATCTTAGAAAAAATGTGTCACTACAAGACAATACTTACAGCTAGGTGTGCTGAGTTTCAATGTCCTAAAGCAAATGTCATAAAGAGCTTCATTATCAAGAACCATGCACTCGTCTGCATTTTCAACCAGTTGGTGTACAGATAAAGTGGCATTGTACGGCTCCACAACTGTGTCAGAAACCTTGGGAGATGGGAAAACAGAAAAAGTGAGCATCATTCGATCTGGGTATTCCTCCCTAATCTTTGATATCAACAGTGTTCCCATGCCCGAACCTGTGCCTCCTCCAAGAGAGTGGCACACTTGAAAACCTGAGGAAATTAAATTAGCCTTATAGCATTAGTGAAACGAACTCTGATTCCCGGCTTCAGGTACCAAGTATGAGACAAATGACATTTAAGCATTTTAAACCCCATTACAAGACAATGAAAGCATACCAAACACATTCTGTTGTGGGTCATGCTCATGAAAACAGTTGCATCATTGGCACAACCCTATCCAAGACAATTGTGTTTTTTTTCTGAAAACAACTTCAAGATTCTTGCCTCCTAGATTAATATTATGAGTTGGCTATGTAATAACTCAGCTGAACATAAATAAGCAAAACTTGTTTCATGAATCTGCATTGCTAGTATGCAGGTGTTTTCCAATTGAATCTATGAATTCAGATGCAAGGGGTAAATTAATATACTGCAGTAACTTGCTCTCAGAATTAAAGATCCAATTTGAATACATACTTTCATGTAGTCTGTGCAGTGTCTGAGAACCAGCAAAAGAAAATGAGAAAAATTACATTTACACATCAAAATAACAATTTAGACAGTTGCTTAATTGAGAGAAAATACAGATAGAGAGTATCAATGTTTGATTATCATCAATGTTACTATTATTATTAAGAAATAGTCAAATATCATCACCCAAAATGTAAGTAGAAATATAACCAGATTTCAAAAATGTTCTATTTAATTAATTATTAAAAAAAAAAAGTTAAGATGGTCCCTACCTGTCATCATTGTAGACGACAGGGGTCATATTTAACAGCTCAGCCCAGTCATATTCTCCCAAAAACAAGCAATACAATTGCATAATGTCAACAAGAAAGATAAAATAAAATAAATAATTAAGATTTGAGAAAGCAATTATTGCACTAGAAAGATAGCATAAAAAAAAATTGATTCCCGATACAGTGATACAACTCCAGATCTAATATAGTATTCTTTGATTAAGATAGATCCAAAAAACAATTAAACATTATGCAAAGAGAGTGAATGTAGTACTATTATTCCCTCGCATCCAAGTAACAGGGAAGGGGAAGAGTAGATCGATGTTCAACAATTGTGTCTAATATTCAATATATAGGGTCCATTATCAAGACAAAAAACCACACATGACCAGTCCCTAAACATCAGTCACCAAATATACAACAGTGGAGCCAAAACTAACAGCAGCTTTTTATGCAGGTTGAGTTCTACTAGTACATTGGATCTCATAGAACCAAATACATAATCAATTTCAGTAAACCCATTCTTTCATTAGGATTTATCAGGCATATGCTGGATCTTAGGCTCCATTTATCATTAAGCTCAAAATCCATTATCATTCAGATCTAAATCTTCAACATCCATAAGACAGAGAGAAACACACAGATCCGGTCCATAACAGTCTACTCTAAATGAAAAACAAATTTCCGAGCAATACAGTTTTTGAAAACAAGAATCAAGGAAGTTCGAAACAATTGCAATACACGACATTAAAAGACAGAGAGATGCCTCAATAGTCAACACAGAAACTATACAGATCTGAAGATCTATCCTTGTTCGGGTATTAAGGCATTCCAAAATAGAAAGACATAAAAAGACAAATGCGGACATTACATGTGAAGGTTTGAAATGGGAAGTGAATAAATATGTGTATAAAAACATACCTTGCAAGCAATCACAGTTCTCAGCCTCTTTACGAACAACATCGAGGACGGAATCGATCAATTCAGCGCCTTCGGTATAATGACCTTTCGCCCAATTGTTACCGGCACCGGACTGTCCGAAGACAAAGTTATCGGGACGGAAGATCTTGCCGTAGGGGCCAGATCTGATGCTGTCCATGGTTCCAGGTTCGAGATCCATAAGCACAGCTCTAGGAACGTACCTTCCACCAGAGGCCTCATTGTAATAGACATTGATCCTCTCGAGTTGGATATCAGAGTTTCCAAGACCGTTGTACTTTCCGGTTGGATCTATGCCGTGCTCGTCGCAGATAACCTCCCAGAATTTGGAACCGATTTGGTTGCCGCATTGGCCTCCCTGAACGTGCAAGATCTCTCTCATGGTTCCGATGAAGAGAGGAAGAGAGAAATTTAGGATTTGGAGTTTTGTTTGACGGTGAGAGGGAAAGGGAACCAAATGCAGTGCGATGCGTTCAGGAGAGTGCAGTCATTTATGGAATTGGGAAGAGATGAGAGAGGTATATTCGGAGGTTAAGATGGTAATAATGGAGGGCGGGATATTTTGTTTTCGAGTGAGGTATCCTGTGCCGTTCATTCTTCAAGGGTGACAGCCATGTTACCGCTACCAACCATACCAGCGCATAACTTCGTTCACGTTATCTCTCAGACCCCACTTCTTCATTCTTCATTTACATTCTTACCCATCCATCATTGCCTATATTCGGTGCATTTTCTATTCAGATCAAATCCATTGCAACACCCAATCATAATTTTCTGTCCTTTTTTTCTTTAAAACTATACAAACTTAAATTCATCCTCTTTCAAGTACCCATTATTCTATTCTAATTTTAACTTTTGTGGATAAAAAAATTAATTTTACTGTTTTAGGTCCAATTAGGTTTTATGTAAGAATTTGGTTTATTTTTCAATTTTGTGTTTTGACATTATCTAACTTAACTGATTTACTGTTCTTACAGTGTATCTACCTTTTAAAATATAACTCCTTTCTAAAATTTCAAATTTACAATGTGATTTAGGATTTATAATGGATTATAGGAAGTATCCAAACATACACTTAGCTACTTATTAACATGTTGTTTAATAATAAATTATAACATATGTTACTATTAAGAATGCATTGCCATTTTTGTTGTGTAGATTAATGTACAATTCACATCTTTCTATACTTACATTTAACACCTGTTTTTATAGATACATCATATATTAAAAACACAATATTTATGTAAGTATCATTAAGGGTATTCTTCAAATAAACCTGTAATTATTATATTTGAATAAATAAATTACATCTGATTTATAAATTTATGAAAACACCTAAACAAAATCTAAAGTAAAATTATGATACTATATTAATGTTAGAACAAAATAACTTGGTTTGAACAATGTATAATAAATTGTTATAACAATTACAATTGAATATATATTATACTAGGATGTGAGAATAATTTTAGTATATATTTATGTGTATCTAAATTTTTTATTATAATAAATAAATATTTTTATCATAATTATTAAAAGAAAAGATGTATAAAATAAATTACATTTATAATTTTATTTTACCTTATCAGTTAAATTTTGAAAAATAATTATAAAATTTTAAAAAAATAATATATAATAATTATAATCATCGCACAATTAGTATACAAATAATTTACCAATGAACTCACACTAAAATTAATTAAATATTAAAATATCTTAATAAATATGTAAATATATATATATATATATATATATAAATTTATAATTTATTAAGATTATAACTTCTTTCAATATTACTTCTACTCACCATCATATATTTTTCAAGTATAATACATGTCATCACATGTAATATCAATATCACAAAAGTAAAAGATAAACTAGTGAAAATTTATAAGTAATTATCTAAAATAACATCATTATGAACTTAAAACAATTCACATTTAAAATAAGACATGTATCATACAACACAATCATCTTGACTTAACAAAACATAAACGTTTGACTAAAGTTGTGCAAGATGTGTATATGAAACAAAGTACAAGACTTTACATCTCTCATAACTCAATATGCATTTCAAGACTATAGCTAAATATATTAGGACACAAGGTCCATATCGAGTATGACAGTATTGAGTTTCTTATATAAGTGAAGTATAATCTTTTTTCAAACAAACCATTTAGTTTGTAAAAACTTATTTTGATTCTCACAACTATAAATTTTTTTTACGCAAGTTTGATACTAATAGAGTCAGAATAAACTATTCACAAGATTTTTTTTTCAACACACCACCTAACATCATTTTAACATAGTATCCCTTATAAGTCATTAGATTTTCAACATCCACACACACCACAAAACATAACACATCCTAAAACAAATTAAAAATAAATTGAAATACAATATTTTTCTCAAACAATTATTCAAATGTTTACATGTGAATTCAAAAGCATCAAAAACATTTTTAAAATTGTTGAAGCATTGTTTGGCTCAACCAAAAATCATGTTTTCCAAATTAAAGATTTTGCTTGTCCAACAAACATTTTCTAAGACAAAGCTCATCTATACAAATAAAGTGAAAGTTCCATTGAATTTAAGTTATAGTTTGTGCCTAAAAATACAAAGATAACGTACAACAACATCTAGTTCACACCAAACATTCCAAACTTATGTAACTCATTGAAAATTTATTACTCTTTAACATCTAGTGACACACCATATTTGTTAAACGACCAGAGTACTAAAAGTCGAAATCAACAAACTCACTCAATGTCGAAGCGAACCTAACAAACATATGTTTTCATTGGAAGAATGAATTTTCACTTACATCCAATGTGTCTGAGGTCTCGCTCAATAATGTTGCAAAAATTTAGAGTTTGATATGCATATTAGGTTAGTCTATTATTTCTATGAGTTACTTTACATTTTTCTTATACCAAAATGAGTCTAAATTAATTAATAATCTAATTAATAATATCAATTAATCAATTTGATACATTATACTCATGTATTAAAACTTTTACTCAGTTTTATTTTTATAAAAAAAAAACAATTCAATTTATGTATCAACAATCACTACACAAACATACTTAAGTATCACATGTATTATCATCATAAATTTGAAACAACAATATTTTAATTTTTTGTAGTCTCCCTTATCTTAAATACTCCTAAAGCTAAAGTCTCTCAATTGTTTTTATTAATATTAGTTTCTAAAAGAAAATTATAAAATAAAAAAAAAACTTGTTGTATTTTGAATTCAAATTTATGCAAGATGTTTTTCAATTCTCAATTAAACGTGGTGCATGTGGATTGTGAAATAGAAATGAAATTGAAGGAAAGAGGGAAGAAGATTTGGAAGGTGCAAAGAACAGCAGAGATAAAATGTTAAAAGTAAAATGTTAAAAATAATATAGTTGCAAAGTTTTCATTATGTAAATAAAATTTTCATTTTTAGACAAAAACAATGTATTATTATGTAATTATAATATATATTTAATTATTTTGATTATTGAGTTTGTAAGTAAAAAAAAACATACATAAAATATAATTGTAGTTTTTAAATTAATGATAAATGCTCAATCTAATAACTAATATAAAATTCAAGGTAAACACAGCTTTTCTTACCATCAATAAGAAAAATATTATTACATATGACAATGAATATCCCATAACAAAGGTAAGGTACATCATATTAAATTCAAACGATGATATTTAGACCGTTACATAATCAAATCAAATTGTAGTATTTGTAGTTTACATTTTCAAATAAAAGGAATTATAATGTTATTATTAATTATAATTTATAATTTAATAATATAGCTTATTTTAATACTAACCGAAACATTGATTAAAAAAAACAGTTTTTCACTTGAAAAAGTGAGAAGAGATTGAATGAAGAAGGAATAAGATTAAATTAACTTCTTAAAGCTATTTAATTGGAGGATCGAATAGTTTGGTTTATAAATTTAAATATAATTTGTAAACAAATATACAGATAAAGGTCTTGTATATAAATCAAAATTTTGAATGATATATAAACACTAATTTAGTTTATTTACTTTATAAATTGTGTAGTTCAATTACCTGATCTAAACTTTATTTTAGCTAGAGAACTAATTTTGAATTAAAGTACAGTTTAGAAATGGATTATAAGTGATAAAGGTGTAGTTAATGTTAGAAATAAATAAAAAATTGAATACACCGACAAACAAACGGACAAACAAGAGAGAAATATTTCCAAGAGAGAGGGAAAAAAATGACCCCCCACCCTCCCATAGATATTTATCCATGTCAATTAATATATTATTATTTTCTATTTTACTAAGGGTATTTTGTAGTTATTAAATTATAGACTAATTTCGTTTCTTGATGTTACGTGTATTGTGACGTGATACGGGATATTCTTAATATAAAATCAATATGTGCATGTTTTGGGTGTTTATTTTAAGGGATCTTATTTTTATGATTAACAGAGAGGTTTTTAAAAATAACATGAATTAAAATTTTACGATATGTTATATATATATATATATATATATATATATATATATATATATATATATATATATATATATATATATATATATTTTGCAGTTTTAATGATTTAGTTTTATTAATAAAAATTATACTCTCCTTTTTTCTTTTTTTATTGTTTTCTTTAAGATTTTGAAGTAATTCGTAAAATTTTCTTTTATTAAAAATTGCGATGTAAAAGATAATCATTTTTCTAAATTTAAGTATAAGTATGGGTTGTTCAAGAATTTGAAACTTCTAAAAAAAATTTAAAAACATTTTTATTTACTAATAAAATAATCTATATTAAAATATATCATAATTTTTTTAATTTTTTTTTTTAGTTTTCGAAGGTTTTTTTTTTCTCTTTAAGATTTAAAATAATTAGTATTAACCAAATTTTTAGATTATTTTTTTCTTGGAGACCTGAAGAATTTAGTACTAGATAAAATATTTTGAGGTATTTTTTTTCTTAAGTCTAAAACAATTAGTATTAAATATAACTTTTTTAGACTTTTTTTTAGGTCTAAAATAATGACATTGTATGTTTGAACTTGAGTCTATGTCAAACATGTTAATTTTTATAATTTAGGAATTTGCTAACTTTTAAGATTACAATAATATGTTATATATATATGTGATATCTTTGTAAATAAGCTGTAACATTTCTAATTATATATATATATATATATATATATATATATATATATATATATATATATATATATATATATATTAATGTGTTATGGGAGAGGAATGAAAGTTAATATATACACAGTTTAGTGAATTTTGGAAAATATGTTAAGTAGTTGTTATTGAAGATGATCTGAGATTAAAAACTAAAAAGATGCGAAGTTAATAGAATTTGGATAATTGTAATGTTTACTTTTTTTTACTTTTCAATTTGTTATTGATTAGATGGTAAGTAGTTGTTATTAAGTATTGAATATATACTTGAGTTTAATTGCTTTAATACCGAGATAAATAATATCATAAGCGGGTGTTTGAAGTATAGATAAGTTATATTTTTTTATGATAAAGATACTTGTGTTTGTGAATATTTATAGATAAATTTAGTCATGACTAATTGATATTTGGTGGGATTTATTATTTTTAAGTGGGTATTTTAATACTAGTTTATAAACGGTATTATTTATATTTGTAAGTATTGTTTATCTATAAAAAATAAAAATAATTTTTTTATATTATATTAAGTTTAAATTTAATTAAAATTGAAATTAAATTATTTTATTAAGATAAATTTAATAAAATTAAATTTTAATTTATATTATATTTTATATATTTTTTATAATTTTATTTAAATTTTATTTTAAAATTTTATAAAATATATATTTTTAAATATTTTGCAGGTATCTACGTATATTCGTAGTTTTAAAATATTTGTGATTGTCTTTTATATGGATATTCACACGAATAGCAGCGGATAACGAATGAAATTTTTTGTTTTCGGTCACGTAGCATATAGACACTATTTGTGTCGACTCGACTCGTTATCATCCTTAGTTATATAACTTTAAATTTGTAATTTTTTTTTCATTATTTAAATTAATTTTATTTCAATTTTGAGATATTGTGCTTATTGTTTATTTTAATTTATTAAACACATTATGATTAATAGGATAATAATTTATAATTTGGTAAGTTTTTCAAAAATTTGAGTTGTTGTATAATTGAATTTAGGTTTAATCAAGTTTCAAGTTACTAATAGATTTGGAAATATTTATAATTTATTAAGTATTTAAAAAAATTATATTTTTAATTGAGAGTGTAGTTTAATTTTTTTTTTAATTTGGTGTGGTAGTTGTTAATTGAGTCATGTAACTCTTATTTTATTTCCTTAGTTATTACCACATATTATTTTATGACATTTTGACTGTGTAATCATGTAATATTATAATTTTATAATCTTATAATTTTACAATCATATAAGTATATAATTTATTATCTTATAATCTCATAATTTATACTTTTTATAATTTTGTATGATACACTATTTTTTAATATTTTAGTTGTTGTATCAAGGAGTTTATGTGTATTGTGTTTATGGTTTATGGTTTATTTTTATCAAAAACAAATTTACTGTGCAAGCGATTGTTTTTAAGTAAAAAATAAGACAAAAATATTGCACATTTCTTTATTATTTTTTTACTCAAGTAAAAATGTATTTCATTAAGACAGAAATTATCACTAAAACTAAAATAATATATAAAATAACCATTCTTTTTTTCTCTATTAACGTGTAAGAAAATACACTTAGAAAATGTAACTTTATTAACCCAAGATGTTATTCATGTTATTTAACATACTTTTTAAAGATTTTATAGGTTCGGACATTAAGAATTAAATTCATTAAAAAATTAGAATATCCTAATTTTATCAACGGCATGAAATTCATAAAAAAAATGAAATATTTTAATTTTATTAACAACATTATTATATATCATAACTATCAAACAATCCATAATTTTTGAATAACTTCTCAAAATCAAAAATAATAAAATCAAAAGTATTTATGAGAACAATACAAGACAAAGACGATAAATGTAAAGGAAACACGCACCACAACTAGGGGTGGGCATAGTTCATCTAACTCTATTGTTTTATACTTAAAAAAACTAAACTGTTTTTACTAAAAACTAATTAAATTATTTTACAGTTTTCATCTTTCTTCGTCGGAATCTCTCTTTATCACCACTGCACCTCACACAGATTTTGCCAAGGTTCGTTGCTCTCTTCCTTCCTACCGCTGCCCATCCCGCCGTCGCTCATCCCGCCGTCGCCCATCCCGCCGTCGCCCATCCCGCCGTCGACCATCCCACTGTCGCCCATCTCCCTCTATTAGCCCTCTAGGGTTTCGTCATCGGCTCTCTTTTCGCTCCAGCGTCAATTTACATTCAATAAACACCTTTGGCTTCTTACCACAAACCACTCTCAAGGTTTCCAAACACGTTAGCTTCGATACCCCTCAAAAGCCCGACTCAGTCATCGCTTTTTTCAACAGAAATGGATTCACCCACGCTCACATCAACAACATCGTCAATAGAAATGGATTCACCCACGCTCACATGCAACGCTGACGAGAGGTTTTCGCCAAAGTTTCAATTTTTACGCTCAAAAGGTGCTTCTGTTTCTGATATCGTTCACCTTGTTAATAGGTGCCCCAGAATCCTCGTATCCAGCCTCAAGAACAACGTGATCCCCTCCTTCGAATTGGTGAGAATCGAGAAGATTGAAAGAAGACAGTGGGTAATTTGATTTGATGAATTATTAGATTGAAGAGTTTTGTGAGTTGTTTCTGCACCGCTAGTTTGAAGCATAAATTGACCATTGCATTTGTCTATTTCCATTACTGAACGTGAAAGAGAAATATATGAAGAAGAGTGTTTTTGATGCAAACTGAACTGTACTGCAGTATGAACTAAAAAAATAGTTTAGTTCAGTTATTCTGAACTATTTTTTAGTTCAGTGCAGTTTTGTTGAAATAGTTTATAATTATCTATAGATTGTAATAGTGCAGTACACTGTAGGGCAGTTTGCCCACCCCTAACCACAACAGAGTTTGGAGTTTTAAGGGCGGGCCAATGCGGTGGAGGTTAGGGTTTTAGGAAAGGTCAATGCGAAGAAGATGCACGGTAGAGTTTAGGGTTTCAAGTGATGGTCAATACAAAGGAAACAAATGTGGCGGAGGAGCACATGATAGAGGTTAAGGTTATAGGAAGGACCAATGCGATAAAGACGAACGACAAAGGCTATGGTTTTAGGTGATACAATGTGGAGGAGACGAGCGTTGTGAAAGCTATAATTTTAGAGGAGACAATGCAGATGACGAGTACGAGATAGAGAGTCATTAAAGAGGAACGCAATAATAACTTCTCTATGAATATATGCAACTGTGCGAGAAAGTTTTAGGAAAAGAGTTGAAAAAGTTTGTGAAAAAATTAAGCAAGAAAATCAAGGAGTAACCTGAGTAATCCGAGTGAAACGAGTGCAGTGGGAGAGTACGAGAAACTAGAAGAGTGAAAGTTCTTTGAATGAGTTTAGGATTCAATGAAAAATATCGAGGGATGATATGATAAAAATATTTATTCTTTTACAATTTTATGTAAAATTGATAGGTAATTTTTTTTTCAGTTACCCACTGATATTATATATTATATACGGATCTATCTTTTACAAATTTTTACTCAAACCCACAAATATTAGATACAAAAATCCGTAGATAAATTTCTTTAAAATTAAATGCAAAAAAAAATCAGTATGTAATTTTATTTTCAAAATCAGTACGTAAGAGACTATTTATCTACAAATCATAATCCGTATAATAATCAGTAAATAATTTACATTTTTTTATAATATATAAATTAATATTATGAGAAAAACAAACCAAGATTTTACACCATATTTTGATATAATAGAAATGTACCATCTTGAAATGAAACGGTTGAAAAAGTAATTTAAAATATTGTTAAGTGTTAATTTTAGTATAACATAAATAATATAAATGTTTCGTTAACATTAAATGTGAGAAAAAATATTAACATAAATAATGAATATATCAGTGGATTAAATTATATATATATATATATATATATATATATATATATATATATATATATTAAATCTATAACATTAGTGTGTCTTTGTTATAAGTATGTATTATCTTTTAATTTTTAAAATAAAATATTTATATATTAAATTATAATTATATTATAATTTTTAGAATCTCCTCCATTCCACATATATTATAATGATGTATTGACAAAGTAAAAAAAGAAGAAGCTCTCATATTGATATTTTTAGTTTTATATGTTTTTATATTATTTGAAAAGTTTAATTCAAATATTTTGCAAATCTTTTCACTATTGGATGGGCACACGAATTGATCATGAACCCTTTCATTATTATTTATAGTTTCATGTAATTCTGTTACATATTATTTTAGATACTTTAGTTCAATATTAATACAAAGTTGTAAAAATAAAGTTACTACGTGATATATGTACATCAAGGTGTGGAAACTTTTTACCATGCATGCGTAATCTTACATTTATTGTAAAGAGCTTAACACATTTATTAAAATTATCGATACATCAATGACTTGTTCATTGACTAACATAGTAGACTCAACACAAGCAACAACTTTATTTATATTTTAATTACCATCTTATTGTTAATTTTTACCAATTATGTTATTGATTTTAAAATTTGGGTCAAATTTATTTTTTAATTGCTCAATTTTATTTTTTATTTTAGCATCTCTTATTAAAAAAACTAAAAAAAATATAATTTATACATATTTCAAAAGTTTGTCTCATATTAATTAGCTTTGACTGAAACAAATATTTTATTCCACAAAAAAGGACACGACATGAGTCCACATGGTCACATTATTGTTTTTTTTATTATTCATTTTAGCTAATACCATGTGAGTCTATAAATTAAAGTTTTAGAAAAATGGAGATTCATTTCCTGTTTTTATTTATTTTGTAGATCAAGATCATGTGCATGGTTGCCATCTCCATGAATGGCATTTAGTGTGACTTTACCTATTATTCTAAAAAAAGACAATGCATGACTGAATTCACCAGAACTTAAGGTTAAAAGAAGGTGACAGATTCTTTCTGCATTTCTTTACATCTCAATCTGAACTCTTATTATAAATACGTGAAATTATCTATACATTGTTATTTTTTTCACCATCTCTTTTTTCTACAGTGATTTTTTTATTTTCTATGTTTCAATATTTATATTTCATTTTCTTCTTCTTATAGAAATGTACATTTTAGAGAATACAATTCAAAATATAAAACTTGTTTTAAAATTATATTATAAATTGTGTACTATAGAAATTTATAAATAACTTATTTTGAAATTCAAAATGAAAATTCCAAATCACAACCTAAACTGAAATTTCCAAGTATATAAGATGTCGAACGAAGTTATGAAAGTGTAAAGAGAATCCACCAAAAAAAATAATCTTAAATTGAGCTAAACAAATTTCAGTTTGAATTGTTTAATGTAGAATTTATATAAACTTAGGTTAATCTATACACTAATGGGTTCAATCGTTTTTAAAATAATAAGTGTTTTTATAAAAACTAAAAAGTATTATGATTTTATTAGTATATTTTTATTATAATTACAATATATATATATATATATATATATATATATATATATATATATATATATATTATAAAATTAAAACTCAGTCTTTTATCTATCAAAATGTAGCATGTTTTCTCCAAAAATTATTTGACTTATATAGTTAAATACAGCTAGTTAACATGTTTTCTTTTTATAAAATATACAAAATCTTTTTAAAAACTATTCTGAGAAAGGGTGAAAAGTTTGATTCACTGATTAACTTCTTTTGTCGGTGGAAAACTAAGTCCCAGTTTTTCTGAAAATTAGGTGTCTTCTCTGATTGTTTTGTTTATATGTCGACACATCATTATTTAAGATATATGTATTTAGAAAATAAAAAAAAAAAACTAAATTTTTGTTGTACAAATTTCAAAGACTTGTCTTTTGGAAGGTGGAAAATTCTATTGGATATATTATTACAAAAATTGAAATGTACCATTTTATCTCATAAGATTTACATGTATTTTTACATTTTTTTTTCTTATCTGGATAGATATTAATGAATAACATATTTTCATTTAAAAATAAAAAATAAAGTCTATGTTTGTTGTGCAAATTAAAAAAAAAAATCTATTTGATTTAAGAAAAAAAGGTAATAAATGAGATTGATTATTTCATTAAATTAAGAGATTCGAGCATGTCCTCTCCGGATTTATTTTGATTATTTGACTATATATATAGTCAATAAAAACGTGTTTATTTTTGGAAAGTAAAAAAGAAGTCTAATGTTAAAATTTGTCTTGTTTTGAGAAAGGCGAGAAATTTCGTTTTTTATGTCATTAAATTTCTGCTTATTTAATTGCAAATATTAAAGTCCTATGATGTTTTTTATATTATGAATTATATGATGTTAGAATGTGGGAGATTAAATTTTATTCGGATGAATGAGAACATGATCAAATATAAACTATTTTTTCTTCTTAAAAATATTTTATTTGAAGGAAAAATTAATTTAACTTAAGCAAGTAAACAAGTTATGTATTGAAAATTTAAAATGAGTTAGAAATTTTTATATTGAGTAAATATGAGTAAAATGAATAAATAAATAAAAATTATAAGTTTCTTATATATAAATATCTTAATATTTTATATTAGAACGCAAGTAATGATTTGTAGTTGATGTCAGTATATACACTTATTAATTGCTATTATATGTAATGTAAATAGGAGGGAAATCAAACACTTCATAAAACAAGTATTGTTTTTAGAGTTGTATGAAAATTGATAGTTTAATCAGTATTTGTAAAAAAATGTAGTTGAGTCCTATATACAATATTAAAACAAGTTTAAATATTGACAATTTCATGATACATTATCAGTGATAAAATAAATTTAAATTCTCCTTGTATGGAAAATAAAAGTGTATGAATCCAAAAGCTTTTCCAAAGTTCCACACTTAATAACACGATTACAAAAGCTAACACACTTATTGTTTTTGATAGAAAGGGTAAAATTACATAACAAATTGGTAGTCTGGTTGCTACAATTTGTTTGGATGGAAGAAAAAGTAAATAAATAAATAAAATTAAAAGTTACTGTAGATGTGAACTAATGTGATAAGATTATTTTTGGTAAGTATTTATTTAAATTTATAAGTAAAGGATTTGTATAATTTTTTTGTCCGGTGAATTATTAGTTGGACAATCAATTATTATATTAGACGGTCTAAAGTTATAATTAGTTTTGTTTGGATATGTACCGTCCGGTCCTCCCGACCCATAAATCGAGCGGTTCCAGAAGGTCGACTCTTCTAAGGTTGACCGATGGCTCCCCCAGGACCGGTCTCCCACGACAGACTCCTTTAAGGTCGTCCCAGAACCGACCATTCATAAACCGAACGGTTGCCCCAATGCCGCCCACCCAGGTCACCATCATGACCGAGCGTCCAAGCTAACGCTGTCCTTTGACCGACCATACATAGACCGAGCGATCCTCCAAGGTCGCCCATCCAGGTCGACCATCAAGACCGAGCGTCCAATATCAGCAGAACCGAGTGGCTGCCCACCCAGGTTGACATCCCTGGCCGACCACCCTTCTGACCGACCGTCTCGACCGACCCTCACTAGGTCGACTACACGGTTAAACACTAATGACTCATTAAATCCCTTAATGAAGATTAAGGTATGATTGGGCCGTTATCAGGCCCACGAAAGGTAAAAGCCCATTACAATCAGTATAAATAAAGGTTCCAGGTATGATTTCTGGACATATTGCTCACGATGCAATATATATGCATTACAGACCACTCGGTCATGTTACTGACTTAAGCGTCAGAGTGCCTTTGACATGTACCCGACCGCCCGGCTTGGAGAACGAGGAGAGAACGAAGACTACAACCAGGACTTGAAGACGAGAGAGCCCGTTCGGCCCTTCCCAGCGCGTCCAGCCCTCAGCAAAGAGGTAACTGTCCGGTTTTCGCTAGCTTCTAGTGCCCCCTAGAGACAGAGCCGCTCGATTTTCTTCAGTTCGTGGGATTCAACAACGTTTGCCCGGTCTTCGATAAACTCTTGAGTGTTTTAGCAGGGTCGAACCAGATCCGACCGAAACAGAATCATAATTAAATTGATCTTAATCTAAAACTTATCACAAATTTTATAAAGAATCCTTTAAAGTAAAGAGATAGATTACGTGCTAATTATCCTTACAATTTAAATCAAGCTAATTTTGATATCAGAAAGTAACTTAATTTTATGAACTGTTGAAGATAAATGTGTTGGACTAAAAGACTCTGACATTATTCGAAACAGAATTAAATCAGATAATAATTGGAATTTGTAAACGAAACAAACGAGGATGATGAAATTAAATAATATTATGTTACAGACATTTATATCCCTATGAGACTATATGCTGAAAGTTTTCATTTGACATTAATCCATGCGATCTCCAGATCGAATGCTCAAATTTCTCCTTGTCACCGATACGCTATCAATGTCACAGATAACAATGACGATATCGAGACAGATTCATAGATGAATGCATACGTGAATACTATGTTTTTCGGATAGTTTGAGGAAAAAAAATTGTAGGATGGAAAAACTCGTTGTATGTTGATTTCCAAGTATATTTGTTCGTGACAATAATGCTATAGGGTGACGACCAAGGGGAGTTGAATTTTCTCTTGGTAGGTTTCATTATGTTCCTGCATGTATTGGAAAAAGAGAAAGCATGCAGGTCATTTAAAAGTACTAAACCAGTCCATGGAATAATACCCAACTTTTCAACAATCATGTTACGCTTTAAGATTGTTGAATAATGATACAAAATTCATATAAACAATTACAACTGAAACCCATTGCTATTTGTTTCTTTATTGTCAACAAGCTCAATGTCAAAGCATTTGCATGCATCCACCAACCCATGGAACATTCCTTTATTTAAGTACAAATCTTGGCTGCTATTAGAAATAACAACTCAATTCAATATAATTTAACTCTATTTTTTAACATTAAATTACACATATCCACTGATTTTTGACTTAGATGGAGACAAGTAAGTTTCGTTATGATATAAGATACCATTATAAATAAATTGAGTAAAAATTTGTTAAGATAAATGGTAAGATAAGTATGATGATGTATTCACATATGTGGAGAGTCTCAAATTCAAATATCCGTAAAAGTTCTCACATTAGTGAATAAATATAAGAAAATCGAGTAATATATAACAAAAATATAATTCATAAATATTTAACCTAATATTTCATGTTGAAAATAATGTTAAGTATCTTCTTTGGTCAATTCCTACCTAAAAAGAAGAAAGACTACCTTGATGAAACAGTCATTTACAAAATCAGTAGAATTAAAATATTAAAGTGATACTGTAATTGAATAAAAAAAATCCATACGTTACAAATAAAGGTAGGACGATATGGTAGATATTATGGTATCATGTGTTGAATTAAGTGATGAAATTAAGTAATTGAGAGTGTTTAATTAATAATGTATTTTGAATTAATCTCAAAAAAGGGGTAACATAAGACGCAATTAAAGTGTTGTTGAGACACGGGAGTGTAAATTAGCACGGTGGTGGTCCACATGGTGGGCGCGACTAGGATTTGCTGTGTTTTCACGTTTAGGTGTCTGATGGGAAGAAACGTGGCTGGCATTGATGGTGGGAGTGCCACGTCGCCTCCTTTTCCCCAGAGTCAAACACTTCATTCCATTTGCGCGTTTCCTCTTTTCATTAATTGCTTACTTTTACTATTTTATTTATGATTCATTCAAATATTTCAACCATATGAATAAATGAATGAATGACACCAACAAGAACGTAATGTCTTCATTCATCTCTATCTTTCCAGGTTTTAGTCAAACTCCAGCGTCGTAAATTCGCGGCCACTTTCCCCTTTTTACACCTTCTCGCCATTCCCAATCCCAATCTTCTTCTCCATTCTCAGCACTCTCTGTAAATAGGTACGCTCCCCTTCTAAAGCTACCAATCCAACAATCCTCCTTTCTTCAACTTCAGTTACGCTCTTTATTTTTCGCGCAGGCGTTAGGTTTTCATTTCCTCTGTTCTGTTTCATTTTTTTTCTTGGTCATTGTCGAGGACAGCAATAATGGGAGCGGTTTGTTCGGCTGGCATGGTGGAGAGAAATGCTGAACTTGGAGGGAAGAGTTTCGGGTTTTCTGGTAACCTTAAGAAGGAAAATAGCTTTGTGAATCGTGGAGATGCTACTTCAGATTCCAGGTCTGATAGTGGTCAAGGTAGAAAGCAAAAGAGGCACGACTCTGGGTTTTCCTTTGAACTTGGGTTATCGACTCCTACGTCAACTGGAGGAAAGCAGGTCTGGTTTTGCTCCGCTTGCATCTTTTTTCTATGTTCTTATTGAGAAGGTTTGAAAATATGCGTATCCTTAGGGCTGTTTCTGTGGAAATTCATTGGTTGGAATGGGGGCTTTCGTGTTATTCTAGAATTGGATGTTGAGGGGTGTTACATTAGTGCCTGCAATTTCTGAATGGCCGCCAGTTGTGAATAGTTTAATATATTAGTGGTACGCCTCTGTAGTTTGTGTGTGAAATAGAGTTTCGGGATGCATCTCATGGTATGTTAGGGATCTTCTAAATTGGAATCTTAATGGTTCATGATCGACGTCATTTTTTTGATAGGTGAGCCAAAGGGGTTCTTTCCTGGGAAAAGCTGGCGAGAGGGCTGTGGGAGTTTTGGACACAATTGGAAGTGGCATGCCAAAGTTAAATACTAATAGTGGGTTTGTCTCTGGCGTGACTTCCAGAGGGAAAAAAATATCAATACTAGCATTTGAAGTAGCTAATACAATAACCAAAGGAGCAATTTTGTTTCAATCACTTTCTGAAGAAAATATCCAGATTCTTAAAAAGGATGTTTTACAATCGGAGGGGGTTCAACTCTTAGTCTCGACTGACATGAAGGAGTTAATAACTCTTGCTGAGGCTGACAAAAGGTTCTAGCTTGTTCAAATAATAGAATTTTTGTTTCTCATTGCTGGGAATTTTCTTTATGTTCTTTGTTTATGATTTTTCTGGGGAAACTTGTAGGGGAGAACTCAATGTCTTCTCACGGGAAGTAGCTAGATTTGGAAATATGTGTAAAGATCCGCAGTGGCACAACCTACACAGATATTTTTCACGGTGAGTTTCCATGTACATTGTTATTGACAATGTTAAGCTAAAAATGTCATGATTGAATTCCTAGCTGATTACAATCACACAAATTTCACTTTCAAACCTTTGACTAAAAAATTATCAGACTAGACTTAGAAGTTCTGGATGACAAACAATATCAGGCAGAGGCAGAAAAGACAATGCAGGAGTTTACCACTCTAGTTCGGAATACCGCTGTAAGCTCATTGTCATTTTAAATAAAGTTCTGCATATTTTTTAATTTTCTCAGTGAATTGATAACTGAGTAAAGCTGTTGTCATCATTTTGGTTTCTTGGTGTTTATTTATATTGGTTCACACTATTTGTTTCCTAATTCTGATGTGCTTTCTAAGCTGTTTATTGGTTATAGTTTGAGTTTCAATTGAATTATTTTAGCAGTTTCTTCCTTACGGATTTTCTCCTTGTTGTGTAGGAATTATACCATGAATTGAATGCTTATGAGCGTTTTGAACAAGATTATCTGCAAAAGATTAAGGAAATGGAGTCCTTAAATCTTCCTCTAAAAGGTTAGAAATTTCATAATATAGTTTTCCTCATATCTTTCCAAATAAATAAATAATATTTCTAGAGGACTTAGTTTCGGATGACCAGTTTGGATTTTCAGTTTGACGTAAGTACTATCTGCAGCACGCTTCAAAATGTAATTCTGCTGAAGTTAACCTATCATTGACAGCTACATTCTCTTTAAAATCGCAGGGGAGAGTATCACAATGTTTCAAAGTGAGCTAAAGCACCAAAGAAAGCTTGTGAGGAGCTTGAAGAAGAAGTCTCTTTGGTCCAGAACTTTGGAAGAGGTATGTTTCCACTCAACGAACTGTTCCTAATTTGCATTTACTATTGTTGAATTTCGTATTTCCACATGTTTACTTCTTTGAAGTGAATGTTTTATAGCCGCGGATTCATAACAACGGACTTATTTTGTTGGAACTCAATTTGATTATTGCAGATAGTTGAGAAGCTCGTTGATATTGTTACCTATATAAATCAAGCAATTTATGAGCTCCTGGGAAACCATGGTATGGGATTGTATCTCTTAAGGATAAAAACCAATGCTGTACCAAATGTAGCTAGAAAATATGCCTCCCTATTTTGCACTAGGAGCCTAGGAATTAACTAAGGGTTTGAAATCTGAACTTTCATTTAATCCTGTTATCGAGAAAAAAAAATCAAATGGAAGGCGTTCTAATTCTTGACATGATTATTTTTAGACTAAGCAGATCGTAGATGAAATTTTCCAATGTTTTCTATGCTCTTGTTTTTTATTCAGATGTAACTGGAAATAACCAGCGGCTTTTTTCTTTGTGGTTGAGCTACTTGAAATTAAAGACAATTTGTTTTTTGATAGGCCAAGATTAAATGCATATTTGCATTAGAAAGAAACAACTCTTGAAATGAAACACTTCATACAGTCTAGGGTATATTCTTGTTGCTGAATATCAATATGGAATCATGTTATGCATCCCTTACAGCAAACGTCATGTGACTTTAATAAACTAATGACATTACAACTGTTCTCCTCCTAAATCATCTGTTCCGCTTGGATTGACTTTTTGAGAAAAAGCACTTGGGAGAACTACAATACAATCAAGTGAATTTCTTCATCATTTTTAATATTTGTGTTTCAGTCATGTATTGACTCGTGGAATCTACCTTTTTTTGTGTTTTCTATTGTGTAGATTTATACCTTGTTGCCTGGTCATAATAATAAGAAACGTGAAATCGTGGATTCGTGGCAGGTACAATCACAACCAATCACTGTAAGGGTCATGAAAGACTAGGAGAAGCTGGTCTTGCGCTGCACTATGCTAACATCATCAATCAAATAAATATGATTGTAAGTATCATGCTGAACAAGATTGTAATGACCGTACAAATAGAAATATTTTTGATAAAATAACAATTGTTTATACCAGGCATCTCGTCCGACAGCACTTCCTCCAAACATGAGAGACACATTGTATCATGGTTTGCCCAACAATATTAAGACTGCTCTTCCATCCCAGTTGCAAACAGTTGCTGACATGAAAGAGGTATACTCTCCCTACGCCGAATATCCATGACCTTCCATTTTCTAGTCTATTTTATGGTGCCATTTTCTTCTCGCGAGTAATCACATTGACTTGATGGGAACAGTTTTATTTTGTTTTGGATTATGTTAATTGACATGAATTTTCTGTAGCTCTCCATCACTCAGATGAAAGCAGAAACGGAGAAGATTCTTCAGTGGCTTGTGCCGGCTGCCACAAATACTGTCAAGTAAGATGTGTAATATATTTGTTGGGATTGGCTTATACTTCCATTTTTCTCTTCTTCGTGTTGGTCTTATTTCCTTTTGTGAAAATAGGATAAAAACTCCCGGCAATTGTTTATGTATTTATTTTATCTATTGATATTCATGACAGAGCACATCAAGGTTTCGGATGGGTTGGTGAATGGGCAAACACAAGGTTTGTTGTAAACTTGGATATCTTAATATTTGTTGGAAATTACTGTCGTGTTTACATATGCAGTTAAAAGAAAAGTTCACAACACTCTCTGATATTGCAGTAATGACTTCGATGATAACACCTCCAGAGAAAGTAACCTGATTCGTCTGCAGACGCTTTATTATGCCGACAAGAGGAAGATAGATGTTTACATAATTGAATTGTTGGCATGGCTTCACCACTTGATTAGCTTTGTAAAATCTAAACAAAACACCTTGAGATCCATGCCTACGCGGTCTCCTCCCAAGGTACTTGAACTTCATTCCAAGATGCGACAATTTTTAATTCTTTCCGTGGACAGTGGAAACAAGCCATTAGGAACTCAAATTTCTCAAGAGGATAGGAAATTATTGGAGGAGGTTATTGCTAGGAGAAACAACTCAGGACTCAGCAAAAGCGAGGATCTTGGTTTGGCCAAGAAAAGACAAGTGAAGGATTTACATGGGACCAAAAGTGCTGGGAGTTCACCTGCCAAGGAAATCTTCGGTACAAGAGTTGTCATAAACCACCAAAACTATAACGTTTTGGATATTATGGATGGGTTGAGTCACTGATCACTCTATTTTTCTGCTGAAATTCTTGCTTATAGATAATACTCATCATTCATTTTTATATAGTTCTAGTTATGTACATATCTATATAAACAACTAACACCAGATCTTTATTTTTTACTCATTAATTTTGTACAGCGGGTGAGGGAAGTAGTTGAGTTCCTTCTACTGTTCAATTTATTATTTTTGTGCGAATACACCGCTTTCAAAGTTCGTTGGAAAATAATTGAATTCCTTTAAGACTTTTTTGTCTGTAAATGTGTCACTTGCAGCAGTTTCACTGTTTGGTGCTTATAGAATATTTATAGAATCTTATCTGTGACAAAAGTGTTAAAATGCAGCCTTAATAAATGAACAAAAATATTTCACATTATTTTGGATCTGCACAAGAATCAGATTGGTAAAAGGGAAATTGTCCAAGGTTGTCCTAACCACTTGCTGGTAGAAGATGAGAACCACCACCCACTCCTCATATCCTCTACACCGCCTGATGGATCATCAATCAAATCGTATGGAAATCGAATCAGTTTTCTCTAACAATTTCGCATGTGTGGGACATAACATAAGTTGTACGCAATTACGAAAGTTAAGATTAACTTGCTTCAGTTGCTTGGTCACACATCTCAATCTAACACCTATTATCTTTACAAAAGTTATTTTTTATTTAAAAACTAAGAGAAGGGAATTTTAATTTTTTAAAATAAAAATATTATCTTGAAAAATATATATTTTAAAAAATTAAAGTTTAGAGAACTACTTATATTGAAGAATAATATTTCAGAAAAATAAATTCATTAATAATATAATAATTTAGAAAAATAATTATATTAAGAACAAATTATTTTAAAAATATTATAACTTAAAAGATAATTATTTAGAAAATTAATCGTTTTAAAAACTAATTAATTCAAAAATTTTAAATGTGAAAATTTAATCTGTTAGAAAATGAACTATTTAGAGTGGTGATTATTTAGTTTTGTATTAAATTAAAAAATGTAATATTAAGTAAATGTAAATGTTAAAATGTAAAAAAAATCTATATTAAGAATTATTCTAAACTAATTTTCATTTTTTTTTATAAAATTTAATGTTTATTAAATAACTATGATGATGATAATAATATGAATAAAAAATAGAAAGTAGAAATTTTAAAAAAAATGTTTATAAACTATTGATTTATTTACGAGGCTTAAATCTCCAAAACTTCAATATCACACAATATCAAAATTATCAATTTTATGACTTAATGACAAGTGCACCAAATTGATTGTAAGAGAGTCTTCTACATAAATTTAACAAAATCGATGATTTGTTGTTCTAAATTTTTGTGTGAAAATACTGATACTAATATATATTATATAGTCTGAGTGGATGAAGTTTATAATTGAATTATCTTTTAATTTATATTAATTTTTTTTTGTAAAATAAATAAATAAATTGTAATTAAGTTAAAAATGATTTATTAATAAAATAAATTGTCTTTAACTTGAATTAAATTAAGGGTTTTTCAATAAAAAAATTTATTTAACTTATTTTTTTGCTGAAGATACGATAATAGTTCGTGTATATAAAATTCGTATCAAGTAAACGTTTATTTAAATATTATATGATAATGGACTTCGGAAGACTTTCTATTCATGACATTGAGAAACCCATTTTAGCGACAAAATGGGCCACACCGATTTGGGCCCATGAGCTTCTCCCATGCATTTTGCATTTATTTTTGAACCGATAAGAAATTTCCTTACAAAGAACTCTAAATTAAGAAAATAAAATTGTATAAAAATTTTTGGAAATAAAGTTACGAATAAATAAAAACACTAAAATTACATAGTTTGTAAAAGTTAGGATGAAAATTACATTGAAATTTAATTATAATTATATAAGAGTGCAAATTATTTTACATTATCATTGTTAGGGGTAACAAGTAGCGGAAGACGTAGGAATGAAATAGAAAACGAGTCTGCATGAAAATTAAATTTCAACCAACAGTGTTCACATATCATTTGCAAGTTGGGTAATCCACGATATTAAATTGTATGACATTTTTCAATTAAATTAAGAAAAATGATTTACTAATAATGGTGGAAGATTTGTTTATCGATTTGGGCCTTAGCATGAGGCATGCTTGCAGGACTGGCTGATAATGTTTATAGAAGATATAAGAAAGTGATGAGTTTGTCACCACTGCACACTACAAAAGCTTGCTGGTAGGAAATCTCAATCTTGCTATAAATTATTATTAGTATAAATACCAACTTCAAATTCATGCATTTTCTTTATGCATCATCTTCATGTCATCCACAGCGTTGGAAGCATGCGAGACAATGGGAGTTGCTTAAACATTCTTATCACTTCGATTCGTCTTCGATCAATTCATGGTATTTTACGAACCAAACGTGTCCGTTCCATTTGGATTATGTGAATAAGCACAAGAAAAGCTTCGGCTAATTCTTATTTTCATGTCACTCTCGTCTTCTGTTTTCAGCTCATTCCGATACTAGCCCTTCCAAGTCCTCTATTTTCAAGCATACATCAATAATTACAGAGAAATCATACGGTAGATCTTGTTTGATATTGATGTTGATTAGATATAAGATGAGTTTATAATATAAAAAAATGTAAATATTATTTTATAAGTTGATTTTATAGAGTTTAGTTAAGTTTAAAATTTACTTTTTTAACTAATTTTTTTTATCTTATTTTAGAGTTTAATAATAATTTAAAATTAAAGATTTGTTAATACTCACTAAAATAAAATATAGTTGTATTGTTTATGCTGGAAAACAAATTCGTATTAACAAAAATCAGAAAATTGAAGGGCACGAAAGCTGCTATTTTGATGTAAATGAAACTTAATCAGTATCATTAACAGTGTTCCTTGAAAGTTAACAATGTTACAAATAGAGAAATAATAAATGAATCCAGGTTAGGGATATTTGAATTGATTTGATATAAATGAGTAATATTTTATTTTTTAAATTAACTATGTAGGTAGATATGAGTAGTTATATATACTCATTCATTTTTTCAAGTCCATATATGTTCTCATATCTATTTTAAATTATTAAAAAAATTATTTTAACTTTTTTTAAACTTAATTTTGTAACTTAGGATTAAGATACACATTGTATCAATTTTACTCTTTATAGTTAATGTTGAGAATTCAAGTGTGAGAATGCTCTCTTAATAAATTTATAAAAGGCTTTCAATATAAAGAAACCTTATATATATATGATTATTCACCTCTAAGTATTATCAGAGTAAATAATTTGTTTTAGCGACTTTCAGACAAATAGAATTTAGGTTAAAAATTTTATATATGAGGACTTTTCATATAAGAAGTCTTCATAACAAAGATTTGAGATAAGAGTGTTTCTTGTTATGATAAAACATGAGTATAAAAGGTTATTATTGAGGTACTGGTGGAAAATGTTTCTACTTAAGAAGAAATGTACAGATATAAAAGCAACTCATTCTAGAAAGATGTAATAAGAGCCAAAAGGTGAGTTGGAAATATAAATACGAATATAAATCCCACATTAAATAAAAATTAAAAAATTAAAAAATATAAAATATAAGACTCATAAACGCATAATCTTTTTTTTTTTTGAATTTGAAATGATGTTAATATCTTATTTTAATTAGATAGAAGCTTTATTGGTAACGTCTCTTCCAACTAAATCTTCTCAAAAAGATCCATTTTTTTTATTCAAATGTTATGTTATTGAAACTCCTATTTAATATTATATTATTAAAATTTTTTATTAATGTTATTACAGTTTAGACCGACAACCGATCAGTCATACAAGGACGATGGAAGTGTTACTACTAAGGTTAGACCGACAACCGATCGGTCATGCAAGGACGATGGAAGTGTTACTACTGAGGAGGTTAGACCGACCGGACACGCAGGGGCGATGGAAGCGAATCATTCCTGGTCGGACACTAGAATAATTCGTGAACTCTCCATCTGTTTGCTAGAGACAATCTTTGAATGTCAATGAAATAATGATGTAACCTTTGAAGGCGGAGCATTCCCGAGTGGAAGCAGCAGGCGTTTTCCTCGTCCCATTTCAGCAGAAACAATTAATATTTTATATTTGAATATTTTTACATATAATAATTATAATATTATGTTTTATTTGTTGTGATTTTTATTTTTATTTATAAAAAAATCATTTAATTAATATTTAAAATAATAAAAGTTTGCGTAAAAGAATATATATTCCAATAAAGTGATTTTTACAAGTTATGAAGTGATCAATGACTATATCATAATTTTTACATAATTAGTACTTAGTAATATGTGTTACATAGAAATTAGCAGAGACCATAATTCTCTTGAACAAAAACCAATCCAATACCACGTGTTTGGTTTGAGATTATAGCAAATGAGATGGAGTTTGCAATCTCATACGATAAATTATTGCAGTCAATTTAATTCAGTAATAGTAAGTTAAAATGACCTATCTGAGGTGTTTTGTGAGTTTATAATATTTTTTACATGAAAGATAACTCTGGTAAAACTTAATATAAAATTCTTGCTAATGCAAAAGTTACTTTTTTGAGACCAGAACACAAAACGATCCCCCAACCATAAACACTGATTTTGAGATTTTTTTTTACATCTTATTTTTCATCTATCTCCAATGATGGTTTTATACTTAAAACTGTTTAGGATAAGATGAAAAAGAGAAATATATAAGTGAGAGGAAAACTTTAATTTACTTTTTGAGAAGACAAATAAATTCATAACTTTTAGTGAGGCTTTCAAATACTTACTTGTATCCTCATTTAATGTTAAAGTATTTTACAGAGTTAATTCTTTTTAAATTTGTATTTGATCCAATTGAAGCTCGATGATATATGAAACAAAATCAAATGAACTAATTTGTTAACGTGATATATTACTTCTACTAATATTTCGTGAAATTGTAAAATTCAAAAGAACAGTTTTAGTCGAAACATATTTTTATGGTATATATTTATTCTTTCTTTTAAAATCTAAATTAACCAAAAATAATTATAACGTATTTCATGAGAAGATAGATAAAACAAATTATTAATTAACTATTTGAAAAATAGAATAACTAAAATAAGGTAGTACGTGTTGGTTCGCACAACTCATGAAATAGAAGCATGTAAAATGTCCAGTGAGATTCTCAAAGGTAGGCATTACTTGACAATATGAGGCCATTTTTGTCTCATTGGCTAATATACTTTATATTTATTTTTTATGGTGATGATGTAATTTTATTATTAAAGGTACAAGTAAAGAACTTTTAGAAAAAAAAAAGAGAAAAAGAATGAAAGAGTGTAGGATTTGATTGAGGTGATATATTAAAAAAAATTATTTTTATTTATTTTTAAATTCATTTAAATAAATAACAAAAAATTTATTTTTAAATTTTTTTAAATTCTTTAAATCAGTTTTCTTCAAAATCGATTCAAGTAAAGAAAGTGTAAGTGTTTTTTTACGATGCAATCGATCAATTGATACGAAAGTCTAAGTAATGAAGTTGAAGACTTGCAGGAGATGGCAATTTGTTAGTAGGTAGTAATTAGTAGGAGATGTTTCACAATAAACTTTAATGATTTTATGTCCAAAAAGATTTCGTGTGTACGTGCTCCATACTTGGTTGTCCTTGAAGCTTGTGGTAATTGTGTCGTGTCTCCCATCTTTCTTCCTCTCAACTCTTTATGACGTGATTGAGTTGAATTAGACATCATTTTAATATAAACTAACTAGTACAAGTAGAAATCATAAAGAAAGAAAACATTTATTTAGACAGTGGAATGGAGGGTTGAAAAATGAATATCTTTATTAAAAAAACTTTTTTTATCCACTGAAAATATTATTTTACACTGCTATTTGTATCTAAAATTTAAGTCATTTTTTATTTAAAAGAATGTTTTTAACAAAGTTTCATTCTTTTAGAAACTAAAACAAAATTATGTGAAAGATAATTTCTCTTTCATTTTACGACATTTTGGACAGGTATTTTCTGATGAATCCTATAAAAAAGTAACACTTCTCTTTCTCAATGTTTTTCTTTTTCATTAAAATAATAGAATGTTGATATTCTTTTTTTCTATATTTCTTTTGATTATATTTATACTTCATCAAATAGAAGGTTTGGTAATCACTGTCCACGTGTTTGAATATAATAACTTAATCGTTTTGGTCATTTTTGTTGAATATTTGCTACTATCTTAATAGATATATACACTCTATATTTTAAATTAACTAGATATTTTTAATTAAGTAATCTTACACTTGAAATTTATCTATATTTTACAAAAATATAAATTACAAGTTGACTTACACTTATTTAAATGAAAAATACGGAAAGTACACTTCTAAAATTAACTTAATAGAAGAAATTAATTTAGTTGTTTGATGGTCCTAATTTATTGTATAAAAATATATTAAAGGAAACAATGAATTAATTGTTACAAGTATTAAGATATTTTTAAAGTAGCTTAATATATTAAAGCTAGGGTTCTAATTCCACCCATATACTTTTTTTTTTGTCTTAGCTCGGTTTTTATTCGATATTTCAATACTATATAAAATAATAGTTCTATACCAAATTATTGTTTTAAAAAAAAAACTTATATACCAAGCAAAATATAACATACTCCACTGGGCAAACACATGAATCTACAACCTAATTTTTGTTAGTCCTGAAGAAACAAGTTGTACCAGTAGGGATCGGGCATCCGCATAACCATAATGGTCCAATCACGTTACCTTGCCGCTCGTCATCAGGAGTGGTCAGGCAGTGATAGGTCGGACGTCCGTAGGTCCATGATTATCCAATTACGCAACCTTACCGCTTGCCATCCAGATATCGCCAATTAACCAGATTGCCTATATGGGCCGGCCGGTCGTAGGACCAAACTTCGGGAGACCGGACGACCATATCGCTAATTAACCAAATCAGGATTATGATTAAGGTAAGTAGTTGCTAAAAGCTATTGAGCTGAATTTGGGTCGTGATTAACTTTTCACTAATCCCAAGTCCATAGCAAAAACTATAAATACAAATGCAGGGTAAGTGGTAGATAGGTTGCATTTACTACACATTTATTACTGTTCTATTGAAAACGCTATTGTTCTCAAACTGACTTTGCATCAGAGAATCTTTGACAGGTCTCCCACCCGAACATAGAGGAGGAAATCGAAGAGTAAGGAGCAGGAACCGGACCACCGAGAAACGAGAAGAAAAAGACTTGGAGGTATTAGACGACTCAGCTCCTGTAACTGAAACACAAGTGTATTTTGGATTTTGAATTTTTGGTAGTTTGAATTGAATGAGATGAATTTATTACAGGAGGTATAATTGATATACTGTTAATACTTTCATTCACAATATTAAAATTTTAAAAATAAACTTCCTGTTTCTAAGATCAGCACGGTTGGTATATATTTCGTATTGTTAGAATTGACCGTTCACATGTTTCTTGTGGGAACAATTTAAAATGAATTTACAATGTTATTATGATATTTGTTCTGTGCATCACCCTTTCAATATTTCATTGTTTTCTTCTCATAACAGTCAACTAGTAATAAGTTGGGCGCGTGGTAAATATTTTTTTTTTAAACAACACTATAATATTTTTTCATACAGTTATCTAATAATAATAGACTTATATAGATATACATTTATTGACTTTCACCATAATTATGTCGAAATTAAACGAATAAAAACTCTTTATTAATTGGTAATATAGATTTATACTCAATTTTCTAGTCAACCATAATTGAAATGTGTGTTTGGCACACACGTCTTCCGAAACAAAAACGGTCATATAGAAGGTTAAAAACTTAGAAATAAAACCACAACTTACGTGAAAATTCACGTAAAAAAAGTGTATGTAAACATGCTAACTTTGTTCTAAAACTGAACTGAAAATTCACGCGTTTTTGTAACGTTATTTTAGGGGACAGATGTTCTTAATGTAATTAAAAGGAAAATGCATGTTCCAAAACGTTTTTACCCACCATGTTTACCTGTACAACGTTATGGGTCCCCTGAAAGAAAATCATTTGTTTGGAGGGAATGATAGACATTTTCTGTAGTTTTTTGTCTTTTAATAATCAGAATTCGTTTTGATAATTTTACAAAATAAGTTCTACAAACATAGTCATATTCCCCTATAAATATCCCTATCCTCGTCCGCTCCGAATTTCATTTCAGAAACACCGGAGTAGAAGCATTTTCGTAACTTTTACATTTTATTATTTCGTTCTTTAATTTTTAGCGAAGATTCAATTCTTTTAACATGGAACAGCTCAAACTATCACTTCAATTTTTACTAACACTTCATCTATTAGCATCAGGTAAATAATTCACCAACAAATTCACAAGTAACTAGATGACGGAAACTATGAAATTAAACCGTAACAAATTTTGGTGCAGGTGCAGTATCAACAACAACGTTCACCGTGGTTAACAAATGCGACTACTCGGTGTGGCCAGGCATTCTCTCAAACGCAGGAATCGCGCCGCTTCCAACAACCGGTTTCCTTCTCCAAAATGGTGAGTCCAAAACCGTAACCGCTCCAACCTCTTGGGGTGGCCGTTTATGGGGCCGCACTCTCTGCTCCCAAGACTCCGCCGGAAAATTCTTCTGCCTCACAGGCGATTGTGGCTCCGGCACGATCGAATGTGCGGGCAAGGGCGCCGTGCCGCCGGCGACCTTGGCCGAGTTCACTCTCGACGGCGACGGAGGCCTCGATTTCTTCGACGTGAGCCTCGTGGACGGTTACAACGTGCCGATGCTGGTGGCTCCCCGGGGTGGCTCCGGCGATAACTGCACCAGCACGGGGTGCGTTGGGGACCTCAACGGGGCGTGCCCTTCGGAGCTTAGGGTTACAAGCGTGGATGGAAAACAGAGCGTGGCGTGTAGGAGCGCGTGCGAGGCGTTCGGGTCCCCTCAGTATTGCTGCAAAGGCGCGTATGGGTCTCCCAACACTTGCAAGCCTACGGCATATTCGCGGATTTTCAAGAACGCTTGCCCACGCGCCTACAGCTACGCGTATGATGACAGGACCAGCACTTTTACATGTGGACACTCTGCGGATTACACCATCACCTTCTGCCCTTCCCCTAAAGATAACCCCAGGTAATTTTAGTTTTACTTTCACTTGCACTTGAACAGTTAAAAGGGTAATTGCGTCTTTCACATAAATATGAACGTTGGGTTGGGTGGTAACTGGGATTATGTTTCGCCCATTTTCTGCTGTGTTTTTTATTTTTTCATTTTGCGCTACAACTTTTCATTTGCATAATGACAGACTAGCGGCTTTTTGTATAGTGATGAAGAGAAGGACAACTAATAATGAACGACAAGCTATTTAAAATATATATATATATATATATATATATATTAATTATAATTCCTTTTATGTTGAATTCGAATTAAAATATATAAATAATGTGATTTAAAAATATGTTTGGGTTAACTGTGTGAAAATAAAAGAGCTAGTACAGAGTACATATAATTAGTTTAACTCAGGAAACTCTAAATTAAAAGATAATGAAATCTTACTCTTGTTGTCTACTTGAAGGTAACATTTTGTTGGAATAACACTTCGTTTGTCGGAAGTTGAAGTCGAAGTTGAGTTTTATAATTGAGTAGAAAATTAGTCTCAAACTATAACCATATTTCAGACAATCTACTCAGCACTAAGCAGGCAATATAACATTTGTTAGAGGGAATTACTAATAGATTTATCAAAATATTCAATTAGCATAATCAATAATTTTTTTGTTCAAACTTAAAACAGGAGAGTTTATCTCCCAAAAGAAAAATCAATGATTAACCTTTAGAGAAATTAAAATTCATTTAAGAATGTACTTTCTCCTAATCCTTTTTTCTATATTCCTTCCCTATAATTTTTTTCTCAAGGTTTTTATGTAAAAACCTTTGATGTGTTATAAATCTTAATTCTATTAAAACAAGAGTGTTGGTTCTATTTTATAGTGTATATACCGATTAAAAATTACTTAAATAGTAAGAGTATTATTATTGGTAAAAGAGTAATTACAATCGTTTTATTTTATTTTTCAAAAATATGATAAATAAAAAGGAATGGAGTGAGTAATGGATAATAGATCTTTAGATTTGATACTAAATGGTGGTACACAGATAGATGCCAGGTTCTTAAATAAATCTTAGTACTGTTAGTATTTTGGTTTCATTCAATGAATATTTTGTGTTGTGGAAAAAAAGAATTCTTTTGAGATAAATGTTAACCATTATGAACTCTTCTAACTCTGTTTAATTTTTTAATAAATATCACATTGTCTTGATTTTTAATAAATAATTGTGAGGTACCTTTTAGTGTTTAAAATAATTAAACATTGAGAGGCAGGGGACAATACTTTTATGGAAGTCGAATCTCAATGAGTTGAATTTAGCATGATATCATATAATTTAATGCACATGATGATCACTCATCTTTTGGCAAAACTCGCAAAATAAGGCAGCTCTGTCTGGTACTCAATTATTTTGGAATTACATGTTGATGAGTGTCTCGTTTTCATTTTTTATCTTCGAAATAGTGTTCACCAATTTATTTATCTCATAATCGTTATTCTGGATTTGCAGTCAGAAATCGTGGCAGGGGCAAAACCCGAAATCAGATAGCAGCAGTAGTTGTTCTTCTTCTTCTGAGTCGCCGCCAGTTAACAATGGCACAATGGTGTATATGGATGAAAGTGAATTTCCATGGTCAGTAGGTACCCATGTGACTATGAAGGAATCTCAAGCCATTGCTGGTTTTGTCAGTATCACCATTGCTCTCTGGCTCTTGTGCAACTTATAGTAACTACTTCCTCCTCCACCTTTTTTCTAAATATTACGCCCATCATCAACCCATGTTTCTATGCCTAGGAAAGTGGTCGGATCCTATCCATCACTTGTCTGGTTTAATATGTCCTCGTGGCCCACGTGAGTTGAGCAGGGCCCACAAGCAGCAACCATGATCACAACTCACAAGCATGCGGGTCATTTTAAATGCACCCCTCGATGGAACTCCACCACCTTCCAAGTTGTTTTTTTGTGCCAAAAAGAAGAATCCGATGTTGTAGCTATGGTTATTCTTGCTCAATGGTGAAGATATATAAATAGGGAGTGGGGCATTTGAATGATCTTTTTCCTTGTAGTTTTCTTGTTTAGTTAAATAGGTATACTGCATTCATTTACTGCCATCTCTACTTTCACCATGCTACTAGCGTCACAGAATTGGTGATGTTTTTTGAAGCCTGTCACCCTAACACATTCATCACTTTCAAGTACACCTTTCATTTTCGTCGTTGTTCCTCTCTCTTTCCTTATAAGATAATTTGACGTTTCATACCAAGTGTATGTTAAAGAAGTATATAAAACAAAAATAATACAAATGGTACCACGAGTTTGATTAAAATTGTCTGGCCTCAAATTATTCAAAGAAAACTAAGTGTGACGAATCTACTTTATTAAATATAATATATTATCATTAAAATTTATTAGGTGAAAATATTTAAAAATAAACAAATATTACTTGTAAGGCATGATCTGACCCACAATCTATTTATGGAGCAACCTTATTGAAATGTTTTGGTATTAGGTGTGTATACAAATAATCTTGAATCCATTAAGAAGAAAGTGGTGTGGTGGTGGCCATGGTTTGGTTTGGCATTCAGTGATGTAATCTAGCAAATCGTCTACAACCAAGCGTTTATCAATTTGATATCTCTAACAATTTGATTCTGTCATCGGATTTTTGGATCAGCAATTTACTCCTTGTGGTTGGTGCTTCTGCTATATCTTATCCCCTTTTTACATCTCAACTTCATAGGGGCTACCAAATATTTTGTTTATTGTTCATAATTTACACCTACCATCAGTTGTGAGCATTGGGGGTTCACAATAAGGACATTTAGCAAGCAAGCATTGCATACTTTATATTATCCTTTATCGTTTTAGTAAACACCATTATACAATTTTGTTTCTGCCGTCTGCAGAATATACAAAAAATAAAATATAATAATAATAATATATAGGTAGACACTTTTTATATTTATTAATATAAAAAAACTAATATTTTCTCAAATCATACAAACTTCTCATTATTAGTTTGAGTATATCTTTTGAAACTGAAGTTAATTTTCTCGTTAGTTTTTTTTTTTCAATGATTGTCTTGTCTTATTTATAAAATATATATAGACATCTTTTATTAAATAAACACCCACCTGACAAATTTATTTTAATGACATAATCATACATGTGTCAATTAAAAAAAACTTAACAAATGGTTTCTTTTTTGTTATGGATTGTTAAAATATGAAGGCTATTTATTTATATAACTCTAATAAAAAATTTAAATAGATGGTTTGACTTTTGGCACACTCAATTAATTTAGCAGTTGAAATTGGCATATCATCCATCCAAAGGGATTACACAAATGGCCATAATTGGGTTTTCTTGTTAAAATGGTCCATCCTATTGTTGGGGCACTTCTGAACCACCGTGCATATAAAAGTGAGAAGAAAAAGGCTCAAATTCCAAAGTAAAATTGTTTGGGTTTTTCGATTGGAAAATTTTCTTTTAACAATTTTTCATAACTAACATTTTAACAATTGTTTAAGTAGCAACATTTAAAATATTTTTTTTAAATATTTAAAATAAATCAATAAATTTTTGACATGTAGTTATTGTTAAAAAAATTTTAACTTTTAGTTGTTAAAATATCATATCCAAATGTTCAACATTCGTAACGTAACCCACCCTATTCTTAATGATAATGCACTCGGATTTTGATTAAGGAATTAAATTTAATTCAACTTAACTAAAGTTCAAAAAAAAATATTATAATCCTTAAAAATCAACTTGAAGTTAAGATAAATTTTTAAAATTATTTTATTGTAATTCTTAACAATTACCTTTTTTTTTCAAAAAATTGCTAAACATATTACCACATTTATGTCACTACTCCGAAGTTTGTTTTGACTTTTAAATTACACAATGTAAAAATCACAAATTGGGACGTTTGCTTTTATGTGAGTGTGCAAGAAGAAACATACGGAGGTCTATGAAGGTGCACAATATCTCGTTTGGTGAAATTGGGCCAGGCCCATTTTTAGTACTTTTAATTCAGTTTCAACACGGGCCTAAATTATTGTACGGAGAATGACGCTCCCTCCATCACCCCATCTTCTCCCTACATTAATTTTTTTAAAATTTCAAATTTATCCTTTTTACTTTTATCAATTTTACTTTTTATTTTTTAAAACCCTAATCTTAATCCCCTTTCACTTTCACAATAGCAAGTCCCCATCCCCACTATCACTTCCTCTCTTTCTCTTAATTTCCACTTCCATTAACACAACATTTTCCATTTCCTTTCAAATTCCGCGAGATTCACCGAACACTTAGTGATAAACTAAACTAACTATTTTTTCTTTTATTCACTTTTTATTTCGTACTCAACAAACATACTTCTCTTTAATTGCACCATTGTAAGCACGGATGTAATTTTAAGTATAGATTTTCAAGTTCGATTATTTAAAGACAAGGAACTCAGGAATAAATTTTTAGCATATTATATTATGGAATCATGATACTTCAAAACTCATCAGAAGTTATAAATGTTTTAAATTTATATCATGCAAAATTTGATTTTTCTATCAAATTTTGTGTTAACGGAAGTGAAAATTAAGAGAAAGAGAGAAAGTGACAGCGGGGGTGGGAGTTTGCTGCTGAGAGTGAGAGGAAAAGTGAAAGTGAGAGGAGATTGAGATTACGATTTTAAAAAGTAAAAAGTAAAATTGGTAAAAGTAGAAAGTAAAAAAGATAAATTTAAAATTTAGAAAAAATTGGAAAAATATATAGAGAAGATGGGGTGGTGGAGGGAACAACGGTGGAAAACAGCGCCTTACAAATAAATGGGCCTAATTTCAAATTGTTGAATCCTACTCATACCTACAAAAGGAAAAAGTAAATGTAACTGCACTAACAGGAATTGGGGTTTGGACATCAGCGAAAAAAAAGCTTGGTTTTATGTAAATTACAAAAATCAGCTTCAAAAACTATGATTTTAGATCAATTCACGCATTTTTTATTTTGTAATGAAAAAATATTATAAATTCAAAGATGATTTTTAGTAAAAAAAATTAAATAAACGTTGAACTAATAAAAGCATAAAGTTCAGAAAAATAAAAAATAGAAGTTATAGAACACTAAAAAATTTAAATAAACGTTGAATTTATAAAAGCATAAAATTCAGAAAATAAAATAAAACAAAACATAGAACTTATAGAAATAAAAAAAAAACATAGAACTTATAGAAATTAAAAAAAAAGCAAAAAAGTACAATTTTTGTCAGAAGTGGGATTTGAACCCACGCCCTCGTTAGAGGACCAGAACTTGAGTCTGGCGCCTTAGACCACTCGGCCATCCTGACTTGCTTGTTAAACTTTGTTTCCACTCTAATATGATTAAATATGTCTCAATATTTTATTCATTGTATTTTAAAAACCATTCTGCCTCTTATTTCTTTTATTTGGTATATAATAGATATTTTAATTATGTTAAGAGTGAGTATTGTTTGAAATTAATTTTATATCACGTCCAGAATCTTTTATGAAAAAAAACTATCGGTTCAACCTTGTAGGATATAAAAGGAAGAAAAAGATAATTGATGTGTTTAATTATATAATCCGATGAAAAAATATAAGAAAAAGAAAAAAAGTAAATATTTGTTAAATGGAGGTAGCATATTTAAGCAAATTAACAAATATATATTGTAAGTCTCTCTCTATGTATAGAGAGAGAGATTAATAATAATTGTACAGTTTTCTATTTCACCTTTTCTCCCTCCATCCCACACAATAAACATACATATATTAGTATTGAAGAGCTAAATAAATTTGCAAGTGCTTTTTAATTGATCCCTGTAACAATTGGTAACCCTATTTTTGTTTTTAGTTTTAACCGAGCTACATGATAGCATGCCTGCAAATGTTTGATTAAGATGATTACGATTAATTATTAACCTAACTGTAATAAAGCCACCTTGAGAACCAAATTTATATATTTATTAAATGTTAAGTATAAAATATAGAGATATAAATTCCAATATCAATCAATTAAAGGTATTGAAACCTATTCAACTCATTGTTTAAAGATTAGAAAACATATATATAATTAAA